>NC_140586.1:919514533-920714533 GCF_964204655.1 Triturus cristatus
TATGATCCTCCCCCTTCTATCAAATCTTTTTGGAAGATTCTGTCTGCTATTGCAGTCTTACCTAGGAATCAACCAGATATATTACTTAGCTATGAAATGTTAGTTTTGCTCCTAATGTTTCTCAGGAACAAAAAGATGCTGAGATAAATAATCTGCTAGAATGTGTTCTTTTCCTGGTGTATGTAGAATTTTGAAATCATTATCCAATAATCCCATACCTCAACTTTCTTTACATGTTGGCTATTGGAAATGGAGTCTCTATTTGGCAGTGGTCTGCACCCTGTCTTAGTAGGGACCCTCACTCAAGTCAGGGTAAGGGAATCACACAGCCAGGTTAACCCTTGCTCACCCCCATGGTAGCTTGGCACAAGCAGTCAGCCCCATCTCAGAGGCAATTTGTATAGCATTTGCACACACACTCAGTAACACAGTGAAAACATTACAAAAGTCCACACCAGATTAGAAATAGCCAATATTTATCTGAATAAAAAGAAACCTAAATGACATAAATCCAACATACACAAGTCAAAATATTACTTTTAATAGATTAAGCAAGTTAAGTCCATAGAAATCAATGAATGCATTTGTTTTAGCACAAAGTACCTTAGATGCGTCAAAAATCAAAAACGGTGCCAGACGTAGGGGAGGTGAGGCGTCTGAAAAGCAAATTGATGCATCAGTTTCTTACTACACAGGGGAGTTGATGTATCTGTTCTTTACTGCTAAGTAGGGGAGGTGACGCGTCGGTTCCTTACTGTCAGGGGAGTTGATGCATCAGTTTCCGGATATTCGGCCTTGGTTCCTCATTGCGGTGCGGTGTTGATGAAGAATTGGCATCGAGGGACGATGCGTCGAAAATCTAGATGTGCTGCATTGTTGCGACAGCAGCAAAGCAGGTGCTGCATAAATGTTTTCAGCTGCAAAGCAGGTGCTGCGTCGTAGTTGGAGCAGGTGTCACGGACGTCGGTGACACAATGTTCGAAACTCACGTTGGAGCAATTTGTCTGATGCGCTGGTGCCTGCGGAGAAAGCCGTGGTCGATGCACCAATGGGGAACCACGCTTCGGGGCAGGCAGCGGTGATTCGTCAATCTTTAACAGCTATGCGTCGAGAAAACAGCCGCTGGCAGTTGATGCATGCATTTGTTCCTTAAGATTACCAGATTCTACTTCCAATGGCCCAGAAACTGGATTTAGCACCACTTGGACAGTCAGAACTCTCTGCAGAAGAGCCCAAGCACTGGTAGGTGAAGTCTTTGATGGCCCTGAGACTTCTTAAGAGATGGTAAGTATGCACAAGCCCTTGGAGAACCTTGAAAGCAGGATACATAAAGCCAAGTCCAGTCCTTTCACTCTCAAGACGGAAGCAGCAAGCAGCAGGCCAGCACAACAAAGCAACAGGCAGATTGGCGGTCCCTTCTACAGCACCCAGCTCTTCTTCCAGGCAGAATGTCCTCAGTCTAGAAGTGTTCAGATTTTGGGATATCAGAGGTCCAATACTTATACCACTTAGTAGCAGGCAAACTTCAAAGGAAGGTCTTAGTAGTGCACAGGACACTGTCTTTCCCTTACCTGGCTCCAGACACACTATAGACAGCTTTGTGTGACGACAGGCACATTCCTATTCAGGTGTCAGTGACAACTCCTCCCAACACTTTAGATCAAGAAGGCCCATCAGCCTGGTGATGGCCCATCAGGATATGTAAGGCACACCTCAGCTCTTTTTGTGACTGTCTAAAGTGAATGCGCTACATCCCAACTGTCAGCCAACCCAGATGTGTATTCTACAGACAGGCAGAGGCACAGAATGGTTAAGTAAGAAATGCCCACTTTTCTGAAAGTGTTATAGAAAAACAGGGCAACACGGTAACCAGGGACCTGGGCTGGACACATTTTATGAAAACGGAGTGGTTTGTTTGGGGAAAGTATGGCCTTAGAATTTCAAGGCAATAATATTTTACAAGGATTTAAATTATGCGTTTAGTGCTTTTATTTTAACAAATTTCATTCGCAAAAAATGAATCTTCCATATTATAATCCAACAGGCATTCTGTGAGCAGATGAAGGAACGGGGGTACCCCAAAAAACTGCAGAAACATGCTTTCAAACTGGCCTGGTGTATACCCAGAGAGTCTTTACTTATCAAAAAGGTCAAACTCAAGATGGAGAAGTTGATGTGTGTCTCGACATATGGAGCACACAAGGTTGCTTTTTGGTCAATTATACAGAAGAATTGGCACCTTATACAGAATTCTGAACTTGAGATTGATGTCCCTCTCTTCTCTATGAAGAAGAACATGAGCATTGGACAAAGAATTGTAAGAGCGGACTTACCCCCTTCCAGTACAAAGAAAGACTTCAGAACAATGTTCAATATGAAGCCATTGATAGGCCACCATAAATGTGGTAGCTGTATGAATTGCACTAACACGATAGTGGGTATTGACTTCAGATACGATGACACTAAGTGGACAAGGAAACAATTTTCCAACTGCAAGACAAAAAACGTCATTTATGCAATTGTTTGTGGGTGACAATAGATAGGTGCACCACTAGATTGTCTTTTCAAAATGATATAGACGGACAACATTTCTTTGTGTTTGATCTACTTTATTTCAACGGTATCATAACATAGGCTCCAGCCAACGCGTTTCATTCAATAAAGATTGAACTTCATCAGGGTCTGAATATGATACAGATGGTAGACGGTCCAATGGTGGGGTGTCGAGATTGATAAGCAAATGTAAGTAAACAGTAGAACGCACTATTACCCCATTGTTCCATTTGTGGGAACCAGTATCATTTATATTGAGAAATGCGAATGTACCATGATGGGGCTCCAAAGTATGGACCTGGCATCAATACCTGGGACGATACTGATGAAGTTCAATCTTTATTGAACGAAACGCGTTGGCTGAAAGGATAAGTTACTTACCTGTAATCCTAGTTCTTTTCCAGGGGTTTCCTCATCAAAGTCATAAGCACTGAATATTCCCGCCCATGTGTAGGGCCCCAGGAAATAATAAAAAATTATATATGAAAACATATATATATTGGAATTGACAGGGTGCCGGCAAAGCCCAGAGGGGGTGACCGTGAGAAACAATTAAGAATTCTGGAGTTACAGTATATCATCCTCCTTGAGTCCAAGAACCCCTTTGGCCTGAATGAAGATGAAGAACTTTTTGTTCATATTGGATGAGCTATTCTTTGGTGTCAATACCTACTCCGCATTGATTTGAAAAATGTGAAAAAAATGTGAAAAAAATGTGAATTTTCTCCATGCTGGCGGTTGTCGGTTGGGTGCCCTCTGCCGTCTCTTGCTGCATCGATAACCTTATTTTAGATATTTTTGAACTGGTCATATCACTTTGATTTCTGTTTTGATACGTGGCCATTTAAATTTGATTTTTGAGGGTGTTTTTGATATATTGCCACTGGGCAACACTATATTTAGTCAATCGTAATTCAAATTAAATTTTGTAAATACTCCCTCGTTAAAATGTCAAAACAAGAAAAATTGCACTTGCGTTTGAAAGTTTTTGAGAAATATCTTTGTTTGCTTTCCTTATGATGAATCTGTAAGTCCTATTTCTGTTACCATGTTTTGACTTTGCAGACACCATGGTCCTTTCTTTATGTTTGGCAAATACACTAGAAATGGTGGATTAGTGATTTGATTCCATGGCTAGTGAAGAAGAGCGTCTGCTCGAAACGCTTCGCCATTAAACTTTCTTTAAACAACGAGCCTTGGAGTGCGAGTTTTCCTTCTCTGGAAGCAGTTTGTGGAGTTTTCCGTGAATATATCACCGGGACCCGAACCCGGGAGCTCGCACCGATCCAGAGAGGAGGAGAGCTGACGTTTTCGGGACACTTTCTACCCCCTTTGTTACTTGCGTTAGCTCACACCGCCGAAGACGAAAGAAATTAGAAGAGATTTCACGAAGCTAGGAGACAAGTGCTGCACGGGTGATTGTGGGGCTGGAGAACGCGTACCGGAAGGCGCGCGTGATCCAGCTTTACCTAACCCCATTGCGGGCATTTCTACCAGCTTGGATGGTGTATGTTTCATCGGCAGGGGTTCCGTTCACTCATTGTTGTGAGTGTTAGGCAAGGAGTCGTTATTTCCGGTTGCAGATGCAGCGGAGATGAGCAGGGTGAAAGCGACCGGTACCGCACCCATGGAGGCAAAGCTGAGAGATAAAAGAGCGGCGAGGCCAAATGCTGCCCGTGATTTATTTTGTGAAACTGACGGCGGAGCAAGGATTGACACTCAAGGGGTAAATAATGGTGTTACTACAGCTAACAAGGACTTGAGGCAACTTCTGTTTCATTACGAAAAGTTGTCAAAAAGGGAAATTAACAGGTGGTGGGAGGTTTCCTCCCTTGATAATTATATTGAGGTTGGCAGGGTGCCAAGAGGACTTCGGATTTTGATAACACCGACGTACCAGAATCCTCATCCAAAATTGTTGGAGGACTGGTCGAATTTGATGTCGGAGACCTGTAAACATATGTTGGGACTATTATCTAAATATGCTGCCATCGAACTTGAGCAGGTTCTGAAAGAAATTACAAAATGCAAGGAAGAATTGGATAAACATGCTGCACAGGATGAAATCAAAAGTGCACTTGAGCAAATGGAAATTAGATTGGATAAATATGAGGAGGAAATTAAATTAAAGAAAAAACGAAAATTTCTAAGAGACAAATATGATTATGCCAGTGGGAGAATTCTGACATTTGGCAGAAGATATGATGGCGCAATTAAACAATTTAAACAGTTGGGGAGGTTCAATAAAGAACCAGAAGTGGTTACATCCGAATCAGGATCTGACATTTACTCTGACTTGGAGGAGCTGCCCGAAGCTATTGGTGATGAATTACCCACTTTTAGGCCTTTTGAGGAGTATCGTTTTTTACAAACGAATATGACTTTGAGATCCCGACCCCCAGAGTCAATACCCGGAAGGGGAAGAGGAAGAGGCACAAGCACAAGAGGAAGAAAACAAGGAGAGGGAGAAGGAAATGCCAAAGCAGCAATGCCGCATGGGAGACAAACACGGCAATCCAAACAGAAATAATGGGTGAGCAAAATCTGACAGTCTTGAACTTATCCTCCCATGTTTTAACTTAGGCAGAAAGATCATTGCTTGAACTTGGTTTGACTTTTTTTCCAACAGCGAACTTTGACTATACTAGAACCCGAATTGATGTTTTTCTCTTTGTTCGCAAGTTGAAACTGTTGAAGTTGTACATGCAAAAGAAAAAACGTGCATTGGAATGTGATACTGTTGGTGGGGATATTACTGCCCCGACGTTTAAAAACCTTTGTCTTGCGGACATAGAAGGTTTGGCTTCTGCATTAGAGCTATGCAGTGAGGAAATTGGTGAAAAGGATGAACGGAGTATGTTGGAAGAGATGGGTCTTGTGTTATCAGGGAAAGTTCCCACAAAATTCAAACCCAGGTCCACTTTCAATCCAAATACCCCACATGATTCCCTTGATACTTTTCATGAGGTGGTTATCAGGGATTTGATGCATATCTGGGATACCACTAAAAATAGACATGCCCATAACCTTACCTCTGAACAACGACAGGCACTAGTTTCCTTAAATAGTGATCCGGGTTTTGTAATTAAACCTTCGGATAAAGGGGGCAATGTTGTCCTGTGGGACATCAATCTGTATAAACAAGAAGCCTATGCACAACTGATTTCTTCAGGTAATTATGTTAAATCTAATAGAGAGGATTACTTATTGGCAGGGTCTGCTTATTATAGCAAACTTGAGGATTGGAGGAAGAAAGGTTTACTTGAGCAGAATGAGTACAGATTTCTTTTTGTGAAACATCCGGTAGCATCTTGTTTCTACATGCTACCAAAGGTTCACAAGAGTCAAACCACCCCCCCGGGTAGACCCATTGTGTCTGCCAAAGGCAGCCTTCTTGAGAACACATCCATTTTTTTAGACTCCTTCCTTGCACCTTATGTTTTGACTCTCCCGTCATACTGTAGGGACAGTACAGATTTTATTAACAAAATTGAAGGTATACTGTGGCACGAGAATTTCTGGCTTGTAACGATAGATGTGGTGTCATTGTACACCTGTATATAACATTCTGATGGGATACAAGCATGTAAACACTTTTTCAGAGACAGGTCCATCTTCTTGTATGATCAAACCAATATGCTTTTGGACATGTTGACATTTTGTCTAGAAAATAACTTTTTTCTTTTTGAGGATCAATGGTTTAAGCAAGAGGTTGGCACGGCGATGGGAAGTTGCTTTGCGCCGAGCTATGCTTGCATGATGATGGGATGGTGGGAGGAGCAACTTTTGTGGACAGATGAGAATGAATTTTTAACAAAAAATATTGTTTTTTACACAAGGTTTATTGACGATATTTTTCTGATCTGGGGTGGTTCCAAATCAGATCTTGAAAGGTTATTTGTGACCTTTAATAGTAATGATGTGAACCTTCGTTTTACACACAAAGTTGCTCAGGATGAGATGGACTTCCTTGATGTACGAGTCAGGGCTGAGGAGGGGGTTTTAACAACTAGCCTGTTCAGAAAGTCCACAGCTGGGAACAGCATTCTCCATGCTAGAAGTCACCATCCCCCAAAACTAAAGTGGAATATCCCCTACGGAGAATTACTACGGGCGAAACGGAACTGTAGTTCCGAAAGTAGTTTTTTGAAAGAACAAGAAAAAATGTTTTGTAGATTCCGTATGAGGGGTTACCCTGAAGATGTCCTCATAAGTGCAAAAGAAAAAGTATCCAAACTCAGGAGAACTTCATTGTTGATGAAGAGGCCTGCCCCTGATAAAGTGGGGAACAATGTCAGGATGATCACTACATTTAATGTGGCAGCAAAGGCTGTCAGTGACACTCTCAACAAACACTGGCATCTGATTAAGAATGATCCAGTTGTGGGTACTAGTGTTAATCTGTATCCACAAATAACCTACCGCAAAGCACGTTCCTTGCAGGATATGCTTGTGAGAAGTTATTTTGGAGTGAGCAAGAAAATGACATGGATCGAACAACAGAAAGGTTTTTTTAAATGTGGGAAATGTAAAGCCTGTAATACCAGTAAAAATGTCAAAACTTATCCCTTACCCACAGGGAAGACTGGTATTATCAAGAAATTCATGAATTGCCAATCTGATTTTTGTGTGTATGTGATCAGATGTCCATGTGCGAAATTGTATGTTGGGAGTACGATCTTTCCTGTGAAGAAGCGCATTCTTGAACATCTTAGAGCAATTAAGAATGTTGATTTGAACTACTCAACTGCTAGACACTGGTTGAAATACCATAACAAGGATGTTAATTGTTTTTCATTCTTTGGAATTGACAGGGTGCCGGCAAACCCCAGAGGGGGTGACCGTGAGAAACAATTAAGAATTCTGGAGTCACATTATATCATCCTCCTTGAGTCCAAGAACCCCTTTGGCCTGAATCAATCAATTAATAAATCAAGACATTTATAGAGCGCACTACCTACCCGTGGGGTCTCAAGGCGCTGGGGGGGGGGGGGTGCCGCTACTGCTCGAACAGCCAGGTCTTGAGCTTCTTCCTGAAGGAGAGGTGGTCTTGGGTCAGGCGCAGGTCGGCCGGGAGGGAGTTCCAGGTCTTGGTGGCCAGGTAGGAGAAGGACCTTCCTCCTGTAGTGGCTCTGCGGATGCGTGGGACGGCGGCGAGGGCGTGGCTGGCAGATCGGAGGTGGCGTTTGGGAGCGTAGAAGTTGATGCGGTTGTTGAGGTAGCTCGGGCCTTGATCGTGGAGAGCTTTGTGTGCGTGGGTAAGGAGGCGGAAGGTGATTCTCTTGTTGACCGGGAGCCAGTGCAGGTCTCTTAGGTGTCCGGAGATGTGGCTGTGTCGTGGGATGTTGAGGATGAGTCTGGCTGAGGCGTTCTGGATGCGCTGGAGTCTCTTCTGGATCTTGGCGGTGGTTCCGGCGTAGAGTGCGTTGCCGTAGTCCAGTCGGCTGGTGACGAGGGCCTGGGTGACGGTCTTCCTGGTCTCTGTGGGGATCCACCAGAATATCTTCCGAAGCATGCGCAGGATGTTGAAGCACGACGAGGAGACGGCGATGACTTGCCTGGTCATGGAGAGGGAGGAGTCCAGGCTGAAACCCAGGTTGCGTGCGTGGTCCGTCGGTTTGGGTGCGGTGCCCTGGGCGGGGGGCCACCAGGAGTCGTCCCAGGCGGAGGGCGAGGAGCCCAGGATGAGGACCTCCGTCTTATCTGAGTTCAGTTTCAGGCGGCTCGTCGTCATCCACTCGGCTACCTCTCTCATCCCTTCGTGCAGGTTGGCTCTGGCGGCGGCGGGGTCGTTGGTCAGGGAGAGGATCAGCTGGGTGTCGTCGGCGTAGGAGATTATGTTGAGGTTGTGTTGGCGTGCGATGGCCGCGAGGGGGCTCATGTAGACGTTGAAGAGAGTAGGGCTCAGCGAGGATCCTTGAGGGACGCCGCAGATGACTTCGGTGGCCTCTGACTTGTACGGTGGTAGGCGGACTCTTTGTGTTCTTCCGTCGAGGAAGGAGACGATCCATTCCAGTGCCTTCTCCTGGATTCCGACGTTGCTGAGGCGCTGCACTAGGGTGCGGTGGCAGACCGTGTCGAAAGCCGCGGAGAGGTCTAGGAGGATGAGGGCCGCTGTTTCTCCGTTGTCCATCAGGGCTCGGATGTCGTCAGTGGCGGCGATGAGGGCGGTCTCGGTGCTGTGGTTGGCACGGAATCCGGACTGTGATGGGTCGAGGGATCCGTTCGTCTCGAGGAAGGCGGCCAGCTGTTTGTTGACGGTCTTTTCGATGACTTTGGCTGGAAACGGGAGTAGAGAGATGGGGCGGTAATTCTTGAGTTCGGTGGGGTCTGCTGTAGGTTTCTTGAGTAGAGCGCTGAGTTCGGCGTGCTTCCAGCTCTCGGGGAAGGTGGTGGTGTCGAATGAGGTGTTGATGATGTCCCGCAGGTGGGGTGCGATAACAGCGTCGGCTTTGTTGAAGACGTGGTGAGGGCAGGGGTCGGTCGGAGATCCGGAGTGGACGGAGTTCATCATGTGGACGGTGTCTTCGGTGTTGACCGGGGTCCAGGCGCGGAGGGTGGTGGTGGGTGGCGTTGCTGCGGTCGTGGCGTGCGTCGGTTGAGTGCTGAAGCTGTTGTGTATGTCCGCGATCTTGTTGTGGAAGTAGGAGGCGAGGGAGTTGCAGAGGTCTTGCGATGGGGTGATGTCGTTGTTTCCGGCGTTGGGGTTGGAGAGCTCTTTCACGATGTTGAAGAGTTCCTTGCAGTTGTGTGCGTTGTTGTCCAGTCGGTTCTTGAATGCAGTTTTCTTGGCGGTGCGGATCAATTGGTGGTGTTTCCGGGTGGCGAGCTTGAGGGTGGTCCTGTTGTCCGGCGTGGGTTCCTTTCTCCAGGCTTTCTCGAGGGCTCGGCAGTTCTTCTTGGGGCTCTTGAGTTCGTCGGTGATCCTGAATGAAGATGAAGAACTTTTTGTTCATATTGGATGAGCTATTCTTTGGTGTCAATACCTACTCCGCATTGATTTGAAAAATGTGAAAAAAATGTGAAAAAAATGTGAATTTTCTCCATGCTGGCGGTTGTCGGTTGGGTGCCCTCTGCCGTCTCTTGCTGCATCGATAACCTTATTTTGGATATTTTTGAACTGGTCATATCACTTTGATTTCTGTTTTGATACGTGGCCATTTAAATTTGATTTTTGAGGGTGTTTTTGATATATTGCCACTGGGCAACACTATATTTAGTCAATCGTAATTCAAATTAAATTTTGTAAATACTCCCTCGTTAAAATGTCAAAACAAGAAAAATTGCACTTGCGTTTGAAAGTTTTGAGAAATATCTTTGTTTGCTTTTCTTATGACGAATTATCTGTAAGTCCTATTTCTGTTACCATGTTTTGACTTTGCAGACACCATGGTCCTTTCTTTATGTTTGGCAAATACACTAGAAATGGTGGATTAGTGATTTGATTCCATGGCTAGTGAAGAAGTGCGTCTGCTCGAAACGCGTCGCCATTAAACTTTCTTTAAACAACGAGCCTTGGAGTGCGAGTTTTCCTTCTCTGGAAGCAGTTTGTGGAGTTTTCCGTGAATATATATATATATATATATATATATATATATATATTCACTGAAAAAACCATAGGTTTCACACACGTTATAGTTAGGAATTAGCATTTAAAAAACCTTGCAAATTCACTTAAAAAACCATAGGTTTCACACATGTTATAGTTAGGTGGACATTTCACTCGTAAAAAACCAATGAAGGGGCATATCAACAAGGGCTTTATCTCTGCTTTTTTGGCTTTAAAAGCCAAAAAAGCAGAGATAAAACTAGCACCCTATCAACAACAGGGTGCTAACATGCAAATTCGCATGTTAGCACCCTTTTACTCTACGCTTCCCCTTGCATCTCTAATGAGATGCAAAGGGGGCGTTCCAGAGTAAAATAATAGGAGAAATGTCGCTAAGCAACATTTCTCCTATTATCAAGAATGTCGCTAACCCTGTTAGAGACAAAAAAAGCAGCACTAACCACGATTAACGCTGCTTTTTTTACGTCTGGTATTTTTCTGACTTAGCCATGATATCCTATGGAAGGAGGATATCATGGCTAAGTTTGTCTGTCCCTATCAACAAGGTAACGTGAGATTACCCAGCGATAATCTCACGTTAGCCTGTTAGCGTGAGGATTTTTATCGCTATTGAGATAAGCGTTGCTAATAGCACGCTATCTCAGCGATAAAAATTCACGCTAGCCGGCGATAATTATCCTAGCGCTAAGTGCGCTTAGAGATAATTATCGCCGGTTGTTGTTGATATGCCCCCAAATTCCCCCGTTATAGTTAGTTCAGATAACTATAACTCGCGCGCCCGCAATCCACTGCTGATGACGTCACATATTACATCACTCATAACATGGTCAGTGGCATCACTCATGACATCACTGATGACATCATCCTTTTGATAGAGTGGCGGTCGCGCGAGTTATAGTTATGTGAACTAACTATAACGGGGGAATTTCATTGTTTTTTTACGAGTGAAATGTCCACCTAACTATAACATGTGTGAAACCTATGGTTTTTTAAGTGAATTTGCAAGGTTAATTAAATGCTAATTCCTAACTATAACGTGTGTGAAACCTATGGTTTCTTCAGTGAATTTGTACGTTTTTTTAAATGCTAAGTTATGTATATATAATTATATTTTGTATATATTTATTTGACAATAAACTGCGTATTAAAATTTTTTTGGGGGGGGGGTTTCACCATGCGCGCACCGTGCGCGCACCCCGCGATTTTTTTAAAAAAAATTAAAATGTTTTTTTCTGCCTTCGGGGTCCTTCACAGACCCCCTGACAAAGGCTAGGGGGTCAGGAACTCTCTACCCTGCCCCCTTTTCACGTTCGCCACCTTCCTTTTTCACTCTCGCACTCAAAACAAACAAGATGGCGGCCGACACTTCCTGATTTTGACCGATTCGAACGTTGACTGACATGTAACCACCAATCAGAATTATGCTCGCGCACGTTAGGGTGCGCGCACGGTGCGCGGCTATAGATGTTTATGTACTTTAACTGCATATCCTCGAATCCTCGCGAAATTATCAAAACTAATGGGGCGCTCCGCTCCGCTCCTTCCCTGAAAGTCTCGGGGGGATTCGTCAAGCGGGGGCTGAGAAAAAGGGGGGCTCCCAAAACGCGTTTTCCCCATGGATTTTTCCATAGGACCTTTAGTCCAAGCAACAGCCCGAACGGCTGAACAGAATTACTTGAAATTTGGCAGAGAGGTAGTCCTCAGGTCAGGGATGTGCCTTTTGCAGGTCTGGTGTAAATCTGTTCAGTATTTCCTGAGAAAATAGCATTTAAAAGCATATATATATCTATAAGCGCGCACCGGGCGCGTACGGTAAAACTTACCGTACACGCACGCTGCCGTGCGCGAGTGCGATTCTGATTGGTTGTTAGATCTTAGTAAACATTCGAATCGGTCAAAACCAGGAAGTGTCGGCCGCCATTTTGTCTCTCGCAGTCTGAGGGGGTGAAAAACAAAAGTGGAGAACGTGAAAAGGGGGCAGGGTGGACAGTTCCTGACCCCCTAGCCTTTGTCAGGGGATCCCAGAAGGACCCCCAAGGGCCAAAATGTCCTTTAATTTTTTTGCGAAAAATCACGGAGTACGCGTAGCGTGTGCGTAGGATAGATATGGGAAAATTCCGCGAACTGCGTAACGTGGGCGCGCGCACTGTGAAAAACCTTAAAAAAAAAAATACATAACTTAGCATTTAAAAAACCGTACAAATTCACTGAAAAAATCATAGGTTTCACACAAGTTATAGTTAGGAATTAGCATTTAAAAAACCTTGCAAATTCACTTAAAAAACCATAGGTTTCACACATGTTATAGTTAGCTGGACATTTCACTCATGAAAAACCATTGAAATTCCCCCGTTATAGTTAGTGCAGGCAACTATAACTCACGCGACCCCAATCCTCTGCTGATGACGTCAGATATTACATCACTGATGACATATGTGTCTTTCTGAAAAAAAAATATTTGTAATATATGTATAGCTAAAAATTAATGGAAGAAGACATGGGTAAATAAGTGTCTACATACAGTGATGTAATATCTGACGTCATCAGCAGAGGATTGCGGTCGAGTGAGTTATAATTGCCTGCACTAACTATAACGGGGGAATTTCAATGGTTTTTCACGAGTGAAATGTCCAGCTAACTATAACATGTGTGAAACCTATGGTTTTTTAAGTGAATATATATATATGTATATATATATATATACATACACATATATCATTTTTTCTCATCCAAATGCAGATCCTATAGAGGAGGCTAAACAATGCAATAATAACAAACAAACAAATAACCTCTTTTGCAAACACACACACACATATATATATATATATATATATATGTATATATATATATATATACATATATATATATATATATATATATATATTACCTACTGGCGGTCGCCAGTAGGTAGTTATAGTTAGGACCCTGTTTCCATAGGAAAACCGCAACATTCTATTTTGAATAACTTTGGCGCCGGTTGATGAATCCTCGCCAAATTTTCAAAATAGGTGGGGCGCTGTGCTCCGCTCCTACCCTGAAAGTCTCGGGGGGATTCGTCAAGCGGGGGCTGAGATAAAAGGGGGGTCCCAAAACGCATTTTTCCCATGCATTTTTCCATAGGACCTTTAGACACAGCTACAGCCCGAACGGCGGAACAGAGTTAAATGAAATTTGGCAGAGAGGTAGTCCTCAGGTCAAGGAAGTGCCTTTTGTAGGTTTGGTGTAAATCTGTTCAGTAGATTCTGAGAAAATAGCCTTTAAATCAATATATATATCTGAGCCAGCTTACGGTGCGCTTACGGTGCGCTTACCGTATGCGTACGGTGATGTGCGCGAGCGCGATTCTGATTGGCCGTTAGATCTGAGTAAACATTCGAATCGGTCGAAACCAGGAAGCGGGGGCCGCCATTTTCTCTCTCGCACTCTGACAGGGGATTGAAAAACAAAGGGCAAAAACATGTAAAGGGGCTGTTTTGACAGCCCCCAAGCACCTAGCCATGTTGAGGGACTCCCCAACGATCCCCCAAGGCAAAAAATGCAATTTTATTTTTTTCGAAAATTTCGCCGATTACGCTTAACGTACGCGTACGGTAAAAAAAATTACAAAAAAAAAAAGTATCCACACTCTCCCCACCCCATGTGCAAATTGTTCCCTGAAGGGCACCATTTGTGCATGGCATATCACATTCAAGAAAAACTAATATATTATCTGTCACAACGATGCTCATCATATGTCCTCCATGTGCGCACGGTGCGCGAAGCGCATCGTGCGTTCATGGCCCATCTAGCGTAACGTGGGCACGCGGTGCGCAAAGCGCACCGCGTGCTCACTGTGCGCGCACGGTGCGCGAAGCGCACCGTGCGCGCACGGAACGAACTGCGTTAAGTGGGCGCGCACGCCACGAATGGCGTAAAGTAACTTAGCATTTAAAAAAACGTACAAATTCACTGAAAAAACCATAGGTTTCAAACACGTTATAGTTAGGAATTAGCATTTAAAAAACCTTGCAAATTCACTGAAAAAACCATAGGTTTCACACATGTTATAGTTAGCTGGACATTTTACTGATAAAAAACCAATGAAATTCCACGTTATAGTTAGTGCAGGCAACTATAACTCACGCAACCGCAATCCTCTGCTGATGACATATGTGTCTTTATGAAAAAAAAAAATTTGTAATATATGTATAGCTAAAATTTAATGGGAGAAGACATGGGCAAATAAGTGTCTAAATACAGTATTAGCATCAGCAGAGGATTGCGGTTGCGTGAGTTATAGTTGCCTGCACTAACTATAACGTGGAATTTCATTGGTTTTTTATCAGTAAAATGTCCAGCTAACTATAACATGTGTGAAACCTATGGTTTTTTCAGTGAATATATATATATGTATATATATATATATATATACATATATATATATTACCTACTGGCAGTCGCCAGTAGGTAGATATAGTTAGGACCTATTTTCTATAGGGAATCCGCAACATTCTATTTGGAATAATTTTGGCGCCGATTGATGAATCTTCGCGAAATTTTCAAAACTTTTGGCCAGCTCCGGTCCGCTCCTATCCTGAAAGTTTCACGGTGGTTTGTCAAGCGGGGGCTGAGAAAAAAGGGGGGGTCCCAAAACACGTTTTTCCCATAGGACCTTTAGCTGCAGCTACAGCCCGAACTGCTGAACGGAATTACACCAAATTTGGCATAGGTAGTCCTTAGTTCAGACTCCTGCCTTTTTCTTAAATGGTGTAAATCCGTTCAGTAGTTCCTGAGAAAATGACATTTAAAAGTACATATATATCTATGGCCTTGGAGGATCCGCGCACCCTATGCGCACCCTGCAGTGCACAAGCTGTATTTTAATTGGCTGTCAACACTCCAAATCAGGAAGTGTTGGCAGCCATCTTGTGGCATCTCGAGGCAAAAGAAACCTAAAAAACAAACGCGAAAAACGCGAAAAACGTGAAAAACGCAAAAATGGGGCAGGGTAGAAACACCCTGACCCCATAGGCCTGCTCAGGGGGTCCCAAAAAAGCATTTTTTTAAAAAAAAAAAATCGGCGAGATTCGCGCACCCAGCGCGAATTTCAGCCGAAAAAAAAAAAAATGAGCGCGGGCTCCCGTGCTGAATATGCTAATTTGCCCCCGGGGGGGGCGAAATCCCGGGGGCATAATAAAAAACATAAGTGTGGGGGGGTCCCAATCCCCCCCACACTGCCCCGGGGACCACCACACCCCCGGGGCTCGAACATAGGATATGCAGGGGTGCTCACGGCCCCCCCGCAGCCCCAGGGACCGCCACCCCCCGGGGCTTCTTGAATACGGGAGGGGGGCTCTCAGAACCCCCAGCCCTGGGGACCGCCACCCCCGGGGAAACTTGTAAATGTGGGAGGGGGAGCCCAGGGCCGGCTACTGCAGTGTCCCGGGGTGCCCACCCCTGGGACACTGTAGTTTGCAATGACAGGGCGGGAGCCTCGCGGCTCCCGCCCTGTCATTGCAAACTGCTTTGCTTCATTGAAGCGAGAGCAGGGAAACTGATTGCTTTTCCACATGGGGAGCAGCATGTTAGCTGCTCCCCATGTGGAAAGGCAATGCCGGCTCCCGCTGGAGGCAAGGAGCTGGCTGGGACTGTGGGGGTATTGGGACCCCCCACGGTCCCCAACGAGGTGGCCAGGCCCCAGGGGATGGGGTCCCCAGGACCATAAGTGGCCCGGAGGGGGGGGCCACGCGGCCCCCTTCCCCATTAATAAAAAAAAAATCAATGGCCGGTCCCAGGGGATGGGGTCCCTGGGGTTTTAAGTGGCCAGAGGAGGGGGGCTACGCAGCCCCCCTCCATAGAAAGATTTAAAAAAGTTGGCCATGCCCCGGGGGATGGGGTCCCCAGGGCCAATAAATTAGAAAAAGAAGGGGGGCTACACAGCCCCCCCTTCTAAAAAAAAAAAAAAAAATAAGAAAAAGACGGGATTGGGCCACGCCCCCTCCTTACACCACTCTGCAAACGCGCCCTCTGGCGCGTATGCAGAGGGGGAACTAATTCCCCTTGAATACTGGGGGTTCCTGGTACATTGCAGAGTGTTGTAAAAAGGGGCATGGCCTCTGAACACCTCTCTGCAACGCAGCTCCCTGGCGCATACTGGAGGTACCCGGTGGGCTAGTTGGCCCCAAGGGACCGCAGGATTGAAGAGGAATTAATTCCCTAACTTAAAACGCGCCACAGGGCGTGTTTGCACACGTCACCTCAGGCCAGCCCCCTTCCTTCACCATTGTACAAATATTCCTCTACAATCAGCCGAACTACGAATAACAATTTACTCACCTGTTATCAGGAGAGAACCCAGTGCTGCATCTTTCAGCCCAGCACTGACCCTGAAAAGTAATTCTAAGCGTACTTACCAGTAACTTGTATTTCCTTCCATAGAAATCCATTGTGTGGTTTTCACCAGAAAAGTTTCTGTCCATTTTCACAAACTAAAAATATTCCTAAAAAATCGTCTGTATGACTTAAACACATTCTTTCAACTGTTTACAGGAGATTCACCAGTGCTGGATCCAGGATCCACCACTGAGTAAGAAAAAGTAACAATAACACTACTTACCTGCTAAGTGAATCTTCTGCCATAGGATAACATTGGTGATGCTATGTGAAAAGATTTCTAAGTGTCAACTTTTAAAATACAATAATATTCCTTAAAAATCATTACTGTAACCAAAACGCTTTTACTCAACTGCTTACAGGAGTTGTCCAAAGGTTTCAGGCCTGATATAGTTAGGAATTAACATTTAAAAAACCTTTGAAATTCACTGATAAAACCATAGGTTTCAGGCCGGATATAGCTAGGAATTAGCATTTAAAAAACCTTAGAAATTCACTGAAAAAACAATAGGTTTTAGGGGTGTTATAGTTAGCTGAACATTTCACTCGAACAAAACCATTGAAATTCCTCCGATATAGGGGCATATCAACAAGGGCTTTATCTCTGCTTTTTTGGCTTTAAAAGCCAAAAAAGCAGAGATAAAACTAGCACCCTATCAACAACAGGGTGCTAACATGCAAATTTGCATGTTAGCACCCTTTTACTCTACGCTTCCCCTTGCATCTCTAATGAGATGCAAAGGGGGCGTTCCAGAGTAAAATAATAGAAGAAATGTCGCTAAGCCACATTTCTCCTATTATCAAGAATATCGCTAACCCTGTTAGAGACAAAAAAAGCTGCGCTAACCGCGGTTAACGCTGCTTTTTTATGTCTGGTATTTTTCTGACTTAGCCATGATATCCTATGGAAGGAGGATATCATGGCTAAGTTTGTCTGTCCCTATCAACAAGCTAACATGAGATTATCGCTGGGTTTCCAGCGATAATTTTACGTTAGCCACTTAGCGTGAGGATTTTTATCGCTATTGAGATAAGCGTTGCTAATAGCACGCTATCTCAGCGATAAAAATCAACGCTAGCCGGCGATAATTATCCTAGCGCTAAGTGCGCTTAGCGATAATTATCGCCGGTTGTTGTTGGTATGCCCCATAGTTAGTTGTACTGACTACATCTCACGCGCCCGCAATCCACTGAAGATGATGTCACATATTACATCATTCATGACATGGTCAGTGATATCACTGATGACATCTCAAATGACATCACTGATGACATCATCCACGTGACAATCAGATACACCTCATCATACACTAGTATAACCTTTCATCACTCACTGCAAAATACAGAGTGCCAGATTTAAAACCATTGACACACCAATACAAGTTTCTAAACACCCACTCAGTGATTCCTAGAGCTATACACACATCTTATCACTTACCTAGAGATTCACTCATACATGCTGTCAATGATCACTAGAACAGTATCAAATAAACTTATACACCTATATCGACATTACACACCTAATCACTTATGAAGTCAACCTACTCACTTATGCAAACAATGGATAATACTTACTTTTACTTAGCTATGCACGTATAAAAACACCACTTCATCTATTCTTATAGATAATAACTAAGCCAAAGCATATTACAATGCATTGTAGCAGTAATAGCAACAGAACCTACAAATGCTTTGCTACAGCAATTTAACATGCTAGTAATCATATAACCAATTCACAAAAGTGAACTGGGAATGAAAATGTTAGGCAATGAGAGAGGTGATGATTTTGGGGTCCCCCCTAACCTATGGGGAGGACCAAGCTGAAGCCTAGAACACAAAGAGCATATCATGCTGGTGAACGATTCCGTGGTGGTCCCTTCCTCCTAGGACCACCCCAAGCACAGCACAGTTATGGGCAAAAATACAATCCCAGCCAAAGGCCCTGCAAAGCATTATGGGACGAGGTTAGCAGTGGGCAATGAATATTATAGTGTCCAATATCAAAATAATTCTACAAAGAGCTGCAGTTCAACTAGTCGTTACTAGATGTCCCTCACGAGTTAAATGCAAAAGCATTGAAATTATAATTACATCAAGCTGCAGTTCCACTAGTCGTTACTAGTTGTCCCTCACGAGTCAAATGCAAAAGCATTGAAACCCTTTCATGAAACTTTTGCATTTTACTTTTTCTTTTTTAATCTCCTTTTTTCCAAACAACCAAAGTATCAAAAACAAATTCCCTAGAATATGTTTCCCATTTTCCAATATTCAAATTCAAGATATTAATTACTGGTAAACATCCTTAATTACTACCACCAAAAAAGCCAAAATGTCTCTACCTCTTCAAATATCCCTATGTCAAACCAGGAAAAGAAATGTTCAATGAAGCTTTATCATTCTTAAAAATACATTCATTTTTTCACAAAAGCCGAAAATGCAAAACGTTGTTTTTTTCAAAACAAAGTTTTTTACAACGCATACTATTACAACGCATTCCATGACAACGCATTTTTTACAACGCAAACACTGTTACAACGCATTATTTTACAACGAATACTGTTACAACGCAAAAGTGAGTAAATTGCTTAAAAGTGCAATTACAACAAAAACAATTACAACGCATACCATTACAACGCCAAAATATATATATATTTTTTAAGTACAATAAAATCTGGCACGGGATGCAGGGAAATTTGGGGTTTTTGGGTGGGGAAGTGTATTAAAATGTGGAGAAAAACTGAACGTAAATTAACTGAAATGCATAACAAAATTAATACTCGAGTATTAAAAGTAATACTTGAGTATTAAAATTAATACTCATATTTCAAAAAAAAATCCGATGTAACAAATTTAAAAGTTTAACACAAATAACGAATAATTAAACAACAGATCATATACATGTAAATCATGATGATATCACAAAATAGGTAAACTGATAAAAAAAAAACACATACACATAGTCGCCATTTTAACCATCCCACTTTTAAAACTTGTCCTACAACACTTTCTATGAAAACAAAACCAAAATACATGTTCCAAAATGGATGCCAAAACGGAGCGAATAAGTGAAAACAACACATCTTTTAATGCTTTTTTAAATTATCATTTTCCACAGCAAATCAAAGTATAATAAAAAACACAACGAGCGCTGTTTTTTTTAAAATTAATAATGACACTGACTAAAACTTATAAATACCAGCAAGACACCATTTTAAAATCAGTTGATTATCAACTCCCAGAGAGACCAGACGCTAAAACCTAACCCTTCGACTCCTACACTGAGAGAACACTACAATCCATTGGAGAAGCATTCTTTCTTTCCTACTACAAGTAAGTTACTATTATATTTAAACACCATGTTTTCTCTTAATTCATGTTTCATTTCCATCCAAACAGTGAAGCAAATATAATTTAAATATTTTTTAAAATGTACCCTAAACAATATAATTTTGTTAAGAAAAATTAATGTATACGAACTTATATGATCTATTTTTTCTTACCTAAAACAGGAATTTGTTTTTCTATGACAACCAACATATCGTATACAAAATATTTTTTCTACACAAGCTACACGACTCACCTTTATTAATGTGAAGGTAAATTACTTAAAACTTCTACTAATTTTATTTTTCTCAATAAAAACATTAACTTTACCAGTAGGAAAAGTGTTGGATGGTGTAGGGGTAACAATTACTTTTTTTACTCGAGGAAGTTGCATCAGTAGGGAAAGTGTGGGATGGTGTAGGGGTAACAATTACTAATCTAACTCCAGGAAGGTGCAGCAGTAGGGAAAGTGTGGGATGGTGTATGTGTAACAATTACTATTCTAACTCCAGTTAGGTGCAGCAGTAGGGAAAGTGTGGGATGGTGTAGGGGTAACAATTACTATTCTAACTCCTGGAAGGTGCAGCAGTAGGGAAAGTGTGGGATGGTGTAGGGGTAACAATTAGTATTCTAACTCCAGGAAGGTGCAGCAGTAGGGAAAGTGTGGGATGGTGTAGGGGCACCAATTACTATTCTAACTCCAGTTAGGTGTAGCAGCAGAGAAAGTGTGTGATTGTGGTGGGGTTAACAATTAATAATCTAACTCAAGATAGGTGCAGCAGCAGGGAATGTGTGATATCTGATGTAGTTAGACTTAAATAAAATGTCAAATATACACAGAAGTTTTCACATTTTGCAATTTTCAAAAACATTGACAAAGTTTTCCATTTCTCAATTGTTTTTTTTTTCTGTTTCTCAGATAAATCTTTGCTACTTTATATAAAAAGTCGAAAAACAGAAGACCAGACACCCAAAAACTCCAGCCAGCAGGCAAAAACCATACCAGAAGTAAAACCAAGAAAAAAACACAAAAAGCAAAAGGTATTTTAAATAAACACTCTTATAAATCCAACAATATATTACACTAACCTTTTTTTTAATAATTAAAATAAGCTGCCACAATACAGAAACTATGGGTTGTAGTAGGAATATCAATTACTATTCTAACTCCAGGTAGGTGCAGCAGTAGGGAAAGTGAGGGATGGTGTAGGGGTAAAAATTACTATTCTAACTCCAGGAAGGTGCAGCAGTAGGGAAAGTGTGGGATGGTGTAGGGGTAACAATTACTATTATAACTCCAGGTAGGTGCAGCAGTAGGGAAAGTGTGGGATGGTGTAGGGGTAACAATTAGTATTCTAACTCCAGGAAGGTGCAGCAGTAGGGAAAGTGTGGGATGGTGTAGGGGCACCAATTACTATTCTAACTCCAGTTAGCTGCAACAGCAGAGAAAGTGTGTGATTGTGGTGGGGTTAACAATTAATAATCTAACTCAAGATAGGTGCAGCAGCAGGGAATGTGTGATATCTGATGTAGTTAGACTTAAATAAAATGTCAAATATACACAGAGGTTTTCACATTTTGCAATTTTCGAAAACATTGACAAAGTTTTCCATTTCTCAATTATTTTTTTTTTCTGTTTCTCAGATAAATCTTTGCTACTTTATATAAAAAGTCGAAAAACAGAAGACCAGACACCCAAAAACTCCAGCCAGCAGGCAAAAACCATACCAGAAGGAAAACCAAGAAAAAAAACACAAAAAGCAAAAGGTATTTTAAATAAACACTCTTATAAATCCAACAATATAATACACTAAGCAATTAAAATAAGCTGCCACAATACAGAAACTATGGGTTGTAGTAGGAGTATCAATTACTATTCTAACTCCAGGTAGGTGAGGCAGTAGGGAAAGCGAGGGATGGTGTAGGGGTAAAAATTACTATTCTAACTCCAGGAAGGTGCAGCAGTAGGGAAAGTGTGGGATGGTGTAGGGGTAACAATTACTATTATAACTCCAGGTAGGTGCAGCAGTAGGGAAAGTGTGGGATGGTGTAGGGGTAACAATTAGTATTCTAACTCCAGGAAGGTGCAGCAGTAGGGAAAGTGTGGGATGGTGTAGGGGCACCAATTACTATTCTAACTCCAGTTAGCTGCAACAGCAGAGAAAGTGTGTGATTGTGGTGGGGTTAACAATTAATAATCTAACTCAAGATAGGTGCAGCAGCAGGGAATGTGTGATATCTGATGTAGTTAGACTTAAATAAAATGTCAAATATACACAGAAGTTTTCACATTTTGCAATTTTCGAAAACATTGACAAAGTTTTCCATTTCTCAATTGTTTTTTTTTTCTGTTTCTCAGATAAATCTTTGCTACTTTATATAAAAAGTCGAAAAACAGAAGACCAGACACCCAAAAACTCCAGCCAGCAGGCAAAAACCATACCAGAAGGAAAACCAAGAAAAAAACACAAAAAGCAAAAGGTATTTTAAATAAACACTCTTATAAATCCAACAATATAATACACTAACCTTTTTTTTAATAATTAAAATAAGCTGCCACAATACAGAAACAATGGGTTGTAGTAGGAATATCAATTACTATTCTAACTCCAGGTAGGTGCAGCAGTAGGGAAAGTGTGGGATGGTGTAGGGGTAAAAATTACTATTCTAACTCCAGAAAGGTGCAACAGTTGGAAAAGTGTGGGATGGTGTAGGGAAAACAATTACTATTCTAACTCCAGGAAGGTGCAGAAGTAGAGAAAGTGTGGGATGCTGTAGGGGTATCAATTACTATTCTAACTCCAGGAAGGTGCAGCAGTAGGGAAAGTGTGGGATGGTGTAGGGGTAACAATCACTATTCTAACTCCAGGTAGGTGCAGCAGTAGGGAAAGTGTTGGATGGTGTAGGGGTAACAATTACTATTCTAACTCCAGAAAGGTGCAGCACTATGGAAACTGTGGGGTGGTGTAGGGGTAACAATTACTATTCTAACTCCAGGAAGGTGCAACAGTTGAGAAAGTGTGGGATGGTGTAGGGGTAACAATTACTATTCTAACTCCAGGAAGGTGCAGCAGTAGGGAAAGTGTGGGATGGTGTAGGGGTAACAATTACTATTCTAACTCCAGGAAGGTGCAGCAGTAGGGAAAGTGTGGGATGCTGTAGGGGTATCAATTACTATTCTAACTTCAGGAAGGTGCAGCAGTAGGGAAAGTGTGGGATGGTGTAGGGGTAACAATTACTATTCTAACTTCAGGAAGGTGCAGCAGTAGGGAAAGTGTGGGATGGTGTAGGGGTAACCATTACTATTCTAACTCCAGGAAGGTGCAGCAGTAGGGAAAGTGTGGGATGGTGTAGGGGTAACAATTACTATTCTAACTCCAGTAAGGTTCAACAGTAGGGAAAGTGTGGGATGGTGTAGGGGTAACAATTACTAATCTAACTCCAGGAAGGTGCAGCACTATGGAAACTGTGGGATGGTGTAGGGGTAACAATTACTATTCTAACTCCAGGAAGGTGCAACAGTTGAGAAAGTGTGGGATGGTGTAGGGGTAACAATTATTATTCTTACTCCAGGTAGGTGCAACAATAGGGAAAGTGTGGGATGGTGTAGGGGTAAGATTTACTTTTCTAACTCCAGGAAGGTGCAGCATTAGGGATAGTGTATTTACTTTTATAGACTAATTTATTTTTCTTCTCTTCTCTTCACAGATAGGTGCCGATCACGATCCGGCAAAAACCGGGTACGAACCGTCGGACGGAGCATATTCTCCGTCCGACGCGTACCCGGTCGTCAAAATATACAAACATGGAATTACGATTCGCACGGGTACACCATTACCGTACGAATCGTAAAAAAGACCGACCGAACAAAAAACACCTACCAATGCGATCCGGGAAAGCGCCGACCTGACGTCGAGACGCACGCAGCCAGCCATTCACGACCCAGGAATCACGATTCGCACCGACGTCACCCCGCACGGTGAATATTTTGCGGCAGCCAAAAACTGCCGGGAAATCAGGACGACGCGAACAAGGACCACCAGTACGCGACGGACAGACGGCGACGCGAACAAGGAGGACCAGTACGTGACGGACACACAGGACGACGCCACCAAGGAGGACCCGTACGCGACAGGACGACGCGATCAAGGAGGACCCGTACGCGACAGGACGACGCGAGCAAGGAGTACCAGTACGCGACGGACAGACATGGACCCGAACCTACGAGTCATCCCTGCCCTCATAGCAGTACACCTCCTCTACAGGTTACGACGCAGACGCCGCAGAAGGTCAGAATAACTAAGGGAGGGGGGAAAGTGGGGTGGGGTGGGGGTGGCACGACCAGGGCAGGCCACAAAACAACCACATGAGTGACACACTACACATGGCCTGGACATACCTGACACCCATGCCCTGGTCACCACGAGGGGGTGGGGGCGTGTCCTGATAATCCAGCGACCGCCACAACGGAAGTCCGTCACCACGCGAACCGGCAACACAACCAGACAGGTACGTCCCGTACCCACGCCTGAAGAGCGTGGGTACGAGTCGGACCACGCCCACACACGTCACCCCAACAATGGCGGGACGGATCGCACCCACGTGGCAAAGGCCTGGGTACGGGCCGCACAAACATCACATAGCGTGGGGACGGATATGTACGGACCCTACCCCCACCCCGTATGCAAGGAGCGTACCCCCCAGCCCAACAGTGCAAGTACGACCCGTACCCCCACCCGCGGACGTACGGAGCGTACCCCCAGCCCAACAGTGTAAGTACGACCCGTACCCCCACCCGCGAATGCAAGGAGCGTACCCCCCTGCCCAACAGTGTAAGTACGACCCGTACCCACACCCGCGGACGTACGGAGCGTACCCCCAGCCCAACAGTGTAAGTACGACCCGTACCCCCACCCGCGGACGTACGGAGCGTACCCCCAGCCCAACAGTGTAAGTACGACCCGTACCCCCACCCGCGGACGTACGGAGCGTACCCCCAGCCCAACAGTGTAAGTACGACCCGTACCCCCACCCGCGAATGCAAGGAGCGTACCCCCCTGCCCAACAGTGTAAGTACGACCCGTACCCCCACCCGCGGACGTACGGAGCGTACCCCCAGCCCAACAGTGTAAGTACGACCCGTACCCCCACCCGCGAATGCAAGGAGCGTACCCCCCTGCCCAACAGTGTAAGTACGACCCGTACCCACACCCGCGGACGTACGGAGCGTACCCCCAGCCCAACAGTGTAAGTACGACCCGTACCCCCACCCGCGGACGTACGGAGCGTACCCCCAGCCCAACAGTGTAAGTACGACCCGTACCCCCACCCGCGGACGTACGGAGCGTACCCCCAGCCCAACAGTGTAAGTACGACCCGTACCCCCACCCGCGAATGCAAGGAGCGTACCCCCCTGCCCAACAGTGTAAGTACGACCCGTACCCCCACCCGCGGACGTACGGAGCGTACCCCCAGCCCAACAGTGTAAGTACGACCCGTACCCCCACCCGCGAATGCAAGGAGCGTACCCCCCTGCCCAACAGTGTAAGTACGACCCGTACCCACACCCGCGGACGTACGGAGCGTACCCCCAGCCCAACAGTGTAAGTACGACCCGTACCCCCACCCGCGGACGTACGGAGCGTACCCCCAGCCCAACAGTGTAAGTACGACCCGTACCCCCACCCGCGGACGTACGGAGCGTACCCCCAGCCCAACAGTGTAAGTACGACCCGTACCCCCACCCGCGGACGTACGGAGCGTACCCCCAGCCCAACAGTGTAAGTACGACCCGTACCCCCACCCGCGGACGCACGGAGCGTACCCCCAGCCCAACAGTGTAAGTACGACCCGTACCCCCACCCGCGGACGTACGGAGCGTACCCCCAGCCCAACAGTGTAAGTACGACCCGTACCCCCACCCGCGAATGCATGGAGCGTACCCCCCTGCCCAACAGTGTAAGTACGACCCGTACCCCCACCCGCGTATGCATGGAGCGTACCCCCCATGCCAACAGTGTAAGTACGACTCGAACCCCCACCCACGAATGCAAGGAGCGTACCCCCCTGCCCAACAGTGTAAGTACGACCCGTACCCACACCCGCGGACATACGGAGCGTACCCCCACCACACCAGTGTCAGTAGACACGTACCCTCACCTCTAATGCAGTGTGCGTAACCCCACCGTGTATGTGCCAAGCGCACATATCCAGTAATCGGAGGTGTGTGTGCAGAGTCCACCCAGCAGTGCCCTGAGACAGGAGTGGTGGGTGTGGAGTCCTCCCAGCAGTGCCCTGAGACAGGAGGGGTGGGTGCCCATCACTCCCAGCAGTGCCCAGAGACAGGAGGGGTGTGTGCAGAGTCCTCCCAGCAGTGCCCTGACACAGGAGGGGTGGGTGCAGAGTCCTCCCAGCAGTGCCCTGAGACAGGAGGGGTGGGTGCCCATCACTCCCAGCAGTGCCCAGAGACAGGAGGGGTGTGTGCAGAGTCCTCCCAGCAGTGCCCAGACACAGGAGGGGTGGGTGTGGAGTCCTCCCAGCAGTGCCCTGAGACAGGAGGGGTGGGTGCAGAGACCTCCCAGCAGTGCCCTGAGACAGGAGGGGTGGGTGTGGAGTCCTCCCAGCAGTGCCCTGACACAGGAGGGGTGGGTGCAGAGTCCTCCCAGCAGTGTCCAGACCCAGGAGGGGTGGGTGCAGAGTCCTCCCAGCAGTGCCCAGAGACAGGAGGGGTGTGTGCAGAGTCCTCCCAGCAGTGTCCAGACCCAGGAGGGGTGGGTGCAGAGACCTCCCAGCAGTGCCCTGAGACAGGAGGGGTGGGTGGTGAGTCCTCCCAGCAGTGCCCAGAGACAGGAGGGGTGTGTGCAGAGTCCTCCCAGCAGTGTCCAGACCCAGGAGGGGTGGGTGCAGAGACCTCCCAGCAGTGCCCTGAGACAGGAGGGGTGGGTGGTGAGTCCTCCCAGCAGTGCCCAGAGACAGGAGGGGTGGGTGCAGAGTCCTCCCAGCAGTGTCCAGACCCAGGAGGGGTGGGTGGTGAGTCCTCCCAGCAGTGCCCAGAGACAGGAGGGGTGTGTGCAGAGTCCTCCCAGCAGTGTCCAGACCCAGGAGGGGTGTGTGCAGAGTCCTCCCAGCAGTGTCCAGACCCAGGAGGGGTGGGTGCAGAGTCCTCCCAGCAGTGTCCACACCCAGGAGGGGTGTAACACATGTGTGTGATGCCACAATTACCCACATCCATACTGCCTACAAGGGAACATGTCCCCATGAACTCATGTCAACTGACTCCACACACAAGTACAGTGATCACCAAGGATGCCACGATTGTTGCAGGTGGAGACATGGCCATGCATGCATGGCCAAAGTAGAAGGGCTCCGTCACACACACAGCTCATGTACACACAGCTCTGCGCTAAACATTGGGAACACCCTGCAGGGAAGAAACTGGGTACACAGAGTAAGGAATACACCCTGGGACAATTGAACCATGCAGTAACTGCTGACATGACCTAAGGAAGTTAGCCAACACCTTGTGATGGCACACAGATCCTAGGGTGGCCCCAAAGAGCAGAACACTACTACAAATCCCACACACCCAAAGCCTTAAACACCACCCAAAACAATGTAGCAGCCCCACCAACACCAATACCACCATAGCAGGAGTGTGATAATGAAAAAAAAAATAAGCTTTAATCAGCATGAGCACAATGTCCGTGGATCAACGGCAGTTCAAAGTCAACAAAGGCCATAGGGCAGTCAATTATTCCCAGCTGCATGGGGGACACAGTGGGATGTGTGTCCCCTACCTTGCCTGCACAGTCAAATGCCATCGTCTTCCATACTGGTGAGGGCATCAGGGGGGGGGGAAGCAACAGGCACCGCAGGGACATCAGGGCAAAGGGGCGGCGTTGTGGGTGCAGGGATGGAGGACTCAACCACAGGGGGTGTGTCATGGCCAAAGGCGGAGGCCAGGATGGCACTACACACCTTAGCAAGGTCCTCCAGGGAGTCCCCTGCACCCGAAGTGACCTCAGGCCCCAAGGAGGGGGGGGGTTCAGAGGGATGGGTTGCAGCGCCACCGGGGGAGGGTGGAGACAGGGGGGGAGACTCAACCACCCTGACCGAGGACTTCCTTGACCGCTTGCGTGGTGGCGTAACTGTGGGGCTCAGGGACAGAGCGGCCATGAAGGAGTCCTTGGGGGAGATGTGGCCAGGAGAGCTGAGGGGAGGGGATTTGGAGGGAGTGGATTGTGTGGAATGCGGACTCCCACTCTGGCTGCGTGTCACACGTTTGCCCCCCGACCCAGTGGGTGTGCCTATCTCACCCTGTGTGTGCGTGTCAGGAGGAGTGCGGTGGACCTTCCCTGCTGGTGTGGTGCCTGTGTCTGTTGTGGTGGGTGCATGCCGACGTCTGGGTGTACGTGGGACAGGCATGGAAGTGGGAAGTGTGGATGGGGCAGGGGTAGGTGGGGGGAGGTCGCGCTGCAGGAGACCCACTGCTGCAGTCAGTGTGGAGTCTAGGGACCTCAGAAAGTTGCGTTGGTCAGCCTGCAAAGAATGAATGCCCTCCAAGAATGCCTCGATGTTGGTGAGGGTTTTCCCGTGGGAATGGAGGACATTCAGGATCGCAGCCTGACCAACCTGCATTTGCCGCTGGATGTCCATAGACTCAGCATTGGCGGCAGCAGTGGAGACAGGGGCAGGGGGTGCGGTGCCTGGCAGGAAGGAGACATGCGGTGACCGGGCACGCTGGGAAGGGACACGAGCAAGTGGGAGGCGGTTGGTGGGAACTGAGGGGGCGGTGGCAGGTGTTGTTCCACTGTCAGCTGCTGGTGCAGCCTCCGCCAACCCTGAGACATCCTCCTCGGACCTGTCAGCTTCGTAGTCTGATGTGCCAGTCGACAGGTCCTCGGCCACACTATCCTCCGCCTCTGTCCCACTCGATGTGCCAGCCCCGATGTCACGGCTGCCACTGGTGCTCGGTCCCTCCGCCTGGTCCGTGTCCATGTCTCCCTCTGTGTCCCCCGACGATGCTGTGGGCAGGGTGGAGAGACAGAAATTAATCAGACACCTGTACACATCTGTCACATGAGTCCAATCTACATAGTCAACATTGCATAGCCTGAAGAGGCAGATCCCTAACATCTGCAAAACAAGGTACCGATGTAGGGCATGAAACACAGTTGGTTGAGCCACCATGCCACTGAAATACCATGGAGAGCATGAGACAATAGCTGATGACAGGAAACGGAGTCTGACATAGCACCCAGGCCCTGGGGACAATCCTGCACTGCCTCTGCACCACACAGCGTTTGTGAAAATACCTATGACCAGGGACAATATCCATGAACTTGAGACACATGCTGCATAGGTAATGCTGCAAACATGCCCAACATAACTCGGTCACTGCACCTTGCGTGTGTGTCCAGTAACATCACACACTGTCCAGACCCAGCAATTAGGAATCAGGATTTGACACATAGGCATTGCCCGCCCCAAGCAACCCCCACACGATGCTAATTGCTGAGACACAGGTGGCACCAACATCTCATAGTCTGGGTGATAAACACAGTGGCAGGCAAAAGGCAAGATTGGACGCAAAACAGCAAAGGTGCGCCTGTACAAATAATGAGGTACCAGTGCCCATCCTCAGATGAGTATAACAAGACACACAGGCACTGGCAACTGTGAGTATGAAGAGGGACAATCAGGTCAGGCTGCACAGTGGACACCTGTACATAATAGCACGTCTATATACATGGTGACAGGGGACAATGGCACAGAGCACAACCTACGCTGTAGACAGTGAGAGTGTCCACGTTGATGATGACACAAACAACACTGAGGATAAGGTGCCCCAGGGGACAGTATTGGGCACGCAACTACATGCTACTGAATGGGAATGACTGCTACACACGTCACCATCCCTGCACTATGCGTAGCGCACACTCATGCACATCATGTCACAGGCCACTACATAGGACATGCGCGCTGTAAGGCATGACACATGAGAGACCAACTCCCATGTCTGGAGCCAGCATCAGTGCCAACTGACATGGAACCCACATGCAGTGAACTTGACAGTTCACAGGCAAGGTCCCACAACCTGTTACCCACCACCACCACCCATGATGCTACAGTCATTGTTCTCGCGGACAAAGCGCCAGCCTACATTACCTTGTGAAGGAGTGACTACACACAGACCAGGGAACACATTGCAAGGAGGGGAAGGGTGGCAGGGGCGCTGCGCTACACTTGGGCAAACTGGATGGGCACAGCACCTTTAAACCCTGCCAGTGAATTAATGCCACTGTGCCCTTACAAATGCCGGTGACACACAACAAACGCACATGTACCTACCCCCTTCCGCCTGCTGCATCGCCTGTAAGCGCCTCTCCAGGTCTGGAAAGACCACCGGCAGCACACGCCTGTGGAGGTGGGTCAGACGGCGGCGGCCGCGGTTCTTGTGGCTCTCAGGTGAGTCCCCCAGCAGGAGCCGTGCAATCCTCCGCGTCCAGCACCGGATATCCTGCCAGCGTTTCCTCACCTGGGACAGGCTCCGCCTCCGACCATCCACACGCCTCACGGCACTGACGGCGGTCAGCCAGATCTGCTCCTTGGCAGAGGCGCCTACCTGTGAGGAAGTACAAGTGACACCACATCAATACACCAGCCACATGTCACAGAGAGACATATGTAAACATAATAGCTGGTTACTACATGGCATGTAATGCAGCCAACGCATTGCACCTCTGTCATAGGGACATCATCCTCTGGTGAGGGAAAAGGCAGTACGTGCCATAGTGGGTACTCAGGTGGAATGATGGCAATGTCACAATCAATGATCAAGGCTCACACTGTGCATCACACCCACCCCTCCTGTCTCAGGGCACTGCTGTTAGTGATAGGCCCCCACCCCTCCTGTCTCAGGGCACTGCTGTTAGTGATAGGCCCCCACCCCTCCTGTCTCAGGGCACTGCTGGGAGGACTCTGCACACACCCCTCCTGTCTCTGGGCACTGCTGGGAGGACTCTGCACACACACCTCCTGTCTCAGGGCACTGCTGGGAGGACTCTGCACACACCCCTCCTGTCTCAGGGCACTGCTGGGAGACATCAGGCACCCCCCCCCTGGTACCCCCCCGACAGTACATGGCATGTGTGTCACACCGGGTCACAATGCCTGAAGACACAGTCACAACATAGGGACAGTCTGTGGCAGTGGCCTATGCACTCACCTGATACCCTGGTCGCCCATACAGCATGGGGTACTGTGGGAGGATCACATCCAGCAGAGCCATGTTCTCCTCCAGGGTGAATGGCTGTGTCCTCTCCACAGCCCTTGACATGGTTCCAGGGAATCAGTAGCAGCAGCTTGGTCGACAAATGCAAAGATGTGCAGGCAAGTAATCCCTCATGGGACCTGGCTGCCTTATATGTGCCCTTCTGCCCAGTCTCATGCACAGGAGTACAGAGTGATTGGTCACTCACATTTGCATCCTATGTTTCCACCAATCCCTTCAAACCTAGCAGTCTGTGGGTTCTCTATCGGTTTCATTCTCCTGCATGATGTCAGCCCCACAAACACATTGCAACAAAGTAGAAGAATTCCAACTGACTTCTGCTGTGCACCTTCCAGAACAAAATCGAAATTTGAACCTGGTCGCCATGACAACCAGCATGCATGTAGGCCTTAATACTTGTCCCCTATGTAATTAGGAGAATCACACACAGGTACGGTGCGTTTCCGGGCCCTAGGGCACCCCAAATGCATGGCAACGGCCCGTACATGCATGCCTACGTTCAAAATCACTATGGTTCTGCACGCGTATGCGTACTCGTTGTGGTACGGACCGTACAAATGCCTGTACGCTCACTATCACTATGGGTCTGTGTACCCATCGTGATGGCGAGCGTACAGGCATTTGTACGGTCCGTACCACTACGTGTACGCATACGCGTGCAGAACCATAGTGATAGTGAGCGTAGATGCGAGTGTACGGTCCGTACCACTACGTGTACGCATACGCGTGCAGAACCATAGTGATAGTGAGCGTAGATGCGAGGGTACGGTCCGTACCACTACGTGTACGCATACGCGTGCAGAACCATAGTGATAGTGAGCGTACAGGCATTTGTACGGTCCGTACCACTACGTGTACGCATACGCGTGCAGACCCATAGTGAGAGGGCCGTACACTTGCATGTACGCTCACTATCACTATGGGTCTGCACGCGTATGCGTACTCGTTGTGGTACGGACCGTACAAATGCCTGTACGCTCGCCATCACGATGGGTACACATACGGCAGCACTCCCACAGTGATTGGGGAACATACACAGGCCCTCTTAGCAGCAGTACGCCGGTTTGTACACATCACTGTGGTGATAGTCGACACACAGGTAGGAATAGGGCGGACATACTTGTCCATGGATGGACATACTTGTCCAGGAATGGACATCAAGGCATCGTCTGTGCATTACTACATGTGTGGGGCACAGGTGTGACAGGCTGTGATGTGGAACATGCCTCCTGAGTGGAGGAGGCACCAGATGTATGATGAGATGTGTACAGGTGTACTGTGTGAGGGTGCAATGTGTGCCAGGCATGCCCTTGACTCCGTTGACATGTGTGCATGTCGTACTGCGCACTTGGGGTGAGCGTCACTGGCATGGCACGGACACCAACACACGGAAGTGTCCCATGATGCCCGGTACAGGGGTCATGACACCTGACTTGTCACTACCCACAGTGCACAATGTGACTATGTCATATATGTGTCCGGGATTTACATCAGGTTGATGTTGTAGCACCCTCAAAAGCTGCAGCCGTTGCAGCAACCAACATGTGTCTGTGTGTAGATTGTCATTGCACACTGTTCCGCACACCATGCCACATGTGGTATCTGATGTGAGGTGCACATGTATGCATGGGACACGGAGTAGCGTGACAAGGCCATGTCAGCATCCTCACAAGGAATGTGTGGTGAGTCATGACATGTGCACCTTCATGGCAAGGTGTGTGGGCAGGCCTAGTGTAATGTCATGTGACCTGTGGCTCCGGTGTTCCGCTACCAGTCTCTACAATCGGCATCCTACTTCTGCTGATGTGTGGGTGTATGTCACTTCTGTCTTGCGTCGGGCTGTTCACTTGCACTGGGACACAGCTATTCCCATGGCGTGGCATGGGGAGGTTCTCAATCACCGTGTGTAGCTGGGTCTTGGAAGGAGTGTCACCTTGCATCCATACGTGTCCTGGGCATGTAGCACATGCCTGACTCCCTATGTGGCATGTGTGTATTGGCAGATTTACATGTGCTCAGTAGACATGAGTTGTTCTCGTAGTGCACTCACTCTTCCTTGTCACTTCCAAATTACTGCAGAGCGCCTCCTGTTGCCCGAAGAATTCCAGACTTGGCCACCATGCAGGAGAATGACAGGATCCGGCTCTACCGCTTCACCCAACCGTTGATTCTGGAGCTGACGGCGAGACTGGCACCACACCTGCAACCGCAGCACAGGTATCCTACGGCACTGACACCCCAGCTGAAGGTAATGGCTGCCCTACATTTCCTTGCCACGGGTACCTTCCAATATACCATTGCTCATGTTGGTGGCATGTCCCAGAGCATGTTCAGCGGTGTGCTGCATGATTTCTTGGAGGCCATGTTGATTCACCTGGATGACTTCATCAAGTTCCCAACCCCTGAACAGATGACTGAGGTCAAACGTGGTTTCTATGCCCTGGGAGGGATGCCCCATGTCATTGGGTCCATAGATGGGACACATGTAGGTTTGGTACCACCACACGCACGGGAGGTGGCGTACCGCAATCGGAAGCACTACCACTCCATCAATGCCCTTGTGGTGTGTCTGTCCAACATGGTGATTTCACATGTCTGTGCTCGTTTTCCAGGATCAGCACACGATGCCTACATCATGAGGCGTAGCGGGATGCCTGATATGATGATGCAGCTGCGCAACGAACGTGCATGTGTTGTTGGTGGGTACAGTCTGTCTGTCCTGTATTCTGTTTGGCCGAGCAGCACTACCGCTTCGCCTGTTCTAACGATATCCATGTGCTTTCCATTTAGGGGACGCTGGCTATCCCAACATGCCTTGGCTGCTGACACCTCTCCGCAACCCCATCACGCCGGCCCAGCTCCGCTACAACACCGCCCATGGCCGGACAAGGCGAGTGATAGAGAGGACGTTTGGCATGCTGAAGAGCCGATTCCGGTGCCTCCACAAGACCGGCGGCGCACTCCCATATGCCCCGGCGAAGGTCTGCAAGATCTTCATGGTCTGCTGCATGCTGCACAACATGGCAGTTGAAAGAGCTGTGCCCCTCATCCTGGATCAAGATGACGAGGACCATCCACCCGTGGAGGACGAAGGGCTTGGCAATGGGGCTAGTGATGTGGAGGATGTGGAGCCGCAAGAGGACATCCGGACTCGGCTCATACGCGACTTCTTTGCTTAGTGGTGAGTACCAGGGTCTGAGTGTGCACGCATTGGTCCCCGTGTGGCATGCGTTGTGATGTGTGTCTCCACCTGCATGTATGGCACGTGGGGCAGAGGTGTGTGTGGGTGTGTCACTGGAGTGATGGTGGCAGTGATGGTAGTATTTCCCCAGACATAATTGTGACCTAGCATGTTGTCATACATACATGTGTCGAGTACATGCACATGCAAGTGGCTGTGCTTCTTGTGGCTGACTTCTTGTGTGTCTCTCTTCCCCAGGTACCTGCGCATGCCGTTTGCTGGTTGCATTGTTGTGGCACTGCTATTCCTCATGGACATGGCATCGTGGGCTGACTCAGCGTTACAGGCACGGACACGTTTGGAAGTCTCCATGGGGTAAGGGATGCATCTGGGGTGTATTGGGTGTGGCAGTTGTTCACGATGTGTGCACACTGCCCCGGTCGGGGTTTGGGTCCTCTGCAGACATGTGGCATCCCCATGGGACACGACATGCAGCTGGGTACACCTGAATAGATGGCCTGCCTGGTTGTCAGTCATCAGTGATGGGATGGTGGATTGTGATGAAGGCATCAATGTGTGTGACACTGCCCTCGGACACATACGGTTAACATTGTCTTGACATGGCGTGGGACTTCCACATCAGCGGATGTATGGTGTATGGCAGGCTCTCCGTGAGCAGCTGTGGGTATTTAGCTATTATCCGACACTTGTGTGCCAGTTCCATGGCTATCACGCATTTGTGCTGCAGAAGGGGGGTGCCAGTGTTGGAGCCACATGTTACTCCACATGATGTGTTCATGTGTACTTCAAGTTGCCTCTGCAATCCCAAACACATGACTATTAAAGGTGTCCCTATGCCTCCAAGCTGCCTCTTCTCAGTCAATGCTGGTGTGTTGGCACGGTGCATCCTGCATGTCTGGCATGGTATTCCCTGATTGTGGCTATGTGTCAATGTGTCGAGTGGCAAGATGCAAGCTGTGTGTGTGTGCTGAGACTGTGTAATGGGCATGATGTCCATGACTGTGTGGGTATTGTGACATGTGCCATCCCCATGCATCCAACGTTGTCCATGACCCCATTCTCTGCATCCACCGGACTCAAGCTTGCAGGACATGGTTCTGCCACCTGTCTACACGTACCTGGGTGCCCCCCAGGACACGGGCCAGGATCCCTGACCTCTGCGCATGACTGTTGCTGTACTCAATGTGTCTGTCAGCACGGTTGTTCGGCCACCCCCTCAGCTGGTTCTGACCATCACGGGTGTGTATGGTGCTCCATGTCTGTCTTGCCTAGAAAACTGTGACCCATGTGTCCTGTGCCAGACTCAGGCCCCAGGGTGTGGATGGTTGAAGTGAACAGATGACTCAGGCATGTTTAGACTGTACAAGACACATGTTAGGTAATAATGCTACCAGCAGGCATCTACTCTTAATAGTGTGATTTATTATTGGGGGGGGGGCCAAGTGAGGGCCTTTCCGGGATTAGGGAATTCAAAGTTCAGTAGGGGAGTTGGTGTCCTTGCCATTGGAAATCCTCAGAGTCCATGCCACAGTCTTTGTCAACATTGGTCAGCCAGTGACCAGCAGGGCCATGTGGCAGAGAATGTCTCTTGATGCTGTGATGCTGTTGCTCCAGTGGGCCAGGTGCCAGGCCAGGTGTCCTGGGAGATGGTGATGTGGCAGCCACCCTCACGGTCCTTTCCGTGGACGACCCGGCTTCCTGCGGGGAACCTCAGCAGCAGGCCGTGACGACGTCTGGGATGCTCCGTCGGATGTTTCCTCCTCCTCCTCATGATCCCTCCCTGTGGGTGGTGATGTTCTCCGCCTTCTGGCACAGGGAGGGTCGGCCATGGTGTCGGCCATCCGACGGAGTTCAGCGTGAATCCCCTGGGACGCCGTCACTTGCTCAGCCTGTCTGTCCTCCATCCTCCGTTGGTGTAGCTGTAGACAGGCTATTAGCTCCGCATGTTGCTGGGCCTGCTGGACCTTGATCCCCTCGAGGACGGACACAACCTGGGCCATGCCCGTGGTGTCCTGCCGGTATGAGTCCAGGATGTTACGGACATGGGAAAATACCGGATCCCCAGCCAACTGGTCAGGCTCGCGCCTCCGCCGCTCTCCACTCCCACCACCCCTGCCCACTTGCGTCTGGCCTGCACTTGTGGGCACATGGGGTCTCCGGGACCCCTGAGGGGTGGCATTGGCGTTGTCGCCTGCCTCCTCCTGGGTGCCCGGGACACCGTGTCCCTCCTGGCGAGCCTGGCTGCATTGTGGTGTTGGGGCAGGGATCCTGGGTGTCTCCTGGGATGTGGCAGGAGTGGGGGTGGTGGTTGGCACGGTTGTACCTGACGCAGGTGCTGCAGGTGGTTGGACACCAGAGGGGCCAGGTCGGTCGGGGTCGTCCGCAGAGTGGTGAGAGTGGTCGCTGCCGGTGGGATCGGTCTCCTGCAGATCCGGGTCCTGTGAGTGTTCCCCCCCAGTGTTGGGGGGTGCAGCACGACGTTGACCTGTGTGTGAGAGAGACAATGTTACTTTTGATCCATGCAACATCCATGTTTCATCCGTTACAAAGTTGGCACATTTCCTCTTGGAATTAGGACCTGTCTTGCATTCCACTCACAGTGCACTTGTGCATGTGTGTGTCCCTTGGGCACCAATTTGGCCCCTTTAACTATGTGTGGCACAGTCTTACTTGCTGCGTCAAGTGTGACTGCAGTCAGCAGTGGAGTGTGCATGTGTGCCGAGCTATGCGTTTGCGCCTTCCTTGTAGCACTGTACATGTGCACATGGAGTGGATCCACACACTCATATGATGCAGGTGGCTGTCCTTGTGCTCGTGTACAGGTTGTAACATGGCCCTGCGTTTTGCCATGATGAAGAGGGGGGGTTCTGGCACTGGGCACCCTTGTCTACATGCACGCAGTCCACCTGCTGACGAGCAGACATTCCCACACACCAAAGGACTGATTTGCTCTCCCTGTGTCTCCCTCCTTCTCTGTCCCCCTCTCCCTCCCTCTCTGTCCCCCTCTCCCTCCCTCTCTGTCCCCCTCTCCCTCCCTCTCTGTCCCCCTCTCCCTCCCTCTGTGTGTCAGCCTCCTCCCTCTGTCCATCTTCCTGTGTCTCCCTCCCTCTCTGTCCCCCTCTCCCTCCCTCTCTGTCCCCCTCTCCCTCCCTCTCTGTCCCCCTCTCCCTCCCTCTCTGTCCCCCTCTCCCTCCCTCTGTGTCCCCCTCTCCCTCCCTCTGTGTCCCCCTCTCCCTCCCTCTGTGTCCCCCTCTCCCTCCCTCTGTGTGTCAGCCTCCTCCCTCTGTCCATCTTCCTGTGTCTCCCTCCCTCTGTGTCCCCCTCTCCCTCCCTCTGTGTGTCAGCCTCCTCCCTCTGTCCATCTTCCTGTGTCCCCCTCCCTCTCTGTCCCCCTCTCCCTCCCTCTCTGTCCCCCTCTCCCTCCCTCTGTGTGTCAGCCTCCTCCCTCTGTCCATCTTCCTGTGTCTCCCTCCCTCTCAGTCCCCCTCTCCCTCCCTCTGTGTCCCCCTCTCCCTCCCTCTGTGTCCCCCTCTCCCTCCCTCTCTGTCCCCCTCTCCCTCCCTCTCTGTCCCCCTCTCCCTCCCTCTCCCTCCCTCTGTGTCCCCCTCTCCCTCCCTCTGTGTGTCAGCCTCCTCCCTCTGTCCATCTTCCTGTGTCTCCCTCCCTCTCTGTCCCCCTCTCCCTCCCTCTCTGTCCCCCTCTCCCTCCCTCTCTGTCCCCCTCTCCCTCCCTCTCTGTCCCCCTCTCCCTCCCTCCGTGTGTCACCCTCTGTCACCTTGGCCCAGCTTCCTGGGCACACACTGTTAGCAGATCTTTGAGTGGCCCTTGGCCTGTTGATGTGAGTTTGTTTCTGATCTCCAGGCACCCATTTTGTCTGCTGTGTGTCTGTGCGCTGCTGCTGTGGTGGTGTGTGCTGCCACTCTTTCACACTGTTGGCTGTTCATTAGCTGCTGGCATGTGCAAAACAGTGCCTTCACCCCCATGTGTTGATGCAAGGCATCCGCCATTTGCTGGCAAGTCATTCCTGTGTTGGGACACAGTGTTTGTCTGGCTGTGACCTGGGCCATATGGGCAGAGGGCATTGTTGTCTGCTTTGGAGTCGCACTATGTGATTCTTGGTGCCCACACTCCCGCCATCCGGGTTACCGTGTCATGTGTTGTTGTCTTCTGTGGCCTGTGACTTGACATTGTCCAGCTGGGTGCATGGGGCATGGTGGCAGCAGTGGCATGTGCCTGCTCATGGAGTGTGGTTGAGTAATGCGATGGCTTGTGGTGTTTGCGTGCCTGTTATTAATTTTGGTTGTGGTTGCAGTTCCCCCCATGTGAGGTGCGTTGTTTGTGTACTCACCCGGGTCTCGGAGTCCTTCTACTCCTTCAACTGCCTCCACCGGCAGTATGGCCATCACCCTCTCCTCCCAGGGATGGTACTGTACGGGTCTGCGGGAGGGCCCTCCTCCGGTGGCGTTGGCCTGGTCGTGTTCCTCCTGTCTCTTGGCTCTGACCCTCCTCCGCAGATCGTACCACCTGTTCTGGCAATCCTGCTTGGTCCTCCTGGTGTCCGCAACAGCATTCACAGCATCGACGATGGTCTGCCACATGGCTGTTTTGGCTGCCTGGCTGGTGCTTCTGACCAATGTTCCAAAGATCTGTGGCTCGACTCTGAGGATTTGATCAACAAGGACCTCCAACTCTCGGTGACTGAACTTTGGATTCTTGGTAGTGGGCATGGTGAGGGGTGTGGGTGGGGATGGTGTGGGTGTGGGGGGTGTGTGGATGTTGGGGGGGGTGTGGATGGTTGTGTGTGTGTGTGAATGTGATGAGAGGGTGTTTGTGAGGGTGGTCGTGTGAAGGTGTGCAAGTGTAAGATGTGGTGTCGCTTGTAGTCTGGTTCTGTGGTGTCTGGCAGCAGTGGGTCTGTTGCAAAGGCTCATGGTTTGTGTGTGTGGGCCCTTTTTATTGGTCCATGGGTGGGTGTGGCAGTGTTTGAATTTTGGGTGGGTGTGTTATAAGGAGTGGTGGTGTATTGGGCCTCTGTTTGTTTTTGACAGTTGCAGGTCAGTGATTGTGTTATTTTAGTGGTTGTTGGCCATGTTTAGTGGCTGTGTGCCTTTCGAATGGTGTATTGTTGAGTTGTTTTGTTTTGTCCTTGTTGTGTACGTGCGTTTTGAGCGTGTGTACGGTGTGTACATGGGCCATTTGGTTGTACGATTTGGTCCTTGTGTGTGGCTTTGTACGACTCGTACATGCGGTTGTGATGTTGGGGCATGGGGTGCGCTCCGTACTTAGGAGGTTGTGTTGGGGGTGCGCCAGGAACGTACTGGGGTTGGGGTACGACTGGAACGTACTGGGGTGTACATAGACGGTGGTACGACACGTACAGGGGTGGGGGGGTGTACATAGACGGTGGTACGACACGTACAGGGGTGGGGGGTGTACATTGACGGTGGTACGACACGTACAGGGGTGGGGGGGTGTACATTGACGGTGGTACGACACGTACTGGGGTGGGGGTACGACTGGAACGTACTGGGGTGTACATAGACGGTGGTACGACACGTACAGGGGTGGGGGGGTGTACATTGACGGTGGTACGACACGTACAGGGGTGGGGGGGTGTACATTGACGGTGGTACGACACGTACAGGGGTGGGGGGGTGTACATTGACGGTGGTAGGGTGTACATTGACGGTGGTACGACACGTACAGGGGTGGGGGGGTGTACATTGACGGTGGTACGACACGTACTGGGGTGGGGGTACGACTGGAACGTACTGGGGTGTACATGGACGGTGGTACGACACGTACAGGGGTGGGGGGGTGTACATTGACGGTGGTACGACACGTACAGGGGTGGGGGGGTGTACATTGACGGTGGTACGACACGTACTGGGGTGGGGGTACGACTGGAACGTACTGGGGTGTACATAGACGGTGGTACGACACGTACAGGGGTGGGGGGGTGTACATTGACGGTGGTACGACACGTACAGGGGTGGGGGGGTGTACATTGACGGTGGTACGACACGTACAGGGGTGGGGGGGTGTACATTGACGGTGGTACGACACGTACTGGGGTGGGGGTACGACTGGAACGTACTGGGGTGTACATGGACGGTGGTACGACACGTACAGGGGTGGGGGGGTGTACATTGACGGTGGTACGACACGTACAGGGGTGGGGGGGTGTACATTGACGGTGGTACGACACGTACTGGGGTGGGGGTACGACTCAAACGTACTGGGGTGTACATGGACGGTGGTACGACACGTACAGGGGTGGGTGGGTGTACATTGATGGTGGTACGACACGTACTGGGTGGGGGTACGACTGGAACGTACTGGGGTGTACATGGACGGTGGTACGACACGTACAGGGGTGGGGGGGTGTACATTGACGTCGGTACGACACGTACTGGGGTGTAGGTACACGGGGGTATGACACGTACTGGGGTGGGGGTGGGGCTCGAACGTACTGGGGTGTAGGTTCACGGTGGTACGACACGTACTGGGGTGGGGGTACGACTGGAACGTACTGGGGTGTACATAGACGGTGGTACGACACGTACAGGGGTGGGGGGGTGTACATTGACGGTGGTACGACACGTACAGGGGTGGGGGGGTGTACATTGACGGTGGTACGACACGTACTGGGGTGGGGGTACGACTGGAACGTACTGGGGTGTACATAGACGGTGGTACGACACGTACAGGGGTGGGGGGGTGTACATTGACGGTGGTACGACACGTACAGGGGTGGGGGGGTGTACATTGACGGTGGTACGACACGTACTGGGGTGGGGGTACGACTGGAACGTACTGGGGTGTACATAGACGGTGGTACGACACGTACAGGGGTGGGGGGGTGTACATTGACGGTGGTACGACACGTACAGGGGTGGGGGGGTGTACATTGACGGTGGTACGACACGTACTGGGGTGGGGGTACGACTGGAACGTACTGGGGTGTACATAGACGGTGGTACGACACGTACAGGGGTGGGGGGGTGTACATTGACGGTGGTACGACACGTACAGGGGTGGGGGGGTTTACATTGACGGTGGTACGACACGTACTGGGGTGGGGGTTCGACTGGAACGTACTGGGGTGTACCTAGACGGGTGGGGGTATACATATACGGGGGTACGTGTCGGACGTACGGGGGCTGGGGGGAGTGTTGGGCGCGTATGCGGGCACATGTCTCCATGGTTGCTATTGGTGTTCGGTGCGGACGGTGTTTTTTCCATACGGTTGTAGGCTCGGACGCACGGGATGGATCGTGATTCCTCGGTCGGACTTGGATTTTTACGTTTGTAAGGTAAATCGTCCGAGGACGTGTCGGACACATTTTCCGACCCGAGGACGTGTGGGGAATGATTCCCGGTGCGGGTCGTATGGACTTTTTACCATGCGAATCGTGATTGCCAGTTCGTACGGCACTTGTACGATTCGTACGGTAAAAAGACCGGATACGAGTCGCACGGGGGAATTTTTTACCGGATCGTGATCGGCACCATAATGTCTACTCTTGAAGCTGCAAAATATATTAAATCTAGAAAAGGGAAAAATTTACTGAACCATGCAGGATACATATATATAGTAAAGAAAGAATACGTTTTCCTAGAAATCATTGGAGGTGTGTGCAATACTACTCTTCCCATTGCAGTGGCAGAGCGGTTACACTTGATAATTTCGTTGTAAAAACAACAGAACATAACCACTCTGCCTCTGCAATGGAGGTAGAAATAAGAGAAACATTAAATGAAATGAAAGCCATTGCAAGCACCTCCAATGATTCTACAGGATCCATTTTAAGAGAGGTTGCACAGCATGTCCCCAGTCATGTTGCTACTAATATGCCTATAATTCCTAATTTGAGACGAATTATTTAAAGACAAAAGCAGGCAAATAACATCCAATTAACTACACCACATACATTTTCTGATATTAGAATTCCACATGATCTTTCTATTTCTTTTGCTGATGAACCTTTCCTTCTGCATGATAACGAAAACCCTCAAAAACGAATTCTTATTTTTAGTACCCCACGTAACCTTGCTAAGTTAGAAAATAGTGAAATTTGGATGATGGATGGGACGTTTAAAGGTACATCCCATCCTTTCACTCAAATTTACACTATACATGCAAAAATTAACACTAATGTAATACCCTTAGTAGATAGTTTGCTACCTGATAAGACTTCTGCAACGTACTCTGAATTTTTATCAGTTATTAAAAATAAAACTTCCAAAAGTCCTAGGAAAATAATAGTAGATTTTGAATTGAGCATGATCAATGTGATCGCTAAAACGTACATGGATACCCAAATTCAGGGATGTTTTTTCCATTTTTCCCAGGCATTCTGGCGTAAGTTACAAAAAACATCCCTGGTTGCAGAATACTGTCGAGATAGCAAACTACAGTTTGAATTAAAAAAATGAACAGCACTTTGTTTTGTTCCTCCCGATAGTGTGGACGAGTACTACACTGCTATTACAGAATCTGATTTTTTTACAAGTAATGAAGAAAAATTGGCACCCATTTTATATTATTTTGAAGACACATGGATTGGGCACCTAAGCAGATCGGTCGCAGGAGGAAGCCACGATTGCATGTGGAGTGGTGGAACTGTTACACGAGCCGTTTAGAGGGAGAAGCGAAAACAAATAATGCCATTGAGGAATGGCATAACTCCTTCAACCATACAATTGGCAAACCACATCCTAATTTCTACTCTTTCTTGGAAACTTTGAAGAAGGAGCAAAGTTTTCAAGAAATTAGACTTTCCCAAACACTAGCTGGTAGTCTAAACCCACGAGTAACTCTAAAAACAAAGGAAATGTCTGAGAGACTATTGGGTATTTTACAACAATTTACGTTGTGTGTGGCTCTAGACTACCTAGAAAATCTTGCTAACATTCTTTCTTTTTAAATATAGATATCTACTTACTTTCCTGCTTTGCATAAAAATAAATTAACCATTAATTACAATTGGCATACAAATTTTTCACAAACATTTTTTCCAAATTACTAGTCGGGTCTACTTATTTTTTACTTTTTCTTTTTTAATCTCCTTTTTTCCAAACAACCAAAGTATCAAAAACAAATTCCCTAGAATATGTTTCCCATTTTCCAATATTCAAATTCAAGATATTAATTACTGGTAAACATCCTTAATTACTACCACCAAAAAAGCCAAAATGTATCTACCTCTTCAAATATCCCTATGTCAAACCAGGAAAAGAAATGTTCAATGAAGCTTTATCATTATTAAAAATACATTCATTTTTTCACAAAAGCCGAAAATGCAAAACGTTATTTTTTTCAAAACAAAGTTTAAAATCTTTTCAATTTCAACCGAAATGATTTACTGTACATTTTTTAACAAACTTTAATTAATGTAACACTAAATCCAGTTATTTTTTTTTTACAATTAACTTTCATCGACCCGACATAGGCATACACTAATGACATGAACGTGGACATGCTTTTTTACATTTAATACATCAATTAGTTATTCCGCAACCTCTCCTTATTCTTTCTTTACTATATATGTATCCATTTTTAACTTTATATCTATCAATAAATGTAAATAAATTTCCTACCTGGACGCAGATCAGCTTCCTGCTGCTTCCTCCTCCGATGCTCTCCAAAATGGCGCCTTACGTTTACGTTCACGTCATGACGTCATCGCGTGCTGCAATGAAAAAAAGGGACTATTTTATTTAATTTTTCAATAAATATATGTTTAAAATTATTAATATATAATGTGATATTTTTAAAAAATATGTACATTATGTTATAAAAAAGAATAAATCCTTAATGTTATTCCTATGCTTTTTTCAATAGACTTATTTTGTACACCTTCTTTGATTATGTTTATTTATTATTAATTTGTTATTTAAACATGTTATATTTAATTTATAATTTCTAAATTTACTAAATTTCATCCTTACCTCGACTCTACTTCCTTTTTTCTTCCAAACTTTCCTTTTCGTCTTTTTTCACTCCTTCCTTTCTTGTTCCGCGGGTTGTATCTGCTTAAGCTGCCAAAATAAATGAAGGACAATTATTCTCATAGACTTCAATACAAAACCGTGGGAAGTTTTTGCAAATATGTTCTATTTTCCTATTTTTTTTTTTTTTTTAATTATTTAAAGTATTATTTATTTTTTAATACTCAAGTAATAATGTTTAAAATATTTCTATTTTAAAATCATTAAATTTATAAATATTTTATTTTTTAATATTTAAATATATGTATTATATAACATAATATTTTTAATATTAATATCTTGTATTATTACTACATTCTTTTTTTTATTTATTTATTTATTTATCCTACTAAAAAATGTTTAGATTATATTTATTATTAGTACAGTAAATCTAAATAATTTTTGTCTTTTATTTGATCTACTCCTTACATAATACATATATTAAATATACTGTTTTATTAATAAATGTTTTTTTTTTGTAGCTAAAACTCAAGTATTTAACATTATATTGATTAATTTTTAATACTCAAATATTAGTCAATCATATTTTTAAATAATTAATATTAAAAATAACATTTTAAATAAATACTCTATAAATACTCAAGTTATAATCATTATTTATTTGAAAAAATATTTAATTATTTTTTTAACATAATACATATATTAAATATGTATTTAATAAATACTGTTTTATTAATAAATATATATATTTTTTTTTTGTAGCTAATACTCAAGTATTTAACATTATATTTATTATTTTTTAATACTCAAATATTAGTCAATCATATTTTTAAATTATTAATATTAAAAATAACATTTTAAATAAATACTCTGCAAATACTCAAGTAATAATCATTATTTATTTTATAAAATCTTTAAATATTTTTTTAACATAATACATATATTAAATATGTATTTAATAAATACTGTTTTAATAATAAATATTGTTTATTTATTTTTTTGTAGCTAATACTCAAGTATTTAACATTATATTTATTATTTTTTTATACTCAAATATTAGTCAATCATATTTTTAAATTATTCATATTATAAATAACATTTTTTAAAAATACTCTATAAATACTCAAGTATTAATCATTATTTATTTCAAAAATTCTTAAATTATTTTTTTTCATTTCATTTTTTTTTATAAAAATTGCTTGCGTTGTAAAGGTCTATGCGTTGTAAAAGTACTTACCATATAACAGCATGCGTTGTAAATGCATGCGTTGTAAAAGCATTTGCGTTGTAAAAAATGCGTTGTAATAGCATTGCGTTGTAAAAGTTGCGTTGTAAAGGTTGTTTACCTTGGGGTGGTCCTCAGAGGATGGGACCACCGCCGAATCGTTCAAGAAAATTTGCTTTTTGTTTTCAAGGCATCTGCTTGGTTCTCTCCCTAGGTTAGGGAGGATCCCAAAATCATCACCTCTCTCACTGCTTGCTAATGTATCATTTTAACTTATGTGAAATGACTATATGTGTTATAGCATATAAAGACAGAAATTCTATTTTTATCGTAACTTGCAGTGTGTAAGATGCTGTGTTATCAGGTACCCATAGATCAAAGTAGCTGAACCAGATGTATACTTGCAAACTACACCCAGGGTTAATAATAACTCATACTTAGGGGCCGATTACGATCCTGGAAAAACCCGGTACAAACCGTGGGTCGGAGCTTTTTCTCCGTCCGACTCGTACCGGGTTGTAAAACTTTACAAACATGCAATTACGATTCGTACGGAAACACCATTCCCGTACGATTCGGAAAAAAGACCAACCGACAGAAAAATACATACAAATGTGATACGGGACACCGCGGACGTGACGTCCGGACGGAGTTAGGCATGTTTTTATGTACCAGCAATTACGATTCGCACCGACTGCAGTCCGGATGGGAAAATTTTTACGGCACCTAAAAAGTGCCGGAAAAGCTAAGTACGCAGCGATGCGAGCTGATTAGGGGGCCCGGTACGCGCCGTACCCCCCCCCCGCCCCCCGTATGTTCACGCCGTACCCCCAGCCCCCCTGCGGATGGGCGCGCCGTACCCCCAGCCCCCCCGTATGTACGGAGCGTACCCCCCAGCCCCCCGTATGTACGGAGCGTAGCTCCCAGCCCCCCGTATGTACGGAGCGTACCCCCGTACCCCCCAGCCCCCCGTATGTACGGAGCGTACCCCCGTACCCCCCAGCCCCCCGTATGTACGGAGCGTACCCCCAGCCCCCCGTATGTACGAAGCGTACCCCCGTACCCCCCAGCCCCCTGTATGTACGGAGCGTACCCCCACCCCCGTATGTACGGTGCGGACCGCTGGGGGTCCGCACCGTACATATGGGGGTGGGGGTATGCGCCGTACATACGGGGGGCTGGGGGGTACGGGGGTACGCTCCGTACATACGGGGGGCTGGGGGGTACGCTCCGTACATACGGGGGGCTGGGGGTACGGCGCGCCCATCCGCGGGGGGGCTGGGGGTACGGCGCGAACATACGGGGGGCGGGGGGGGGTACGGCGCGTACCAGGCACTTGTTTGGACATCTCCATGGTTGCTATGGGAGTTCGCTCCGGACGGTCTTTTTTCCATACAGTTGTACAATCGGACGGATGGGACGGATCGTAATTGCGCATTGGGACTTCAGTTTTCCCATTTGTACGTAAAACTGTCCGGGGACGTGTCGGAGACTTTTCCCGACCCGAGGACGTGTGGGGGAATTTTCCCAATGCGATTTGTATGGACTTTTTCCCATACGAATCGTACTTGGCAGTTTGTACGGCGCTTTTACCATTTGTACGGAAAAAAGTCCAGATTCAATTCGGTTGGGGACATCTTTTCCAGGATCCTAATCGGCACCTTAGTGTGTTATAAAAACACTATAATAAGTATACAGTCACTCATACAATCACTGACTCTTATGTATACTTATTTCTATACAATAACTGACACATACAGTTTGTTGGACATGTACCATTGAGACATATATTGGCTCATCGCCATGAAGATATTCACTCACCCAAACAACCGTTATAACATGTAGTTTTAACTTCATATACCTACTGAATCAACTATTCACACATCTTTGGGCAGTCACACACCCCCCCACCGAACCACACACACATTCACTCACCCATACAAATACTCAGTTAACTAATCAATAACTAATATAGACTTTCACGTAGCTAGTAACCAACTGGTGCAGCAGTTTACACAACAACTGACAATGTGATACAGATATTCACACAGTTTAGTCACTATCCAATATATTTAGTGAGACACTATAAATTAGTCAAGTAAACAGTTAATCACACTGCTACTAAATCCTCCATCCAGATATTTATATTTATATATCCACTCATTCTTCAATGCAAATTGCTATATATATATAATACATATTTAAATAACGAACCAAACCACATTCACTGGATGATGTCATCAGTGATGTCATTTGAGATGTCATCAGTGATGTCACTGACCATGTCATGAATGATGTAATATGTGATGTCATCAGCAGTGCATTGCGGGGGCGCGAGTTATAGTTAGCTGAACTAACTATAACGGTGGACTTTCTATGGTTTTGTATGAGTGAAATGTCCAACTAACTATAACATCTTTGAAACCTATGTTTTTTTCGGTGAATTTCTAAGGTTTTTTAAATGCTAATTTCTAACTATAACATCCCTGAAACCTATGGTTTTTTCAGTGAATATATATATATATGCAGAGTTATGTATACTAAAGTTATGCTTATCTATAGAAACTTACCTAACGTCCTCAATATTGCTGCTATGATAATTTGGCCTAGCTATATTTTGTAGTCTACATTCTGGTAGAATACCATGCAAAAGTCACCTATTAATTAGTAGATAGGTCGGTTCAGAAAATACAAATGCATTCGGTAAAAGTTGGTGTGCTTTTACTGAATTAATTTTTTGTATCTTCCTTAAAAGAAATCACAAATTGCAAATAGCTAAATGTCCCAATTTATGATTTCTTAACCGGAATCTTTGTACTTGAGGGCCAAAGAGTCTTAAACTCCATGAGTCTGCAGCGAGTTGTACACTGGTGATCTTGCAGTTGCTAGGTCAACATGCAAACAAATAAGTGCAGAAAAGAAGAATGCTTTGGATATTATATAACTGTTATGGAAACTATTATGGGATATTACTACTGTGAATAATGTGCCTGAAGATCTTCTTGGTGGTTAGTTGTGTTATGATAATTGTACAAAATTATATCGTTGTCAGCAGGGCCAGAGCACCCAAACAGTGTCCTGGAATCCACATATTTGGGTCATTTAGGGAAAATTTACTTTAGGTTCCCATACCAAATCCACCAAGTACTGTTGATAATGCCGACATATAAGTTATTATTTACCATTACTTCGGGATGGAATGCTTGTGAATTTACAAATTATGGAGCTATTCAGCTGTTTTGATATTTATGTGGAGGGCAGTGAACATGTCAGATTTCTTTTATGTTTATATACCATGTGCTCTGTTACTCTGTTTAACGCGTTCGGTCCTGGGAGCCGTCATGGCACACAGTGGGCGTGTGCTCATGACGGCTCCCAGCCGTCGTGACACCCACCCACGAGGTAAGCACTGGCGCTCTCCCCGTGGGACACCGAACTTTGTTCCTGCACCGGGGAAGGCGGGGGAAGGGCTTCCCCTGCCTCCCCCCGCCCCCCCTCCATGTCGTCAATGACGTCAACGCGCGAGTCGCGCTGACGTCATTGGAGGCTTCCCTTAGTTTCCCAATGCGCTGGAAGCCATTTGCTTCCAGCGCGTTGGGAAAGTAAGAGGTAAGTTTTGCCTCATGGAGGGTGGGGGGTGTATTTCCAAAGGCATCGGAGGAAAGGAAAGGGTTTTCCTTTCCTCCGATGTCTTTTGAAAAATGCATTCCTGCTGCTCGATCGCGCCTGGGGCGCGATCGTGCAGCAGGAATGCATTTTTGTGTGTTTGGGGCCCAATTTGTCTCAGGGAGCGGCTCCTTGGGCAAGGGTCGCTCCCCTTTGGGGGTAAAATTTTAAGTTGAAGGGGGCAGATCCGTTTGAGAAAAATATTTTTAAAAAAGTTGTGTGTGGCCCAACCGGGCCTTTTTTTATTTTTTGACCCACAATTTTGGACAGTCTGTTTTGGGGAGCGGCCCCTTGGGCAAGGGTCGCTCCCCTTTGGGGGTAAAATGAAAAGTTGGATCTGCCCCCCTTGGAGGGGGGCAGATCCGTTTGAATAAATTTAAAAAAAAAGATGTGTGTGGCCCAACTGGGCCTTTTTTTATTTTTTTCACCATTTATGGCCAATCTGTTTTGGGGAGCGGCCCCTTGGGCAAGGGTCGCTCCCCTTGGGGGGAACATGTAGAAGTTGGGTCTGCCCCTCCTGTAATTTTTATGAAAAAAAGTGTGTGGGCCTGTTTAAAAAAAAAAGATGCCCAATCTGTTTTGGGGAGTGGCCCCTTGGGCAAGGGTTGCTCCCCTCGGGTGGGGGGGGGGGAATTGTGTAGCTGGGTCTGTCCCCCGGGAGGGGGCAGAACCATGTTATTTTTTTTAAAAATCGGTGTGTGTGGCTCTACTGGGCCAGTATGATTTTTTTTTTTTAAATGCCCTAGCTGTTTTAGGGAGTGGCCCCTTGGGCAAGGGTGGCTCTCCTTGGGGGAGCAAAATGTTTTTGGGGAGTGGCCCCTTCGGCAAGGGTCGCTCCATTCTGGGGAGCATTTTTCTTGGCCGTTTCTGACCCCTTGGAAGGGCAGATTCAACAATTAATTTTATTGTATACCCACTAGGCCACCAGGGATTGTTTTTTTGTTGTTGGGAGCGCCCCTTGCGCAAGGGTCGCTCCCCTTTATGGTTAGTTTGTGGACTAGTGCATTATTTGTATATGTGATTGTAATGTTTTATTTCTCCTTTTTATTCTAGTGTAAAGCTTTTGATTCCTGTTTGCGGTTTCGGCAGTGGTTGTTTTGCAGTTTTACGTAGTTGACTTTTTTTGGTAAGAAAAACTTTTTGTTGTATTTAATCCAAATGAGTATTATTGTCATGCATGAATGAAGTTTTTTGTAAGTGGTTTCGTAATGGCAGCATATTTTGTTAGTGTTTTGAGCATGTAATTATTTGCGATGTGTTTTGTAATGTCTTATGTGTAATTTTCTTTTCTTTTTCTTTTTTAGTAGGATATTGTTGATCCTTACTGTGTCTGTGCAGAGTAGGTGGTGGTGAGTCTAGCTGCTTCTGGCACGTGAGTGGTATCGTTTTGGAGTATTTAGGTCTTTGTGATAAAGACGCATTTTGCTTATAACTTATTTTTCAAAGTGTTTGTTGTTGACTTGTTTGACAAGTTACCTTTATTAGTAAGGATTATGGCTAGCCGTAGAATGACAGCTCAGCAGGTTGTTGGTATGCTGCTTGAATCTTCCTCTGAGCAAGATTATGAGACTGACAGTGCGTCTGAGGGAGAGGAGGGAGGGGAAGATTCAGGCAGTGAGTTTTCTCTCCACATGGAATCATCGGATGATGAAGATACTCTCAGTGCAGATGAAGCTACTCTCAGTACGGATGAAGTGCCTGTTTTAGAGGAGGATACTGCTGTGCCGATGGTACAAGAGGCATCTGGATTGCAGCCTGAGGCTGCTAGGCTTCCTACTGGAAGTGCTGGACTGTGGGTTGATCCAAACATGGTGCAGCCGGTGTTGCCTGCCTTTAGTGGTGATGCAGGGTGTAGAGTGGATTGTGAATTTTTTTTGCCTATACAGTTCTTTCAGTTGTTTATGGATGATGTATTTTTGGCTGAGATTGTTGAGCAGACTATTTTGTATGCTGAACAGTTTTTGAGGGACAACAGTGTTACACTTAAGCCCCACTCTAGAGCTACCCGGTGCACTCCCACAAATCTGGATGAGATGAAGAAGTTTTTGGGTTTGACTTTTTTGATGGGCTTGATAAGGAAACCGTCCATGGCTTCATATTGGTCTACCAGTCCCTTGATGGCAACAGCCATATTTCCTGCAATTATGTCCCGTGATCGGTATTTACTTTTGCTTCGGATGCTGCATTTTGTTGATAATACTTTGGCATTGCCACGAGATCACCCTGACTGTGACCATCTTTTTAAGATTCGGCCTGTACTTGATCACTTTATAGATCGATTTTCAGAGATCTATACTCCTGGGAAAGATATATCTATTGATGAGAGTTTGGTCCTGTTTAAGGGCCGTTTGGTTTTTAGGCAGTACATCCCTAGCAAGAGGGCACAGTATGGAATTAAGTTATATATGTTGTCTGAGAGTAGGACAGGATATGTTTTTAATTTCCGTGTGTACACTGGGAGGGATTCCACTATTGACCCCCCTGGTTGTCCGTCTACTTTTGGAGTTTCAGAGAAAATTGTGTGAGATCTTGTTAGAAGACTGTTTAACAGAGGCCACCATTTGTACCTTGATAACTTCTACACTGCTGTGCAATTGTTTAAGGAATTGGTCAAAGTTGACACTTTTGCTTGTGGCACAATCCGCTCTAACCGTAAAGGTTATCCAAAAGAGCTTGTTTCCAAAAAACTTCAGAGGGGGCAGAGCAGTTCCTTGCGTAGTGATGAACTACTTGCTGTGAAACTTGTGGACAGGAGGGATGTGTACATGCTGACTACCATACATGATGAGAGTTCTTCACCTGTGGCTGTTTGGGGTCAGTTTGCTGAACTACGCAAACCGGTGTGCATTTTAGACTACAATAAGCACATGGGTGGTGTTGATAAAGTAGATCAGAGGTTGGAACGTTACACTGCTATTCGTAAGGCGTACATTTGGTACAAAAAGTTGGCCATCCATCTCTTCAATTTAGCAACTTTCAATGCTTTTGTTGTGTACAAGGAGTGTTCACCTGAGTCAAAGTTGACTTTTGTTCAGTTTCAGCAGTCTGTGATAGGAAGCCTTGTGGTTGTGGAACAGGCAAGTGTTCCTAGAGTTGGAGTGGTGGAGGATGTGGCTAGATTGAAAGATCGCCATTTTCCTGATTTAATTCCTCCCAGGCCCAAAATAAACAATCCCTGTAAGAGATGTAGAGTCTGCTTGCGAAGAGGTGTGCGGAAGGAGACTCGTATGCAATGTGCCGATTGTCCTTCTAATCCTGGGCTGTGTGTGCCCTCATGTTTCAGATTGTATCACACTAAAAAGAGTTTTTGGGGGTAACCGTGAGTCTAATAGTGTAGTGCCTTGTCTGTATGGTTTGATATAGTTGTTCAGTTTCACATTTGGCAATAGACTGATGTCTTTCGTTTCTGCTGTTGTTTTTGTAGTTATAGTTTGGTATCTAGTTCCAATTGGTTTGTGTTTTCTTTCTTGTTTAAAAAAAAAATTATGACGGTGTGCGTGGACTGGCGCTTTGCTGGCAGTGTGCGTGGACTGGTGCTTTGCTAGCAGTGTGCGTGGACTGGTGCTTTGCTAGCAGTGTGCGTGGACTGGTGCTTTGCTGGCAGTGTGCGTGGACTGGTGCTTTGCTAGCAGTGTGCGTGGACTGGTGCTTTGCTAGCAGTGTGCGTGGACTGGTGCTTTGCTGGCAGTTTGCGTGGGCTGGTGCTTGCCTGGCGGTGTGCGTGGATTGGCGATGGCTGGGGGTGAGTGGACTGGCGCTCGGCTTGCAGTGAGTGGACTGGCGCTTGGCTTGCAGTGAGTGGACTGGCGCTTGGCTTGCAGTGAGTGGACTGGTGCTTGGCTTGCAGTGTGCATGGATGGGCGCTTGGCTTGCAGTGTGCGTGGATGGGCGCTTGGCTGGCCGTGTACATGGACTTGCGCTTGGCTGGTGGTGAGTGGGCTGATGCTTGGCTGGCGGTGTGTAAGTAGTGACTAGCTGCTGGTCTCTACACACACTGCTAGCCAAACGCCACTCCACGCAATCCGTGAGCTGGTGTGGTTGGTGTGTCAGGAATGTGAGTGTGTGAAAGTGATGGGCCCTTGAATGGCGCTGTCTGCTGGTGTGAGTGATGTAATGTGCTGGGCCCACGGCTGGCGGTGTGAATGGTTTTGTATGTGTGTGTATGAAAGGTGTATGAATGGCCTGTAAAGAGGTTGGTGCCTTGTCGTGGCTTTACAGCTCACGAGCTGTGAGTCAATGGTTCAGTTTCTCGTACTTTAAATTATTAACAGTGCATTCTTTTTTGTGAAATCTCTGGTTAATACAAGTATATATACTGAACCATCGCTCACCCTCGTGCCAAATCCAACCAGTATGTATGTGTGTTTCAGGAATAGATGGTTGTGTAGATAAAAATGTCTATTCTGTTTTCGTCAAGCAGGGTGTACCTTGTCCCTTTTTGTGAATGTTGTAATGTGTTGGTTTTGTGCCTGGTGGTGTGAACGTTCTTGTGTGTCTCATGTATGAAAGGTGTGTGAATGGCCTGTAAAGTGGTTGGTGGCTTGACGTGGCTTTACAGCTCACGAGCTGCGAGTCATTGGTTCCGTTTTTTGTTCTTTCAATTATTGACAGTGCATTCCATTTTTGTGAAATCTCGTTAATAAAATGTTATATACTGAACCATCACTCGCCCTCGTGCCAAATCCAACCAGTATCTGTGTGTGCTTGAGGAATAGATGGCTGTGCAGTAATCTTTGTCTGTTTTGTCTCTCTGCCAAGCTGTACATTTCATTTAAGAATAACCTAACATCGGAGGAGGAGCCTAGCGCGCAACCAAGATGGCCGCGTAGGTGCGAAGCTCCCGAGGACCTCCGCGACCTCCTGCATTAATCCTAATTATATCCTGTCCTGGATGAGGGGACTGTGTCTGTGAACCCGAGCTGAGGCGACACCCGTTTTCCGGTTTCGAATCGGACCTCGGACACCGGCGGGAGCACCGATTGGAGGTTGCGGCCTTCTCCACGCCGGCCCCCCGGATTGGAGTTGTGGGGCGATCCGGGGACAAAGTGAACAACAGCGGCGGGCAGGGCTGGGCGACTCGCGTACCCCGCGCTTTCACTTTCGCTTTTGCGCCCTCCTCGCCCTCAAGCGAGGTAGGGTTGCGGGGCGGTGTGCGGCGGTGTGGCCTTGTCTGGGTGCCCGGCCGGCCCGCCGGCTGTGTGTCGTCCTGCGGTCCAGTGGTCACCCCCCCCGGAACCCGTGAACTGGTTTATCGGTCCTTTCGAGGAGATTGGCACGACTTCGGGAGTGCAGACATGTCCACAAAGCAAGATGGCGACCGGGCGAAGGTGAAATCGACCCGCCGTGGCCCGGCCCATCAGACCAACAGCATGGACCGCTACACCCTCCAGAAGGCATCTCCAGAGGCGCCGCATACGTCCCCAGCGGGCCCGACTGATGCGTCTGCTCAGCCCGCGGATTTGACCCTCCGGGACGTCATGGGCGCCATCGCCGAGATGAAGGCCTCGGTGGACCAGCGCTTTGATACTCTAGCGCAGAAGATAGACTCGGTCCTCGTGGATGTGGGCCTGGTGAGGGCCGACTTGTCCAAAACAAATAACCGGGTCGATTCTCTGGCCCACACTACCTCGAGCCTCACAACAGACGTGGCGGCCCTCCAAAAGGAGGTGCACCGGCTTGGCCAGGCGTGCGCCCTGATGGACCGTCGACTGGAGGACTCCGAGGGTCGGGCCCGGAGGAACAACGTTCGCATTGTCGGGGTGCCGGAGGGACGAGAGGAGGAGGCGGCGGATCTGTTTGTGGAGGACCTGATTCTCACCCGTCTCCAGCCCCGGGGGCTGAGTAAGCTCTTTGCGGTGGAACGCGCCCACAGGGTCCCCGGAGGAAGACCTAAGGCTGGAGCCCCGCCGCGGCCTCTCATTGCCCGGATTTTCAACTTTCGGGACAGAGACGCTATCCTGCAGACTTCTAGGCAACAGGGACCGGTCAAGCTCGATAACATGGACGTGAATTTCTACCCTGACTTTACTCCGGCGGTCCAAAAGCAGAGACTGAGTTTTCTCGGAGTTAAACGTCGCCTACGGGACCTGAACCTTAAGTACTCAATGCTTTTTCCAGCTAAGCTGAGGGTGGAGGTGGATGGCCGCACGCACTTTTTTGACCGTCCCGAGGCGGCTGGAGACTGGTTGGACACTTTGCCTGGGGATCGGGGCCGGGGGGGTGGGGGGGGTGCGGTTGGCGGGGAGGGCTCGCCGGATCAGAACTGAGGGGTGAATAGTAGGCCTTGCTCTGGACCACATTCTTGTTACCATTTACTGGTCGTGTATGTTCCCCTCCTGTGGAGGTCGTACGGGGTCTATTGGGGGCTTTCCCTCCTCCTCTGGGGGACTAGTTAGTTTTTCATCTATGGGGCGACAGGCACACTGCACTTTGGGGGGGCTGTCTGGGCTCATGCAGGGGTGCAGGGAGGGGGGAGTTCTGTTGGGATGGGTGGGTGGGGGTGGAGTGTTGTTTTTTTGCACCGCAAGGCAAACCCTTTACTGTATTGTTGTTTTCGAGATGCTCTTTGGGGGACGACTGATGGCTTCTATGTATGATGGGGGGTAGGGATTTGACTGTGTTGTCATGGAACGTTAACGGACTGGGGGATAGGATTAAGCGTGGTGTGGTCCTGCAGTATCTGAAACGAATTTCACCAGATGTGGTCTTCCTGCAGGAGACACACCTTATAGGTAATTCCTTTCATGCCATGAATCGGCGAGGCTATCGCTTGGTGGCCCACTCGGGCTTCACCTCGGGCTCGCGGGGGGTGGGCATCATGGTTAAGAACTCGCTCCCGTTGGAGATTGATGAGGTGCGCCATGATGAGAGGGGACGCTACACTGTCTTAGTGGGTAGAATGGAGGGCAGAGTGGTCGTTCTTGTATCAGTGTACGTTCCACCGGGGTTACAATCTACCACGTTTGCGGACCTGGGGCGCCTCCTCCTTGACCTCCCGGGTGGGCTTCTGGTAGTTGGGGGGGACTTCAATGCGGTGGCTTCTGGGTCTATGGATCGTCATCCCCCTAGGGACCTCCCCCGGGCACAGGCGTGGCTGTCCGGCCTTTTAGATACACTAGGATTGGTGGATTGCTGGCGACTAAAGCATCCCGCGCAGCTGCAATACACCTTCCATTCGGGTGCCCATGGTAGCCTCTCGCGGCTTGATTATGTCCTTGTCCCTGCGGCCTATGCTGGGAGAGTGGGAGAGGTGCGCCATCTGGCGTGGGGTATTTCAGATCACTCCCCACTACTGTTGCACTTTGATGTCTTCCCGAGGGGGGAGGGCAGGGTAGCCCCAATCAATGCCTGGTACCTGCGCGACCCCACCATTCGTGCTGACTTGATCAAATCCTTGCAGCGGTACTTTGAGGAGAATGTGGGGTCTGTCCCTTCGGCTATCTCCCTGTGGGAGGCTTTTAAGGCAGTTCTCAGAGGGGAGGCCCTCTCCTTTATCTCCCATGCCCGGAGGCACGAGCAGGAGGAGGTGACCCGGGTGGAGGCCGAAATTACTGAACTAGAGGGTGACCTGGGGAGCGGGGTGACGAATGCCGCATTGCATGTTCTACACCTTAAGCAGGCGGCCTATAGGGCCCTCGTCACGGAGACGGCCAGGGGCCTCAGTAGAGAGCAACAGGGGCGACTGTATGATGTGGGTGATAAGGCCGGTAAATTGATTGCGTGGTTGGACAAAAAGGAGAGAGCGAGTCGTGTGGTTCCGCTGATCGAGAGAATGGATGGTGTGCGTGTCACCGAGCCGGAAGCCATTGTCTCCTACTTCGCGGATTATTTCCGCGAGGTATATTCCCCGGTTTCTCCCTGCTCGGAGGAGGATTCCCATGCCCTGCTTCGGGACATCGCGCTGCCCTCCCTTTCGGTGGAGGACAGGGATTCGCTGGACGCTCCTCCCACCTCGGACGAAATTGCCCTTGCTATCCGCTCGGTCGCATCTGGCAAGGCCATGGGCCCCAATGGCCTCCCTATCGAGCTGTATAAGCTGCGACCGGATGTACTGGCGCCCCACCTGCGCGCGATGTTCCTGGCGGCCCGCTCGCGGGGCTCCCTTCCGCCGGACCAGCGTCTGGCCACAATCGTGGTGATCCACAAGGAGGGGAGACCCCGTGAGCGGGTCACATCCTATAGGCCTATCTCGCTCTTGAACGCGGAGCCCAAAATCCTCGCCAAGGTGCTAGCCAACCGGCTGGTCGGCGTGGTGGGCGATTTGGTCCACCAAGACCAGTCCGGCTTTATACCCCATCGCAACACGGCCCTTAATTTGCGACGCTTGCACGGGGTGCTCGCGCGTGTTCCGTTTGTGCGGGAACCGGCCATCTTGGCGTCCTTGGACGCCACCATGGCGTTTGATACGCTCGAGTGGCCATACATTTGGGCGATGCTGGCGAAGTTCGGCTTCGGACCGGGATTCATCAGCTGGGTCAAGTTGTTGTACTCGGGCCCATTGGCGCAGGTGGTGGTGAATGGACGAGTCTCGGCCCCATTCGCACTGGGACGGGGCACGCGACAGGGTTGCCCCTTGTCGCCTCTCCTGTTTGCACTGGCCCTGGAGCCCCTGGCGGAGTGGCTGCGGTGGCACCCTTCCATCCGTGGTCTCCGCTGGACCCCCGAGCATGAGGACCGCGTGTCCCTCTATGCTGACGATATCCTTCTGTATCTCACCTCCCCGCGTAAATCACTGATTGTCCTGGTTGATGTTTTGCGCTCATTCGGTCGCAACTCAGGCCTTGTCATCAACTGGGCGAAATCCTGTGTATATGTGCTTTCCGGGGAGGCTCCCGTCCTCCCGCGGGACTGTCCGATTGAGATTGCCTCCCAAGGGTTTCGGTACCTGGGTATATACATTACTCTGGACCCGGAGGCCCGCTACGAGCGGAATTTGTTACCCCCCCTCCAGCGCTTGAAGGAGGACGTTGTGCGTTGGCGGCGTCTGCCGCTCTCGCCGCTCGGCCGAGCGGCCTTGTTTAAGATGATGTCGTTGCCGCGCTTTCTGTACGCTCTCCAGAACACTATGGACTTGGTTCCGGCGCGCTACTTCCGTGAGGTGGAGAGTCTGCAGCGTCGCCTGTTCTGGGACGGGAGGCCGCGTATCGCCTTGGCTAAATTGACGCTCCCGTGGTACGATGGGGGGGTTGCCCTCCCGGATATTAAACGGTATTACTGGGCCTCCCAGCTAGCTGCAATTAATCATGGCCTCTACGGGCCCGCCCTGAACCCGGCATTTGAAATGGACAAGATGCTCCTGCCTGGTGGCGACTACAATCGAGCGCTCTACTCTGGCGCGCCCGACCCCCGCCTGACGGGACCGACGCGTGTCATGGTGCGAGTGTGGCACGCGGCTAACGCAGCTATGGGGTGGAAGGACCGTTTGACCCGAGCGTCACCGCTATATGCGTCTGAGAGGTTGGGCTCCCTGTGGACCTCGAAGGGTTTCGAGAAGTGGGACACGATCGGCATCAGCACAGTGGGAGATCTCTGGACGAGGGGGGGATTTAAAACGTTCGAGACGCTGCAGACGGAGTTTCAGTTGCAAGGCAGTGAGTACTTTCGGTACTTGCAAGTCCGCCACGCACTGGGCTCCGTCTTCCCGGATGTCGCATCCATTCCGGAGTCTTCCCCCCTGGAGGATAGAGTGCTGGATGGCCATGTCCCAGACAGCACGATCTCCCTTATATATAAAAAACTGATTAACGACCGATCGGGTCTGCTGACTGGCCTCCGCGAGGCCTGGGTTGCCGATGGGCTGGAGTTGGACGACGAGGACTGGATTTCCGCGGTGGCCTCTCCGAAGGAGGTGGCCATTCCGGCTCGCCTTCGTTTCGTCCAGCTCAAGATCCTCCACCGGGTTTACGTGACGGGGCCAAGGCTTCTGCGTATGGGCTTTGCTGAGGATGGATTGTGTAAGCGTGGCTGTGGTGCTTTGGCAACTTTCTTGCATATTCTGTGGGAATGCCCAAAGGTGGAGCGATTCTGGCGTGGTGTGCATGAGGTCCTGCGAGTGGTTACGCGTGTCGCGCTGTTGCCTGAAGCGAGGAGATGCTTGCTGAATGTGTGGGAACCAACTGATTACTCGGTTCCGCAGACACGATGGGTGACTCTGGGATACATGATAGCTAAGCGGGACATTGCTCAATTGTGGGGATCCCAGAGGCCCCCGGCGGTGTCGGCCTGGAAAGAACACATGGATTGGTGTATGTTTCGTGAGAAGGTGGTGTATGTGGCGAGGGGTAAGCCTGGGGCGTGGGTGAAAATCTGGGGCCCCTGGAACGCCTACCGCGGGGGTATTTGTGAGCCACCACTGCTGCCGGCTGCCTCACCAGCTCCGTCTCCCTAGCTGACCCCCTCCCCCCAGCCATGGGCGCGGGGTTCCCCAGTCCCTGATCTGTTCCCATTCCCCTCTTCAGAGTTTTGCGGCTGGTTGGGGTCCCCCACTTAAGGAGCGCGTGCTGTCACTTCGGATTGCGGGTTGCCTTGCGGGTGTGGTTTTTGCGTTGTTGTGTTTTTACAAAATGAAACCGTTTTGTGGGCTTGGAGTTATGTGGCCCGCGCTATTGATATCTCCTGATCTACCTTTTTGCACCGCCAAGAGCCTTTCTTTGTATGTATGTCATATGCTTCTGCCACTCTGGCGGCCGGCCGGACGGTTGTAGGCCCATACTTGTAACTATTTGTGATTGCAATAAACGGTTTCAAAATAAAAAAAAAAAAAAAAAAAAGAATAACCTAACATCTGTAGTTTTTGTCGTAAACTAAACACCCATGGGAGTGCATGGTGAGGTATCTCTTGTGGATCCCAACAAGTTATCTTACCCACAATGTCCTGCAAACCTCAAAATGTGACTGTGACATTTTCCTTGCATTATTTTGCCTAAATTTTCACGCGGCGGAAAGTAACAAAAAATTTCCAACCCCCCTGCATTTCTCCAAGTATCCCAATAGAAATGGTACCTCACTTTTATGGGAGGGGCAAGTACCCGTGGCAGGGAAGGGCCCAAAACCTATTGATGTGATATCAAAATTACCTATCACAAACCAACCTGGTTTTGCAAAGGGGGTCCCATGAGTTTTTGGTCATGGGCTCGGCGGCCATCTAGGGAAACCTACCAAACCCACACATTTCTGAAAACTAGACACCCAGGGGCTTCCAGGGAGGTATGGCTTGTGTGGATCCCCCAACGTTTCCTTACCCAGAATCCCCTGCAAACCCCATTTTAGCTGAAAAAAATCACTTATCCCACACATTTCTGTATGGGAAAGTTGTGGCATCACCGGGCTCACACAAATTTCCCACCACCCAGCGTTCCCCCAGGTCTCCTGATAAGAATGGTGCCTCACTTGTGTGGGAGGCCCAAGTACCCGCGACAGGCAAGGGCCCAAAATGTAGTGAGGCAACATCAACATTACCTATCTCAAAACCACCTGGTTTTGCAAGTGGGGTCACCTGGGTTTTTGGCCCCGTTCTCGGCGGCCATCTAGGGAAACCTACCAAACCCACACATTTCTGAAAGCTAGACACCCGGCGGCTTCCAGGGAGGTATGGCTTGCGTGGATCCCCCAACGTTTCCTTACCCAGAATCCCCTGCAAACCTCAATTTTAGCTGAAAAAATCACTTTTTTCACACATTTCTGTGTGGGAAAGTTGTGGCATCACCGGGCTCACACAAATTTACAACCACCCAGCATTCCACCAGGTCTCCCGATACAAAATGGTGCCTCACTTGTGTGGGAGGCCCAAGTACCCGCGACAGGCAAGGGCCCAAAACGTAGTGAGGCAACATCAAAATTGTCTATCTCAAAACCACCTGGTTGTGCAAGGGGGGTCACCTGGGTTTTTAGCCCCGTACTCGGCGGCCATCTAGGGAAACCTACCAAACCCACACATTTCTGAAAACTAGACACCCGGCGGCTTCCAGGGAGGTATGGCTTGCGGGATCCCCCAACGTTTCCTTACCCAGAATCCCCTGCAAACCTCAATTTTAGCTGAAAAAATCACTTTTTTCACACATTTCTGTGTGGGAAAGTTGTGGCATCACCGGGCTCACTCAAATTTCCCACCACCCAGAGTTCCCCCAGGTCTCCCGATAAAAATGGTGCCTCACTTGTGTGGGAGGCCCAAGTACCCGCGACAGGCAAGGGCCCAAAACATAATGAGGCAACATCAACATTGCCTATCAAAAAATGTTTTGGGCCCTTGCCTGTCGCGGGTACTTGTGCCTCCCACACAAGTGAGGCACCATTTTTACAGACTGTATAGACATATGCACATTGTCAAAGTTATAATTACATGGCAAGTCAATATCGACTTTTTGCGTGTATATTCTTTCTCTTTCCTTCTGTTGCTGTGCACTGCTTCGGTGCGCATTGAGGATTACACATGGATTTTTAAAAGGTGTAGCAGTATAGCGCTGTTAGAAAATATGTTGCCCTTTTGTTTTGGGAAAGCTGCACTGCTGTTACATCTGTTTGCATTTATGACTTTGCGCAGTGATTGTATATGGCTGGCTGCGGAGCTGGGATTTAGCGGTAAGGATCCGACACTGGTCGCAAGAATCTTACCAGAGGTTCTGCCTTCTATCGAGTCCTTAGTGCATAAGCAAACCACTGCGCATGGCACAGAGAAATGTAGCTTTATTATATTCCGAAACCGGTCCTGTTTAAAGGTCACGCTGACCCATCAGGTAACACTGTCTAAAATAGTTCATGCTGCGATAAAATCTAGTGAAAAGGAGACGTGCTGATAGATAACCATCTACTGCCTTTGTTACAAGGCGCTCAGCGTAGGATAGAGTCTGTGATTAAATGTTTATGTTCATAAACATGTTGAGGTGATAGGCATGTAATTTAATTTCCTGAATTCGGATTTTGCTACAAATACAAATACAACCAAATCAATCACCATTAATGTTCTAAACACTGCATAGATGCCATGTTAATGAATGCGGAGTCTCAAGAGCACACTTGACGCACTGAATCGCCTCGACAATGATTGGTCATCACAACAGGGACTACCTGTCCCACAAGTCATCCTCATGATGAACTATGCTAAAGAGCCCCGCCAGCGGGTAGGCAGCTGGAAGTTTGTGTGTGGACTCGTTCCAGTGGCGCTATCAATTGTACCACGGTCCTGGCATAATAAATCGCCTGTTAATTCCAAAAATGCTCGATCGCCCCAACACTTCCCATGATGTCTCGGGATGAAGACCTGCACTGTGCTGCATGGCCCCCGCCAGTGATAGACAATTAACAGTTTGTTTGCCAACTCATTCTAACATCGTTGAATAAACAAATGTTTTACGGCATGTCTGAGACTTCAGTAATGCGGAAACAAATACCCAGGATTGATGCACGACTTCACCTGGGAACTTTGGTCATGGACTCACTGCGGACTCAGGGGCATATCAGCAAGGGCCAGCGATAATTATCGCTCAGCGCTCTTAGCGCGAGGATAATTATCGCCGGCCAACTCTGAATTTTATCGTGAACATAGCGTGCTATTAGCAACGTTACCTCCAAAGCGATAAAATTCAGAGCGCAAACTGCCAATTGTGAGATTATCGCTGGAAAAACAGCGATAATCCCACAAGGTTTGACGATAGGTAGCGATATCCTTGATAATAGGAGAAATGTCGCTTAGCGACATTTCTCCTATTATTTTACTCTGCAACGCCTCCTTTGCATCTCATTAGAGATGCAAGGGGAAGCGTAGAGTGAAAGGGTGCTAACATGCGAATTTGCGTGTTAGCACACTGTTGCTGATATGGCGCTAGTTTTATCTTTGCTTTTTTGGCTTTTAAAGCCAAAAAAGCAGAGATAAAGCCCTTGTTGATATGCCCCTAAATTTCAATTAGTCCTGGATTAAAGTGTGTAGATGAATGCGAATTTGACACTACTGAAAAACATCGTAGTTAAGTCTTCCTGCGCTTCATATAATCTTCCCTCTCAAACTACAAAAAAACAACTGCAGACATATTTTGGTTGATTGTGCCCTCGTCTCCCTTCCTATGTAGCTCAGCGGCTCGCCAGGCTTGGTTGGCCCGCGCTGTCTTGTTGCCATGGCGCTGCCTAGTTAGCTCACGCGCTGCACACGCATTTACTGAAAGAGACAAACAGGCTGACAATTATTAGAGCCAGTGTGAGATATCCGAAATGAGAGCTCCCGGACATTTAAAAAAGCGAAGCGCCTGTGTCTGCCTCGAAATATGTGCAAATTCCACTGGAAATGTCACATAACTATGCCGTCCTTATCATCACCACACGACCACCCAGGCTGTGCAGCGCCGCTCTTGTTTCAACAAATATATATATATATATATTATCTACTGGCGGTTGCCAGTAGATAGTTATAGTTAGGACCTATTTTCCATAGGAAATCCGCAACATTCTATTCCTAATAATTCTGGCGCCAAGCGGGGGGCGAGAAAAAAGGGGGGTCCCAAAACGCGTTTTCCCCATGCAATTTCCCATAGGATCTGTTGTCGCAGCTACAGCCCGAACCGCTGAACGGAATTACACCAAATTTGGCAAAGAGGTAGTCCTCAGTTCAGACTCGTGCCTTTTGCATAAATGGTGTGAATCCGCTCAGTAGTTCCTGAGAAAATTAGAGTTGAAAGTACATATATATCTATGGCCGGGGAGGATCCACGCACCCTACCCGCACCGTAAGCGCACCCTCCCCGAACCGAGCGCGCACCCTCCAGATCACGCGCTGAATTGGCTGTCAAGTGTCTGTCTACATTCGAAACCAGGCACTGTTGGTGGCCATTTTCTGCCTCGGTAGAAGCGAGGCTGAAGAAGAAAGGGGAATAAGTATGTAAAACATATAAAGGGGGCAGAGTGGAAATACTCTGACCCTCTAGAGGTGCTTAGGGGGTCCCAGAAGGACCCCCTGGGGCCCCCTTTAAAAAAAAAAAAAACGGCGAAATGCGCGCAGGGTGCGCGCATCCTATCGCGTTTGGTGAATGGATCCTCTCGCGTTGGGTGCGCGGATCCAAAAACATGGAAAAAATATATATAAAATAAAGTTTTGAACATATAGTTAAAAAATATTTTGAAAAATATTAAAAAAAAGTTTGGAAAACCCATTAAATTCAAATAATATTTTTTAATTTTTAAAAGAATTAATTGATAAAATAAGTTTCAAAAATGGTGATAAAAAAGTATTTTAAAAAAAACATAATCAATGAAATTGACCCACTGAATTGGAAAAATATAGAAATCCAATCAAAATCATTAAACATGATATCTTTAGAGATAAGTTATAGATAGGAATTAGCATTTAAAAAACCTTTGAAATTCACTGAAAAAAATATAGGTTTCATGCACGTTATAGTTAGGAATTGGCATTTAAAAAACCTTTGAAATTCACTGAAAAAACCAAAGGTTTCAGGGGCGTTATAGTTAGGAATTGGCACTTAAAAAACCTTAGAAATTCACTGAAAAAAACATCGGTTTCAGGGGCGTTATAGTTAGCTGGACATTTCCCTTGTACAAAACCCTAGAAATCCCCCTGTTATAGTTAGTTCAGCTAACTATAACTCGCGCCCCCGCAATGCACTGCTGATGATGTCACATATTACATCACTCATGACATGGTCAGTGATATCACTGATCACATAACTGATGACATCTCAAATGACATCACTGATGACATCACTGATGACGTCATCCATGTGATAAATTAGTGCATCTTCTCACACCCTAATGTAACCTTTGATACACCGACTCAAAATTTCAGACGGCCATTTTGAAAACCATAGATACTCCAATACCAATAACTACATACCCACTCATTAACTCTTAGGTCTACATACACCTCCACTCACTCACCTGTACAGTCACTCATACTTACAGTCACTCCGTACAAGACTATCATATGCATTTATACACCTATATAGACACTCACACACCACCAATCATCCATTGAGGTACTGACACACCTAGTCAGTCGTGCAAATAATTAAACGCAGTCCAATTTACTCACCTATACAGTTAAACACACTCAAGTTCACTTACTCATAAAAATAGTACCACATTCTTACGCTCTTATACAATCATTGATACAAGCAGACACTCATCCATACAGCCACTCTCACAATCACACACTCTCACATATACCCACTTATATACTCTTACACGCATATATACTGCCTTTCCAATATGTAGTTAGTCACACATGTACCACTGAGATATACATTCAATCCCTAACACACCCATACATACACTCACCCAACCATACAGTCCATCAAAGATGTACTCTTAAAACCATGCACCCATAGAATCACCCACTCACACATCTATGCATAGAGTCACAGACACCCTACCCACACAAACACTCAGGCACCCATACAGATACTCAGACAACCAATCAATAACCCATATAGACACTCATATAGCTATTTCCAAAACCATGCAGCCACTTATACACCAACACACAGACACATACAGACATTCACACAGTTTAGTCACTAGTCTGCAGTAAGATACATTTAATGACTCACTTATAGAGTCAGTTACGCACCTAGAAAATCATCCATTCACACACTTGTACACCCACTCATTCTTCAACAGACCTTTCCCTATATATATTAAACATATTAAAACTGTACAGAAACACATACTCACTGGATGATGTCATCAATTATGTTACTAACCATGTCATGAGTGATGTAATATGTGACGTCATCAGCAGTGCATTGTGGGGGCGCGAGTTATAGTTAGCTGAAATAACTTTAACGGGGGAATTTCTAGGGTTTTGTACGAGGGAAATGTCCAGCTAACTATAACGCCCCTGAAACCTATGTTTTTTTCAGTGAATATATATATAAATATATGTATTTTTCTTGCATCTTGTGTACTATCTGTGGCACTGTATACACATATGTGTGTATATATATTATCCAATTCTGCTTCCCAGACACGGCTGCCGCCTCGTGGCACCTGCCCCAGATAACACAGACACGGACTGTATTTTTTGTGCGAAAATGTATTAGCTTGTTCGCATTTTAGTCGCCATAACGTTTCGGCTCCACTTGAGCCTTGATCACATGACAACATGAAACTTCAAAGTACTTCCTTAAATAGGAAAGCAGGTACTCTGCACGTGATACCAAATAGTTCAGCATGGACATAGAAGGCAGACTTTTGAATAATGTAAACCTATACACACGACATCGTTTTATGTACATATGTCTTGTAAATTTGCAATGTTAGTATCATAGTAACATTCAAAATTGGGCAGCAATTATCATACATTGCATACAGGAGTTTGTGCAAAAAAAACAAATATTGTTGATGCTAATATAAGCACTCTACATACTGATGGCCATCTAACGCTACTGCATCCTAACAGTGGTGCATCATATATATTAGAGTATTTAAGTTCCAATTGAAATTTCTTTTGGATACTTGTCTGGCCAAATAATTTCCTGTAAATGTATAGAGTCATCCAAAGTCTGTCCAACTTACAAATAACGGGATAAATCCCAATGGAGTCCATGTCTAACCACTCATCACCTATTTGGCGCTGCAGATCCCTGCAGCTGTGCAAACATGCGAGGGAGTATACTAAAGCGCAAATAGTGCCAATAAAAAGTCGTATCACCCCATAATTTGGTGAACATTCAATTCACATAAATAACAATTCTCATACAAAAGATATATATAAACAGCATTGATAATATTCAAGTATGAAAGTGCAAGAAAAGTGCAAAGTTAGTGGAGATCGGCTGACTGAGCCCAGTCACAATTACCAAATACGATTAACGTAGACAGTCCTGCCATGAGTAATCGCTAAAATAGCTTATAAGTTGCTCCCAACATAGTACTTGACGTTAATAAAACTGCAATGAGAATACATAATAAACACCTGAACAGACTATGGTCTCCAAACTGTATGTACTCCTTCACAGGGGTGTGTATACATATATATATATATTTACCCCTGTTATCTTGTGACACAAGATGGCTGCCAGAACTTCCTGGTTTGAAGTGTTGGCAGCCAGTTAGAGCCAAGCTGGTGCTCGGAGGGTTAGGCTCCGCCCAGATATAATTTATTTTTATTTTTTTAATTTCTCAGTAACTACTGAACGGATTTACACCATTTAACAAAAAGGTGTCTTTCTGAACCAAGGGCTACCTTTTTGACAAATTTAGTGTAATTATGTTCAGCAGTTCGAGCTGTAGCCATGTCTAAAGTTTCCTATGGAAAAAACCATGGAGAAAACAAGTTGTGGGACCCCCCTTTTTTCACTGCCCCCGCTTGGCAAATCACCCCAAAACCTTCACGACAGGAGCTGACCGGAGCGCCCCATTATTTTTGAAAATTTCGCAAAGATTCGTCATCCAGCACCAAAGTTATTGGGAAAACAAAAAACGCTTTTCCTATGGAAACTAGGTCCTAACTATAACTAACTATAATATATATATATATATATATATATATTCACTGAAAAAACCATAGGTTTCACACATGTTATAGTTAGCTGTACATTTCACTCGTAAAAAACCAATGAAATTCCACGTTATAGTTAGTGCAGGCAACTATAACTCACGCGACCGCAATCCTCTGCTGATGATGTCAGATATTACATCACTGATGACATATGTGTCTTTATGAAAAATAAATATTTGTAATATATGTATAGCTAAAGATACAGTATTAGCATCAAGAGAGGATTGCGGTCGCGTGAGTTATAGTTGCCTGCACTAACTATAACGTGGAATTTCATTGGTTTTTTACGAGTGAAATGTACAGCTAACTATAACATGTGTGAAACCTATGGTTTTTTCAGTGAATTTGCAAGGTTTTTTAAATGCTAATTCCTAACTATAACGTGTGTGAAACCTATGGTTTTTTCAGTGAATTTGTACGGTTTTTTAAATGCTAAGTTATGTATTTATTTTTAATTTTTTTTAAAAATTATTACATTTATTTTTCATACTTTTTGGTCCTTCGTGAACCCCCTGACGAACGCTAGGGGGTCTGCAACTCTCTTCGTTGCCCCCTTTTCATGTTATCAACCTTTTTTTTTCAGTGCGACAGACAGAAAATGGCGGCCGATACTTCCTGGTTTCGACCGATTCGAATGTTTACTTTGATCTAACAACCAATCAGAAACGCGCTCGCGCACGGCACCGTACGCGTACGGTAAGCTTACCGTAAGCGCACGGAGCGCTGCCACAGATATATATATTGATTTAAATGCTATTTTCTCAGGAAATACTGAACAGATTTACACCAGACCTACAAAAGGCACTTCCTTGACCTTATGGCTACCTCTCTGCCAAATTACAAGTAATTCTGTTCAGCCGTTCGGGCTGTAGCTGTGTCTAAAGGTCCTATGGAAAAATGCATGGGGAAAACGCGTTTTGGGACCCCTCTTTTTCTCAGCCCCCGCTTGACGAATCACCCCGAGACTTTTAGGGTAGGAGCGGAGCGTAGCGCCCCATTAGTTTTGAAAATTTCGCGAGGATTCGTCAACCGGTGCCAAAGTTATTCAAAATAGAATTTTCAGATTTCCTATGGAAACATGGTCCTAACTATAACTATCTACTGGCGACCGCCAGTAGATAATATTTTCACTGAAAAAACCATAGGTTTCAGGCTCATTATAGTTATGAATTAGCATTTAAAAAACCTTAGAAATTCACTGAAAAAACCATAGGTTTCAGGGGCGTTATAGTTAGCTGGACTTTTCACTCGTACAAAACCATTGAAATTCCCCCGTTATTGTTAGTTCAGCTAACTATAACTCGCGCGCCCGTAATGCACTGCTGATGACGTCACATGACATGGTCAGTGACATCACTCATGACATCACTGATGAAATCTCAAATGACATCACTGATGACATCACTGATGATATCATCCAGTGAATGTGTGTTTTTCTGAAAATTACATATGTTTTATATATGTATATCTCAAGGTCGATGGAAGAAGAAATGGGTATATAAGTGTCTAAATGGATGATTTGTTTTTGAAAAATTGATTGTATAACTGACTGAGTAATTGTATCTTAGTGAATACATGGCTTAGTGAGTAATGTTTAAATATGTAAATATCTGTATCAGTCTCTCACTTTGTGTATATGTGGCTGCACGGGTTGGTGAGTAGCTACATGAGTGTCCATATAGGTTATTAGTTGTTTTTTTGAGGATCACTATGAGTGTCTGAGTGTCTGTATGGTTCGGTGGGGGTATTACGTAGTGCATAGGTACATGAATGAGTGACTCACTGTTTGTATGTGTTGAAGACAGCATGTGTGCAGGTCTGTATGGGTGGATGAGTGTGTGCTGCATGGGTGTGTTAGTGAGTGAATGACTGTCTCAATAGTGTCTTTATGAGTAAGTAGGTATGTTTTAAATTAGTATATGTGACTATTGGTGTATATAAGTGAGTATATGCGAGAGTGAGAGATTGAAAGAGTTCCTGTATGAATAAGTATGTGTTTCTATAAGTGATTGTTTAAAAGACTAAGTATGTGTAAGTTTCTGTAGAAGTAAGTGTGGTGGTGTGTGTATAACTGTATATGCAAGTAAATGGATGTTTGATTCATTCTTTATTAGCACGAGTGACTATGTGTGTGAGTAACTCTATGGATGAGTGGCGTTGTGTAACAGGATGTATAGGTGTATGAGTACATATGATGAGTGAGTACATGTATGAGTGACTGTATAGGACTGTTGGTGAATGAGTGGATGTGTATGTGGATCTTAGAATTACTGAATAGGTTGTTGTAACTGATATTGGTATGTCCATTTTTTTGAAAATTTTAGTTTCTATTTTTGAATGTGTGTATCAAAGGTTATATTAGGGGGAGAGGAGGTCTGCCACTCTATCACAAGGATGATGTCATCAGTGATGTCATTTGATATGTCATCAGTGATGTCATGAATGATGTCACTGACCATGTCATGAGTGATGTAATATGTGACGTCATCAGCAGTGCATTGCGGGCGCGCGAGTTATAGTTAGCTGAACTAACTATAACGGGGGAATTTCAATGGTTTTGAACGAGTGAAAAGTCCAGCTAACTATAACGCCCCTGAAACCTATGGTTTTTTCAGTGAATTTCTAAGGTTTTTTAAATGCTAATTCCTAACTATAACGTGCCTGAAACCTATGGTTTTTTCTGTGAATTTCAAAGGTTTTTTAAATGCTAATTTCTAACTATGCCTACAGAGATAGGACATGTGAAGAAAGAAGAATAAATGCACAGAAAGAAAAAAAAGAAATGCAGAAAGAAGCAACAGAAGTCCTCAAAGACGGAGAAAAGTGCAGGAAGAAGGATAACGTGCAGAAAGAATAAACAGAAGAGCAGAAAGAAGCCTTGTTGCAAAATCATCCTGTACCCTCAACTTTTTCAGATGGATACTGGTGGTAACTGAGTCTGACTAACCAGTCCTAGAGCCAGTGCTATGTTAAAAGACACTCAGAATACAGTGAAAACACCTACATACACTAGGGAAAACTATGCGTTGGGGTCCCCCTGTGATCAGCATGACCTCCTCTGTAAGCCCCCAGTATATAATAGGGCAGGGGATTAAAACTACCTCTTAAAACGCGCCACAGGGCGTGTTTGCACAGGTCACCTCAGGCCCCGTCCCTCACTTCCCCACTGTGTAAACACACCCTGTGGCCGTTTTAAGTTGGGAGATTAAGTCCCCTTGAATCCTGAGGATCACTAGGGGCAAAATAGCCCACTAGGTACGTCCAGTAAGCGCCATTGCGGAGAGGTGTAAAAAGGGCCACGGCCTGCACCACCTCTCTGCAATGCAGAGCAGTGGCACTTACTGGAAGCACCTGGTGGGCTAGTTGGCCCCTAGGGTCCCTCAGGATAGAAAGGGAATCATTTCCCCAACTTAAAACGCGCCACAGGGCGTGTTTGCACACGTCGCCTCAGGCCCCGTCCCCTCCCTTCACCACTGTGTAAACGCGCCCTGTGGCCGTTCTAAGTTGAGAGATTAAGTCCCCTTGAATCCTAAGGGTCCCTAGGGTCAAACTAGCCCACTAGGTACCTCCAGTAAGCGCCACAGACCTGCGTTGCATAGAGGTGTAAAAAGGGGCGTGGCCTCAGAACACCTGTCTGCAACACAGCTCCCTGGCGCATACTGGAGATACCTGTTGGGCGTGTTGGCCCTCAGGGACCCTCAGTATTGAAGGGGAATTAATTCCCCAACTTACAAATGGCCAGGGGGCGCGTTTGCAGAGTGCTGCAAGGACAAAACATAACATAGCATAACACGTGTATTTGTAAAGCGCACGTTCACCACTACGGGTATCTTGGCGCTGAATAACAGATGTTTATTGTTACCCAACTCAATGGTACTCATTTTATAATGTAACTAAAGTCTTAAAACCTTCTATTAACTGCAATGCTTTTTAATGAGGTGCTATCATGTATATTGGTCCCAAGATGGCTGCCAACACTTCTTGGAAGAAGTGCTGACAGCCAATCAGATCTCACGATGAGATGTGTGGTTAGGCTCCGCCCAGATATATATGTGATTTTACTTTTGATTTTCTCAGGAACTACTGAACGGATTTACACCATTTAAGCAAAAGGCACGAGTCTGAACTGAAGACTACCTCTTTGCCAAATTTGGTGTAATTCAGTTCAGCACTTCGGGCTGTAGCTGCGTCAACAGGTCCTATGGGAAAATGCATGGGGAAAAAGCGTTTTGGGACCCCCCTTTTTTCTCGGCCCCCGCTTGACGAATCACCGTGAAATTGCACCTTAAGGCCAGGGCACTCGCAGGCGGTTGCTTGTTGTGGTGGTGCCCCATATTCCAATCAGCGCTACACAGACTTCATCATCATTCCAAACAAAGTCGAGCACTCGGGGGGGTATCTTGACTGCTCTTTAATCGGCGAAATAAAAGAGATGGGTTTTGGAAATTCCTTCGTCAGCGCGGATATATATATATATATATATATATATATATATATATATATATATATATATATATATATATATATATATATATATATCCAAAGTAAAGCCAAAGCAAGTATAGCGTACGCTCTCAGTAGATAGAAGACGGATACCAAGAAGAGTGGGTAGTCGAGTGTTTATTTCACACAACGCGTTTCGGCGAAGAGCCTTGATCACGTGTGATTGTAATTCAACAACGGCAGTCATAGATATACATTCGGCCATTCCTACAACAAATGAAATCAACAAAGGATTCGGTTTAGCTGCATGCAGTGTAAATCAACCAGTGGCGGCCATCTTAGCCTATGCAAACAGTAAGTAAAACAATAAGGTCATCATATTGTTGGCAATGATACACATTATCATAACGCTCCGGCACAATACAGTTTATAATTCCAAACAGAAAGAAACTTGATTTAAATGATCAAATAAATGTTTGCATGTCTGCCATGTGTAAAGATCGATTAAAGGTGGCCATATTGGATCGGTAAGACTCTAACGAAATTTTACGAGTAATGCCGAATGATCTAAGCTACCCATAGTAAAGTACCATGATCATCAAACTACAGAGGATAATGTTGTACACTTAGTGCCACCAAATAGGCGGTAAGTTAGAAGTATGTATTTGTGTATGCGAGGAGTCTATGTGTTGGCCACGTGTAGCTAGATAGATGTAACCATAGTTGTGTACCCAGGGGAGTGTGCCTTATGTACAAGAAAACAACCCCAGGAAGCACCCATATAATCAGAGCCAGTGCTCCTACTATTAAAGATAGAATGGTGCATCCCTTATTAATGGCGCAAGGCATCAAATTCATGAATTACATCGAGGCAGTGCTCCGAATATTGGCGTGAGTGTGGTTCTATATATCCCACATCCAGATGTATAGTAATTGTCTAAGTGACAGCTACATCTCTAAATGATATGTAGTTAATCTATTACAACCCACATCGCATACTAAATATTCCCTTCGTTGTGTACCCACGGAGGTGTATCCTAAATACAAGATTACAGAGCCAATGCTCTTCATTACGGTGCTCAACAGGTGCATCTTACTAAGGGAAACAAAGGACGTCAAATGTATATTGATGTCCAAGTGGTAACATAAATGTAAATTACATCTTCTTCATCAAATTCATACGTTCATTGTTCCGAAGATTAGTATAAAGTTCCTCAGATACAAAAGTAGAGCTAGTGCTCAATATGTTGCTTCTAGTCAAACCATTCTGCGTAGTTAGGTATGCACCAAAAAACACATTCAAATAATGAAGAGAAAACTGATAACAAATACACCTGAGGCTGGTCTATCCTTCATTAACTGCTGATCTGAATTACAAAAGTGAAGACTTGTGAGGAAGTGCTGAACAAAACGGAGAGGAACGGAGAAAAAGGGTAGGATGCTGGTGCAGGTGCAGACATGTGAAGGGGCCCCTTCCTTCTCTCCTGTAAAATAATATAAAACATAAAAATAGGATTAAAACCTGAAATATTTCATCCAAAATCACAGTACGTATTAAAGGTACATATGATAAAGAGAGGTTCATGCAGTCTGAAAACGGCAACAACTTAACCATATAGTACAAAACATCAAAACTGCATACTGCAGCAAACTAAAAGGCAGCATAATATTAAAATCAGGTTTTAAGGTGAATTGACAGTTCTTCATCGATATTGAGGCCTCCCGGGAGTTTGGTCTGAAAATCTATGAAATACTTAGATTCTTTTTGTCTCAGGACCAAAACTCGATCACCTCCCCTCGGATTTTTAGGGATCTGTTCTATAATCATGTAACTCATATCAGCGACATTAGAACAGTGACGTTCATGAAAGTGTCGGGCAACAGGGTATTTGGGGTCGTTGTTAATGATAGCTCTGAGATGTTCTAGGACCCTCTTTTTAGCTGGACATGTAGTGCTCCCTATGTACCAAAGGTTGCAGGTGCATATGATAGCGTATATTACAAAGTTGGTACTACATGTCAAAAATTGTTTAATTCCTCTTGTCACACCATTATATTCAAGAAAACCTTTGTATTTGCTGTACTTGCAGGCTTTGCAATGGCCGCATGGAAAAAATCCCATGAGGCCATGATTGGCTGGATTAGGATATCATTTTTTGCAACCAAATCTCGAATATTTTTGTCCCTCCTGTAAGTTACAGTAGGTCTGTCAGGAATGGAATCTCCCAGTGTGGTATCTGCCTTGAGGATGTTCCAGTGTCTCGACACTATCTGTTGGATTTTTTGTGCATCAGTATTGTATGTGAGAATTAGGTGAGTGCCCGCATCTCCTTGGTCTTCTTGTACCACCACTTTGTCTTTTAGGGTCTCCAATCGTTCTACCCCTTCAGCACGGTCTTTGGCTTTGTTGAGGACCCACTTGGGGTAACCTCTAGCGAGAAACCTAGCAATGATGTTGTCTCTTTCGTCCCAATAAGACTCAGGACTATTACAGTTCCTTTTTGCCCTCAGCAGCTCCCCATAAGGTATACTCCACTTGAGTACATCTGGGTGGCTACTGAGGGCATGTAGGACACTGTTGCCTGTAGTTGCTTTTCGAAAGAGAGTGGTATGCACTTTACCTTGTCGAACCTGTAAAGTCACATCCAGAAACTCAACCTTATGGGCATCTATACTGCCTGACAGAATGATGTTATATCTGTTGATGTTCAATTTGGCAATGAAGTTGTCAGCTTCCTCTTTCTGACCATTCCAGATGATGAATAAGTAGTCTATGGAGCGTCGCTACATGACAACTTTCTGTAAGTCTTCCTGAAAGGTGTTATTAGTGAAGATCTCCTGCTCCCAGTAGCCCATAAACAGATTGGCAAAACTGGGAGCAAAGCAGGAACCCATAGCAGAACCGTTTACCTGCCTGTAGAGGGCGCTATTGAATGAAAAAATGTTATTTTGTAAACAGTATCTGATCATCTCAATAATCATTTGACTATGATCTCGATATCTGAGGGGTCTCTGTTTGAGGAAGAATTCACATGCTTCCACTCCCTGGACATGGTCTATTATGGTATAAAGAGACTGTACATCTAAAACCATAAAGAGGTAACTCGGTTGCCATAGTAGATTATCGATTTTGCAGAGAAAATCTTTTGTATCTCTAAGATAACTGGGTAGTAATACCACAAATTCTCTTAGAAAATGGTCGACATATTTGGAGATGTGTTCGCTGGCACATCCAATGGATGAAACAATAGGGCGTCCTGGAGGTTTGATGTTATCTTTATGTAGTTTTGGCAAAAGATAAAGAATGGGAAGTCGAGGATGATCGTTTTTTAAATAGCAACATTCTTGCCACTCTAGTAGCCCCTTATCCCTCCAGGTGACCAGTTTGTCCCAGATCTCCACTATACTTTGATTGTAAATGTTCCAAGTCACATGTGCATAAAAGTTGGTGTCATCAAGTTGGCGTAAAGCCTCATTGATATAGTCCTCTCTATTCAAAATAACAACATTACCTCCCTTGTCAGCAGGGCGAATAATTATCTCAGTATCTTTAGAGAGGGCCTCTAATGCCTGTCTTTGTGTCCAAGAAAGATTATTACATTTTTTAGTCTGATGTTTTTTGTTCTTACTGAATCTAAGCTCGATGAGTGATTTATCAATACAGTCCTGGAATGTATCTATATTGTCATGGGTAAAGGAGGTACAAAAGTAGACTTATTTTTGAAATGTGTCTTGGGCACTACTCCTGTGTTCAATTCCATCTGGTTGAGGACCTGTGTTGTACTGGTCTCCCTTAGTGTATTCTCATCATCCTGTGCGAGTTCAACCAACGTGATTAAGGTGTCAATATCACCTATTGCCAGGTTTTCATTACTCTGAGCTTGACTAGATATGTTCGTAAGGTACCGATTTTGTCTTTTAAGTATGTGCCATTTTTTTAGTTTTAGTTTTCTCACATACTGGTTTCATTCTGGTTTCTATTCTGGTCTATTCTGGTTTCAGTATAGTTAAAAGAGGAAGAGGGACAAAACGACAATCCTAGACATAGAGTTCTTTTTTCAATGTCATTCATAGGTCTTTTGGATAAATTAACCACAGTCTGATTTACCGTGTTCATATCCATCAATAATTTTTGTTGGAGCGTGTTCTCCGGTTTCCCATGTTGCCCCTTCCTCTGTCTGTTGTACCACCGTTGTGCAAGTCTCTTTTTTCTGTTCTGGCGTTTCCCCTGCCTCTTCCTCGTCCCCGTCCCCGTGTTCTTGGAGGTGGGTTCTCCCGTGTTGTTTGTCGATCCTTCTGTAGGACCCGAAACTCTTCTAAAAAATTCACTTGCCTCTGGCTACGTTCTTCCCCAGATGTATTGCCTCCAGAGACATCAGACTCGGTATCACTTATGATGGTATTGTCATTAGTTAGGTTTGTATTAGCAGATGAGGTGGATGTCAAAATCGTATCCTGCACTTTGTACAAATGGTCATATTTTTTGCTAAAAGTCAGGATTCTTCCACTCTCGTAATCAGCGTAGTCTCTATTCATCTTTCTTAATTTTCTTGCTTTGATCTCCTCTTCATGTCTCCCCAAACGTTCTTTCATGGGATCAATATTATCTTTTTTAGGGAATTGCTCTCAAGTGTTTGCTGCAAGTCTGTCATGATGATTTTAATCTGTTTGAGTAATTCATCTCTGTCCTGCCAGGCATATCTGATCAATATTTCCATTATCCCCTTTGAGCTAGTTGCTGAATGCTGTGACCACTCTTCCAGCATTTTGGGATTCGGGGCTTCATAAGTGGGGGTAACAAATATCCGTAGTCCCCTTGGTGCCATGTTTTGATCTACGTAATTTTGAAGGGACATAGCCTCCCACCATTTCGATATTTCCACTCGTCTCAATTTTTCCAGTTTATTTACTTTTTCTTCAAGTAGTTGTGCTGATGGATCTTTTGGATTGCTAGACTTGGGCCTGCTATTGGGCACTGTTTTTCTGCAGAACAGAGTGAGTGCTGCAGCTCTCCTTTCTGCCTCCTCCTCCATACTGTGTCTTCACTCGACTAGAAATTCCCCACAGGTAGCGTCTTTTCTACCCCTCCCATATAGTGGGAAGTTCCCTTTGCGGCACAAAAAATGATCAAAGAAAGGGAAAGTAGCAGGAACAAAATACTGCTTACTTCTAATTGCGCTCTTCGGATCAACTGCAAATTAGCCAGGTATTTTTGCAGGAATATGAAAGGTCCTCTGTTATGCAGTATCCAAGTCCCAATTAAAGTTCTTTCTTTAAGAGTACAGTGCGTTACGGTAAAGATATGCAATGCCCACTATCGGCAATACTCCCCTCCTCGTCGTTACCCGAGGTGGTGTCGTACAGTCCCCCGTCCTCCGACGTGAGAACCGCAGTACCCCCTCCCCAAAGGACGAACGAGAAACGGGCAGTCTTACCTCCTAGTCGGGTGCAGATTAGGCCTGGGCAAAAATTTCGTTCCGTTCGCGGAAATTGCGATAATTTGACATTTTTGCGTTCCGCGGAGAGCGCGAAAATGTCAAAAATTCCGGTTTCCGCAGCTTGGCGATAATTTGTTTCTTGCTCGCGCTGTAAAATGATACATTCTCGCGCGCGCGCGATCGCCTTACCTGAATCCCTGCGTTCGCCGACAAGTTTTCTTGATCCGGTCGCGTTCTCCATGAGATGTTGTATTGTTTTTAGCCATTTGCGCTGTCTCGCGACAGTTCGCGCCCGCAGTGACGTCATGCGTCGCGCGATCACGTCTTTCTTCTCGCGATCATGCACCGCGAGAACAACTCAAAACAAGATGGCCGCGCCCGCAAGCAACCACATGGGTAAGTTGGCGACCCGCAACCATGCAGAAAATCTCGCGAACATGCCGGAAAAAAACTTCCGCATCTTTGCGATATTTCTGCTTGTTTGCGATAATTTTAAACATTCTCGCGATAATTTGCGAAGGTTAATTCCGCAAATTCCGCCCACCCCTAGTGCAGATCACTCCTTCCCGTGATGGAGCCTCACAGCACAGTACTCATAGATGTGCAGCCGGTCCTTGAATGCAATCCTCCATTAATATATAAATCCACAAAGATGCTCCTTCCGGATTGCGAGGGACCCATGAAGGTTGGCGTACATCCCGGCGAAGCGCGCCGGGCAATCAATATCCAAAGTAAAGCCAAAGCAAGTATAGCGTACGCTCTCAGTAGATAGAAGACGGATACCAAGAAGAGTGGGTAGTCGAGTGTTTATTTCACACAACGCGTTTCGGCGAAGAGCCTTGATCACGTGTGATTGTAATTCAACAACGGCAGTCATAGATATACATTCGGCCATTCCTACAACAAACGAAATCAACAAAGGATTCGGTTTAGCTGCATGCAGTGTAAATCAACCAGTGGCGGCCATCTTAGCCTATGCAAACAGTAAGTAAAACAATAAGGTCATCATATTGTTGGCAATGCTACACATTATAATAACGCTCCGGTACAATACAGTTTATAATTCCAAACAGAAAGAAACTTGATTTAAATGATCAAATAAATGTTTGCATGTCTGCCATGTGTAAAGATCGATTAAAGGTGGCCATATTGGATCGGTAAGACTCTAACGAAATTTTACTAAGGTTACATCTATCTAGCTACACGTGGCCAACACATAGACTGTGGCACTAAGTGTACAACATTATCCCCTGTAGTTTGATGATCATGGTACTTTACTATGGGTAGCTTAGATCATTCGGCATTACCCGTAAAATTTCGTTAGAGTCTTTCCGATCCAATATGGCCACCTTTAATCGATCTTTACACATGGCAGACATGCAAACATTTATTTGATCATTTAAATCAAGTTTCTTTCTGTTTGGAATTATAAACTGTATTGTGCCGGAGCGTTATGATAATGTGTATCATTGCCAACAATATGATGACCTTATTGTTTTACCTACTGTTTGCATAGGCTAAGATAGCCGCCACTGGTTGATTTACACTGCATGCAGCTAACCCGAATCCTTTGTTGATTTCGTTTGTTGTAGGAATGGCCGAATGTATATCTATGACTGCCGTTGTTGAATTACAATCACACGTGATCAAGGCTCTTCGCCGAAACGCGTTGTGTGAAATAAACACTCGACTACCCACTCTTCTTGGTATCCGTCTTCTATCTACTGAGAGCGTACGCTATACTTGCTTTGGCTTTACTTTGGATATTGATTGCCCGGCGCGCTCCGCCGGGATGTACGCCAACCTTCATGGGTCCCTCGCAATCCGGAAGGAGCATCTTTGTGGATTTATATATTAATGGAGGATTGCATTCAAGGACCGGCTGCACATCTATGAGTACTGTGCTGTGAGGCTCCATCACGGGAAGGAGTGATCTGCACCCGACTAGGAGGTAAGACTGCCCGTTTCTCGTTCGTCCTTTGGGGAGGGGGTACTGCGGTTCTCACGTCGGATGACGGGGGACTGTTCGACACCACCTCGGGTAACGACGAGGAGGGGAGTATTGCCGATAGTGGGCATTGCATATCATTACCGTAACGCACTGTACTCTTAAAGAAAGAACATTAATTGTGACTTGGATACTGCATAACAGAGGACCTTTCATATTCATGCAAAAATACCTGGCTAATTTGCAGTTGATCCGAAGAGCGCAATTAGAAGTAAGCAGTATTTTGTTCCTGCTACTTTCCCTTTCTTTGATCATTTTTTGTGCCGCAAAGGGAACTTCCCACTATATGGGAGGGGTAGAAAAGACGCTACCTGTGGGGAATTTCTAGTCGAGTGAAGACACAGTATGGAGGAGGAGGCAGAAAGGAGAGCGGCAGCACTAACTCTGTTCTGCAGAAGAACAGTGCCCAATAGCAGGCCCAAGACTAGCAATCCAAAAGATCCATCAGCACAACTACTTGAAGAAAAAGTAAATAAACTGGAACAATTGAGACGAGCGGAAATATCGAAATGGTGGGAGGCTATGTCCCTTCAAAATTACGTAGATCAAAACATGGCACCAAGGGGACTATGGATATTTGTTACCCCCACTTATGAAGCCCCGAATCCCAAAATGCTGGAAGAGTGGTCACAGCATTCAGCAACTAGCTCAAAGGGGATGATGGAAATATTGATCAGATATGCCTGGCAGGACAGAGATGAATTACTCAAACAGATTAAAATCATAATGACAGACTTGCAGCAAACACTTGAGAGCAATTCCCTAAAAAAGATTATTGATCCCATGAAAGAACGTTTGGGGAGACATGAAGAGGAGATTAAAGCAAGAAAATTAAGAAAGATGAATAGAGACTACGCTGATTACGAGAGTGGAAGAATCCTGACTTTTAGCAAAAAATATGACCATTTGTACAAAGTGCAGGATACCATTTTGACATCCACCTCATCTGCTAATACAAACCTAACTAAGGACAATACCATCATAAGTGATACCGAGCCTGATATCTCTGGAGGCAATACATGTGGGGAAGAACGTAGCCAGAGACAAGTGAATTTTTTAGAAGAGTTTCGGGTCCTACAGAAGGATCGACAAACAACATGGGAGAACCCACCTCCAAGAACAAGGGGACGGGGACGAGGAAGAGGCAGGGGAAACGCAGGAACAGAAAAAAGAGACTTGCACAACGGTGGTACAACAGACAGAGGAAGGGGCAACATGGGAAACCGGAGAACACGCTCCAACAAAAATTATTGATGGATTTGAACACGGTAAATCAGACTGTGGTTAATTTATCCAAAAGACCTATGAATGACATTGAAAAAAGAACTCTATGTCTAGGATTGTCGTTTTGTCCCTCTTCCTCTTTTAACTATACTGAAACCAGAATAGACTTGTTTAAGTATGTGAGAAAACTAAAACTAAAAAAATGGCACATACTTAAAAGACAAAATCGGTACCTTACGAACATATCTAGTCAAGCTCAGAGTAATGAAAACCTGGCAATAGGTGATATTGACAACTTAATCACGTTGGTTGAACTAGCACAGGATGATGAGGATACACTAAGGGAGACCAGTACAACACAGGTCCTTAACCAGATGGAATTGAACACAGGAGCAGTGCCCAAGACACATTTAAAAAATAAGTCTACTTTTGTACCTCCTTTACCCCATGACAATATAGATACATTCCAGGACTGTATTGTTAAATCACTCATCGAGCTTAGATTCAGTAAGAACAAAAAACATCAGACTAAAAAATGTAATAATCTTTCTTGGACACAAAGACAGGCATTAGAGGCCCTCTCTAAAGATACTGAGATAATTATTCGCCCTGCTGAAAAGGGAGGTAATGTTGTCATTTTGAATAGAGAGGACTATATCAATGAGGCTTTACGCCAACATGATAACACCAACTTTTATGCACATGTGACTTGGGACATTTACAATCAAAGTATAGTGGAGATCTGGGACAAACTGATCACCTGGAGGGATAAGGGGCTACTAGAGTGGGAAGAATTTTGCTATTTAAAAAACGATCATCCTCGACTTCCCATTCTTTATCTTTTGCCAAAACTACATAAAGATAACATCAAACCTCCAGGACGCCCTATTGTTTCATCCATTGGATGTGCCAGCGAACACATCTCCAAATATGTCGACCATTTTCTAAGAGAATTTGTGGTATTACTACCCAGTTATCTTAGAAATACAAAAGATTTTCTCTGCAAAATCGATAATCTACTATGGCAACCGAGTTACCTCTTTATGGTTTTAGATGTACAGTCTCTTTATACCATAATAGGCCATGTCCAGGGAGTGGAAGCATGTGAATTCTTTCTCAAACAGAGACCCCTCAGATATCGAGATCATAGTCAAATGATTATTGAGATGATCAGATACTGTTTACAAAATAACATTTTTTCATTCAATGGCGCCCTCTACAGGTAGGTAAACGGTGCTGCTATGGGTTCCTGCTTTGCTCCCAGTTTTGCCAATCTGTTTATGGGCTACTGGGAGCAGGAGATCATCACTAATAACACCTTTCAGGAAGACTTACAGAAAGTTGTCATGTGGCGACGCTACATAGACAACTTATTCATCATCTGGAATGGTCAGAAAGAGGAAGCTGACAACTTCATTGCCAAATTGAACATCAACAGATACAACATCACTCTGTCAGACAGTATAGACGCCCATAAGGTTGAGTTTCTGGATGTGAGTTAACAGGTTCGACAAGGTAAAGTGCATACCACTCTCTTTCGAAAAGCAACTGCAGGCAACAGTGTCCTACATGCCCTCAGTAGCCACCCAGATGTACTCAAGTGGAGTATACCTTATGGGGAGCTGCTGAGGGCAAAAAGGAACTGTAATAGTCCTGAGTCTTATTGGGACGAAAGAGACAACATCATTGCTAGGTTTCTCGCTAGAGGTTACCCCAAGTGGGTCCTCAACAAAGCCAAAGACCGTGCTGAAGCGGTAGAACGATTGGAGACCCTAAAAGATAAAGTGGTGGTACAAGAAGACCAAGGAGATGCGGGCACTCGCCTAATTCTCACATACAATACTGATGCACAAAAAATCCAACAGATAGTGTCGAGACACTGGAACATCCTCAAGGCAGATACCACACTGGGAGATTCCATTCCTGACAGACCTACTGTAACTTACAGGAGGGACAAAAATATTCGAGATTTGGTTGTAAAAAATGATATCACCCACTATCCTAATCCAGCCAATCATGGCCTCATGGGATTTTTTCCATGCGGCCATTGCAAAGCCTGCAAGTACAGCAAATACAAAGGTTTTCTTGAATATGATGGTGTGACAAGAGGAATTAAACAATTTTTGACATGTAGTACCAACTTTGTAATATACGCTATCATATGCACCTGCAACCTTTGGTACATAGGGAGCACTACATGTCCAGCTAAAAAGAGGGTCCTAGAACATCTCAGAGCTATCATTAACAACGACCCCAAATACCCTGTTGCCCGACACTTTCATGAACGTCACTGTTCTAATGTCGCTGACATGAGTTACATGATTATAGAACAGATCCCTAAAAATCCGAGGGGAGGTGATCGAGTTTTGGTCCTGAGACAAAAAGAATCTAAGTATTTCATAGATTTTCAGACCAAACTCCCGGGAGGCCTCAATATCGATGAAGAACTGTCAATTCACCTTAAAACCTGATTTTAATATTATGCTGCCTTTTAGTTTGCTGCAGTATGCAGTTTTGATGTTTTGTACTATATGGTTAAGTTGTTGCCGTTTTCAGACTGCATGAACCTCTCTTTATCATATGTACCTTTAATACGTACTGTGATTTTGGATGAAATATTTCACGGTTTTAATCCTATTTTTATGTTTTATATTATTTTACAGGAGAGAAGGAAGGGGCCCCTTCACATGTCTGCACCTGCACGGGCATCCTACCCTTTTTCTCCGTTCCTCTCCGTTTTGTTCAGCACTTCCTCACAAGTCTTCACTTTTGTAATTCAGATCAGCAGTTAATGAAGGATAGACCAGCCTCAGGTGTATTTGTTATCAGTTTTCTCTTCATTATTTGAATGTGTTTTTTGGTGCATACCTAACTACGCAGAATGGTTTGACTAGAAGCAACATATTGAGCACTAGCTCTACTTTTATATCTGAGGAACTGTGTACTAATCTTCGGTACAATGAACGTATGAATTTGATGAAGAAGATGTCATTTACATTTATGTTACCACTTGGACATCAATATACATTTGACGTCCTTTGTTTCCCTTAGTAAGATGCACCTGTTGAGCACTGTAATGAAGAGCATTGGCTCTGTAATCTTGTATTTAGGATACACCTCCGTGGGTACACAACGAAGGGAATATTTAGTATGCAATGTGGGTTGTAATAGATGAACTACATATCATTTAGAGATGTAGCTGTCACTTAGACAATTACTATACATCTGGATGTGGGATATATAGAACCACACTCACGCCAATATTCGGAGCACTGCCTCGATGTAATTCATGAATTTGATGCCTTGCGCCATTAATAAGGGATGCACCATTCTATCTTTAATAGTAGGAGCACTGGCTCTGATTATATGGGGGCTTCCTGGGGTTGTTTTCTTGTACATAAGACACACTCCCCTGGGTACACAACTAAGGTTACATCTATCTAGCTACACGTGACCAACACATAGACTCCTCGCATACACAAATACATACTTCTAACTTACCGCCTATTTGGTGGCACTAAGTGTACAACATTATCCTCTGTAGTTTGATGATCATGGTACTTTACTATGGGTAGCTTAGATCATTCGACATTACAAGTAAAAATTTGTTAGAGTCTTACCGATCCAATATGGCCACCTTTAATCGATCTTTACACATGGCAGACATGCAAACATTTATTTGATCATTTAAATCAAGTTTCTTTCTGTTTGGAATTATAAACTGTATTGTGCCGGAGCGTTATGATAATGTGTATCATTGCCAACAATATGATGACCTTATTGTTTTACTTACTGTTTGCATAGGCTAAGAAGGCCGCCACTGGTTGATTTACACTGCATGCAGCTAAACCGAATCCTTTGTTGATTTCGTTTGTTGTAGGAATGGCCGAATATATATCTATGACTACCTTTGTTGAATCACAATCACACGTGATCAAGGCTCTTCGCCTAAACCTGTGTTGTGTGAAATAAACACTCGACTACCCACTCTTCTTGGTATCCGTCCTCTTTCTACTGAGAGCGTACGCTATACTTGCTTTGGCTTTACTTTGGATATTGATTGCCCGGCGCGCTCCGCCGGGATGTACGCCAACCTTCATGGGTCCCTCGCAATCCGGAAGGAGCATGGAGCATCTTTGTGGATTTATATATATATATATATATATATATATATATATATATATATATATATATATATATATATATACCAGTACGTAGTTATAGTTAGGACCAATTATCCATAGGAAATCCGCAACACTCTATTTGGAATACCTTTGGCGCCGGTTGACGAATCTTCGCAAATTTTTCAAAACTCGTGGCCCACTCCGGTCCGCTCCTATCCTGAAAGTCTCGGGGTTACTTGTCAAGTGGGGGCCGAGAAAAAAGGGGGGTCCCAAAATGTGTTTTCCCCATGCAATTTTCCATAGGGACCGTTAGTCGCAGCTACAGCCCGAACTGCTGAATGGAATTACACCAAATTTGTCAGAAAGGTAGACCTTGGTTCAGAGTCGTGCCTTTTGCAGAAATGGTGTAAATCCGTTCAGTTGTTCCTGAGAAAATCAAAATCACATATATATCTGGGCGGAGCCTAACCATACATCTCATCGTGAGATCTGTTTGGCTGTCAGCACTTCATCCAAGAAGTGTTGGCAGCCATCTTGGGACCAATATACATGATGGCACCTCGTTAAAAAGCACTGCAGTTAATAGAAGGTTTTAAGACTTTAGTTACATTATAAATCATTTGTTGATGGTACCATACTCATTTTAGGAATTGTGGTGTGTTCTAAGGTGATTTTACCATGTGAAAAAGCCTTCTGCTGTGATATCATGAATCATGTTTGAGAGAAAACTGTTTTCTCATGCTTTTCCCACAGAGGTTTGGAAGGTGATCTATAAGCTAAACTGAAAGCATATTTTCTGTAAATTCACATCATCTTTCTCAGTCATGTGAGAATGAAGTCTGAAATTCTCAGTAAAACATGTACATCCAACAAGGGCAGAGACTGTCAGTTGATTCCTTTGTGTTCTACTGCAGCTTCCCAGAGTGTTCTAAAGAACAACTAGAGCGCTAACAGTCCTACTTATAACAAACTTATTGCACACCCGAAGCCATCTTGATTGGAATAAAGTGGTAACTCTTAAAACATTTAATTTAAAAAGGAACAACATGAGGGGCTTCATTTTGCCATAGAAAGTATGATTAGTGCTGCAGAAAGAAAAATTAGGGCACATTTTGAGTGACTTCTCAAATCCTCTTCTATTTCATTAAAAACATTCTGACATGCTGACTGAAACAAGCCCTTTCAATGCCAGCAACAGACTTCCCTGGTGAGCAGTAGCTTTACTACAGTGATCTAATGAGCAACTAGAGTGCGTACATTCTGAATTTATGGCAAATGTGTGACACATCTGAATGCCTTCTGGATGGAATCAAAGTCAAAAACTGAAAGTATTTCCTACTGAGGAGACTGCAGTAAACGAGGAAGTTAGGAAACTTCATAACAAATAAACCTCCCAAGATTTCCACCAGAGACAAAAGAGTCCAAATGTAGCCCACATATCACCCAGATGTAGCCCAAGTATAGCCCAATGACAGAATGTCCCAGAGTGTTCTTAAGAACAACTAGAGCACTTACTGTCTTACTTATGACAAAAGTATGGCACACCTGAAGCCATCTTGATTGGAATAAAGTGGTAACACTTGAAACATTTAATTTACAAAGGAACAAAATGAGGGGGTTCATTTTGAAATAGAAATTATGATTAGTGCTGCAGAAAGACAAATTAGGGCACATTTTGACTTCTCAAATCCTCTTCTATTTCCTAAAAGAATTCTGACATGCAGACTGAAACATGCACTTTGAATACCAGCAGCAGACATCCCTGGTGAGCAGTAGCTTTACTACAGTGATCTAATGAGCAACTAGAGTGCTAACATTCAGAATGTATGGCAAATGTGTGACACATCTGAATGCCTTCTAGATGGAACCAAAGTAAAAAACTGAAAGTATTTCCTACTGAGGAGACTGCAGTAAATGAGGAAGTTAGGAAACTTCATAACAAATAAATCTCCCAAGATTGCCACCAGAGACAAAAGAGCCCAAATATCACCCAGATGTAGCCCAAGTATAGCCCAATGACAGAATGTCCCAGAGTGTTCTTAAGAACAACTAGAGTGCTTACTGTCTTACTTATGACAAAAGTATGGCACACCTGAAGCCATCTTGATTGGAATAAACTGGTAACACTTAAAACATTTAATTTAAAAAGAAACACAATGAGGGGGTTCATTTTGCCATAGAAGTTATGATTAGTGCTGAAGAAAGTAAAATTATGGCACATTTTGTGTGACTTCTCAAATCCTCTTCTATTTCATTAAAAAATTCTGATATGCAGACTGAAACATGCACTTTTAATACCACCAGCAGACTTCCGTGGTGAGCAATAGCTTTACTACAGTGATCTAATGAGCAACTAGAGTGCTAACGTTCAGAATTTATGGCAAATGTGTGACATATCTGAATACCTTCTTGATGGAATCAAAGTAAAAAACTGAAAGCATTTCGTACTGAGGAGACTGCAGTAAATGAAGAAATTAGGAAACTTCATAACAAATAAATCTCCCAAGATGGCCACCAGAGACAAAAGAGCCCAAATGCAGCACAAATATCACGCAGATGTAGCCCACATGTAGCCCAATGACAGAAGTGTGCAAAACACTTATTTTTTGTGCATTTGCAGTTTTATATAGTGCAGACTTGTCAGGTATTGGAGTGCTTTACATGAGCATTGGTTACATCACACAAGATCAAATTCATTTTGGTTGTAGACATGGGGAGATTAAGTGATTTGACCAGAATCACAGAATGTTGAGCTGAAGCAGGAACTCCAACCTGGTTCCCCAGTTGCAAAGTCTGCAGCTCTGGAAGTAACACCACATCCTCTCCCCTAAGTGCAACATTCAATCAAGTGGTCAACTGGAGAAAAAAACATAAAGATTACAAATAATTTAAAAGTTCTTTGTCGCTATTTGAAAACTCAGAAAATATGTCCTCATTTTAGTTTTTTAGAGCACTAACCATAATTTTGATGCAAATAAGACCCTGTCATATATGTAATTTCTAAAGCAAATGCTCTAGGTATTACAGTTTTGATTACATCAAGATGACGTCAGGCGTTCCACACTTTTGTAATAAATATAGAATGTTAGCAATCTAGTTGTTCATTGGGATACTGTTGAGAGGCATAGTCCAGGGGCACGGACTCAGAAAATTGAAGGCAGGTAGGAGAGTGCAGAGGCAACAATTTGACCACACTGGGCAGGCAGGAAGGGCAGTGGCAGCACAACGGGGCAGTGGAAAGGGGGGCAGGGGCAACAAACCAACAATACATGACTGGTAAGAGAGGTTGTGGTAATATAATAGACCATTGTGGGCAGAAGGAAGAGGCAGTGGTAGTACAACCATACATGCCAACAGACCCGTTTCAGCCAGGAAACATCCAATGTTTTTAAGCTCAAATGGGCTTTATTTGATCTGTCTCCTGTCTACAATCTCCTCTTTTTCAATGTAACTCAAAGGGGAAAATCAATACCCCAGTTTTTTTACAAAATCTGCCTCTTACCAAGTTCAAAATGTTCGCAAGTATGGCACATTGGATCATGGTAGGCCAGAGGAATTGGGGTAGGGACATGGACTCGGATAACAGAGGACAGGAGGGACATGGAGAGGTGCACCAAACTGACCCCACAGGGCAGGCATCAGGGCTTGCAGCAGCACAATACACCACACAGGGCATGTGGGACGGGAGTGCAGCACAACAATCCATAGAAAGCAAGAGGGAGGGGACAGGACCAAGCACATGGACAACAGAGAACAGAGGGGAAAGAGGCAATGGTAGCTAGCTGACCATAATGGACAGACAGGAGAGAAAGCTGCAGCATAACAGACCATGAAGGGCAGGAATTACGGATCAGGGGCATTACAATGGAACAGACAAGCCAGGAGGGAGGGAATAGGGGTCTGCACATGGAAACAGAGGGCTGGGGGCAAGGGGGCAGGGCAGGAGCAGCAAGATGACCATGGAGGTCAGGCAGGATGGGCACTAGAAACAAGACACACCATGGAGAGCAACAGTGAGACTATGCTGGCATACAAACAGACCATGGAGGAAAGGTGGGAGGGTGTCAGGGGCAGCTAGCTGACCACACAGGGAAGGTGGGAGGGGCCATGGCAGCACAGAAGACCATGCATGGCAAGCAGGAGGGTTAGTGGCTGCACAATGGCTATGATGGGCAAGAAGGAGGGTCAGGAGCATGCACAAAGGACAATGGAGGATAGAAGGGAGGGCCAGGACCTGGGCACAGAGAAGAGAGTTCAGGGGAAGGGGCCTCACAACAGACCGCATGGGCCAGGCAGGAGGAGCATTTGCAGCGCAACAGACCAGGGAGGGCAGAAGGGTGTGGCAGTAAAATGGACCATGGAGGACAGGAGGAAGGGGATAGGGGCATGGCATGTGGACAGGCAGGGTGGAGGTGGCAGGGACAGGTTACAGTCATCTGACAATGCTAGGCAGGTGGGAGGGGATTGGCAGCTGAACAGAACACTCAGAGTAGATAGGAGTGGCAGGTCCATGGAACATGGTGGGCAAAAGGGAAGGAGCAGGGGCATGCACAAAGACATCGGAGGGCAGGGGGAAGGAGAATAGGGGCAGCAAGCTAAGCACAGAGGCTAAGCAGGAGGTCAATGATGGGCCATAGAATTGGGCAATGGAGGGCAGGAGGAGTGCACTGGTACATCATGCTAAATGGAGGGCAGTGGCAGCACATCAGACCATGCGTGGCAGGAGGGAGGAGGCTAGTCCATGGATTCAGACAACAGAGGATAGGGAGGAAGTGGATGGGGCAGCAAGCTAACTGTTCAGAGAAGGTGGGTATTTGGAACTTTATTGTTTTTAAAATGAGTGTCTGTGCGAACTTCTTAAAATATGAACAAGTATGCAGCATAATCTCACTTTTATTCAGGAAGAAGAGGACGTTTGTGACTGTTACTCCGGGCTCACTTGGCAGAAATACCCTCTGACCCTCCACCCTCATAGCAAAATGTAATGCCCGTGAAAAGGGTAGGTGGAAGCAGTGTTATATAGAACATAGTCCTGAGAGCACAATTGAAAATGAAAACTAAATATAGTATATGGTTTAAACTATGCACCAATAGGTGTGATATAAGATGAACTGGGGCATGAAATATAATATGCAATACATTGTGCGCAATGATAGGATTCATTGGAGAGCGCAAGATAGCACAGGCACTAGCGCGTGCTATGCGATATGCGCCTTGGAGTGTAATATGCACAAGGCAGCGTTGGGTAACCTAACTAGTCTCTAAAGTTGTAATATAAAATATGTGCTGGGGAGTGTAACGTTGCATATGCACTGTGACAAAGATATGGATCCCAGATTGTAATATGTATGGCATAGCGCTGTGCGTTATAACATAGGCATCGAGGAAGGCACGTTAGATGGGGCAATATAACCCGTGCAAAGGCAAGTGTGGCATGACATATTCACGGGGTGGTGTTACAGTGCACATGGGCTACAGAGTGTCATAGCATACGCACTAGCTGGTGGAATACAACACAGAGGTGTGTGGCACTCGGCGGGCACTGGTGGGTGTAACACAGCATTGGGATCAGCCATGAGCACGCTGTGACTCTCAAGTGAGGTTCGTCTCCTTCCCAGAGAGTAAAATAAAAAGTATTACACATCCGGCGGTGGATGTGTGTTTTATTAACCGTGAGGGGGGTTTCTTGCATAGTTTGGTCGAATTTTTGTCGAATCCCCTTTGAATGGCTTGGTGTGCGTGTGTATTAAATATGCCTGTCAATAGCTACCCATGTTTGTATAAATAAACAACAAGGGTGTCTACTTGGAGAGTACCCACCGGCGGGGGCAACGGGATTAGGCACGGTAGGGCGTCAGACACTTCAGAGCTTCACTAGCGGTGTAAATACATTCCACGTGGATTCATTGTATGCATAGTCGCCTTTTAATGAATATCACGCAAATCGTCATGGTGATAGGTACATACGGTTTGTCCAGCATGCCCTAGGTGTTTCTATAAATATATATTTTTATTAAATAATAAAAAACAAAGGCCGGCCCCGGGGGATGGGGTCCCCGGGGCCATAAGTGACCTGAGGAGGGGGGCAACGCAGCCCCCTCCTAAAGAATTTTAAAAATAAAGGCCATGACCCGGGGGTTTCAACAAAAAAAATTAGGGTGCAGGCCCTGGGGGATGGGGTCCCCAGGGCCATTAGAAAAAGAGAGGGGGCCACACAGCCCTCCTTCTTAAAAAAATAAAATAAATAAAAGACCGGCATCACCCTGGAGGCCATGCACTTTCCTTGCAGCACTCTGCAAACGCACCCCCTGGCCAGTTGTAAGTTGGGGAATTAATTCCCCTTCAATACTGAGGGTCCCTGAGGGCCAACTAGCCCAACAGGTATCTCCAGTATGCGCCAGGGAGCTGCGTTGCAGACAGGTGTTCTGAGGCCATGCCCCTTTTTACACCTCTATGCAACGCAGCTCTGTGGAACTTACTGGAGGTACCTAGTGGGCTAGTTTGACCCTAGGGACCCTTAGGATTGAAGGGGACTTAATCTCTCAATTTAGAACGGCCACAGGGCGCGTTTACACAGTGGTGAAGGGAGGGGATGGGGCCTGAGGTGACGTGTGCAAACACGCCCTGTGGTGCGCTTTAAGTTGGGGAAATAATTCCCTTTCAATCCTGAGGGACCCTGGGGGCCAACTAGCCCACCAGGTGCTTCCAGTAAGCGCCACTGCTCTGCGTTGCAGAGAGGCGGTGCAGGCCGTGCCCCTTTTTACACCTCTCTGCAATGGCGCTTACTGGATGTACCTAGTGGGCTATTTTGCCCCCAGGGACCCTCAGGATTCAAGGGGACTTAATCTCCCAACTAAAAATGGCCACAGGGTGTGTTTGCGCAGTGGGGAAGGGAGGGGACAGGGCCTGAGGTGACGTGTGCAAACAGGCCCTGTGGCGCGTTTTAAGAGGTAGTTTTAATCCCCTACCCTATTATATACTAGTGGCTTACAGAGGAGGTCATGCTATTCACAGGGGGACCCCAACGCATGGAGTTCCCTAGTGTATGTAGGTGTTTTCACTGTATTCTGAGTGTCTTTTAACATAGCACTGGATCTAGGACTGGTTAGTCAGACTCAGTTGCCACCAGTATCCGTCTGAAAAACATGAGGGTACAGGATGATTTTGCAACAAGGCTTCTTTCTGCTCTTCTGTTTGTTCTTTCTGCACTTTATCCTTCTTCCTGCACTTTTCTTCGTCTTTGAGGACTTCTGTTGCTTCTTTCTGCATTTTTTTTTTCTTTCTGTGCGTTTTTCTTCTTTCTTCACATGTCCTATCTCTGTAGGCATAGTTAGAAATGAGGATTTAAAAAACCTTTGAAATTCACTGAAAAAAACATAGGTTTCAGGCCAACTATAACATCCTTGAAACCTATGTTTTTTTCAGTGAATATATATATTTATATATATATTCACTGAAAAAACCATAGGTTTCAGGCACGTTATAGTTAGGAATTAGCATTTAAAAAACCTTAGAAATTCACTGAAGAAACCATAGGTTAAAGGGGCGTTATAGTTAGCTGGACTTTTCACTCGTACAAAACCATTGAAATTCCCCCATTATAGTTAGTTCAGCTAACTATAACTCGCGCGCCCGCAATGCACTGCTGATGACGTCACATATTACATCACTCATGACATGGTCAGTGACATCACTCATGACATCACTGATAACATCTCAAATGACATCACTGATGACATCATCCTTGTGATAGAGTGGCAGACCTACTCTCCCCCTAATATAACCTTTGATACACACATTCAAAAATAGAAACTAAAACTTTCAAAACAATGGACATACCAATACCAGTTACAACAACCTATTCAGTAATTCTAAGATCCACATACACATCCACTCATTCACCAACAGTCCTATACAGTCACTCATACATGTACTCACTCATCGTATGTACTCATACACCTATACATCCTGTTACACAACACCACTCATCCATAGAGTTACTCACACACATAGTCACTCATGCTAATAAAGAATCAAACATCCATTTACTTGCATATACAGTTATACACACACCACCACACTTACTTCTACAGAAACTTACACATACTTAGTCTTTTAAACAATCACTTATAGAAACACATACTTATTCATACAGGAACTCTTCCAATCTCTCACTCTCACATATACTCACTTATATACACCAATAGTCACATATACTAGTTTAAAACAAATGTAGTTACTCATAAAGACACTATTGAGACAGTCATTCACGCACTAACACACCCATGTACACACTCATCCACCCATACAGTCCTGCACACATACTGTCTTCAACACATACAAACAGTGAGTCACTCATTCATGCACCTATGCACTACGTAATACCCCCCACTGAACCATACAGACACTCAGACACTCATACTGATACTCAAAAAATCAACTAATAACCTACATAGACACTCATGTAGCTACTCACCAACCCATGCAGCCACTTATACACAAAGTGAGAGACTGATACAGATATTTACATATTTAAACATTACTCACTAAGCCATGTGTTCACTAAGATACACTACAGTCAGTTATACAATCAATTTTTCAAAAACAAATCATCCATTTAGACACTTATATACCCATTTATTCTTACATCGACCTTGAGATATACATATATAAAACATATGTAATTTTCAGAAAACACACATTCACTGGATGTCATCAGTGATGTCATTTGAGATGTCATCAGTGATGTCATCAGTAATGTCACTGACCATGTCATGAGTGATGTAATATGTGACGTCATCAGCAGTGCATTGCGGTCGCGCGAGTTATAGTTAGCTGAACTAACTATAACAGGGGAAATTAAATGGTTTTGTACGAGTGAAAAGTCCAGCTAACTATAACGCCCCTGAAACCTATGGTTTCTTCAGTGAATTTCTAAGGTTTTTTAAATGCTACTTCCTAACTATAACGTGCCTGTAACCTATGTTTTTTTCAGTGAATATATATATATATATATATATTCACTGAAATAAACATAGGTTTCAAGGAAGTTATAGTTGGTTGGACATGTCACTCATAGAAAACCATAGAAATTCCACCGTTATAGTTAGTTCAGCTAACTATAACTCGCGCACCCGCAATGCACTGCTGATGACGTCACATATTACATCATTCATGACAAGGTCAGTGACATCACTGATGACATCACTGATGACATATCAAATGACTTCACTGATGACATCACTGATGACATAATCCATGTGACAATCTGATTCACCTCCTCACACCCTAATATAACCTTTGATACACTCACTGTAAAATACAGACAACCATTTTCGAAACCATTAACACACGAATACCAGTTACTATATACCCACCCAGTGATTCCTAGGTCTACACACCCATCTACTGGTTCACCCATACAATCACTCATACTTGCAGTCACTGATCAATAGAACCCTATCAAATGCACTCATACACCTATATAAACATTGATAAACCAGCACTCATGCTAGGCAGTTATGCACTCATCCTAGTCACTCATGCAAAGAATCAAACACAGTTCCATTTACTCACCTACACAGTTATACATACACCACCTCATTTATTCATACAGATAGTAATGCATACTTAGTCTGTTATATAATCACTAATACAAGTATACACTCATACATACAGCCACTCTCATAATCAGTGACTCTCACATATAGTCATTTTTATACACCAACTCTCACATACACTGCCTTATATATATTTACTTAGCTGGACATGTACACTGAGACAGCCACTCACTCACCAAGACGCCCATACACACACTTACCCACCCACACAACTGTTTCCACATGCACTCTTAAACGCATATACCCTGTCAATCAACCACTCACACATCTATGCACAGAGGCACACACCCCCCACCCAACCACACACACAGTCAGTCTCCCATACAAATACACAGACACCTAATCAATAACCCATATAGATATTCATGTAGCTACTGACCAACCGATGCAGCAGCTTACACAACAACAGAGAGAATGATACAGACATTCACACACTTTAGTCACTAACCGATGTATTCAGTAAGACACATTTAATCATTCACTTAAACAGTCAGTCACACACATACTAAATCCTCCATCCAGACACTTATACATCCATTCATTCTTCAATACAGCTTGGTATATATATAATACAAAGTTAAATTTTAAAGAAAACCACATTCACTGGATGATGTCATCAGTGATGTCCTTTGAGATGTCATCAGTGATGTCATCATTGATGTCACTGACCATTTCATGAATGATGTAATATATGACGTCATCAGCAGTGCATTGCGGGGGCGCGAGTTTTAGTTAGCTGAACTAACTATAACAGTGCAATTTCTATGGTTTTGTATGAGTGAAATGTCCAACTAACTATAACATCCTTGATATCTATGGTTTTTTCAGTGAATTTCTAAGGGTTTTTAAATTCTAATTTCTAACTATAACATCCCTGAAACCTATGGTTTTTTCACTGAATATATATATATATATATATATATATATATATATATATATATATATATATATATATATATATGCAGAGTTATGTACACTAAAGTTATGCTTATCTATAGAAACTCACCTTCACTGTATTTTGGTCCTCGATATTGCTGCTATGATAATTTGGCCTAGCTATATTTTGTAGTCTACATTCTGGTAGAATACCATGCAAAAGTCACCTATTTATTAGTAGATAGGTCGGTTCAGAAAATACAAATGCAGTCGGTAAAAGTTGGTGTGCTTTTACTGAATGAATTGTTTGTACATTCCTTAAAAGCAATCCCAAATTGCAAATAGCTAAATGTCCCAATTTATGATTTCTTACCCGGAATCTTTGTACTTTGAGGGTCAAAGATTCTTAAACTCCATGAGTCTGCAGCGAGTTGTACTCTGGTGATCTTGCAGTTGCGAGGTCAACATGCAAACATATAAGTGCAGAAAAGAAGAATGCTTTGGATATTATATAACTGTTATGGAAACTATTATGGGATGTTACTACTGTGAATAATGTGCCTTAAGAGTAGACCATCTTGGTGGTTAGTTCTGTTATGATAATTGTACAAAATTATATCGTTGTCAGCAGGGCCAGAGCTCCCAAACAGTGTCCTGGAATCCACATATTTGGGTCATTTAGGGAAAATTGACTTTAGGTTCCGATACCAAATCCACCAAGTACTGTAGATAATGCCGAGATATAAGTTATTATTTACCATTACTTCGGGATGGAATGCTTGTGAATTTACAAATAATGGAGCTATTCAGCTGTTTTGATATTTATGTGGAGGGCAGTGAACATGTCAGATATCTTTTATGTTGATATAGCATGCGCTCTGTTACTCTGTTTAAAAGAGGTGTACAAATGGCGCGCCAAGTTTGACAAAGGCCGGTTTTATGGCGAAACGCGTTGTCTGAATACATTTGTGCCATGGAATACCGTGCTGTGAGGGCTCTGTTCTTTTACCTCAGGAACAGAATTTGGAGGAATGTTTTTTTTGATTTTGCTGATATTGGATACCCGGACCCCCCTCATTCAGGAAGCACCGTGGTTACCAGCATACAATTGGACATTGTATTATGAATACAACATGGAGCCCCCAAATGCCAAAAGAGAAACTGTTGCCGAGTGTCGAGGAATGCCAGAGTTTACAGGTTTGCAATTGTTGGCTGATGACATTTAAGGAAAGAGGCTGAGTTCAATGATTGCATGAAAGGTGCCTTCCGAGAATGGTCGCAGCTGTAAAATTCAAATGATCACTATACTCAGAATCCTTAGGTTAAGGAGTTGATATCCCCAGTGTTTGCACGTGAGCATTGGTGAGACTGTTTGTGTGAGGTCCAGCACAGTGAAGGGCCCCAGTTGGAGACTGTATAGACATATGCACATTGTCAAAGTTATAATTACAAGGGGAGTCAATATCACCTTTTTGCGTGTATATTCTTTCTCTTTCCTTCTGTTGCTGTGCGCTGCTTCGGTGCGCATTGAGGATTACACATGGGTTTTTAAAAGGTGTAGCAGTATAGCGCTGTTGGGAAATATGTTGCCTTCCCTTTTGTTTTGGGAAAGCTGCGCTCCTGTTACATCTGTTTGCATTTATGACTTTGCGCAGTGATTGTATATGGCTGGCTGTGGAGCTGGGATTTAGCGGTAAGGATCCGACACTGGTCGCAAGAATCTTACCAGAGGTTCTGCCTTCTATCGAGTCCTTAGTGCATAAGCAAACCACTGCGCATGGCACAGGGAACATGTAGCTTTATTATATTCAGAAACCGGTCCTGTTTAAAGGTCGCGCTGACCCCATCAGGTAACACTGTCTAAAATAAATAGTTCATGCTGCGATAAAATCTAGTGAAAAGGAGCCGTCCTGATAACCATCTACTGCCTAGGATAGAGTCTGTGATAAAATGTTTATGTTCATAAACATGTTGAGGTGAAAGGCATGTAATTTAATTTCCTGAATTCGGGTTTTGCTACAAATACAACAAAACCAATCACCATTAATGTTCTAAACACTGCATAGATGCCATATTAATGAATGCGGAGTCTCAAGAGCACACTTGACGCACTGAATCGCCTCGACAATGATTGGTCACAACAGGGACTACCTGTCCCACAAGTCATCCTCATGATGAACTATGCTAAAGAGCCCCGCCAGCGGGTAGGCAGCTGGAAGTTTGTGTGTGGACTCGTTACAGTGGCGCTATCAATTGTACCACGGTCCTGGCATCATAAATCGCCTGTTAATTCCAATAATGCTCGATCGCCCCAACACTTCCCATGATGTCTCGGGATGAAGACCTGCACTGTGCTGCATGGCCCCCGCCAGTGATAGACAATTAACAGTTTGTTTGCCACCTCATTCTAACATCGTTGAATAAACAAATGTTTTACGGCATGTCTGAGACTTCAGTAATGCGGAAACAAATACCCAGGATTGATGCACGACTTCACCTGGGAACTTTGGTCATGGACTCACTGCGGACTCAGGGGCATATCAGCAAGGGCCAGCGATAATTATCGCTCAGCGCACTTAGCGCGAGGATAATTATCGCCAACCAACTCTGTATTTTATCGCGGACATAGCGTGCTATTAGCAACGCTTACCTCCAAAGCAATAAAATTCAGAGCACAAGCTGCCAATTGCGAGATTATCGCTGGAAATACAGCGATAATCCCACAAGGCTTCACGATAGCTTGCTGATAGGGATAGACATACTTAGCCATGATATCCACCTTACATAGGATATCATGGCTAAGTCAGAAAAATACCAGACGTAAAAAAGCAGCGTTAACCGCGGTTAGCGCTGCTTTTTTTTTATCTCTAACAGGGTTAGCGATATCCTTGATAATAGGAGAAATGTCGCTTAGCGACATTTCTCCTATTATTTTACTCTGGAACGCCACCTTTGCATCTCATTAGAGATGCAAGGGGAAGCGTAGAGTAAAAGGGTGCTAACATGCGGATTTGCGTGTTAGCACACTGTTGCTAATAGGGAGCTAGTTTTATCTTTGCGTTTTTGGCTTTTAAAGCCAAAAAAGCAGAGATAAAGCCCTTGTTGATATGCCCCTAAGTTTCAATTAGTCCCAAATTAAAGTGCGTAGATGAATGCGAATTTGACACTACTGAAAAACATCGGAGTTAAGCCTTCCTGCGCTTCATATAATCTTCCCTCTCAAACTACAAAAAAACACCTGCAGACATATTTTGGTTGATTGTGCACTTGTCTCCCTTTCTCTTTAGCTCAGCGGCTTGGTTGGCCCGCGCTGTCTTGTTGCCATGGCGCTGCCTAGTTAGCTCACGCGCTGCACACGCATTTACTGAAAGAGACAAACAGGCTGACAATTATTAGAGCCAGTGTGAGATATCCGAAATGCGAGCTCCCGGACATTTAAAAAAGCGAAGCGCCTGTGTCTGCCTCGAAATATGTGCAAATACCACTGGAAATGTAACATAACTATGCCGTCCTTATCATCAACACACGACCACCCAGGCTGTGCAGCGCCTTTCTTGTTTCAACAAATATATATATATATATATATATATATATATATATATATATATATATATTATCTACTGGCGGTCTCCAGTAGATAGTTATAGTTAGGACCGTGTTTCCATAGGAAATCTCAAAATTCTATTTTGAATAACTTTGGCGCCGGTTGACGAATCCTCGTGAAATTTTCAAAACTAATGGGCGCGCTCCGTTCAGCTCTTACCCTGAAAGTTTTGGGGTGATTCGTCAAGCGGGGGCCGAGAAAAAGGGGGGTCCCAAAACGCGTTTTCCCCATGCATTTTTCCATAGGACCTTTAGTCCGAGCTACAGCCCGAACGGCTGAACAGAATTACTTGTAATTTGGCAGAGAGGTAGTCCGCAGGTCAAGGATGTGCCTTTTGTAGGTCTGGTGTAAATCTGTTCAGTAGTTCCTGAGAAAATAGCATTTAAATCAATATATATATCTGTAAGCGCGCTCCGTGCGCTTACGGTAAGCTTATCGAAATCAGGAAGTGTCGGCCGCCATTTCGTGTGTTTCACACAGAAAAAAAAAGGGAGGTAACGTGAAAAGGGGGCAAGGAAGAGAGTTACAGACCCCCTAACATTTGAAAGGGGGTCAAAGAAGGACACAAAAGTACGAAAAATACATTTTTTAATTTTTAAAAAAAATCTCGGAGTACGCGTACGGTAAGCTTACCGTTCGCGTACGGCAGAAAAAAAAAATAAAAAAAGAAATAAAATTCAGATTTAAGCGTTTTGATATTAGGGGTCTCTAAAAAGAGCCGTTGTGTTTATGAAGTGATTTTTTTAGTGGTACCTACAAGTAAGTACCGATGCAGAGTCTAAGGTTCAAGAGGAAGACTCTGTTCCCTTCATCAGTAAAGTGTACACCATCTCCTCTATAAATGTCTTGCATGTTGTAACGCAAGTTGTTGTGGTAAATGGAACCCATACCATAGTCTCGGAGGAAAGCAGAAACAGATTTGTTGACGTGCTTTCTTGCTTTGTCAATCTGTGGACAAAATTGATTGGACCAGTTCCATTTTTGCCTTTGGCATATGTTAGAATACGCAAAGGCAGTTTTAGGGAAAAGTGAAAACAGTTGTGCAAAGGTGTCCTTCATAAGCATTTCCAGATCTACCCCAGTCAAAGTGCCTAGGTCATTGCCACCACAGTGCACAATTATGAGGTCAGGGTGTTGTATTTGCATGAAGGATTTCACCAATGGCATCAATTGGTGCCACTTTAACCCTCTCTGACCAATCCATTAAATGTCTACATTTGGCAAAGCAAGGTCTCTCACCATACCTGTTTTCTCTGCATACTTTTCACTCCAGAAGACATAGCTGTGCCCTACAATCCACACTGTGAACATCTTCCAAGGAGATCTGGATGCACTCAGGAGGTGTATTTCAGTAGAATGGGAAAAAGAAATGAAAGACAGTTTGGAAATGGAGGCATACAAATTTTTTTAAAATAAAAAGAACTCATTGGCTGTTTCATACCATTCTACACTAAAAACTAGGCTGTGTGTGTAAATTTATAGAAGCATGTTTTGTATTGGTACAGAAAAATGTGTTACCAAAGAACATTACTATGGATTTGCTGTTAGGTTAGAAAAGTCAAGCACTCTTGCTCTTTGGAAATGAAACATTGTGTGGTGAACTTCTGACCTGACTCCACACAGCAGTGTTCCATGAGCTGTTGCTATGGTAGCAGGCAGAAGTCAAGTTGGGGGAAGGGTACTTTTGGAAAAGGGTTGGTTTTCAACCAATAGAAATGTGTGATTACATTTGAAAAAAAGGGGGAAGCACTGAGATTTGAAATTAACATGTATATGTGTGGAAAAAGAGAGGGAAACATTGCCATTATCTGGTTCTGCTGAGAGGAGAGAGGTGTACAGAACAGAGATCCTGGCTCTGATAATCTGCTGTTTGAGTGCCACATTTCTTTCACAACTAACTAATTTTAAAGGTGAGTTATGAGTTTGAGAGGGGATGTATGTGGTAAATTTAAAAATGAATATTAGAATTGGAATTCCTTTTGTTGAAGTTGTGTTTTTCATTTTGTGTTTTGGGAGAAATTTTAATGTAAGGAACATGTAAAATATTATGGACTATGTTTTCACCATAAATAAAGGTGTACTGGTATAAATGAGGAATACTGTTTTCTGCATAGAATCAGAAGATGGCTCTGTGTGCAAAGAGGAATTGTTGTCAGAGATTTATTGCGTATTACTCTGGTAATTTTAGATTTGCATTAGTAGGAAAGGGGCAGCTATTTTATTGCAGAAGCAGACTCTTAGCACACACCCAGCTGCTTATCCTGTAGAATCATGCATAGTATTCACAACCGAGTGGTGTTTGAGGTTGCTGTGAGTAATGCAAATACATACAACATCACTAAGGCTGGTTGCCTTTGCTGGAGTGTAGTCATTCACCCAGGTTACACATGTTCCTGGTCTCAAAAAGCTGTTTGGACATGTCCTGTTTTCAGAATCTGAAAAGTGGATTGAAAATGTGTCAGACTGTAAAAGTACTTATCACTTGCCAAAAAAAGAGTAGTAAGTGTGCTTTCAAATTGGCAAAGAAATTTAGTTTTCTGCCTAATATCAAACCATGACTCTGTGTGCAAAGAGGAATTGTTGTCAGAGATTTATTGCGTATTATTCTGGTAATTTTAGATTTGCATTAGTAGGAAAGGGGCAGCTATTTTATTGCAGAAGCAGACTCTTAGCACACACCCAGCTGCTTATCCTGTAGAATCATGCATAGTATTCACAACCGAGTGGTGTTTGAGGTTGCTGTGAGTAATGCAAATACATACAACATCACTAAGGCTGGTTGCCTTTGCTGGAGTGTAGTCATTCACCCAGGTTACACATGTTCCTGGTCTCAAAAAGCTGTTTGGACATGTGCTGTTTTCAGAATCTGAAAAGTGGATTGAAAATGTGTCAGACTGTAAAAGTACTTATCACTTGCCAAAAAAAGAGCAGTAAGTGTGCTTTCAAATTGGCAAAGAAATTTCGTTTTCTGCCTAATATCAAACCATGACTCTGTGTGCAAAGAGGAATTGTTGTCAGAGATTTATTGCGTATTACTCTGGTAATTTTAGATTTGCATTAGTAGGAAAGGGGCAGCTATTTTTCTGCAGAAGCAGACTCTTAGCACACACCCAGCTGCTTATCCTGTAGAATCATGCATAGTATTCACAACCGAGTGGTGTTTGAGGTTGCAGTGAGTAATGCAAATACATTCAACATCACTAAGGCTGGTTGCCTTTGCTGGAGTGTAGTCATTCACCCAGGTTACACATGTTCCTGGTCTCAAAAAGCTGTTTGGACATGTGCTGTTTTCAGAATCAGAAAAGTGGATTGAAAATGTGTCAGACTGTAAAAGTACTTATCAATTGCCAAAAAAAGAGTAGTAAGTGTGCTTTCAAATTGCCAAAGAAATTTTGTTTTCTTCCTAATATCAAACCATGACTCTGTGTGCAAAGAGGAATTGTTGACAGATATTTATTGCGTATTACTCTGGTAATTTTAGATTTGCATTAGTAAGAAAAGGGCCAGCTATTTTTCTGCAGAGGCGGACTCTTAGCACACACCCAGCTGCTTATCCTGTAGAATCATGCATAGTATTCACAACCGAGTGGTGTTTGAGGTTGCTGTGAGTAATGCAAATACATACAACATCACTAAGGCTGGTTGCCTTTGCTGGAGTGTAGTCATTCACCCAGGTTACACATGTTCCTGGTCTCAAAAAGCTGTTTGGACATGTGCTGTTTTCAGAATCTGAAAAGTGGATTGAAAATGTGTCAGACTGTAAAAGTACTTATCACTTGCCAAAAAAAGAGTAGTAAGTGTGCTTTCAAATTGCCAAAGAAATTTCGTTTTCTGCCTAATATGAAACCACGACTCTGTGTGCAAAGAGGAATTGTTGTCAGAGATTTATTGCGTATTACTCTGGTAATTTTAGATTTGCATTAGTAGGAAAGGGGCAGCTATTTTTCTGCAGAAGCAGACTCTTAGCACACACCCAGCTGCTTATCCTGTAGAATCATGCATAGTATTCACAACCGAGTGGGGTTTGAGGTTGCAGTGAGTAATGCAAATACATTCAACATCACTAAGGCTGGTTGCCTTTGCTGGAGTGTAGTCATTCACCCAGGTTACACATGTTCCTGGTCTCAAAAAGCTTTTTGGACATGTGCTGTTTTCAGATTCTGAAAAGTGGAATGAAAATGTGTCAGACTGTAAAAGTACTTATCACTTGCTAAAAAAAGAGTAGTAAGTGTGCTTTCAAATTGGCAAAGAAATTTCGTTTTCTGCCTAATATCAAACCATGACTCTGTGTGCAAAGAGGAATTGTTGTCAGAGATTTATTGCGTATTACTCTGGTAATTTTAGATTTGCATTAGTAGGAAAGGGGCAGCTATTTTTCTGCAGAAGCAGACTCTTAGCACACACCCAGCTGCTTATCCTGTAGAATCATGCATAGTATTCACAACCGAGTGGTGTTTGAGGTTGCAGTGAGTAATGCAAATACATACAACATCACTAAGGCTGGTTGCCTTTGCTGGAGTGTAGTCATTCACCCAGGTTACACATGTTCCTGGTCTCAAAAAGCTGTTTGGACATGTGCTGTTTTCAGAATCTGAAAAGTGGATTGAAAATGTGTCAGACTGTAAAAGTACTTATCACTTGCCAAAAAAAGAGTAGTAAGTGTGCTTTCAAATTGGCAAAGAAATTTCGTTTTCTGCCTAATATCAAACCATGACTCTGTGTGCAAAGAGGAATTGTTGACAGAGATTTATTGCGTATTACTCTGGTAATTTTAGATTTGCATTAGTAGGAAAGGGGCAGCTATTTTTCTGCAGAAGCAGACTCTTAGCACACACCCAGCTGCTTATCCTGTAGAATCATGCATAGTATTCACAACCGAGTGGTGTTTGAGGTTGCTGTGAGTAATGCAAATACATACAACATCACTAAGGCTGGTTGCCTTTGCTGGAGTGTAGTCATTCACCCAGGTTACACATGTTCCTGGTCTCAAAAAGCTGTTTGGACATGTGCTTTTTTCAGAATCTGAAAAGTGGATTGAAAATGTGTCAGACTGTAAAAGTATTTATCACTTGCCAAAAAAAGAGTAGTAAGTGTGCTTTCAAATTGGCAAAGAAATTTCGTTTTCTACCTAATATCAAACCATGACTCTGTGTGCAAAGAGGAATTGTTGTCAGAGATTTATTGCGTATTACTCTGGTAATTTTAGATTTGCATTAGTAGGAAAGGGGCAGCTATTTTTCTGCAGAAGCAGACTCTTAGCACACACCCAGCTGCTTATCCTGTAGAATCATGCATAGTATTCACAACCGAGTGGTGTTTGAGGTTGCAGTGAGTAATGCAAATACATTCAACATCACTAAGGCTGGTTGCCTTTGCTGGAGTGTAGTCATTCACCCAGGTTACACATGTTCCTGGTCTCAAAAAGCTGTTTGGACATGTGCTGTTTTCAGAATCTGAAAAGTGGATTGAAAATGTGTCAGACTGTAAAAGTACTTATCAATTGCCAAAAAAAGAGTAGCAAGTGTGCTTTCAAATTGCCAAAGAAATTTCATTTTCTTCCTAATATCAAACCATGACTCTGTGTGCAAAGAGGAATTGTTGACAGATATTTATTGCGTATTACTCTGGTAATTTTAGATTTGCATTAGTAGGAAAGGGGCAGCTATTTTTCTGCAGAGGCGGACTCTTAGCACACACCCAGCTGCTTATCCTGTAGAATCATGCATAGTATTCACAACCGAGTGGGGTTTTTTAGGTTGCTGTGAGTAATGCAAATACATACAACATCACTAAGGCTGTTTGCCTTTGCTGGAGTGTAGTCATTCACCCAGGTTACACATGTTCCTGGTCTCAAAAAGCTGTTTGGACATGTGCTGTTTTCAGAATCTGAAAAGTGGATTGAAAATGTGTCAGACTGTAAAAGTACTTATCACTTGCCAAAAAAAGAGTAGTAAGTGTGCTTTCAAATTGCCAAAGAAATTTCGTTTTCTGCCTAATATGAAACCATGACTCTGTGTGCAAAGAGGAATTGTTGTCAGAGATTTATTGCGTATTACTCTGGTAATTTTAGATTTGCATTAGTAGGAAAGGGGCAGCTATTTTTCTGCAGAAGCAGACTCTTAGCACACACCCAGCTGCTTATCCTGTAGAATCATGCATAGTATTCACAACCGAGTGGGGTTTGAGGTTGCAGTGAGTAATGCAAATACATTAAACATCACTAAGGCTGGTTGCCTTTGCTGGAGTGTAGTCATTCACCCAGGTTACACATGTTCCTGGTCTCAAAAAGCTTTTTGGACATGTGCTGTTTTCAGATTCTGAAAAGTGGAATGAAAATGTGTCAGACTGTAAAAGTACTTATCACTTGCTAAAAAAAGAGTAGTAAGTGTGCTTTCAAATTGGCAAAGAAATTTCGTTTTCTGCCTAATATCAAACCATGACTCTGTGTGCAAAGAGGAATTGTTGACAGAGATTTATTGCGTATTACTCTGGTAATTTTAGATTTGCATTAGAAGGAAAGGGGCAGCTATTTTTCTGCAGAAGCAGACTCTTAGCACACACCCAGCTGCTTATCCTGTAGAATCATGCATAGTATTCACAACCGAGTGGTGTTTGAGGTTGCTGTGAGTAATGCAAATACATACAACATCACTAAGGCTGGTTGCCTTTGCTGGAGTGTAGTCATTCACCCAGGTTACACATGTTCCTGGTCTCAAAAAGCTGTTTGGACATGTGCTGTTTTCAGAATCTGAAAAGTGGATTGAAAATGTGTCAGACTGTAAAAGTACTTATCAAATGCCAAAAAAAGAGTAGTAAGTGTGCTTTCAAATTGCCAAAGAAATTTCGTTTTTTGCCTAATATCAAACCATGACTCTGTGTGCAAAGAGGAATTGTTGACAGAGATTTATTGCGTATTACTCTGGTAATTTTAGATTTGCATTAGTAGGAAAGGGGCAGCTATTTTTCTGCAGAAGCAGACTCTTAGCACACACCCAGCTGCTTATCCTGTAGAATCATGCATAGTATTTACAACCGAGTGGTGTTTGAGGTTGCAGTGAGTAATGCAAATACATACAACATCACTAAGGCTGGTTGCCTTTGCTGAAGTGTAGTCATTCACCCAGGTTACACATGTTCCTGGTCTCAAAAAGCTGTTTGGACATGTGCTGTTTTCAGAATCTGAAAAGTGGATTGAAAATGTGTCAGACTGTAAAAGTACTTATCACTTGCCAAAAAAAGAGTAGTAAGTGTGCTTTCAAATTGGCAAAGAAATGTCGTTTTCTGCCTAATATCACACCATGACTCTGTGTGCAAAGAGGAATTGTTGTCAGAGATTTAATTTGTGATGGTTTTATTGTGATTTTCACTTGTAGGAAAGGGGTACATAGTATTTTAAGATTTGAAAAGATCATAAAAAATATAGTAATATATTTAAATAAAATAAAGGAATTTTTTTTAGCTTCTTTCAGGTATTGCTGAAGAGCAGTGAACAAAATTTAAGATGCCTACAAAATCCAGACTAAGGAAAAACCAGAAAAAAAATCTATATTTGAAGACAACTGGAGGACCTAAGTTAGTTGGAGATGCTCATGTTGGGAAAAAGAGAAAGTCTTCTGGTAAGCAGACAAAAGATTTTTTTAAAAATATCTTCAAAAAAAGGAAAAATGTACAAAATGTCTGTACTGGAAATAATGTTTTAAATAGAAAACAACAGGAAAAAATTGAGCATTTAGTTAATGCAAATATACCTTCAGAAACAATAAAAATTAACTTAAAAAGAAAAACAGCGTTTAAAGAGATTCGTAGAAAAATGTTTCAGAGAAGAGTTATGTCCAATTTGATAAAGGATGTGAAGAAATATAAGAAAAAAGCAAAATTTTATAAGAGAAAAAAAGAAATTGAAGCCATTGTAGCAAAGGCTTTAGAATTAAAAAGGAAACTATTCATTTTAATTTTGAACAGGATGCGTACATTAGATAAAATGGTCAATGTACTGAAATCACAAAGCAAAAGGAAAAGACTAGTGAAAAGAACAAACTTTTGTAAAGTGTTTTTAGGAGAATGGATGCATAGTTCAAGTAGTGAACCTTTTTTTAATGAAGAGAGTTATCTTCAAAGTAATAGTTTGCTGCATGCAGTTGACACCAGAGGTCGTGCTTATGAAGTGAAAAATGGTTGTATAATGGAGAAGGAGAAAATGGTTCCAAGAGATGAGGAACAAGTGATGGCGGATGAGGTTATGGGGAGACGTCCTAAAGCCCCAGTGTATACTTGGAATTGTAGTAGTATTTGCACTGTGCGTCAGGAATCTATTGATAAATTTCGTGAGTTTCTAAGAGAATATAGTAAAAAAAGTGTTAAACAGAAGATTAAGGTGCTTCAAAGTCTAGATCCATGCAGAGTGAGAGAGAATACTGGTTTGCAAGGACACTCTCTGGCTTGTTTATCTAGGAAAGTGTGTCAAAGTGTTTTTCACCATTTTAGGATGCTGGCAGTTCATCATACTGAAATGAGAAAGTTTGTGAGACGATTGTATTTTGCTAAAAGTCCAACAATAAAGTTAGATGAATTGAATAGGGCTCTGTTCCGTGGATCGGTATCAGATGTAGAGAAGGTTACTGATGAAATTCAGTTTAGTTACTTTGGTCCAGAACAAGAGAGTGCAGGTAATGACACAGTTATCGAGGAAGATGTGGAAGAGAATGTAGAACCCTCTGTAAGTAAGAAATTTGATGATCAAATGACAAAATTTGCAATAATCTCTAATGAAAGACCTAATATTACTTGTATTTGTTGCCGCAGAACTCATTATAGAAATCAAACCAGGAATGTTGATCTCTACAGAAAAAGTGAAAATGAAGATAATTATAAGTGGAAGGATTTTGCAACATATATATTTCTAGAAAATTGTTTTGAATTGGGTGAAGATCAGCATATTTGTAAATACTGTTATAATAAGTTAGAAGAAAATAGAATGCCGACCAGAGCTGTACATAATAATTTAGAATTGGATGCTATTCCTGCCGAACTTTCTGAATTAAATACATATGAGTCTATACTCATTCAATGTTTTCATCCGTTCCAGACCATACGTATGGAGCTCAAAACTGGTAAATTACCTCCTTCAGATTTACTGAGAGGTTTAAAAGGTAGAGTGGTGTATTTGCCCTTGGATTTGAAAAAAAATATGGAAACTATTGATGCAGATACTTTGGAAACTGAACCATTAGTTATTCTGGTTAATGGTGTACCTACAAAGAATAAGAAGATTTGGCAGGAGCTGGTAGATGTACGGAAAGTACAAAGAGCAAATTTGTATTTGAAAAGGAATAATAAATGGTATGAATCAATTTATATAGATGAAGAAGAAGAAGATTTACAAGAAGACACAGAAACACCAACTGGACAAATTGAAAAAGTGGACAAGTCAAAGGAAGAAGAAATTTATGAACATTTTAGCATACATCCTCTTCATTCAAAAGAAGTTATGGGAGACACTATTGATCTGTTTCAGATGAAGAAAGCAAAAGGAACTCCCGTGAGTGTATGGGAGGAGAGCTTGGAAGCTCGATGTTTTCCCCAGCTGTTTCCTACAGGAAAAGGAGGACGATACGATGAACGTCCAGAACAGATTCCAGCTTCTGAGTATCGGACTACAAGACTATATGCAGAAGATCCAAGATTTCGACAAAGTATTCCTTATTTGTTCCATCTTTTATTTGAAAGTGACTTGTCTGCATTATCTTATGCAGTAAATCACATTTTAAAAAGTGGAGTACATTTACAAAATGTGTCTGCTAAGGATTTTATGGAGAAAGTGCAGCACCGAGATGATCATTTGGAAACACAACTGATCAATCTGATGGCTTGTCAGCGTGGGACAAATGAATATTGGTACCGATGCCATGGTGAATTAAAATGCATGTTACGGAATTTAGGAACTCCAACATGGTTCCTTACCCTAAGCTGTGCCGAGTACGCTTGGGATGATTTACTGGATTTTCTACGAGAGGCAAATTCAAACATTAAAAACATCCAATACAAGACAACAGGAGAACTGTGCTCATTGGATCCGGTTAATGTTTGCAGATATTTCAATCATAGATTTGAGGCCATGATGTGCTTCATCTGCAATAAAAAAAATCCACCTCTTGGAGAAGTTGTGGATTTCTTTTGGAGAAAAGAGTACCAAGCAAGAGGTGCTCCTCATATTCATATGCTGTTGTGGATCAAGGATGCCCCAAAATTTGGAACAGAATCTGATGATGCAGTTTTATCTTTCATTGAAGAATATGCAACATGTGCTATACCAAAAAGCACAGAAGAGAAAAAGTTAAAGGAGCAAGTTTTACGTTTCCAAAGTCATCGGTGTGGAAAATACTGTCGACGGAAATACAAGAGCAAAGATAAATTCTACACTAAATGTCGATTTGGATTTCCTAGACCTGTTCTTTCAAAAGGAAGAGTAAACAGTTTTATGTCAGCTGTGAGACATACTATTACAAGAAAATCACCTAAGAATACCTACAACCTAAAAAGAAAAGAAGAATCAAAAAATATAAATGACTACAACCCAGTCATTTTATCCATGTGGAATGCTAACATGGATATACAGTATGTAGCTGACAATTCCATTGCTGTTGCTCGATATGTAACGTCTTACATTACTAAATCAGAAAAAACTGAATTGAAAGAAATGTGGGAAGAGATTTCTCACGAGAAGACTGTCAGTAAGAAGCTATACAGTTTCAGTTTAAAGATGTTATCGCATCGAGAAATTGGATCCTACGAATGTTCAGATAGGTTATCTTCTGCAAGTCTCTACTCGAAATCAAGAAGAATAATTTGCGCAAGTTTAGGCCTTGCAGCAATGAGAAATCGGGTACTGAAATCTGTGGGAGAAATTGAATATTTAGCACAGTTCGAACCTGAAAGTACAGATATTTTAAAAACAAACATGTTGGACACATATTACCCAAAAAGAAGTCATCACCTTGAAAACATGTGTCTCTATGAAGTGCTGCAGAACTACATTTTTAAACGGAATGCCACAGAAGACATCAACAATGGAAAATATAAAGTCAGTGCTGAGGAAGGATGTTTGGTGAAGCAAACAAAAGGAAGTTTGATAAATCACCGGAAGCTGACTTGCGACACCACTGACAAAAAGGAATTTTACTACTTGGCACTTTTACAGCTGTTCAAACCATGGCGTTCAGAGGATGAACTACTTGGAGAATTCCAGAGCTATGAGGACTCATTTAATGCATGTAAAGATCCGATTGAATGCAGTACTTTCACAAATTATGTCCAAATGTTAAATGAAGAAATTGAACAGGAAACTACAATTGCAGATGAAGTAGCTAGAGACAGTTCTCAAGACAGCCAAAGTTCTGGAACGCTCAGTCAAGATCCCCTAGGACAACCAATCGTAGAAAATGAAGCTGCAATAGCTATGACTGAAGTGGAAACGGCTATGAATCAAGCTCAAGAAGAATTAATAGACTTACCAAATTTGGAAGAACAACTGAATGAAGAGCAGCAACAAATTTATGAAGAGATCAGAAACAAAATTGATCACGGATTACTACATGAAAAAAAAGAGTGCTCATGCACATCATTTCAACCAATCAGGATGTATGTAAGCGGACAAGCTGGAACTGGAAAAAGTTTCTTAATAAAAGTCATCAGAAGCTACCTACAGCAAAAAACGGATTCAACTTTGTCTTGTGTTGTTACTGCTCCAACTGGGTTAGCAGCATATAACATAAAAGGAATCACCTTACATCGTTTGCTAATGTTACCAGTGGAGCATGAGAACAAAATAGAATACCACAAGCTAACAGGAGAAGCATGCTTTAAAGTGTCAAGAGTGTTGAAGAAGATGCAAGTTCTCATTATTGATGAGGTGAGCATGGTATCAAACTTAATGCTTGTCTTTGTGCATTTAAGAATGCAGCAAATTCTAAGGAGAGACTATGACGTGTTATTTGGTGGAAAACATGTCATAGTTTTTGAGGATCTTCTACGGCTTACTCCAGTTAAAGGACAACCAGTGTTTAATACTGTGACACATGAAGACACAAAGAAGTCATTAGGAAGCATTGGTAATGCAAATATTTGGTCCTTCTTTGAGTACAAGGAACTTACTACTAATATGAGGCAAGCAAATGATGAAGAATATGGAAGTATTCTGAAAGATATCAGAATTGGACTACTCACTGAAGCTGGCACGAAAGCATTACAGAGTCGGTTGCTACATAATTTATTCCCAAAGGAAGAAATAGTTGCAGAGAAAATATACAAGAACATTGCAGAAAAGAAAAGTGTAATCTGCTTAATGTCAACTCTACGTGAATGCTCAATATTCAATGAGGAACTTTTGAAATTGGAAAAGGAAGAGATTAGGAAATTGGAAGCAGTGGACAAAATTCAGCATGAAAGAATTACTATTACATTAACAGGCAAACTGAAAAATAAATTGGATTCACTAGAGAAGAACATTTCCAAAACAGCTGGATTAGAAAAAAATCTATATGTTTGTAGAGTATTTTTAAGGAGAAATTTGGATGTTGAAAAAGGCTTAGTGAATGTAGCTATGGGAAAGTTGTGGGTTTTGTGAACTACCAGAAAAAAGATGGGATTTAATTTTTAAAAATAAAGTTTGATCAGATCGAAGAGGTTAAATACATTTGTCGTTGTTCAGTCAGTTTTTTGTTTGTGAAAGACTTATATGTACGTAGAAAGCAGTTTCCGTTTTCTCTAGCATATGCTGTAACTATTCACAAGTCTCAAGGATTGACTGTAGATTGTGCTTTTGTGAACATTGGTTCAACTGTGTTCAAAGAAGGTATGGCTTATGTTGCTTTGTCACGAGTGAAAACATTATCTGGTTTATTTATGATAGACTTTGATGAGTCAAAAGTTAGTGCTGATGCAAATTGTGTAACTGAGTATAATAAATTAGGAAGAACCTATGCTCCTCATTTAGGTCAGTATCCTGTGTTGGAAAAACGTGTTGTTTCTCGAAAAAGGAGAATTGAGAATATCTGTAATGAGGATGTAGAGAAGAGAAAAAAAAAGAAGAGTGATGTAATTGCAAGCAAAAAGAAAAAGGACAATGTTGAAGAGGTTGTTGGTTGTCATTTTGAAAATAGCTCTGGTGTCAACTGCTACGCTAATGTAGTGCTGAATGTTGTATTTTATCTTGAAAGTTTGCAAGAGCAGATAATAGTAAATCAGAGAAAAAGATTCTGTTCTGTGCTGAGTCTCCTTTTTGAAAAGCTGAGTATTGATAAAACTAAAATAGAAAGTGCTACTGAAATTAGAAAACTTTTAGATGTATGTTCAGGATGTACACAGTTTTCTCAAAATGTACAGCAAGATGCACAGGAATTCTTGATGTATTTTCTTCAGGTACTGGAAGAAGAAGGGGTACAAATAGAAAATATGTTTGGTCTCTCTTATAAATGGGAACATAGTTGTGAAAACTGTTTCAATACATGTGGCTCTAATGTTGATTCTGAAAGGTTTATTTATTTAACATTGCCAGAGAGTAAATCAGTCACTTTTGCTAAATTAGTTAAAGATGCTAATCATACCATGGAATGCGGTGAGTGTAAATCTGACATGTTTTCAACGTTAATTTTAAAGGAATACGGACAGTATGTAATTTTAAAGATGCAACGATGTAGAGCTGATGGTTCAAAATTGGATACTTTAATAAAGAAGTTTACAGGACAGCAATTATCAATTTCAGGAAAAACTTTTGTAACAGTTGCAATAATTTTCCATGATGGACCTACTGTAACTTCTGGTCATTACACAGTTTATCTAAAATGTAAAAAAGGCTGGACAATGTGTAATGATTGTCAATTGGTTTTTAAGCAACGTTTGCCTTTTGATTTAGCAAATTCCTATCTAATCTTCCTGAAACCTAAATTTTAGACAGAATTGGCAACATCTGTACAAATCAATTTTACCATTTTATTGGATTACCATTGGAATTTTCTAATAAAAAGATTTTTAAAATTACCATTTGGCCTAAAGGAAAGGTAACCAATTGTATTGTGGACTTATTTAATTCCTAATTAATCTTTCGGAAACCAAAATTTTAGAGAGAATCGGTAACATCTGTACAAATCAAATTTTGGAATTTTATTGGATTACCATTGGAAATTTAATCAAAAAAGAATTTTAAAATTACCATTTGGCCTAAAGGAAAGGTAACCAGATGTATTGTGGAGTTATTTGAGATATATTATTTTTGTGATTATGCTTCTGTAACAAAATTGTCAGACGGTATTTTTTAGAAATAGTTATTGTTATTAGATGATATTTTTTTTGAATATTTTGCATTTCTATAATGTTATGTTTAAGTGAGAAGAGATTGTGGGCTTTTTTAAAACAATCTTTGAGATTGTTATTTTTTTTTTGCCCGCTGTTAAGTGATGAATGCAATTGCTTTCACGATTTATAGTGAAATGCAATATATTTTGAAAACAGCAAAAAAATGGCAAAAAATTGTTTTTGGAAAATATGTAAATACGTGTACTGTATTATAAAATGTTTTAATAAATATTAATACTTTTTACTTTTTTTTTCAGATTGAGAAAGAAAATTTTCGAAGAATAAAACCATTTTTCAAGCAATTTAAATCAAATTTAAATTGATAATTAATTTTTTGGGTGGGTCAGGTAAGTCAGAAATTTGATGGTCCCTTTTTTCCACTTCTCCTCAAACAGATTTTCAGTATTTCGTTATTAATCCCTCAAGGACCTTGTAATGTGGTAATTGTTTTTTAGTGTTTTTAAAAAAAAAAAAAAAAAAATACGCTTACCGTACGCGGACGGTAAAAAAAAAAAAAAAAGTTTTTAAGAAAAAATTAAAAAAAGTTGAAAGGTAAGGTTGGCTCTTAAAAGAGCCGTTGTGTTCATACAGGGACAGAGGAAAGAAAGAATGGGAATATTAGCTGGTAGGACAAATGTGCTGGTCTATTCTGTTGTTAATTAGGGGAACACTGGTCTCCCCACGAACAATTAGACCATGGCAATTTGAGCACCGCATTGTAACCCTCGCAAATCGATGGTTAGTTTCCAGAGGACCAGAAAAAGGTGATTCTCCCCCCACAGATGAAGGGCTCAGCTGAGCTGCCGAAGATGTACTCGGCTGAGCTGCTGGGGATGTGCTCGATCGACTTACTGAAGGGTTTGCTCCAGTATGTCGAGCATTTGTCCTAGGGTGTACATCCTCAAGGTGTCTTAACATAGTGTGATTCCCGAAGGAATACTTCTTGTTAGGATTACCTCTAGAAAGTACACGCTGGCAAAGCTTGCAAGTCACTAGAGCAGCATTTACTTTTTTCTGGCCCTCAGGAAACGTAAAATACTCCCATATAAAAGAGCTCTTTTGTTTCCTCCTTCTCTGCCTGATGGTGGTGCTGCTAGCCTCACTCGAAGAAGAGGACTGCTGGTCTGCCATCGTATCCCAAAGACAACTGAGCTCCTTCTCCTAAGGGTAAGGGATCACAAGCAGAAATGAGGGGAATGGGTGTGGTGTAGGAGAGTTCTAGAACTGAAAGTACTTTAAACCAATCAAAAGTGTTGTTTCTTGATCACATGACCCACCGTGCGCGTACGTTACGCTTACGGAGCGCTTACGGTAAAAGTACGCATGCGCGTATAAAAGACACGCGCACGCGCGCATGCGCATAACAGGCACGCCCCAACACTTCCGCGTAACGTGCGCGTGTAACGTAGGCGCTTACGCGCCACGTACGCACGTCTACGTAAATTGCGTAACCATACGCAAAAAGAGTAGAAATATTACGTACATAAAGCAAAACGTGCGCTTACCGTAAGCTTACCGTACGCGCACGTAAAAAAAAAAATATATATAAAAATAATTGGAAAAAAAGAATCACTATGTTATACTAATATATCTTACCTGTTTGGTAAAAAAAAAGGTGAAAAAATTATATATTGCAGAATTTTTAAAATTTAAGCATAGTGTTTAAAGAGAATATAAAGTAAAAATAAAAAGATGTAAAAAACCTTGCAAAAAAAAAAAAATCACACACGTTAAATATAAGAATTAGCATTTAAAAAACCATACAAATTCACTGAAAAAACCATGGGTTTCACACACGTTATAGTTAGGAATTAGCATTTAAAAAACCATACAAATTCACTGAAAAAACCATGGGTTTCACACACGTTATAGTTAGGAATTAGCATTTAAAAAACCTTGCAAATTCAGTGAAAAAACCATGGGTTTCACACACGTTATAGTTAGGAATTAGCATTTAAAAAACCTTGCAAATTCAGTGAAAAAACCATAGGTTTCACACACGTTATAGTCAGCTGGACATTTCACTCGTAAAAAACCAATGAAATTCCCCCGTTATAGTTAGTTAAGCTAACTATAACTCGCGCACCCGCAATCCACTGCTGATGATGTCACATATAACATCACTCATGACATGGTCACTGACATCACTCATGACATCACTCATGACATTTCAAATGACATCACTGATGACATCACTGATGACATCATCCTTGTGAAAAAGTGGCAGACCTCCTCTCACCCTAATATAACCTTTGATACACACATTAAAAAATAGAGACTACAAAATAAAAAATTAATGGAAATTCCAATACCAGTTTCAACAAACTCTTCTGTAATTCTAAGAACCACATACACATCTACTCATTTACCAACAGTCCTATACAGTCACTCATACATGTACTCACTCATATGTACTCATACACCTGTACATCCTGTTTCACAATGCCACTCATCCATAGAGTTACTCACACACATAGTGACTCATGGTAATAAAGAATCAAACATCCATTTACCTTCATATACAGTTATACACACACCACCACACTTACTTCTACGGAAACTTACACATACTTGGTCTTTTAAACAATCACTTATAGAAACACATACTTATTGATACAGGAAGTCTTCCAATCTCTCACTCTCACATATACTCACTTATATACCCCAATAGTCACATATACTAGTTGAAAACATATGTAGTTACTCATAAAGACACTATTGAGACAGTCATTCACTCATTAACACACCCATACACACACTCATCCACCCATACAGTCCTGCACACATGCTGTCTTCAACACATACAAACAGTGAGTCACTCATTCATGCACCTATGCACTACGTAATACCCCCCACCGAACCATGCAGACACTCTGACTGATACTCAAAAAAACAACTAATAACCTATATAGACACCCATGTAGCCATTCACCAACCCATGCAGCCACTTATACACAAAGTGAGAGACTGATACAGATATTTACATATTTAAACATTACTCACTAAGCCATGTATTCACTATGATACACTTAATCAGTCAGTTAAACAATCAATTTTTCAAAAACAAATCATCCATTTAGACACTTATATACCCATTTATTCTTCCATCGACCTTGAGATATACATATATAAAACATATTTAATTTTCAGAAAAACACACATTCACAAGGATGATGTCATCAGTGATGTCATCAGTGATGTCATTTGAGATGTCATCAGTGATGTCATGAGTGATGTCAGTGACCATGTCATGAGTGATGTTATATGTGACGTCATCAGCAGTGGATTGCGGGTGCGCGAGTTATAGTTAGCTTAACTAACTATAACGGGGGAATTTCATTGGTTTTTTACGAGTGAAATGTCCAGCTAACTATAACGTGTGTGAAACCTATGGTTTTTTCACTGAATATATATATATATGTATATATATATACATATATATATATATATTATCTACTGGCGGTCGCCAGTAGATAGTTATAGTTAGGACCTATTTTCATAGGAAATCCGCAACATTCTATTCCCAATAATTCTGGTGCCGGTTGAGGAATCTTCACGAAATTTTCCAAACTTTTGGCCAGCTCCGCTCCTACCCTGAAAGTTTCGTGGTGATTCGTCAAGCGGGGGCCGAAAAAAAAGGGGGGTCCCAAAACGCATTTTCCCATGCAATTTCCCATAGGATCTGTTGTCGCAGCTACAGCCCGAACCGCTGAACGGAATTACACCAAATTTGGCAAAGAGGTAGTCCTCAGTTCAGACTTGTGCCTTTTGTATAAATGGTGTGAATCCGTTCAGTGGTTCCTGAGAAAATTAGAGTTAAAAGTACATATGTATCTATGGGCGGGGAGGATCCGCGCACCCTACCCGCACCGTAAGCGCACCCTCCCCGAACCGAGCGCACACCCTCCCGATCGTGCGCTGAATGCTAATTGGCTGTCGAGTGTCTGTCTACATTAGAAACCACGAACTGTTGGTGGCCATTTTCTGCCTCGGTAGAAGCGAGGCTGAAGAAGCAAGGGGAATAAGTGTGTAAAACATATAAAGAGGGCAGAGTGGAAATACTCTGACCCTCTAGAGGTGCTTAGGGGGTCCTAGAAGGACCCCCTGGGGCCCCCTTTAAAAAAAAAAAAAACGGCGAAATGCGCGCAGGGTGCACGCATCCTATCGTGTTTGGTGCATGGATCCTCTTGCGTTGGGTGTGCGGATCCAAAAACATGGAAAAATATATATAAAATAAAGTTTTGAACATATAGTTTGAAAAATATAAAAAAAGTGTTTGAAAAACCCTTTTAATTCAAATAATATTTTTTAATTTTTAAAAGAATTAATTGAAAAAATAAGTTTAAAAAATGGTGATAAAAAAGTATTTTTAAAAAAACATAATTAATGAAATTGACACACTGAATTGGAAAAATATAGAAATCCAATCAAAATCATTAAACATGATATCTTTAGAGATAAGTTATAGATAGGAATTAGCATTTAAAAAACCTTTGAAATTCACTGAAAAAACCATAGGTTTCATGCACGGTATAGTTAGGAATTGGCATTTAAAAAACCTTTGAAATTCACTGAAAAAACCATAGGTTTATTGTTTGGTTTCTCCTGTTTTGTTTTTTGTTTTTTTTTTGCAGAAAAATGAAAAGAAAATTACAAATTGTTCAGAAAACTCAAACAAATTATAAAAGAAGAAAGAAGAAAAAAAAAAGTTCTTGTAAGAACTAACTTTCCTGGTTAAAAAAAGAGCAACAATTTCTTTGTTAGTGTTAGTTTAGATGTATGTATGTGTAGTACGTAATTGACTGAATGAATGCATTAGTAGCGTATGGTGAATGTATAAGTGCAGAACTATGAGGAAGTGCTGCAGCATCACACAGTAACCTCTTTAACTGCAGTGTGCTGTAGTACTTCCGAAGCACAGGGATGCAACATATGTACATAAATATGTTGCAAATCTATTCTTCTGTCTGCACGGCTACTTAAACCGCAGCCATGTGGTGACAAAGGCACCCTTGCACCATAGTGCAAGGATATCTGTGTCATGTGCTGTTTGTTTTTCTACAGGAAGACACACCTTCCTGCACAAAAACAATGAGAAAATGCATTTTTCTCCTTCAATGTATGCTGAACATTTCAGCATGCATTGAAGATATAAAAATGTGGAGAAATTAAAACAATTCTCCTTGTTGTGCTTTCCTACACCAATTTTAGAATGGTGCACCATTCACACACATATCGAGATTTAGGATTTTTGATACATCTAGACATGTGTCTTGTTCTATGAGTATTAAGTGCAATCATGCACAACAACACTTATAGAACACCCTTTCAACACAAAGTGGTCTGCATGATGAGGTTGTATTTACATGGAGTATAAAAAGTGCACAGAGTGCCTTTTCCTCTGTTTGTAAATATGAAAGAGTATCTTACACAATAACTATGTTACAAAAAGTGACTTATTTCCAGTTTTAAAATTCCTTGCGAATGATAAAAGGTAAGCACAGAGCATTTGTCTGCAAAGATGTTCGAAGAAGAATGATTGAAATAATTGCGGTCCTTCAATAGCTAAAATAGGAAATATTATGAACCCCTCGAATCTATTTTTTAGCAGGTCACATGATATCTGATTATGGTGAGATTTCAAAACTACAAAAGTATAAACAGAGTGTTTTTAGAAACGTTTCAACTTTGTAGCTTCTTGCAGACCTCCTCATTCTGCATATTGAGACTTAGTTAAACTTACCTTCACAGTAATAGGAATAAAAAATGGTACACATTTTTTTCACATTTTCATTCCAATCTAAATTCATAAAAATTGCTTATTTTAAAATTTGGATCTGTGAAAGAAAAGGAAAAAAAAATTATAACATGTAATAATAAATTAGCATCATTTCCACAAAGTAATTTTTTTGCCTTTTTTGCTGTTCTCAGAATATATTAAATTTCACTAAAAATAGTGATTTCAATCGTACTCATCACTTAACAGCGGGCAAAAAAAAAACAATCTCAAAGATTGCTAAAAAAAACCCAACATGCTATTCTCAAAAAAAAAACACAAGATACAAATCACAGATATATAAAATGCATACAGCTAACAACATTTTATAAGTTTAACTTACAAAAACTGTAAATGTTGTCACTTTAAAATATTCACCGAATCTAAGGATGAATTTTTGGAGGATGCACCACGCCCACAACGTTTTCCTTCAGTGATGTGGAAATTTTCTACTTTTCTCGAGGGGCAAACAAAGACCAATGCCACCTTCGTCACGCGCAAGATTTGCAAAAGAGTTCTGTTACGAGGGGATCCTAACAAAAAATACACAGCAAGTATGGTGAAACACCTAAGGACCCTTCATCCAAACAATCTTGCACGAGAAGAGTGCAAACAGATGAGAAACACTCCTGTTCTGTATCTGTAAAAAAGAATCACAAATAAATGTATATTAATAACTTTCAAATTTATACTATTCCATTACTGTACAAACACATTTTATATAAAAACTGACTAAGAAACTATAGCCCTGAACCACAAGTGTGACGATGATTAAAACACTACATGCATAGTGCATACTACTTTGAAGCAGTTCATGCCCTAAAGCCTACCTCACTAAAAGACTACATGCTAACTGACTAAATGATTACAGTACTATAAGGAAACACACTGGGTGAGTGACAGGGTGTTTGCTAGAAGTGTATGAATATTAACTAGGGAATTGAAGGTGTGAAAGACATCTGTGTAAGTGATTAGAGGACTGCATCCATACTGCATAGGCATTTAAAGCAGTCCATGTGCTAAGGCCTGGCTCACTGCATGACTACTTGGGTACTGACTGAATGATTAGAGTACAGCAAGGAGAGTGCCTAGGTGAATTTATAAGTGGTAGGCTTTTCGCACAGGGAATGGATTAGTACTTGGTACTGAATGGGTCACTAGAGGAGTGCAAAGGGAGTGACAGGATGTTTACTGGACTGTATGGATACTGACTAGGGAATTGAAAGTGTGAAAGACATGTGTCTAGGTGGTTAGAAGACTGCATACATAGTGGATAGGGGTTTGAAGCAGTCCATATGCTAAGGCCTGGCTCAGTGCATGAATACTTAGGCACTGACTGAATGATTAGAGTACTCCAAAGATAGTATCTTGGTATAAGTGTTTGGGTTTTGGCACAGTGAATGGATTAGTACATGATGCTGAATGGGTCACTAGAGGTCTGCAAAGGGAGTTACAGGGTGTTTCCTGGAAGTGTATGGATACTGACTAGCGAATTGAAAATGTGAAAGACAAGTGTATAGTATAGTTAGAAGACTGCATGCATACTACATAGACATTTCAAACAATCTATGTGGTAATGTATGGTTCACAACATGAGTACCTGGAAACTGACTAAATCATCAGACTACTGCTAGCTTAGTGCCTGGGTAAAACTTTTACATTTTCAGTTCTGGCACAGTGAAGAGAATAGTACATGGTACTGCACTTTAGTGTCAAACCCTGACTCATTTTATCAATGCATAAGCAAAGAATACCTTCTAAAGCTACTAAAACTTGACAACATGACCGATTTTAAAACAGTTATCTGTCATCAAATACACTATGTTACCAAATGCTTCTCTCACAATCCTTACCCAAATGTACACAGACTGATTGTATGACATAATTTCGAAAGACAGAAAATCGACCTACAAAAATATCGCAACAAAAATATCGTGGTCAAGAATATCGAAATCCTATCTACAACATGGTAAGTACAAAAATATCGATAATTTATTATCGATGTCAAAAATATCGTAATTAAAAAATATCGTTTTTTTTTACTTAAAAAATATATGTAAAATAACCAAATAATACTTATAAATAAAAGAAACATAATTAAATATATTTTATAATATGTAAAATTTATATTTAATATATATAATTAAATAAAACTTTAATTAAACATATATATAATATATAATATATACACTTACTTAATAATTACTTTTAATAATAATTTCTGTAACATATAAATTATTAAATATTTTTTTTAAATTACCAATACATCTATACACATAAAACAATAACATTAACAAATATTAAATAATTACATATAGCAAATAATAAATATTTTTAATTTGAATAATTTTTATTATAAATTATATATTACAATAGCTAGAATATTACAAAACATATTAAATATCAGACACAATAAAACTACTAGTCCAACTCCAACAAAAACTACAGTAAGGACAATGTTGGATAGCGTAGGGGTAAAAATAACTATTCCAACTCCCGAGAGTGCAACAGTAGGGAAAACATTGGATAGCGTAGGGGTAAAAATTACTATTCCAACTCCAAAGAGTGCAACAGTAGGGAAAGCGTTGGATAGCGTAGGGGTAAAAATTACTATTCCAACTCCAGAGAGTGCAATAGTAGGGAAAGTGTTGGATAGCGTAAGGGTAAAATTTACTATTCCCACTCCAGAGAGTGCAATAGTAGGGAAAGTGTTGGATAGCGTAAGGGTAAAAATTACTATTCCCACTCCAGACAGTGCAACAGTAGAGAAAACGTTGGATAGCGTAGGGGTAAAAATAACTATTCCAACTCCACAGAGTGCAACAGTAGGGAAAACGTTGGATAGCGTAGGGGTAAAAATTACTATTCCAACTCCAGAGAGTGCAATAGTAGGGAAAGTGTTGGATAGCGTAAGGGTAAAATTTACTATTCCCACTCCAGAGAGTGCAATAGTAGGGAAAGTGTTGGATAGCGTAAGGGTAAAAATTACTCTTCCCACTCCAGACAGTGCAACAGTAGAGAAAAGGTTGGATAGCGTAGGGGTAAAAACTTACTATTCCAACTCCAAAGAGTGCAACAGTAGGGAAAGCGTTGGATAGCGTAGGGGTAAAAATTACTATTCCCACTCCAGTAAGTGAAACAGTAGGGAAAGCGCTGGATAGCGTAGGGCAGTGGTTCCCAAACTGGGGTCCGGGGACCCCTGGGGGTCCCCGAAGCCTCCGCAGGGGGTCCGCGACTACTTTGAAAATCGAATATTAATAACAGATCGAAAAATAATAACAGATCAATAAAGTGTAGATATATATAAAGAGGCTAAATGTACAATTGAACATTTTAAAACATACTGTAAATGTGAAGGAATTTGAAACTGGAGGCTAAAAATTAAATTGGTATCCGCAGATTGATTTGCGGGAGCAGTGCAAGTGCATCAAACTGAATATAGTATGAATGATGAGCGGCCTCAATTGAATTTAGAAAAGCTCCAACAATTCTATTAAAATTACATTTTGATTTCTACTTTAATTATATGTTTTCTAATTAAATAAAATGTGTTATTTGTGTATTTGTTTGATGAATGCTTTTTTTGGTATTTTTTTGTATTGTTTTGTGGTTCAAATCATCAACATTGCTTAGGCTGGGGTCCCCGACTTCCAGTAATGACTCGTGGGGGGTCCCCGGATTCGAATAATGATTCAGTTGGGGTCCCCGGGTTCCAGTAATGATTAAGTGGGGGTCCCCAGAAGTGAAAAGTTTGGGAACCACTGGCGTAGGGGTAAAAATTACTATTCCAACTCCAGAGAGTGCAACAGTAGGGAAAGCGCTGGATAGCGTAGGGGTAAAAATTAATATTCCCACTCCAGATAGTAAAACAGTTGGGAAAGCACTAGATAGCATAGTGATTCTATGAACATTATAACCAATTCAATAATTTGTTATAAAAAAATTGCATGTTAAGAATGTATTTTTAAAATAATTATTATTAAATACCAATTATATAAAATAAATATTTAAAAAAATAACTTTAAATTACATCCCACACTATTCCCCCTTTAACACACAACACACTACACATACAAAATAAACAATAGATTTAAATATCAATTTATCTCTTATTTACAATTAATAATGCATTCTTTATAATTAATATAGTTATTAATTGACTAATTAATACATATTAACTACAAAATGACAAATTTTCACCTATTAATTATTAATTAACAATACATTAATTAGCAATAACAGCAAATAAAATACAATAATAAATTATTTATATTTACTATATTTAACTAACTAATAACAATTATTTATTAATAATTACAAATAAATATAAAATATCATTATTTATTTTATTTTAATTACATCCCACCCTATTCCCCTATAAACCCACAACCCACTACACATAAAAATTCACATAATTAATTTAATTATCAATTAATCACTTAATAAAATTAAATCACCAATTAATTACTAATTAACAATTAATTAATTAACAATAACAATAAATAATTATTAATAATAAACTAATTATAATGTATATAATTAAGCAATTAATAAAATTATTTTACAATTAATAATTAATTAACAATTCATTAATCAATTAATATTATTATTTACCAATTATTAATTGATTAACAATTAATTAATTATAAATACCAATTAAACAATACATAGTATTTCATTAATTATAATTAAATTACTTCCCACCCTATTCCCCTATAAACCCACAACCCGCTCTGATACTAAAACGCTAAATTAAATGTAAAATATTTATTAATCTCTAAACATTTATTTTTAAATTTATTAAAATACATTACAATAATCTTTAACATACAAATAAAATACATATTAAATTACATTACACTAAATAAATATCGATATTATTGACATCGAAATTTTTGCTTACGATATTACTTACATCGATGTAAATTACTTCGATATTATAAACTTCGATATTACTTACCTTGGGATCGATATTCTGTCCATCGATATTCTTGACTTCGATATTCTTTACCTACGATATTAAAAACACGATATTATTGTAGGTCACAGTGTGATTTTAGACAAGCAACACTATCCCTAGCAGTTTACCAAAACTCATTCACTAGTCTAGAAGAGGTAATGGTACTGCACACAATCTACATATTTAAGTACAGCACATTAGTGTCAAAGCATGACTCATTTAATCAATGCATAAGCAAAGACTGGCTTCTAAAGCTAATAAAACCTGACAACATGACAGGTTTTAAAAGAGTTATCTGCTAAAAAATACACGATGTTACCAAATGCTTCTCTCACAGTGGTTCCCAAATGCACACAGACTCACAGTGTGATTCTAGACAACAACCACTATACCTAGCACTTTACCAAAAATCATTCACTACTGTGGAACTGATAAGGGAACTGCACACAATCTACATATTTCAGGACTGAACCTTTCTGTCAAAGCCTGACTCATTTAATAAAAGCATAATCAAAAACTGGCTTCTAATTCTACTAAAACTTGACAACATGACAGGTTTTAAAAAAGTTATCTGTCAGAAAATACACAATGTTACCAAATGCTTCTCTCACAGTGGTTCCCAAATACACACTAACTCACAGTGTGATTCTAGACAAGCACCACTATCCCTAGGAGTTTACCAAAACTAATTCACTACAGTGCAAGTGGTAAGGGAACTGCACACAATCTACATATTCCAGGACTTCACTTTTGTGTCAAAGTCTGACTCATTTTATCAAAGCATAAGCAAAAACTGCCTTCTAATGCTACTAAAACCTGACAACAAGACAGGTTTTAAAACAGTTATCTGTCAGCAAATACACGATATTACCACATACTTCTCTCATTCACTACAGTGCAAGTGGTAAGGGAACTGCACACAATCTACATATTTCAGGACTGCACTTTTGTGTCAAAGCCTGACTCATTTAATGACAGCATTAGCAAAAACTGCCTTCTATGCTACTAAAACTTGACAACAAGACAGGTATTAAAAGTAACCCTGGGCGTAGCTTGCATAGTATGGAGTACACTTTTATCGTTTTATCTACATTCAGCTACCTTAATGGCAGTTACGATAAAATTTGAATTTCTGTCTTTATATACTATAACGCATATAGTCATTTCACATAAGTGAAAATGATACATTAGCAAGCAGTGAGAGAGGTGATGATTTTGGGATCCTCCCTAACCTAGGGAGAGAACCAAGCAGATGCCTTGAAAACAAAAAGCACATTTTCTTGAACGATTCGGCGGTGGTCCCATCCTCTGAGGACCACCCCAAGCACAGTTATTGGCAAAAATACAATCCCAACCAAAGGCCCTGCAAAGCATTATGGGACAAGATTAGCAGTGGGCAGTGAATATTATAGTATCCAATATCAAAATAATTCTACACAGAGCTGCAGTTCAACTAGTCGTTACTAGATGTCTCTCATGAGTCAAATGCAAAAGCATTGAAATTATTGTTACATCAAGCTGCAGTTCCACTCGTCGTTACTAGATGTCCCTCACGAGTCGACACGAGTCAAATGCAAAAGTTTCATGAAAGGGTTTCAATGCTTTTGCATTTGACGCGTGAGGGACATCTAGTAACGACTAGTGGAACTGCAGCTTGATGTGTTCACGATGGGGGAGCTGAGCTTTCTTTACCTGAATAAATGCGACACGCCACAAGTCTTCTTTCGAGTGCATCTCCGCCTGGGGGCAAAACGGAGCTTTAATATATATATATATATATATATATATATATATATATTACAATTATAAGTGACTAGAACTATCATGTCAAAAGCGATAGCACCATGGCTAAATCTTTCTTCTATGTCAACGGCAAATAATTAAGCACTGTCACTTTAAAAGGGATTCACACGAGGGGTTCGTCATGTGATCAAGGGCTGTTGAGCCCGAAACGCGTCATGGCGGCAGAGCGCACAAACAAAATAAAATAATTTGGGTATAACTTATCGGAGTCCGTCCCCTTCTTGATCCAGGATTGAGCGGATCGTCTGAGGAAAGGTTGACTGCTGTATTTACCAGGAAACGGCTTCCCTGGTTATCGACGGACCCCCTCCCGGTTGTGGTACTTTGACCTGAAGCTGAGTTCCGGGTCTCGGCCCGGAAGTGATTGATTCTCCTGGAGGAGAGTGTTGAAGTTACCCCCGGTCACAACAGGCACGGAAAGCTGAAACCAAACGTGGACTGCAACGGTGAACTCCCGAGTCGGAGGGCGAGGTGAGCGACTGCGGCACTTCCACAAGGTACGAGCGGCCTTTATTGACGGGTGGGAGGCATAACCCAAGGCGTATACAGACTATCTGTTCTCAAAACACGCACGTATAAACACAGCGCTAACGATGTCGGCCGACGTCTTAAGAGGAAGAGAGGAAATCGCGGAAGGTATTTTTGTGGAGAGAGCGTCCACACAATCCCCGAAAAGGAACGATAACAAAGAAACAAGCAAAGGCAAAAACAATCTTAAAGATCTATACAAAATACTAGAAAAAAAGATGAAAGCTGAACAAGCCAAATGGTGGGAGCATAAATCCCTCACAAGTTACCTAGAAGTTAACAGAGTCCCACGGGGGCTCCGGATCTTCTTGGCTCCCAGTTACGAGAAGCCCAATCCAGCCATGCTCAAGGAGTGGGCCGAATGCAACTTGGCAGCGTCAAGTGAGCTTATGAAAGTACTAATCAAATATGCCCACATAGACAGACTGGAGTTGGTATCGGAAATAGAACAATTGAACATACAAATTGCAGCCATGGAAACTGGAGAAACCAAAAACAAATGGCGCGATGAAATGATGAGCAGATTAAAAAAAGAGGAAGACATAATCATACAAAGAAAGAGCTTTAAATTCCAAAGGGACAAACAAGACTATGAGCGTGGACAGATTTTCACCTTTGCACGAAAGTATGATGCAATCAAGGCCTCATCAAAAAACACCAAGCCGCCTATCCCGTCTGACACGGCGGGACCCAGCCATATCCAGACAACGTCTTCAGTTTCAGACCTTAGCTCAGCGATCGACAGCGAATCGGATATCGAATCCAGCAGGGGAGCGACAGGAGGCACAACCAACTCTAAACACACGCTAGTCGATGAGCTTCATTTTTTACGGGACGAGAGGCGCCAAACCCTGCGCCCAAGAAATCAAACGACAGGAACCAAAAAAGAAATTCCAAAAGAAATGAAAGAAGGAAACGAAGAAGGAAAAAACAAAGGGAGATTCAACAAAACCCAGAAAAGGAATTGGCGGCGGTAACTGATCTTCAATCCCAAGCACCAAATACCATCATCAATTTAGCTAATGTCAACCTGGACAAAGCAGAAGAACAACTCCTTGCATTAGGACTTTCCTTCTGTCCCGAAACTAACTTCGACTATGCACAGACTAGAGCTGATATCTATCATTTTATACGGAAACTCAAGCTCCGCAGATTTCATGCTCTCAAGCCAAACAAAGAACCGGATATCTCCACAAAAATAAACCAACCTGGGGAGACCAGCCAATTAACCATATCCGATGTTCACACTTTAGGTGTATTACAAGACTTAGAAAACAACGTACCAGAGTGTACCCTGTCCCCTTCCTCCCAATCTATCTTGGCACAACAACACTTGACTTCAGATCAGAGGCCCAAAACCAACTTCAAACCTAAATCTAAGTTTGTGCCAATCCTACCCAGAGACAACATTGACACATTCAGCGAAACAGTGGTTGCGGAAATAAAAAAACTGAAGTACAAGACGGCATGTACAAAAAACAAATATTCCTTTCAACAGCAAAAATACAATCAACTAATCAAAAAATTGAAGGAACAGGACAAAGTGGTCATCCGCAACTCAGACAAGGGTGGAAACGTGGTACTATGGCCCCTGCAACAATACACTGATGAAGCTATGAAGCAACTAAACGATAGATTATGTTACAGGATTAGTAACAAACAAGCAACAACACAGGCGCAAAATGAACTCTTCACACAACTTCTAGCATGGAAAAGCATTGGCCTTCTCAACCAAGACGAATATAAATTCATGAAAAAAGATCATCCCATTATGCCGGTAATCTACTTCATACCAAAAATACACAAAGACATCCAAAACCCACCAGGACGGCCCATAATATCGGCCAAGCAAAGTCTACTTGAAAACGTATCCATCTACATAGACTCATTCCTACAAAATCTAGTCCAAGCACTACCTTCATACGTCCAAGACACCTCTGATTTCCTCAGGCAAATATACAATTTCCAGTGGAATGACAATTATCTTTTAATAACTCTGGACGTCGCTAACCTCTACACTTCTATCAACCACAAAGATGGACTGAGAGCGGTAGAATATTTTTTATCAAATAGACTGATCCAATTCCATCAACACAACAAAATGGTGATCAGTCTTATCCATTTTTGCTTAAACAACAATTTCTTTATGTTTAATCAACAAATCTACCAGCAACTACGAGGAGTAGCCATGGGGGCTAGTTTTTCACCAAGTTATGCTTGCCTCCATATGGGCTATTGGGAAGAGACTGTTTTAAAAACGACACATGCTGCAACAATGACTAATCATGTGATAAAATGGATGCGTTACATTGATGATCTTTTTATAATTTGGGATGGTAGTGAAAGTGAAGCTTTGAAGTTCATATATGACATCAATGATAATAATCTCAATTTGCATTTCACCAGTACAATTGATCGTTCAGAGGTTTGTTTTTTAGATGTGAAAGTATATGTAGCTAATAACCAGCTTCAAACAAAACTGTACCGCAAACCCACCGCAGGTAACACCACGCTACACTCCTCTAGCTTTCACCCTAAACACACTATTCACAGCATCCCATACGGTGAGATGCTCAGGATTAGAAGAATCTGCAGCACCGAAAATGACCTAGCAATTGCCCAACAGGAAAGCAAAAACAGATTCATTCAAAGAGGATATAGCAAAAAGATCATTGAGGAGGCTATACAAAAGACTAGGTCCATGAGTAGGGAGGTTTTACTATTTAAACCTTCTAATAGTAAAATCAAATCCATGAGCAGTCATTCTGACATGAACAAAACAGATGAGATAAGACTAATCCTAACGTATAACAAACAAAAAGACAGCCTCAGTAAAATCGTTAGAAACAACTGGTACTTGCTACACCTAGATGCACAACTGACTGAGATTATCCCTACCAACCCAACCATCACTTTCAGAAGGGCACCATCGACCAGTGATTTCTTGGTCAACAGTAGTCCAGAAACTAAAGCTATAACAAACTGGCTAACCAAACGTAAGGGTTTTTTTAAGTGCCCAACCTGTAAAGCTTGTAAACACGCAACAAACAAAACATCTTTCATCACTCCTTTTGAGGAAAAACCACACGTGATCACCAAAAATATGTCTTGCAAAACGGAATTTGCCATTTACGTGCTGGAGTGCACTTGTGGATTGCAGTATGTGGGATCCACAAAACTGCAAGTCCACAAAAGAATTCTCCAGCACTTACGTGCAATCACCAATATAGACACCTCATATCCGGTGGCCCGACACTTCAGGGATTGTCATGCTAGCAACATACAATTCCTTAAATATTTTGCAATTGACTGCGTCCTACCTCTTAGAAGAGGCGGTGATCGTGAGGCTCTCCGCAGAAAAATGGAGACCAAATATATATTAGAACTGGACAGCAAAAGCCCACACGGGCTTAACACCACGGAAGATCTCTACACGTGGTTGTAAGAAATCTATAGCTAACTGAGAATAAATAAAAATAACTCGACTGAAGTAGATTTCAACGTCCAGGGTTCTCCACTATAAAGATAATATTATCCCCACAAAATACAGATATTTTTAAATAATTTTTTAAATATATTTGTAATTTCCCTCCCGCGATATTTCTCTCTTTTCCTCTTTTCCCCGTTTTTATCTTTTCCCTTGACCCACATTTTACCTTCATGAATCACGTATTACAGAAAAAATGGGAAAAAAAGGTCTCCAAAAATAATTGAATAAATGCACAGGTGATTCCATTGCACTATTTTGCACAACATTGCACTTTACTTGCCATTTTGCACATTTAGAACATTACCATGCTGCTTAGCAATTGCTAAAAATCAATTTTGTTTTTAACAAACTTTTTGCTTTTAACATGCTTTTTTACCATTTGTATTGCTCTGTTTTTATATGTGCAGTTTATTTATATATTTATGTATTTATACATTTATGAATAGACAGAAGGGCATATGAGCCAACAGCTCCAGCCTCACATCGGATTACAGCTCACTTCATTGCTGTATAAATTATATGGCAATGAGCAACAAATGTATAAATGTATTTTACAATTATATAGTGAGAAGCAACAAATGTACAGATGTATTTTACAATTATAAGTGACTAGAACTATCATGTCAAAAGCGATAGCACCATGGCTAAATCTTTCTTCTATGTCAACGGCAAATAATTAAGCACTGTCACTTTAAAAGGGATTCACACGAGGGGTTCGTCATGTGATCAAGGGCTGTTGAGCCCGAAACGCGTCATGGCGGCAGAGCGCACAAACAAAATAAAATAATTTGGGTATAACTTATCGGAGTCCGTCCCCTTCTTGATCCAGGATTGAGCGGATCGTCTGAGGAAAGGTTGACTGCTATATATATATATATATATATATATATATATATATATATATATATATATATATATATATTACCTACTGGCGGTTGCCAGTGGGTAGTTATAGTTAGGACCTATTATCCATAGGAAATCCGCAACACTATTTCGAATACCTTTGGCGCCGGTTGACGAATCTTTGCGCAATTTTCAAACCTCGTGGCCCGCTCGGGTCCGCTCCTATCCTGAAAGTCTCAGGGTTACTTGTCAAGTGGGGGCCGAGAAAAAAGGGGGTCCCAAAACCTGTTTTCCCCATGTAATTTTCCATAGGGACCGTTAGTCGCAGCTACAGCACGAACTGCTGAACGGAATTACATCAAATTTGTCAGAAAGGTAGACCTTGGTTCAGAGTCGTGCCTTTTGCTTAAATGGTGTAAATCCGTTTAGTTGTTCCTGAGAAAATCAAAATCAAAATCACATATATATCTGGGCGGAGCCTAACACACATCTCATCGTGAGATCTGATTGGCTGTCAGCACTTCATCCAAGAAGTGTTGGCAGCCATCTTGGGACCAATATACATGATAGCACCTCATTAAAAAGCTTTGCAATTAATAGAAGGTTTTAAGACTTTAGTTACATTATAAATCATTTGTTGATGGTACCATACTCATTTTAGGAATTGCGGTGTGTTCTAAGGTGATTTTACCATGTGAAAAAGCCTTCTGCTGTGATATCATGAATCCTGTTTGAGAGAAAACTATTTTCTCATGCTTTTCCCACAGAGGTTTGGAAGGTGATCTATAAGCTAAACTGAGAGCATATTTTCTGTAAATTCACATTATCTTTCTCAGTCATGTGAGAATGAAGTCTGAAATTCTCAGTAAAACATGTACATCCAACAAGGGCAGAGACTGTCAGTTGATTCCTTTGTGTTCTACTGCAGCTTCCTAGAGCGTTCTAAAGAACAACTAGAGCGCTAACAGTCATACTTATGACAAACGTATTGCACACCTGAAGCCATCTTGATTGGAATAAAGTGGTAACTCTTAAAACATTTAATTTAAAAAGGAACAACATGAGGGGGTTCATTTTGCCATAGAAAGTATGATTAGTGCTGCAGAAAGAAAAATTAAGGCACATTTTGAGTGACTTCTCAAATCCTCTTCTATTTCATTAAGGAATTCTGACATGCTGACTGAAACAAGCACTTTCAATGCCAGCAGCAGACTTCCCTGGTGAGCAGTAGCTTTACTACAGTGATCTAATGAGCAACTAGAGTGCTAACATTATGAATTTATGGCAAATGTGTGACACAACTGAATGCCTTCTTGATGGAACCAAAGTAAAAAACTGAAAGTATTTCCTACTGAGGAGACTGCAGTAAATGAGGAAGTTAGGAAACTTCATAACAAATAAATCTCCCAAGATTGCCACCAGAGACAAAAGAGCCCAAATGTAGCCCAAATATCACCCAGATGTAGCCCAAGTATAGCCCAATGACAGAATGTCCCAGAGTGATTTAAGAACAACTAGAGCGCTTACTGTCTTACTTATGACAAAAGTATGGCACACCTGAAGCCACCTTGATTGGAATAAACTGGTAACACTTAAAACATTTAATTTAAAAAGGAACACAATGAGGGGGTTCATTTTGCCATAGAAATTATGATTAGTGCTGAAGAAAGAAAAATTAGGGCACATTTTGAGTGACTTCTCAAATCCTCTTGTATTTCATTAAAAAACTTCTGATATGTAGACTTAAACATGCACTTTTAATACCACCAGCAGACTTCCGTGGTGAGCAGTAGCTTTACTACAAATATCACCCACAAGTAGCCCACATGTAGCCCAATGACAGAAGTGTGCAAAACACTTATTTTTTTGTGTATTTGCAGTTTTATATAGTGCAGACTTGTCAGGTATTGGAGTGCTTTACATGAGCATTGGTTACATCACACAAGATCAAATTCATTTTGGTTGTAGACATGGGGAGATTAAGTGATTTGACCAGAATCACAGAATGTTGAGCTGAAGCAGAAACTCCAAAATGGTTCCCCAGTTGCAACGTCTGCAGCTCTGGAAGTAACACCACATCCTCTTCCCTAAGTGCAACATTCAATCAAGTGGTCAACTGGATAAAAAAACATAAAGATTACAAATAACTTAAAAGTTCTTTGTCGCTATTTGAAAACTCAGAAAATATGTCCTCATTTTAGTTTTTTAGAGCACTAACCATAATTTTGATGCAAATAAGACCCTGTCATATATGTAATTTCTAAAGGAAATGCACTAGGTATTACAGTTTGGATTACATCAAGATGACGTCAGGCGTTCCACACTTTTGTAATAAATATAGAATGTTAGCAATCTAGTTGTTCATTGGGATACTGTTGAGAGGCAGAGGCCAGGGGCACGGACTCAGAAAATTGAAGGTAGGTAGGAGTGCAGAGGCAACAATTTGACCACACTGGGCAGCACAACAGGGTAGTGGAAAGGGGGGGAGGGGCAACAAACCAACAATACAGGACTGGCAATTGAGGCTGTGGCAATATAATAGACCATTGTGGGCAGAAGGAAGAGGCAGTGGTAGTACAACCATACATGCCAACAGACCCATTTCAGCCAGGAAACGTCCAATGTTTTTAAGCTCAAATGGGCTTTATTTGATCTGTCTCCTGTCTACAATCTCCTCTTTTTCAATGTAACTCAAAGGGGAAAATCAATACCCCAGTTTTTTTACAAAATCTCCCTCTTATCAAGTTCAAAATGTTCGCAAGTATGGTACATTGGATCATGGTAGGCAGGAGGAATTGGGGTAGGGACATGGACTCGGATAACAGTGGACAGGAGAGACATGGAGAGGTGCACCAAACTGAACCTACAGGGCAGGCATCAGGGCTTGCAGCAGCACAATACACCACACAGGGCATGCGGGACGGGAGTGCAGCACAACAATCCATAGAAAGCAATAGGGAGGGGACAGGACCATGCACATGGACAACAGAGAACAGAGGGGAATGGTAGCTAGCTGACCATAATGGACAGACAGGAGAGAAAGCTGCAGCATAACAGACCATAAAGGGCCGGAGGGACGGATCAGGGGCATTACAATGGAACAGACAAGCCAGGAGGGAGGGAATAGGGGTCTGCACATGGAAACAGAGGGCTGGGGGCAAGGGGGCAGGGCAGGAGCAGCAAGATGACCATGGAGGTCAGGCAGGATGGGCACTAGAAACAAGACACACCATGGAGAGCAACAGTGAGACTATGATGGCATACACACAGACCATGGAGGGAAGGTGGGAGGGGGTCAGGGGCAGTTAGCTGACCACACAGGGAAGGTGGGAGGGGCCATGGCAGCACAGAAGACCACGCATGGCAAGCGGGAGGGTTAGTGGAAGCACAATGGCTATGATGGACAAGAAGGAGGGAGCAGGAGAATGCACAAAGGACCATGGAGGATAGAAGGGAGGGTCAGGACCTGGGTACAGACAAGAGAGTTCAGGGGAAGGGGCCTCACAACAGACCACATTGGGCAGGCAGGAGGAGCAGTTGCAGCGCAACAGACCAGGGAGGGCAGAAGGGTGTGGCAGTAAAATGGACCATGGAGGACAGGAGGAAGGGGATAGGGGCATGGCATGTGGACAGGCAGGGTGGAGGTGGCAGGGACAGGTTACAGTCATCTGACAATGCTAGGCAGGTGGGAGGGGAGTGGCAGCTGAACAGAACACTCAGAGTAGATAGGAGTGGCAGGTCCATGGAACATGGTGGGCAAAAAGGATGGAGCAGGGGCATGCACAAAGACATCGGAGGGCAGGGCGAAGGAGAATAGGGGCAGCAAGCTAAGCACAGCGGCTAAGCAGGAGGTCAATGATGGGCAATGGAGGGCAGGAGGAGTGGACTGGTACATCATGCTAAATGGAGGGCAGTGGCAGCACATCAGACCATGCATGACAGGAGGGAGGAGGCTAGTCCATGGATTCAGACAACAGAGGATAGGGAGGAAGTGGATGGGGCAGCAAGCTAACTGTTCAGAGAAGGTTGGTATTAGGAACTTTATTGTTTTTAAAATGTGTGTCTGTGCGAACTACTTAAAATATGAACAAGTATGCAGCATAATCTCACTTTTATTCAGGAAGAAGAGGATGTTTGTAACTGTGACTCTGAGCTCACTTGGCAGAAATACCCTCTGACCCTCCACCCCCATCGCAAAATGTAATGCGCGTGAAAAGGGTAGGTGGACGCAGTGTTATATAGAACACAGTCCTGAGAGCACAATTGAAAATGAAAACTATATATAGTATATGGTATAAACTATGCACCAAAAAGTGTGATATAAGATGAACCGGGGCATGAAATATAATATGCAATACATTGTGTGCAATGACAGATTCATTGGAGAGTGCGAGATAGCATAGGCACTAGTGCGTGCTATGTGATATGCGCCTTGGAGTGTAATATGCACAGGGCAGTGTTGTGTACCCTAACTAGTCTCTAAAGTTGTAATATAAAATATGTGCTGGGGAAATATATATTCACTGAAAAAAACATAGGTTTCAAGGATGTTATAGTTAGTTGGACATTTCACTCATACAAAACCATAGAAATTCCACCTTTATAGTTAGTTCAGCTAACTATAACTCGCGCCCCCGCAATGCACTGCTGATGACGTCACATATTACATCATTCATGACATGACATCACTGATGACATCACTGATGACATCATCCATGTGACAATCTGATGCACCTCCTCACACACTAATATAACCTTTGATACACTCACTGTAAAATACAGACAACCATTTTCGAAACCATTAACACACGAATACCAGTTACTATATACCCACCCAGTGATTCCTAGGTCTACACACCCATCTACTGATTCACCCATACAATCACTCATACATGCAGTCACTGATCAATAGAACACTATCAAATGCACTCATACACCTATATAGACATTGATACACCAGCACTCATCCTAGGCAGTTGTGCACTCATCCTAGTCACTCATGCAAAAAATCAAACACAGTTCCATTTACTCACCTACACAGTTATACATACACCACCTCATTTATTCATACAGATAGTAATGCATACTTAGTCTGTTATATAATCACTAATACAAGTATACACTCATATATACAGTCACTCTCACAATCAGTGACTCTCACATATAGTCATTTTTATACACCAACTCTCACATACACTGCCTTTTATATATTTACTTAGCTGGACATGTACACTGAGACAGCCATTCACTCACCAAGACGCCCATACACACACTTACCCACCCACACAACTGTTTCCACATGCACTCTTAAACGCATACACCCTGTCAATCAACCACTCACACATCTATGCACATAGGCACACACCCCCCCACCCAACCACACACACAGTCAGTCTCCCATACAAATACACAGGCAACTAATCAATAACCCATATAGATATTCATGTAGCTACTGACCAACCGATGCAGCAGCTTACGCAACAACAGAGAGAGTGATACAGACATTCACACACTTTAGTCACTAACCGATGTATTCAGTAAGACACATTTAATAATTCACTTAAACAGTCAGTCACACACGTACTAAATCCTCCATCCAGACACTTATACATTCATTCATTCTTCAATACAGCTTGGTATATATATATAATACAAAGTTACATTTTAACCCCTTCAGCGTGGCGTGGATTTCCGCGCTGTGCTGAAGGTTCGGTGCGCGGGCGGGGCCATGACAGAGCGGTTCCGTCATGCGCACAGCGCAACCGACGCGCATGACGGAACCTCTCCGTCATGCGCATCGAAAGTGTTAAAGAAAACCACATTCACTGGATGATGTCATCAGTGATGTCCTTTGAGATGTCATCAGTGATGGCATCATTGATGTCACTGACCGTGTCATGAATGATGTAATATATGACGTCATCAGCAGTGCATTGCGGGGGCGTGAGTTATAGTTAGCTGAACTAACTATAACAGTGGAATTTCTATGGTTTTGTATGAGTGAAATGTCCAACTAACTATAACATCCTTGAAACCTATGTTTTTTTCAGTGAATTTCTATGGGTTTTTAAATGCTAATTTCTAACTATAACATCCCTGAAACCTATGTTTTTTTCAGTGAATATATAGATATATATATACATATATATATATATATGTGCAGAGTTATGTATACTAAAGTTATGCTTCTCTATAGAAACTTGGCAAAACCAAAGGAAATGATGGACGGAGTGTTGAACTTTGCAAGCACTCACCCCCAGTCAACTGATCTGGGTTTAATCCATGACCGTTCTTTAGCCCAATCTGCCACCCCAGTTCAGACATGGCCATATGCAAATCAGTCTGACCCTGTGCCTCATGGGAACAGTCCAGCCCGAACTGCCAAACCATGTCTTCCCTGGACCGGAAACAAGCTTCCTAGGACCGGTTTCTGGCATTTCAGCCGTCTTCAGCCAGGCTTGCTTGAATCCAGTGGCAAAGTGAGCAAGGGACTCACGTCTGAGCATACCCTGCCAACTTATGGCGAACAAAGCAAAACCAAAGGAAATGATGGACGGAGTGTTGAACATTGCAAGCACTCACCCCCAGTCAACTGATCTGGGTTTAATCCATCACCGTTCTTTAGCCCACTCTGCCACCCAAGTTCAGACATGGCCATATGCAAATCAGTCTGACCCTGTGCCTCATGGTAACAGTCCAGCCCGAACTGCCAAGCCATGTCTTCCCTGGAGCGGAAAACAAGCTTCCTAGGACCGGTTTCTGCCATTTCAGCCGTCTTCAGCCAGGCTTGCTTGAATCCAGTGGCAAAGTGAGCAAGGGACTCACGTCTGAGCATACCCTGCCAACTTATGGCGAACAAAGCAAAACCAAAGGAAATGATGGACGGAGTGTTGAACATTGCAAGCACTCACCCCCAGTCAACTGATCTGGGTTTAATCCATCATCATTCTTTAGCCCACTCTGCCACCCTAGTTCAGACATGGCCATATGCAAATCAGTCTGACCCTTTGGTTTTGCTATCTATAGAAACTTCCCTTCACTGTATTTTGGTCCTCAATATTGCTGCTATGATAATTTGGCCTAGCTATATTTTGTAGTCTACATTCTGGTAGAATACCATGCAAAAGTCAGCTATTAATTAGTAGATAGGTCGGTTCAGAAAATACAAATGCATTCGGTAAAATTTGGTGTGCTTTTACTGAATTAATTGTTTGTACATTCCTTAAAAGAAATCACTGAAGAACCAGAACCTTTTGGGCCTGGTGGCGCAGGGTACGCCCAAAGTCTCCGGAGTTCTCCTGCTTAGCTACACAGAGACACGGGACACTCTGTCGGCGTTAGAAGATCAGATTTATTTAGCTGCAGCTAGTACAGTTATCCTAGAAGTACACAAAGTAGGTTCTCAAAAGACTGCCACTTCACTCTGTGGCGCACAGGGTTTTATACCATACAAGGTTCAGACATATTGACCCAAAGCCCTCCCAGAACATACAGGAAAGAGCCAATAAGGAAAGTTAGAAAACAGGATGGAACCAATGGAAAAGTTGGAAAACAAAAGTGTCAGATGACTCGAAGAGACCTCTCCTCCAACTATGTTTGTCACCCCACCCTCAATCTAATTTATTAACAGACTCATAACTAACTTGCAGGTGGCGAGATACGTTTGTGTGTGTTGGAGGATAGTTGTGAAACAAGAGAATGCTAGCAGAAGACAGTGAAGGCCAGATGATAAGATAAGGTCAGGAAAGAATGGTGTGAGCCAACAGATAGTTGAGACGGGGATTAGAAAAGCCAGACAGGGATTAGTGTACTCGGCTAGGTCTAACACCAGCCTTTCAAATAGAGGCAGAAGGCGTATTTCGACACCAGGCTACAGAAAAAGCAGAATAGACTTTGTTCGCCGTGCTGCCTGAGTGATGGCAACACAAAATGGCGGCGGGCCACAAAATGGCGGGTCGATTCGATCGCGATCGAAAATCGAAGTTCCTCAGACCCTCCTTTTGCCAGAACTCAGGCAAGATAGACTCATGCTAATCTGAGTCCACGTCAATAGCCATGAGGTCATCAAGCTGTTGCTGTAACATCATTCTTATGTTTTCTGTTACTTGTGGTTTGTGTTTTGGGATGCACATAGTAGTACAAAGATCACAGATAGCGGGACCACAGTGCATACAAAGGCAACAGGAGAAAATAATGGTCAAGATTATACCAAGAAACGTCAATGCTTTCCAACCCCATTTAGACAGTAGTCCCCAAAACCATTCCGTTAAAGACCAATCTCCTTCGTCCTGATGAATAGACTCAGAGATTATGTACAACTTGGAGATAGCTTGGTATACTGTCGGAACGTCATTAGGTATGAATATACAGCAACTTGACCAGATCAATTTGCATACTCCACCACGATCGGCAAGAACAAAGTCTAAGGCAACTCGATTTTGTAATGTCATAAGACGATCCGCCTGTAGTTCTGCCGTGATGTTACTTAAGGCTCCTACAGTGATGTCTATTGTAGTCTCTACGACATGGACCAGTTGCCTTATATTTCTGCTGTTAGCCATTGGACCCCAGAAGGGAAGAAATCCCTTAAGGAAATCTCCTCCCTCTTGTCCTGCTGTGTCCTTTGAATCAGTAATCCCTCTGCTGTATCGGGTTCGGTGATGATTTGCGGAAGCGGTGTAAGTAGGGGGAAGAAGAAAGGCTGTATAACAAGTGCCAGAGAAACCCGTTGGTAACCAAGTATAAGCTCTATTATAGCAGATGAAATAGGTGCCTTGAGACGGCACTAGAGGAGGCGAGTTCTGAGAGGAATAAAAGTACATGTAGGAGCAGTTATTCCTTTGTGTAGTGTCAGAAGAGCGATCATTTATCTGTAAGCAGAAGTTACCCTGATGTGGTATAGTCCAAATCGGCGAGGACTTTCCTTTTCCAACTTTACTACTAAGACTAGACATATATTGGGTGACGTTCCAATTAGTGTACGCTTTTCTTTCGTCAATGGAGATTTTACTATTTTCCATGATTTTAGCCATAGCTACCATACCCTTAATCAAAGAACTATGACTAAAATCCGGATAATTAACATGTGAACTAACAGATCGTCTGAATTTGCTTTGATAAGCATTGGAGAAAATGACAAAGTAAGCCCAAGCAGAACCCTCATAAGAAAAAGGGAGAACTAGATATGGCATTCCTTTCTCTGTGGTATGTGGCATAAGACCACACACCCAACAATCAGTTGTATTAACCACTAATTGGTGCTGATGTAATAGCTGGATAAAGGAATTGTTATAATATTCGGTTCTTCTGACGAGTTCATGTGGAGGAAGAGTATGAAAAAGATGTGGAGAGATAGTAGGAGAAGACAAAGAGGAAGAAGGGGAGATAACTTTTGACTGCAAAGCATAAATTATCCAACTAATAAACGCCAAAGTAAAACACAATGATATAATAACGTATAAAGTTATGCTGAAACGACTGTACATTATTTTACAGGATGCTTTCTTTATTTCATCTTTTCCCTCTCTATTGCCTAGTGTAGTTTCCATCTTTCTAATGGATGCTCACTGCAATCTTCCTCAATCGCTAAGTCACGATGGTCTACCGTCCTATGACACTGAAGATCCTGCAGGCCTATTGCCACTACTCAGGTCGTGACTTAGACTCCTACCGTGACCCTGCAACCGGGACAGAATACTACACAAGGGAGAAGAGTCTTAAATGTTCTTTGGTCTAGGTCTTAAATTATATCATTCCTTCCCCGGAACACTCTGGTCTTGGAACAATGTTCGTGGTTTAGTCGTATCCAAGCGACGATGTGATGGAATTGCTTCCTGTAAAATGTCGTCGTCCTCTTTCTCAGACAGAGTCTCATTCAGGTGTGCATCGCTGAAGGGTACGAATCGTGGAACTCTTTCACTTTCACAGTCACCAACACCTCTGCGTACCCATTGATCGTATGGCAAAGGCACTTTCTTACAATGCACACCGTGAATCCAATTTTTATTTCCTTCGACTTTAACTGCTGTCCTCGTGGTGAGAAGGACCATTTGGGGCTCCCGCCATCTGGGTTCCAAATTGCTGGTCCTCTGGAAATTCTTCACACATACCCAGTCACCTGGTCGGATGAAGGGACCTGGGTCTGTGGAAGCCTTCGGCAGAGCACTCTGAACCTGTTGATGAAGAACACGCAATTTAGTCGTAAGGTCATGCAGATAGTCAATCAACATTGGATATGGCAAGTCTGAGTATTTCTTAGGGCGAGGGATTCCCCATACGTTAGCCGGACGCCCAAACACCACTTCGTATGGGCTAAGTCCAAACAAGAGTGTACTGCAGTTCTGGTGGATAGCAGAGCTAACGGCAAAGCATCGGGCCAATTGAGTCCTGTACTTGCTTGAACCTTTGCTAATTTTAACTTCAAGGTTCCGTTGTAACATTCTACTAAACCAAACATGGGAAAGAATTCTTTTAGAAGGATTTTAGCTGTGGATAGGGCTGTGTTATCCTTTAGAGGGTATGCTTCTATCCATCTCGAAAAGGCGCATACTACCACCAGAACATATTTGAGGTTGTTGCATCGCTCCATATGAATGTAATCGATTTGCAACACCTCAAATGGATATGTCGGAGGAGCAAAGTGACCCGCTGGAGTTGGGGTTCCCTTTCCCGGGTTGTATATTAAACAAACAATACAGTGCTTCACTACATTGTCTGCACATTTTGGGATACCTTCATTCTGCCACACTGGAGCCAGAAGTTTACAAATACCTTTTGCACTTAAGTGGGCTGGACCATGTGCCATAGTAACCACTGGGAGAACATAGGCATCTGGTAACAGCCAACGTTGATGTTCAGATAATTCCACCCAACAACCCATCTCATCTAACATTCCCATACTTTCTTTCCACTTGCTTATCTCCCTCTCTAAAGCCTCTTTCTGAATCGCTTTTACACTTTTCACTGTATTCTCATACATTTCTCTCTCTCTCTGACCCAATTCGCAGGACCTGCCACATACATTCGACTTGTTGAATCTCTCGCTGTCTTCTTTGCTATTTCATCTGCAAACGCATTTCCCCGACCAACATCATCCGTAATCTTTTTGTGTGCACTACATTTTACTATCGCTATTTGGGTGGGTAAGGCAAGTGATTCAAGGAGATCAGTCACTAACTGACCATGTTGTATTTTGGTGCCATGTGAAGTGAGAAAACCCCTTTCCTTCCAGAGACGCCCAAAGTTGAACGCTACACCAAAAGCGTATTGGCTGTCAGTGTATACGTTCACTCTTTTCCCTTTCGATAATACAGAAGCTCTTGTTAATGCTATCAATTCTGCTGCTTGCGCTGAATTATGTCTAATGCGTGCAGTTTCCACAATCGTATGTAAAGTAGTTACAGCATAGGCTGAAACTGCATCTCCATTAGGCATTTTAAAACAAGAACCGTCTACCCATAGAGTTCCATCCGGATTCTCTAGCGGTGTGTCTCTCAGGTCAATTCTTCCTTTTGTCTCTTCCTCAGTACGGAAGAAACAATCATGCTGATCCTCAACACTTTCCTCATTTGTAAGGGGCAACAGAGTAGCTGGATTTAGGGTATTACATCGTTTGATGTGTATGTTACTAGCCAAAAGTGTCAGCTCGTAACCAGTTAAACGAGCACTCGTAAGATGCTGCGTTTTCGTTCTGTTTAGCAAAGTATCCACTGCATGTGGCACCATGACAATGAGAGTGTTATCCAACACCACTCCAGCAGACTGACAAATAGAAATTGCTGCTGCTGCTGTCGCTTTGAGACAACTGGGCAATGCTTTAGCTACAGGATCTAACGTAGCCGAAAAATAGGCACATGGCCGCTGTTTGTCTCCAAATTGTTGTGCTAAAACTGACAATGCACAACCTTCTCTCTCATGAACATAGAGAGTAAAAGGCTTAGTGTAATCTGGAGTGCCTAGTACAGGAGCAGAACACAGAGCGGTACGTAAGTCAGTGAAACTCTTTTGGCACTCATCAGTCCATGGAAGGGGATGAGGCGTATCTTTTAAAGTGAGTACCAACAAAGGTTTGGCAATTAGAGAGAAGTTAGGGATCCACTGTCTGCAATAAGAAGTAATACCCAGAAAGGCACGTACCTCCCTTCGTGTGGATGGTACAGACATTCGCATAATTGCCTGAATTCATTCTGGTGTCAATCGTCATCCCTCCTTTGATAGGAGATGACCCAAGTAAGTAACCTCTCGACAAACATATTGTAGTTTGGAAGGTGAAACCTTGTGATTCAGTTTAAACAAGTGGCGTAACAATGCAATAGTGACATCTTTGCAGATATCGTTTGAATCGGCGGCGACTAATAAAGCATCCATATACTGGATAAGAGCAGCACTAGACGGCAAACAAAAAGTATCAAGATGACATTTTAAAGCTTGGCTGTAAATAGAGGGACTTTCACAATAGCCTTGGGGTGCGCGCTTAAACCGGAAGCTTCGGCCTCCAAGAGAGAAACCAAAAATGTCCCTACTCTCTTCTGCAGCGGGAATACTAAAGAAGGCATTCTTTAGATCAATAACAGAGAACCAAGTCGCTGTGGAAGGTATCATTGTCAACAAAGCAGTGATATCTGGAACAACAGGAAATTGTGGGACAACGATTTTGTTTACCTCCCGCAGATCAATTACGAAACGGTACACAGGAGGCTGAGAAGGATCAGTGCGTTTAAGAACAGTAAGAATAGGACTATTGCATGTATTACCTCTTGTTTCTTCAACCACACCCTTCTGAATCAAGTCATGAATGATTCCCAAAAGCGCTTTCTCACCTTCAGCAGAAATTCTATATTGTGGGATGCGCGTGCGTTGAAGAACCAGAACCTTTTGGGCCTGGCGGCGCGGGGTACGCCCAAAGTCTCCGGAGTTCTCCTGCTTAGCTACACATAGACACGGGACACTCTGTCGGCGTTAGAAGATCAGATTTATTTAGCTGCAGCTAGTACAGGTATCCTAGAAGTACACAAAGTAGGTTCTCAGGAGACTGCCACTTCACTCTGGCGCACAGGGTTTTATACCATACAAGGTTCAGACATATTGACCCAAAGCCCTCCCAGAACATACAGGAAAGAGCCAATAAGGAAAGTTAGAAAACAGGATGGAACCAATGGAAAAGTTGGAAAACAAAAGTGTCAGATGACTCGAAGAGACCTCTCCTCCAACTATGTTTGTCACCCCACCCTCAATCTAATTTATTAACAGACTCATAACTAACTTGCAGGTGGCGAGATACGTTTGTGTGTGTTGGAGGATAGTTGTGAAACGAGAGAATGCTAGCAGAAGACAGTGAAGGCCAGACGATAAGATAAGGTCAGGAAAGAATGGTGTGAGCCAACAGATAGTTGAGATGGGGATTAGAAAAGCCAGACAGGGATTAGTGTACTCGGCTAGGTCTAACACCAGCTTTTCAAATAGAGGCAGAAGGCGTATTTCGACACCAGGCTACAGAAAAAGCAGAATACACTTTGTTCGCCGTGCTGCCTGAGTGATGGCAACACAAAATGGCGGCGGGCCACAAAATGGCGGGTCGATTCGGTCGCGATCGAAAATCGAAGTTCCTCATCACACAAATTGCAAATAGCTAAATGTCCCAATTTATGATGTCTTACCCGGAATCTTTGTACTTGAGGGCAAAAGATTCTTAAACTCCATGAGTCTGCAGTGAGCTGTACTCTGGTTATTTTGCAGTTACTAGGTCAACATGCAAACAAATGAGTGCAGAAAAGAAGAATGCTTTTGATATTTATAACTGTTATGGAAACTATTATGGGATGTTACTACTGTGAATAATGTGCCTTAAGAGTAGACCATCTTGGTGGTTAGTTCTGTTATGATAATTGTACAAAATTATATCGTTGCCAGCAGGGCCAGAGCTCCCAAACAGTGTCCTGGAATCCACATATTTGGGTCATTTAGGGAAAATTGACTTTAGGTTCCCATACCAAATCCACCAAGTACTGTTGATAATGCAGACATATACGTTTTTATTTACCATTACTTCGGGATGGAATGCTTGTGAATTTACACATAATGGAGCAATTCAGCTGTTTTGATATTTTATGTGGAGGGCAGTGAACATGTCAGATATCTTTTATGTTGATATAGCATGCGCTCTGTTACTCTGTTTAAAAGAGGTGTACAAATGGCACGCCAAGTTTGACAAAGGCCGGTTTTACGGCGAAACGCGTTGTCTGAATACATTTGTGCCATGGAATACCGTGCTGTGAGGGCTCTGTTCTTTTACCTCAGGAACAGAATTTGGAGGAATGTTTTTAGGTCTCGCCTTGCTATCGCGTAAGCGATCGCAAGCAAGACTATAGTAAGGGGCATTTAAAAGTGCTCCGAAAAGCGGATTGCATGGCGAGCACGCCCACAGTCACGCGCATCGTGCCGCCATGCAATCCGTTTGGCATCGCACTTCAAAGGGTCCGCTCCCCCGCCCCCACCATGCGCGCCACGCTCCGCCGGGCTTGTCTTGTTACCTTTTGTTGTCAGATCCAAAAGGCTCACATACCCACTGATGTGTTTTGACTCAGACGTTGAAGTAAGTACACACATGGAAAAATGGACAGGGATGTGTGGCAGCGAGCAATCAGCACCGCCTTGCATCTTTATTTATTTTCTAAATGGCGACGCTTTGACTTTAAGCGCGCCTTTCATTGTCTAAGAACAGAGTCACTTTCACTATAAATTGGCATTTCTTTATTTCACACTGGCAACCCAATTGATTTGCTTTTCTGAAAGTTCCGGGCCAACAGCTCGTTGTTCTCCTGTACCCAGACCACCCCCCTCCCGCTGTTCACTGTTAACCCAACTTGCTCTCCTGTCCCAGCATCTCATCTCCCCACCCCTCCTCCACGCTGAACCACTTTCCTTCCCGCTGTCTCCTGAGCACTGATCGCTTGATTTACAGCCTCAATAGCTTTAACTCTAATTTACAATAAAAAACCTCCACTGTAAACAAAATAACATATGTGAAAACATTACCACTACTTCATTACTGTCTCTACGCTCTCCTTGTCACACTGTCCTTCCTTTCACCTTGTTACAAAGTCCCTCCTTTCACATTTTCACACTATTCCTCCTTTCACCAGAGGCTCTCAGCTTCTTAGTGGACTCCTCCCTTCACCTCAGCCTTTCACTGTGATCTAGTGGCACTCCCATCCAGTACTTCACGGGCTATCTCTCCACTCGTCATTCTGTCCCTCCTTTCACCGGAGGCTTTCTTTTTTTCACCCAGTCACTTATTTCATCACAATCTTTCAGTCTCTCATTGCGCACTCCCCTCTGGCACTTCATGGACTCTACCTTTTCATCCTGCCCCTTCCCTCACCAGAGTCTCTGCTTCATACCGGACTCCTCCTTTCACCTCAGCTTTTCATCTCTCCTAATGGCACTCCCCCACCGGTACCTCACGGTCTGTCCCTCCCCTCTCCTTGTCCTCCTGTCCCCCGCTCTCCTCGTTACCCTGTACCTCCCTTCATCAGAGGCTCTCTCTTTTTATTTCCCATTAACTCGTTCTCCAGCGCTGAAGGTCATTCCAATGGCAATAGCACTATGTAAATATAATTACTTTACTGCCAATAGCTCCAACTTTAACAAATGCGAGCCCTATTGCATTGTAAATGCTTGTTTTGATTTTGCTAATATCGGATACCTGGACATTTCTTATTGGCTCAAACAGCGAGTTTGCTGGCTGATGACATTTAAGGAAAGAGGCTGAGTTCAATGATTGCATGAAAGGTGCCTTCCGAGAATGGTCTCAGCTGTAAAATTCAAATGATCACTATACTCAGAATCCTTAGGTTAAGGAGTTGATATCCCCAGTGTTTGCACGTGAGCATTGGTGAGACTGTTTGTGTGAGGTCCAGCACAGTGAAGGGCCCCAGTTGGAGACTGTACAGACATATGCACATTGTCAAAGTTATAATTACAAGGGGAGTCAATATCGCCTTTTTGCGTGTATATTCTTTCTCTTTCCTTCTGTTGCTGTGCGCTGCTTCGGTGCGCATTGAGGATTACACATGGGTTTTTAAAAGGTGTAGCAGTATAGCGCTGTTGGGAAATATGTTGCCTTCCCTTTTGTTTTGGGAAAGCTGCGCTCCTGTTACATCTGTTTGCATTTATGACTTTGCGCAGTGATTGTATATGGCTGGCTGTGGAGCTGGGATTTAGCGGTAAGGATCCGACACTGGTCGCAAGAATCTTACCAGAGGTTCTGCCTTCTATCGAGTCCTTAGTGCATAAGCAAACCACTGCGCATGGCACAGGGAACATGTAGCTTTATTATATTCAGAAACCGGTCCTGTTTAAAGGTCACGCTGACCCCATCAGGTAACACTGTCTAAAATAAATAGTTCATGCTGCGATAAAATCTAGTGAAAAGGAGACGTGCTGATAACCATCTACTGCCTTTGTTACAAGGCGCTCAGCGTAGGATGGAGTCTGGGATAAAATGTTTATGTTCATAAACATGTTGAGGTGATAGGCATGTCATTTAATTTCCTGAATTCTGGTTTTGCTACAAATACAACAAAACCAATCACCATTAATGTTCTAAACACTGCATAGATGCCATGTTAATGAATGCGGAGTCTGAAGAGCACACTTGACGCACTGAATCGCCTCGACAATGATTGGTCACAACAGGGACTACCTGTCCCACAATGCATCGTCATGATGAACTATGCTAAAGAGCCCCGCCAGCGGGTAGGCAGCTGGAAGTTTGTGTGTGGACTCGTTCCAGTGGCGCTATCAATTGTACCACGGTCCTGGCATCATAAATCGCCTGTTAATTCCAATAATGCTCGATCGCCCCAACACGTCCCATGATGTCTCGGGATGAAGACCTGCACTGTGCTGCATGGCCCCCGCCAGTGATAGACAATTAACAGTTTGTTTGCCACCTCATTCTAACATCGTTGAATAAACAAATGTTTTACGGCATGTCTGAGACTTCAGTAATGCGGAAACAAATACCCAGGATTGATGCACGACTTCACCTGGGAACTTTGCCAAGGCTGCCCGGGGGGCCACGAAGGGGACCCTCCAACAGGGTGGCCACCTTAGTGCCACAGGAAAGCACACTAGTCAGCACACTAGTGCCCCCGGTCTAGGGACCAGGGGGGTCAGTCAGCCGCATCACTTCCGGCCGTGGTGGGGAGGTCAAGGTTACAAATACCTTCCCCCGCTCACTGTGCAGCCTCTTGTCTGCTGCCTGTCTCGCTGTTTCCCGCCCTACCGCTTACCTTGTAGACGGCCAGAGGGTGGTAATGGGAGGGGAAGAATCTAACTTATTGTTTTGTGTTGCAGGAGGAGTTACAGGGCGATCCAGAGTTTGCAAGGTACAGAAGGGTACTACATGCAGCAGCACATTAAGGGTACTAAGCCAAGGATACCCAGGGATGCCTTAGCGGGTCCCCTGGAAGTACGACGGCGCCCCGTTAGTCCTACCGACGGTTGTGGGCCTGAGTAACCGGGGGCTGCCTGGAAAGCTCCGCCCACGCCCCTTCTGTGGGGCGTGTGTAAGTGCGTGGACTGGCGGTCCACTGATGGGAGGGGTGGCCCCTCCCATAATTGGTAACCACCGATTGGCGAGGCCACGGTGTAATTGTGCTCATCAGGCGGGCTGGTGGCATAGAGGCTGGCCTGCCCTCGGATCGCCTGTAAGATAACCCACCATGTTGGCATATTTGTTATGCAAATAAACCTGCAGCAATTTTCTCCACTAGCAAGGTGTTGTGTGGTTTATTTATCTATGTTGCTGTATGAGAACTGAGTGTTGCCGATATTGGCACTATGGTCATGGACTCACTGCGGGCTCAGTTTCAATTAGTCCCGGAGTAAAGTGCGTAGATGAATGCGAATTTGACACTACCGAAAACATCTGAGTTAAGCCTTCCTGCGCTTCATATAATCTTCCCTCTCAAACGACAAAAAAACACCTGCAGACATATTTTGGTTGATTGTGCCCTCGTCTCCCTTCCTCTGTAGCTCAGCGGCTTGCCAGTCTTGGTTGGCCCGTGCTGTCTTGTTGCCATGGCGCTGCCTAGTTAGTTCACGCGCTGCACATGCATTTACTGAAAGAGACAAACAGACTGACAATTATTAGAGCCAGTGCAAGATATCCGAAATGAGAGCTCCCGTACATTTAAAAAAGCGAAGCGCCTGTGTCTGCTTTGAAATATGTGCAAATACCACTGGAAATGTCACATAACTATGCCTTCCTTATCATCACCACACGACACCAGGCTGTGCAGAGCCTTTCTTGTTTCAACACATACATATATATGTATTTTACTTACATCATGGTGCTGATTCTGATCCTGGAAAAACCGGGTACGAACCGTCGGTCGGAGCGTTTTCTCCGTCCGACTCGTACCCGGGAAAAAAACATTACAAACATGCAAGTACGATTCGCACGGACACACCATTTCCGTACGAATCGTACAAAACACCGACCGACGAAAATATACATACAAATGTGATCCGGGGAACGCGCCGACATGACGTCGGGACGCATTCAGGCTGCGTTCCACGAACCAGGAAGTACGAACCGCACCGACGTCAACCCGCACGGATAAAATTCTTCGACTGCCAAAAACTACCGGGAAATCAGGACGACGCGCGCAAGGAGCACCTGTACGCGACGGACAGCCATGGACCCGAACCTACGTGTCATCCCAGCCCTCATAGCAGTCCACCTGCTCTACAGGAACCGACGCAGACGCCGCAGAAGGTCAGAACAACACCCAGGGGCAAAGGGGGGGGGGGCGGGGACAGGACACAAAACCCCCACCCAAGTCACAAATCATACATGCCCTGGACATACCTGACCTTCAGGGCCTGGTCACTTCGAGGGGGTGGGGGCGTGTCCAGCAACGGAAGTGGATGTACACGCGAACCGGCAACACAACAAGTCCGGTACGTACCGTACCCACGCTCTTAAGGAGTCGTACCACGCCCACCCCTACGCCACCCCAACAATGGTGGTACGGCCCGTACCCATGTTCCAAAGGCCCGGGTACGGGCCACACCCCCACCCGTGTATGTACGGCACGTACCAACACCCCAACAGTGCATGTACGGACCGTACCCCCACCTGTGTATGCATGGAGCGTACCCAGACCCGCGTATGTTCGGAGCGTACCCCCACCCGTGTATGTACGGACCCTCCCCACACCCGCGTACGTATGGAGCGTACCCCCACCCCAACAGTGTATGTACGGACCGTACCCCCACCCGTGTATGAATGGAGCGTACCAACACCCCACCCGTGTATGTACGGACCGTACCCCCACCCCACCAGTGTATGTACGGACCGTACCCCCACCCGTGTATGAATGGAGCGTACCAACACCCCACCCGTGTATGTACGGACCGTACCCCCACCCCAGCAGTGTATGTACGGACCGTACCCCTACCCCACCAGTGTATGTACGGACCGTACCCCCACCCGTGTATGCATGGAGCGTACCCAGACCCGCGTATGTTCGGAGTGTACCCCCACCCGTGTATGTACGGACCCTACCCACACCCGCGTACGTATGGAGCGTACCCCCACCCCAACAGTGTATGTACGGACCGTACCCCCACCCGTGTATGAATGGAGCGTACCAACACCCTACCCGTGTATGTACGTACCGTACCCCCACCCCAGCAGTGTATGTACGGACCGTACCCCCACCCGTGTATGAATGGAGCGTACCAACACCCCACCCGTGTATGTACGGACCGTACCCCCACCCCAGCAGTGTATGTACGGACCATACCCCCACCCCACCAGTGTATGTACGGACCGTACCCCCACCCGTGAATGAATGGAGCGTACCAACACCCCACCCGTGTATGTACGGACCGAACCCCCACCCCAACAGTGTATGTACGGACCGTACCCCCACCCGTGTATGCATGGAGCGTACCCAGACCCGCGTATGTTCGGAGCGTACCCCCACCCGTGTATGTACGGACCCTACCCACACCCGCGTACATATGGAGCATACCCCCACCCCAACAGTGTATGTACGGACCGTACCCCCACCCGTGTATGTATGGAACGTACCCAGACCCGTGTATGTTCGGAGCGTACCCCCACCCGTGTATGTACGGACCCTACCCACACCCGCGTACGTATGGAGCGTACCCCCACCCCAACAGTGTATGTACGGACCGTACCCCCACCCGTGTATGCATGGAGCATACCCAGACCCGCGTATGTTCGGAGCGTACCCCCACCCGTGTATGTACGGACCCTACCCACACCCGCGTACGTATGGAGCGTACCCCCACCCATGTATGTATGGAGCGTACATGGCCAGACACAGGAGGGGTTTGTGCAGAGTCCTCCCAGCAGTGCCCAGACGCAGGAGGGGTGTGTGCAGAGTCCTCCCAGCAGTGCCCAGACACAGGAGGGGTGTGTGCAGAGTCCTCCCAGCAGTGCCCAGACACAGAAGGGGTGTGTGCCTATCATTCCCAGCAGTGCCCAGACACATGAGGGGTGTGTGCAGAGTCCTCCCAGCAGTGCCCAGACACAGGAGGGGTGTGTGCCTATCATTCCCAGCAGTGCCCAGACACAGGAGGGGTGTGTGCAGAGTCCTCCCAGCAGTGCCCAGACACAGGAGGGGAGTGTGCCTATCATTCCCAGCAGTGCCCAGACACAGGAGGGGTGGGTGCAGAGTCCTCCCAGCAGTACCCAGACGCAGGAGGGGTGTGTGCAGAGTCCTCCCAGCAGTGTCCAGACGCAGGAGGGGTGTGTGCCTATCATTCCCAGCAGTGCCCAGACACAGGAGGGGTGGGTGCAGAGTCCTCCCAGCAGTGCCCAGACGCAGGAGGGGTGTGTGCAGAGTCCTCCCAGCAGTGCCCAGACACAGGAGGGGTGTGTGCAGAGTCCTCCCAGCAGTGCCCAGACACAGGAGGGGTGGGTGCAGAGTCCTCCCAGCAGTGCCCAGACACAGGAGGGGTGTGTGCAGAGTCCTCCCAGCAGTGCCCAGACACAGGAGGGGTGTGTGCCTATCATTCCCAGCAGTGCCCAGACACAGGAGGGGTGTGTGCAGAGTCCTCCCAGCAGTGCCCATGGAAAGAAAAAGGGTGGAGTACCCACAGATCCAATTGCCACAATTGTCAGTCAGGTGCACAAAGACCCTGCAGTACATGTAACACATGTGTGCGAGGCTGGGAGTACACATATGCATACTGCCTAAAATGGAACATGTCCACATGAAGTCATGTCAACAGACTACATACACAAGTACAGTGATCACCCAGGATGCCACGAATGATGCAGGTGGAGACATCGCTCTGCATGCACGGCCAAAGTTGAAGGTGTCCGTCACACACCCAGCTAATGTAGACACAGCTCAGCGCAACATATTGGAAACACCCTGCAGGGAAGATGTCAGGGTACACAGAGGAAGGAACACACCTTGGGACAATTACACCATGCAGTAACTGCCTACATGAACAAAGAAACTTAGCTAACACCTTGTGATGGCACACAGATACCAGGGTCCCCCCTATGACCAGCACACTACTACATTTCCCATACACCCAACACATAATCACCACCCAAAATCATGGAGCAGCCCCACCAACAGCAATACCACAAAAGCAGTAGTGTTCTAAGAAAAAAAAAGGCTTTATTCAGCATTAGGAAAAAAAGTTTGTGTGGATAAAGTTCAATATTTACAAAGCCCATAGGGCAGTCCATTAGTCACAGCTGGATTGGGGACACAGTGGGACGCGTGTCCCCTAGCTTGCCTGCACAGTTCAGACAACCCTGCTTCCACAGGGGGGTAAGCATCATGTGGGGGGAAGGACCAGGCACCGCAGGGACAGGAGGGGCAAGGGCAGGCGTTGTGGGTGCAGGGACGGAGGACTCCACCACAGGTTTTGGGGCAGCGCCAAAGGAGGTGGTGAGGATGGCGCTGCACACGTCTGCAAGGTCCCCCAGCGTATCCCCTGCACCCGAAGGAACCACAGGCCCCAAGGAGGGGGGGGGGCAGAGGAATGGGTCGCAGTGCCACTGGGGGAGGGTGTGGACAGGGGGGGGCACTCAACTACCCTGACCGGGGATTCCTTTGCCCGCTTGCTGGGTGGTGTCACTGTTGGGCTCAGGGACAGAGCGGCCATGAAGGAATCTTTGTTGGATTCGTGGCCAGGAGAGCTGAGGGGAGTGGATTTGGAGGGAGTGGATTTGGCGGAATACGGACTCCCACTCTGGCTGCGTGACTTACGTTTGTCCCCCGACCCAGTGAGTGTGCCTACCTCACCCTGTGTGTGCGTGCCAGGAGGTGTGCGCTTGCCCTGCCCTGCTGGTGTGGTGCCTGTGTCTGGTGTTGTGCGTGCATGCTGACGTCTGGGTGTATGTGGGACAGGCATGGGAGTGGGAAGTGTGGATGGGGCAGGGGTAGGGGGTGGGACGTAGCGCTGCAGGAGATCCACTGCTGCAGTCAGTGTCGAGTCTATGGACCTCAGCAAGTTGCGTTGGTCAGACTGCGCGGCTGAAATGCCCTCCAAGTATGCCTCCATCTGGTTGAGCACTTGGCTGTGGCCATGGAGGACATTAAGCGTTGCAGTCTGACCCTCCCGCAACTGCCGCAGAATGTCCACAGACTCGGCATTGGTGGCAGCAGTGGAGACAGGGGCAGGGGGTGCGGTGCCTGGCAAGAAGGAGACACGTGCTGACCGAGCACGGCGGGAAGGGACACGAGCAAGTGGGAGGCCGGTGATCGGAATGGAGGGGGCGGGTAGTGATGGAGTGCTGGTGTCAGATGTGGGACCAGCCACCGCCCCCTCTGTGTGCTCAGCCTCGGACCCGTCTGCGTCATAGTCGGTGGTGGATTGACTGGACAGGTCCTCCGTTGCACTCCCGTCGGCCTCCGTGCCACTCGATGTGCCAGACAACTCTGCACTGCTGGCACTGGTGCCCGCTCCCTCCTCACGGTCCGTGCCAGTGTCTCCCTCGGTGTCCCCCGACGATGCTGTGGGCAAGGTGAAGAGACAGGAAATAATCAGGTACCTGTATACATATGTCACATGAGTCAAATCCACATAGATCACAGTGCATAGCCTGAAAAGCAACATGAGTAACATCTACAATACAAGGCACATATGTAGGCCCTGCAACAAACAGTTGCTTGTCCCACCATGCCACTGACCAACTATGGAGAGCATGACACAATAGCAAATAACATGATATGGATTTGGACAGAGGAGCCAGGCACTGGGGACAATCCAGCACAGCATCTGCAGCACACAGCGTTGGCGTAAAAAGGGATGAGCAGGAACCATGTCTATTAACTGTAGGCACATGCTGCAAAGGCAATACTTAAAAACATGCCCAACATCAATGGGTCACTGCACCTTGAGTGTATGTCCAGACAAACATCACACACTGGCCAGACCTAGCAAGGAGACTTCAGGTCTAGACATGTAGGCCTTGCCCGCACCAACCACCCCCTACATGAGACAATTTATTGAGACACAGGAAGCACTTACATCTCTTAGTCTGGAATAAAAACACATGGCCTGCAAGAAATCCGGATTGGACACCAAATACCCCTGGTGCGCCGGTACAAATACAGCATCTACAAATGGCCATCATCAGATCATTTTACCAAGACACACAGGCACTGGCCCCCGTGAGTATGAACAAGGGACATTTGGTCAGCCTGTACAGTGGACACATGTAGCAGAGTTTACGTACACACAAATGGTGCCAGGGTACAATGGCACAGAGCACAACCTATGCTGTAGACACAGAGATTGTCGACATTATTGGATTACACACATGATACCTAGGAAAAGATGCCCCAGGGGACAGTAGTGGCCACACTACTCCATGGTCCTGAATGGTAATGACTGCAACACAAGCAACCATCCCTGCACTCTGCATATCTCACACTCATGCACATCATGTCACAGGCCACAAAATAGGACATGCATGCTGTAAAGAAATACACTTTAGAGACACACTCCTATGTCTGGACTCAGCATCAGTGACAACTGACATGGACCCCACAAGTACTGAACTGGACAGGGCACAGGCAAGGTCCCAAAACCTGTTACACACCACCCCCACAGATGAAGCTGCAAGCATTGGGCACATCGATAAACTGGCAGCCTAGATAACCTTGTGCAAGTGTGACTACACACAGACCAGGGTACACATGCCAAGGAGGGGAAGGGAGGAAGGACAGCACCGCTACACTTTGGGGACCAGGAACTGCACTGCACATGTAAACCCTGGCAGTGTATCCATGCAACTGTGCACTTACAAATGCTGGTGACACACAACAAACATACATGTACCTACCCCCTTCCTGCTGCTGCTTTTCCCGTAAGCGCCTGTCCATGTCACGGAAGACGACCGCCAGCACACGCTTGTGGATGTGGGTCAGACGGCGGCGCCCATGGTTCTTTTGGCTCACAGGTGAGTCCCCCAGCAGGACCCGTGCGATCCTCCGCGTCCAGCACCGGATATCCTGCCAGCGTTTCTTCACCTGGGCTAGGCGCCGCTTCCGACCATCCGTCTGTCTCACGGCACTGACGGCGTCCTTCCAGATCTGCTCCTTGGCACAGGCGCCTACCTGTGAGGATGAAAAAGTGAGACAACATCAATACACCTGCGACATGTCACAGAGACACACATTAGAACAATTTGGCTGGTTTTCACAGGGCATAGAATGCATCAAACTCATTACACCTGTGTCATAGGGACACTTTCCTCTGTGGAAGGCAAAAAGCACTAGGTGGCATTGTAGAGTACACAGGTGGCATGAGGGGTACGACACACTCAATCATCCAGGCTCATACTGGGCATCATAAGCGACACCAGGATTATGTGCAGCACCTCAAAGCAGTCACATGCCACAGGCCACTGAGGCGCCCTCAGCATAGTACACAGACACACACAGCCACAGGACAATCACCTGCCATTGACAACTGCAGCTACACACCTCACTCTGCACATGTGCCACTAGACTGGGGGGTGTCCCAGGTGTGGGGCTGGCCCATCACCGCAGACACACAGCACTGCTCCCTGCTCACATCAGATGGGCAGGGTATATCCATCCCTCATGCAGCTGGGGTGCTACACTCCACATATGCACTCACCCACATGACAGGGGACTTACACACACACACCAATGTCCAGGGGACAAACACATCATTTGGACACTCTCAGCACATGTACACTAAACAAACACACATCTGTGGGTACTGCCACCTGTCACACTGGGGGGACCACAGATTCACATAAGGACTGTAGTAACAACATTCCCAGGAGGATTAGACAGACAGAATGTGTAATGCCACATGCAGTGATTGTCACAGTACACACAATGCAAGTGAGGAGAGCAGACATGCACCACAGCATGCTCTGGCTAGGAGACATTAGGCATTCCCCCACCCGGGACCCACCCTACAGTACATTGCATGTGTGTTACACCTGGACACAATGGCAGAAGTCACAGTCACAAAAAAGGGGCACAGTCTTTGCTAGTGGACTCAGCACTCACCTGAACCCCTGGTTGACCATACAGCATGGGGTACTGTGGGAGGATCACATCCAGTAGGGCTTGGTTCTCCTCCTGGGTGAAAGGCTGGGCCCTCTCCACAGACCTGGACATGGTGCCAGAGGATTCACAAGCAGCATCAGTGTAGTTGAATCAAAGGATGTGCAGGCAAGTGCTCTCTCATGGGTCCTGGCTGCCTTATATCTATCTTGCTGCCCTGTTTCATTCACAGGAGTACAGAGTGATTGGTCACTCACATTTGCATCCTATGTTTCCTCCAATCCCTTTAAACCTACCACAGTCAGTGGCTTTGCTCTCTTTTTTTTTATAGAGCATGATGTCAACTCAACAACCACTTTGCAACAATGTAGATTCTTTCAAACCGACTTTAGCTGGGCACCTGATGAAAAAAATTCAAACTTTAAACTCGGTCTCCATGACAACCAGCATGCATGTAGGGCTTTATACTTGTCCCTCATGTGTCCCCTATGTAATTTGGACATTCACACACAGGTACGGTGAGTTCCAGGGCCCTAGGGCACCCCAAATGCATAGAAACGGCCCGTACACGCGCGTGTACGGGCGTATCACTATGGGTACGCATACGCGAGCAAAGCCATAGTGAAACTAGGGGTGGGCGGAATTTGCGGAATTAACCTTCGCAAATTATCGCGAGAATGTTTAAAATTATCGCAAACAAGCAGAAATATCGCGAAGATGCGGAAGTTTTTTTCCGGCATGTTCGCGCGATTTTCTGCATGGTTGCGGGTCGCCAACTTACCCATGTGGCTGCTTGCGGGCGCGGCCATCTTGTTTTGAGTTGTTCTCGCGGTGCATGATCGCGAGAAGAAAGACGTGATCGCGCGACGCATGACGTCACTGCGGGCGCGAACTGTCGCGAGACAGCGCAAATGGCTAAAAACAATACAACATCTCATGGAGAACGCGACCGGATCAAGAAAACTTGTCGGCGAACGCAGGGATTCAGGTAAGGCGATCGCGCGCGCGCGAGAATGTATCATTTTACAGCGCGAGCAAGAAACAAATTATCGCCAAGCTGCGGAAACCGGAATTTTTGACATTTTCGCGCTCTCCGCGGAACGCAAAAATGTCAAATTATCGCAATTTCCGCGAACGGAACGAAATTTTTGCCCAGGCCTAAGTGAAACGGCCCGTACACGCGCGTGTACGGGGCGTATCACTATGGGTACGCATACGCGAGCAAAGCCATAGTGAAACGGCCCGTACACGCGCGTGTACGGCCCGTTTCACTATGGCTTTGCTCGCGTATGCGTGCCCATAGTGATACGCCCCGTACACATGCGTGTACGGGCCGTTTCTCTATGGGTAGGCCTACGGAAGCACTCCCATAGTGATGGGGAACGTACACACGCACTCAGAGCGCATGTACGGTGCATTCCACACCTGACAGTGGTGACAGGCAGCACACAGAAAGGAATAGAGCTGACATACTTGTCCAAGGCTGGACATCAAGGCATTGTCTGTGCAGTACTACATGTGTGGGGCACAGGTGTGTCAGGCTGTAATGTGGCACATTACTCCTGAGTTGTGAAGGCAATAGATGTATGATGAGATGTGTACAGATGTCATGTGTGATGGTGGACTATGTGCCAGACATCCCCTTCACTCCTTTGACATGTGTGCATGTAGTACAGAACACTTGTGAAAAGTGTCACTGCCATGGCACAGTCAACAACACACGCAACTGTCCCCTGATGCCAGCTACAGGGGTTTTCACACCTGACATGTGACTACCCGCGTTGCACGATGTGACTATGTCATGTATGTGTCGTGTGTTCCCATTAGCTTGCTGTAGGTGTTCAGTCAAATGCATCTGCAGTTGCTGCAACCAACATGTGTCTGTGTGTAGATGGCCATGGCACAGTGTTACGCATACCACACCACATGTGGAATCCGACGTAAGGTGTGTGTGTATGCATCGACACGGAGTTTCAAAACAAGGACATATCTGCATACTCTCAATGTATGTGGGATCATTATTGAAATGTAATCCTTCATGGCAAGGTGTGTCGTCTGTCCTTTTTCCATTACATGTGACCTGTGCCTCTAGTGTTCCGCAACCTGTACAATAAACATCCTTCCTCTGCACATATTTGGTTGTCTGTAACACCTGTAATGCGTCTGCCTGCTCACTTACACTGGCCCACAGCTAGTTTCATGGCATGGAATTATGAGGTTGAGAATAAACGTTTGGAGCTGTCTCTTGGTAGGAGTGTCACATGGCTGGCATACTTGTCCAGGGCATATTGCACAGACCTGACTCTGTATGTAGTATATGTGTAATGCCTGTTGACCATGTGCTCAGTACATTGACATTGGTGGTGTACTGTACTCACTCTTCGTTGTCCCTTCTAATTCACTGCAGGGCTCCGCATCTCCCTCTAGCAATTCCGGACTTGGCTGACATGCGGGAAAATGACTGTATACGCCGCTACCGCTTCCCCCAATGTTTGATTGAGGACTTGACGACACGGCTGGCAGCACACCTCCAACCGCTACACAGGTATCCTGGTACACTGACACCCAAGGTGAAGGTGATGGCAGCCCTACATTTCTTGGCCACGGGTACCTTTCAACATACCATTGCCCATGTGGGTGGGATGTCCCAAACTATGTTAAGCCGTGTTCTGCATGATTTTTTAGAGGCCATGTTGGAGCACCTTGATGAGTTCATAAAATTCCCAACTCCTGAGCAGTTGACAGCTGTCAAGCGTGAGTTCTATGCCCTGGCAGGGATGCCCCATGTCATTGGGTCCATAGATGGAACACATGTGGCTTTGGTACCACCACAGGCACAGGAGGTAGCCTTCCGTAACCGCAAGCATTACCACTCCATTAATGCCCTTGCGGTGTGTCTTGCCAACATGGTGATTTCACATGTCTGTGCTCGTTTTCCAGGATCTGCACACGATGCGTACATCATGAGGCGTAGCAGGGTGCCTGAAATGATGCTGCAGCTGCGCAACGAACAAGCATGCATTGTTGGTGGGTATACTCTGCCAGTCCTGTATTTAACGTCATCTTCCTGTCTTACTGCTTCTCCTGACCCACTCTTGTCCATGATGTTTCCATGTAGGGGACGCTGGCTATCCCAATATGCCATGGCAGATCACGCCTCTCCGCAACCCCAGCACGGCTGCCCATCACCGCTACAACAACGCCCATGGGCGGACCCGCCGAGTGATAGAGAGGACGTTTGGCCTCCTGAAGAGCCGCTTCCGTTGCCTCCACAAGACCCGTGGCGCACTCCCATATGCACCGGTGAAGGTCTGCAAGATATTCCTCGTGTGCTGCATGCTGCACAACATGGCAGTGGAGAAAGCTGTGCCACTCATCCTGGATCCAGATGAGCAGGACCATCCACCCGTGGAGGATGAAGGGCTTGGGCACGAGGCGAGTGATGTGGAGGAGGAGGAGGAGGCGGTGGAGGACATGCGGAGTCGGCTCATACGCGACTTCTTTGCTTAGTGGTGAGTTCCAGTGTCTGAGTGTGCACGCATTGGGCTGTGTGTGGCATGTGTTGCAATGTGTGTGTCCATCTGCATGTCTTCCAAGTGAGTCTGAATGTGTCACTCGAGTGATGGTGCAATACAAGAAATGTTTTTCCAGAGTCATCATTGTCACCTAGCATGTTGACAACCTAATACGTGTCGAGTACATGCACATGCATGCGGATGGGCTTCTTTTGGCTGACTTCTGGTGTGTCTCCCATCCACAGGTACTTGCGCATGCTGTCTGCTGGTGGCATTGTTGTGCTCCTGCTATCCCTCATGATCACAGCAACATGTGCTGAATCAGCATTACATGCACGGACAAGTTTGAAAATCTCCTTCGGGTAAGGGATGCAGCACAGCTTTTTGGGAGTGGTATTTGTTATGAATGTGTGTGCACTGCTCCTGTTCATGTTTGGTTACTTTGCATACATGTGGAATCACCATGGGGCACATGACCTGGAGCAGAATTCACCTGAATTGATGGTCAGACTTGGTGACAGTCATCTGTAATGGGATTGTGATGGAGCCATCAATGTGTGTGACACTGGCCTCGGAAACATATGGGTTGCACCGGGTTGACATGGTGTGTGAATTCCCCATTAGGGGCTCAATGGTGTATAGCAGGCTCTCCGTGAGCAGCAGGGGGTGTTTAGCTGTAACCCATCACTTGTGTGCCAGTGCCATGGATTTCCAGCATCTATGGTGCTAAGGGGGGTGCCAGTGTTGGTCCCACGTGTTCATAAACATGACCTGTGTATGTGTAGACAGAGTTGCATTAGCATTCCGACACACATGAGTAATAAAGGTGTCCCTCTGCCTCCAAGGTGCCTCATCTCTGTCAATGGTGGTCTGTTGCCACTGTGCATGCGGCATGTCTGGCATTGTTCTCAGAGATGGTGTATATGAGTCTATGTGTAGAGTAGCAAGATGCAAGCTGTTTGTCAGGGATTAGATTCTGTATTGTGCATGATGTCCATGGCTGTGTAGGTTTTGTGGCCTGTCAGTCTCCACGACAGCCACTGTGCCGCATGTGAATCCATTGTGTGTGTGTGTGCCATGTTTAACCAGACATTCCTTCCTTGACATGCACCTTTTGCATGGTTCCTTCCTGAGATCCTTGTCTTTGTGTGCTACTTGTGGCATTGTTTCCTTGACATGGCGCATGCTGCTGCAGGCCCTGCTGCAAGGGCACCCAGTGTCCACGCTAACGAGCTGGTGTCCATCATGGATTGCTTGCTGACATGTGCTATGCTGATCAGCAGCATCTGTGCCTCATGCGGCAGCACACTCTGCATTATGCACAAGATCCCCAGTTCCATCCACCTCAAGGCAAGAGGGAGACCATCCCCCAGGTCAACTATGACATCCGTGTCTACTCCTACCCTGCACTCTGCGGACATGTGCGTTAGAAATCCCATGATACTTGTCCACATCCAGGGTGCATCTGCACAGCTCTGCTACTACATCCGGCGACCAGGCCACATCAACGTCCAACAGAGATGGGGGGAGTGGATCACTGCCAGATGCAGGATGACCTTCTCAATCCACGCACACCCTCAGGATGCAGCCCACACCCACAACACAACCTTGTGGCACTGTGATCCAACACCCAATTGTGCCATCTCCATGCATCCAACCTTGGCTGGCCCACCATTCGTCACATCCACCTGACTCAAGCATGCAGGACATGGTTCTGCCATGTGTCTACACATACCTGGGACTCCCACCCCAGGACACTCCACATGATCCCTGACCTCTGCGCATGACTGTTGCTCTTCTGAATAGGTCTGTGGGCACAGTTGTGCGGGCACCCCCTCAGCTGGTTGGGCCCATCACGGGTGAGTATGGTGCTCCATGTCTGTCTTGGATGGTACGTTGTGACCCATGTGTGTCCTGTGCCAGACTCAGACCCCAGGGTATGGTGGTTCGGAGTTAATTCAGACATCAGGCATGGTTTGACTTTACAACACACACATGTAGTGGAATAATGCAAAATGACGGCATCATCTTGTGATTGTGATGAATTTTATTACTGCTGGCGTACGTGTTTGGGGGGGTGACAAGAGGTGCTTGGCGGGAGTGTAGAATCCAAAGTTCACAGGGGGAGTTGGTGTCCTTGCCATTGACAGTCATCAGAATCTGTGCCACAGTCTTTGTCAACATTGGTCAGACAGTGACCAGCAAGGCCATGTGGCAGAAAATGTCCTTTGCTGCTTTGCTGCTGTTGGGCCATAGGGCCAGGTGCCAGGCCAGGTGACCTGGGAGATGGTGATGTTCCGCTGACTCTCACGATCTTTTGCGTGGACGACCCACCTTCCTGCGGGGACCCTCAGACGCCTGGCTTGACAGTGCAAGGGACGCTCCGTCAGATGATTCCTCCTCCTCCTCCCTCCCTGGGGCTGGTGCTGCTCTACGCCTGCTGGCACAGGGAGGGTTTGCCAGGCTTTGGGCGATCTGACGGAGGGATTGGCTCATGTCCCTGTGCACCGCCAAGTGGTCTGCATGTCTTGCCTCCATCCTGGCATGATGTTCAACCTGCAGGGCCTTCATCTCATTGAGGGTCTCCACTACCTGGGCGATGCCTCTGGAGTCATGCCGGTATGCGTCCAGGATGGCTCTGACGTGTGCCATAGTCGGGTCCTGAGCCAACTGGGCAGGTTCGGGCCTCCGCCGTCCTCCACTCCCACCACCCCTGCCCACTTGCGCCTGGCATGCCGTTGTGGGCACATCGAGTCTCCGGGACCCCTGAGGGATGGCATTTGCGGTGTCGCCTGCCTCCTCCTGGGTGCCCGGAGAACCTTGTCCCTCCTGGACAGACTGGCTGCGTTGTTGTGTGCGGGCAGGGCTCCTGGGTGTCTCCTGGGATGTGGCAGGAATGGGGGTGGTGGTTGGCACAGTTGTACCTGACGCAGGTGCTGCAGGTGGTTGGACACCAGAGGGGCCAGGTTGGTCTGGGTCATCCACGGAGTGGTGAGAGTCGTCGCTGGCGTTGGGGTCCTCTTCACGCGGAGCCTGGTCCTGTGAGTCTTCCCCCCCAGTGTTGAGGGAGAGATCGACGACGTTGACCTGTGTGTGAGAGAGACAGTGTTAATTGTGTTACATGCGACATCCATGTTTCATTCTTTTTTGATTTGGCACAGTTCCTCTGGGTGGTTGGATTTGGCTAGCATTCCTCACACAGTGCACTTGTGCATGGGTATGTCCCTTGGCCACAGCTTTCGACACTTTACCTATGTGTGACACAATCTTAGTTGATGTATATTTTGGGGACGCAGTCAGCAGTGTAGTGAGCCGGCGTAGCAAGCCATGCTGAGCCGCATTACGTGTTGCACTGTACGCGGCCAAATGGTGTTTTTTCCATGCTATTTGAGAATGCAGGTAGGTAACTTAACAATTTGTGACAGCGTTCTGACAAACACAGTGGGTAGGTATACTGGGTGTAAGGTTCTATTTGTGCCTGCAGCACGGATGTACTCGTGCACAGATTGACACATGGCCTAGTGTTTATCAAAGGTTGAAGGGGGGGTTAAGGCACTGCCAAACCTTGTCTACATGCACACAGTCCACCTGCTGACGAGCGGACATGGCCACACCACCCAAGGGTGATTTGGTCTCCCTCTGTCTCCCTTACTCCCTCCCTCTGTCAGCCTCCTCCCTTTGTCCGTCTCCCTTTACTCCCTCCCTCTGTCAGCCTCCTCCCTCTGTCCCTCTCCCTTTACTCCCTCCCTCTGTCAGCCTCCTCCCTCTGCCCCTCTCCCTTTCTCCCTCCCTCTGTCAGCCTCCTCCCTCTGTCCCTCTCCCTTTCTCCCTCCCTCTGTCAGCCTCCTCCCTCCCTCTGTCTGTCTCCCTGTGTCCACCTCTGTCTCTGTCCCTCTCTCTGCCCCTCTCCCTCCCTCTGTGTGTCACCCTCTGTCACCTCAGCCCAGCTTCCTGGGCACACACAGTTTGCAGGTCTTGCAAAGGCCATTGGCTTGTTCATGTGGGTTTGTTTCTTCTCTGCGGGCACCCATTGGGCGGAGTGTGTGAGTCTGCGCTGCTGCTGTGGCGGTGTGTGCTGACACTCTTTCAATGTGCTGCGTCTTCATTGGCTGCTGTTATGTGCAAATTGTGTCTTCATACCCATGTCGTCCTGCAACGTGGCCACCATTAGCAGGCAAAACAGTACTGTTTGGGGACACACTGTTGGTATGGCTGTGCCCTAAGCCATATGGGCTGAGGGCATTGTTGTGTGCTTCAGAGTTGCTCTATGTTAGTTTTGAGGCCCACCCTCCTGGCATCGGGGACATCCTGTCTTGTGTTGGTGTTTTGTGTGGCCTGTGACTTGGCCTGGCCTTGCTTGGGGCATGGGGCATGGAGGCGCTAGTGGCATGTGTGTGTTTTTGGAGTGTGGTTGTGTCCGGTGCTGGCTTTGTGGGGGTTGCGTGCATGATTGGTATTTGGGTTGTATATGGCGTTCCCCCATGTGAGGTGAGTTGTTTGTGTACTCACCAGGCTCTCGGACTCCTTCTAGTCCGTCACATGCCAACGGCTCCAGCGTGGTCATCACCTTCTCCTCCCAGGGATGGTAGTGTACCGGTCTGCGGGATGGCCCTCCTCCAGTGATGTTGGCCTGGTTGTGCTCGTCCGTCATTTTGCGGCGGACCGTCCTCCGCAGATTGTACCACCTGGCTTAGCACTCATGCCTGGTCCTTCTGGTAGACCCAACAGCATTCACGGAATTGACTATCCTCTCCCACATGGCAGTTTTTTCTGATATGCTGGTCCGTCTGACCAATGTTCCAAAGAGCTGTGGCTCGACTCTGATGATTTCGTCGACAAGGGACTCCAGCTCGTCCTTTGTGAACTTTGGATTCTTGTAGGTGGGCATGGTGTGGGGTGTGGGTGTGGATGGTTGTGGGGGTGGGGGTGTGGATGGGTGTGGGTGTGGATGGTTGTGGGTGTGCAGGTGTGTGTGTGTGAATGTGATGAGGGTGTGTTTGTGATGGTGGTTGTGTGAAGGAGTGCAAGTGTAAGGTGTATTGATGGTTGAAGTATGGTGCAGTGCGTTGTCTCTGGGGTCTGGCAGCAGTGGATCTGTTGCAAAGGATCATGGTTTGTGTGTGTTGGGCCTTTTTATTGGTCCATTTGTGGGTGTGGCTGTGTTTGAACTTTGGGTGGGTGTGTTATAAGGAGTGGTAGTGGTTTGGGCCTCTGTTTATCTGTTTGTCAGTTGCAGGTCAGTGTATAGGATGTATTTGGCCTTGTTGGATATGTTTTGTGGTGTTGTGGGCCTCGGATTGACTGACCTTGTGTTTTTTTGGTTAGTCATGGTTCAGTAGGAGTGTTTTTAGCATCTGTACGGTGCGTACATGGGCCATGTTGTTGTACAGTGATGTCCTTTGCTATGGCTTAGTACGACTCGTACATGCCCGATGTTGGGTGAGGGTGCTGGTGTGTGGGCCTGGGGTAGGGTGCGTACGAACACGGGTGGGGTGTTGGTACGCTCCATTCATACACGGGTGGGGGTTCGGTCCGTACATACACTGGTGGGGTGGGGGTATGGTCCGTACATACACTGGTGGGGTGGGGGTTCGGTCCGTACATACACTGCTGGGGTGGGGGTACGGTCCGTACATACACGGGTGGGGTGTTGGTACGCTCCATTCATACACGGGTGGGGGTTCGGTCCGTACATACACTGGTAGGGTGGGGCTACGTTCGTACATACACGGGTGGGGTGGGTGTTCGGCGTGTACATCCGCGGCCGGGGGGCATTTTGCGCGTACATGCGGGGTCTGTGGTGGGGTGTTCGGCGCGTATGCGGACACGTGTCTCCATGCTTGCTGTGGGAGTTCGGTCCGTACGGTGTTTTTTGCATACAGTTGTGAAATCTAAAGGACGAGAGTGATCGTACTAGCGCGGTCGGACTTCATTTTTCCCGATCGTACGGTAAATCGTCCGGGGATGTGTCGGACACAATTTCCGACCCGAGGACGTGTGGGGAAAGGTTCCGGATGTGATTCGTATGGAGTTTTTCCCATGCGAATCGTACTTGGCAGTTTGTACGCTACTTGTACGATTCGTACGGTAAAAAATCCAGATTCAATTCGGCCGGGGAAAATTTTTCCAGGATCCGAATTGGCACCTTTGTGTACTATCTGTGGCACTGTATACACATATGTGTGTATATATATATTTTTCACAGTTTTCTTGTAACACAAGATGGCTGCCAGCACTTCCTGTTTTGAAGTGTTGGCAGCCAATTAGAGCCAAGCTCGTGCTCGAAGGGTTAGGCTCCGCCCAGATATCACAATTTTTTATTTTTTGACTTTCTCAGGAACTACTGAACAGATTTACACCATTTAACAAAAAGGTCTCTTTCTTAACCAAGGGCTACCTTTTTGCCACATTTTGCGTAATTCCGTTCAGCAGTTCGAGCTGTAGCCATGTCGAAAGTTTCCTATGGAAAAAACCATGGAGAAAACACGTTTTGGGACCCCCTTTTTTCTCGGCCCCCGCTTGGCGAATCACCCCGAAACCTTCAAGACAGGAGCAGACCGAAGCACCCCACTAGTTTTGAAAATTTCGTAAAGATTCGTCATCCGGCGACAAAGTTATTGGGAAAACAAAAAACGCTTTTCCTATGGAAACTAGGTCCTAACTATAACTATCTACTGGCCACCGCCAGTAGATAATAATATATATATATATATATATATATATTATTATCTACTGGTGGTCGCCAGTAGATAGTTATAGTTAGGACCGTGTTTCCATAGGAAATCCGCAACATTGTATTTGGAATAACTTTGGCGCCGGTTGACGAATCCTCGCGAAATTTTCAAAATAGGTGGGGCGCTCTGCTCCACTCCTACCCTGAAAGTCTCGGGGGGATTCGTCAAGCGGGGGCTGAGAAAAAGGGGGGGTCCCAAAACGCATTTTCCCCATGCAATTTTCCATAGGGACCTTTAGTCCAAGGTACAGCCCGAACGGCTGAACAGAATTACTTGAAATTTGGCAGAGAGGTAGTCCTCAGGTCAGGGAAGTGCCTTTTGCAGGTCTGGTGTCAATCTGTTCAGTAGTTGCTGAGAAAATCAAAAGTAAAATCATATATATATGAGATCTGATTGGCTGTCAGCACTTCATCCAAGAAGTGTTGGCAGCCATCTTGGGACCAATATACATGATAGCACCTCATTAAAAAGCATTGCAGTTAATAGAAGGTTTTAAGACTTTAGTTACATTATAAATCATTTGTTGATGGTACCATACTCATTTTAGAAATTGTGGTATGTTCTAAGGTGATTTCACCATGTGAAAAAGCCTTCTGCTGGGATATCATGATTGAGAGAAAAATATTTTCTCATGCTTTTCCCACAGAGGTTTGGAAGGTGATCTATAAGCTAAACTGAGAGCTTATTTTCTGTAAATTCACATTATCTTTCTCAGTCATGTGAGAATGAAGTCTGACATTCTCAGTAAAACATGTACATCCAACAAGGGCAGAGACTGTCAGTTGATTCCTTTGTGTTCTACTGCAGCTTTCCAAAGTGTTCCAAAGAACAACTAGAGCGCTAACAGTCCTACTTATGATAAACATATGGCACACCTGAAGCCATCTTGCTTGGATTAAAGTGGTAACTCTTAAAACATTTAATTTAAAAAGGAACAAAATGAGGGGGTTCATTTTTCCATAAAAAGTATGATTAGTGCTGCAGAAAGAAAAATTAGGGCACATTTTGAGTGACTTCTCAAATCCTCTTCTATTTCATTAAAAAATTCTGACATGCAGACTGAAACATGCACTTTCAATACCAGCAGCAGTTTTCCCTGGTGAGCAGTAGCTTTACTACAGTGATCTAATCAGCAAAAATAGTGCTAATGCTGGAGCAGAGTTTTCTGTTGAAAATTTATCGAGTTTTAAGCTCCAGTTTCGTCTATATGTTTTGATTTTAAAACACTAATTTAAAACGACTAATTAATAGTTTGTTTTGTTTGATTAACCAACATTTACTAATGAGAGAAACTACACGTGGGATGCATATATGTTGCTTAATAATAACGTGCGGTTTTATTCACAAGTGCTATTTGTTTTGTGTTTGTGCGTTTAAAATAACGTGTGCTAATGCTTTAATGCGTTGCAGAGGGCTAGATAAGTACATACACATAAGGGTATTAGTGGGGTTTAACACTGTACAATCATTATGATGTGGTAACGTTGTTTGTGTCTCTTTTAATTAAGATGGTCCGTTTTGGCCTAAAACAAAATGGCTGCCATTTACAGCCTGCACTCGAGTGATCGAATTTTGATGAGAGGCCTTGCTGAACATGGTCGAGAGTCACCTGACCACAGCCTTTGCCTGGGTAGAAAGTTTTCCGTGAGGACAGCAGCTCTGGGAACGAGTCATTTTGTTTACAGATTTGTATATGGCCTGAGACCAGAAATCAGTGAAAGAATACGTGAGCATACAGTTGATTGGCAGAGTAAAAAGATTGATGAAATCCTGAGACATGCAAAGTACTTCAGTGATGAGATTGAAGCAAAACAGAGAAAGCTGAAAGAGAAAGCAATGTGGGCACAGGTGAAAGTTGCTGAGAGACACGAAGCACAGTTGATGGAACAGGTAAATAATCCAGGAATTAGACCTAGATTTGCAGGAAAAGGAAAGGGGAATTTAGAGGAGGCAAAGAAGAAGTTCCCTTGTCACAACTGCGGACAATTGGGGCATTGGAGATCCGAGTGTACCAATCCACCATTAGTGAGTAATGAGAGTAAAACCTTAAATCAACAGGTGCAGAACGAGGGGTGTAATCAACAGCAGCAACAGCAGAAGGTTGTCAGACAGCAGAGTCAAGAGCCAAAACCGCCCTTGCCGCAGAATAGAGGGTCCCAAAAGTATAACCAGGACTCAGGATTCTACAATGATGAGCAGGTAAACAAACCGAGACGTTCTAACCTGGTACAGCAGTTCTGGTTAAAGAATGAGGGGAGTGAGTCTGAAGGGGACTATTGACGGTGCCAAAGAGAGGAGGAAGAGTGCATACTTGGTGCAACTCTAGAAATAGACCAGGAAGGACCATTTGTAGATGGGAAAATAAATGGGGAGAGTGTTACTTTTTTAGTAGACACAGGAGCGACGAGATCAACTGTCAGGTCAGCAGATATTAGAAATCTTCCTCTCTCGGACGAAGCAATCCAAGTAGCTGGTGTAGCCAATACACAGATTAAGACTCGTCTTACCGAACCAGTAAGGGTAAGAATAGGGAAATTTTCAGACATGCACAGATTCGTAGTCTGTGACACTAGTCCAGTGAACTTGTTAGGTAGGGACCTATTGTGCAAGATGAATTGTACAATTTTTTGTACTCCGGATGGAATAGCTTTTGAAACACCAGATGAGGATGTTTTGTACCGGATGACTCTAGATAATAGAGAGAGTGAGATTGTTGGTACATATGCTGTGTTTAATCCAGATGATTTGCCTCAGGAGTTGAGACACACAGTGAAAACAGCAGTTTGGGATTTTACTGGAGAAGATGTGGGATTGATGAATAATGTGGATCCAGTGAAGATTTCAGTGAAAGAGGGAATCACTTACCCTAATATCCCACAGTACAGACTGACACCAGAGATAATTGAGGGAATTACCCCTATAATTGACAAGATGATTCAACAGGGTGTTTTGAGAGAGTTACTGAGTAGCCCGTGTAATTCACCGATAATGGGGCTGAAGAAATCTAATGGAAAGTTCAGGATTGTGCAAGATTTGAGAAAAGTTAACAAAATTGTGGTGGCGTGTTGTCCAATTGTGCCAAATCCGTCAGTGATTTTGTATCAGATTCCACATGATGCTGAGTGGTACACAGTGATTGATTTGTGTCATGCTTTCTTTTCAATTCCATTGCATCATGACAGCCAGCCGATTTTTGCATTCCGGTTTGGCCAGCGTATTTTAGCATGGTGTCGTATCCCACAGGGGTATACAGAGAGTCCTTCGATATTCAATCAGTTATTGAAAAAGTCATTGGAGAGTTTGATCATGCCTGAAAGCTCAGTACTAGTGCAGTACATCGATGACTTACTTGTGGCATCAAAGACACGTGAAGCTTGTGAAGTAGATACCATAGCTTTACTGAATCATCTGGCAGATGGAGGGTTAAAAGTATCTCCAGCCAAATTGCAATTTTGCAAGAAAGAGGTGCATTATCTTGGACACAATATTGAAAAGGGTCTGAGAAAGGTGAACGATGACAGGATCAAAATTATCAGAGGAATGAGAGCCCCGATGACCCAGAGAGAGGTGAGGATGTTTCTGGGGATGGTGGGTTATTGTCGTCAGTGGATAAGTAATTTCTCCCTGATAGCAAAGCCACTGATTAAGCTGACAAAAAGTGAGGTGAGAGACCCATTGGAACTAGATGGAGAACAAATGGCAGCATTTGAAGAGTTAAAGAGCAGAATGTGTGAAGCCCCTGCTTTGGGAATGCCAGACTATGAGAAAGAGTTTGAGTTGTACTGCAGTGAGAGAAATGGTTGTGCACTTTCAGTGTTAATTCAGAAGCATGGACAGCTGAGAAGGCCGATTGCGTACTTCTCATCGACACTTGACCCTGTAGCTGTGGGTTTGCCAGGTTGCCTGAAAGCGGTAGCTGCTACATGCAGAAGCTTGGAACAGAGTGAGGGCATAATAATGGGATATCCTGTACGGGTATTCGTACCTCATGATGTGGCAATTCTTTTGACAAGAAGCAGGACTCAGTACATGTCACATAGTCGGTTGACTAAATATGAGAAAATCATTCTGGGAGCATCAAATGTGACTCTTGAGAGATGTGTGAATGTGAATCCAGCAACGTTATTACCAGATGCTGACAATGTGAATGTGGGAGATGATGTGGATCATGATTGTTTGGATGTGCTTGACTACTGCACGAAACCAAGACCAGACATAAGAGATTTGCCGTTGCCTGAGAGTGATCATGTGTTGTTCGTGGATGGATCATGTCTGAGGACTGATGATGGTGTGCTGAGTGCAGCATATGCAGTGTGCAAGGTTTCAGAAGTCATGGAAGCTTCGCCTTTGAAAGGAGTGAGATCTGCTCAGGTGGCTGAATTAGTGGCGTTGACAAAAGCTTGCAAAATTGGAAAGAATCTGAGAGTGACTGTGACGACTGATAGTCAGTACGGATTTGGAGTCGTTCATGATTTCGGCCAGCTTTGGCTACAGAGAGGTTTCTTGACGTCGAGTGGGACTCCAATAAAGAATGCTGAAGTGATTGGAAAATTGCTTGAGGCGATACAGCTGCCTAAGGAGTTAGCAGTTGTGAAATGTGCTGCTCATGGACAAGGAGATGATTTTGTTACTCTTGGTAATAGATTTGCCAACGACATAGCACAATATTGTGCTAAGAACAATCATTCGATTAATAGGGCACGAGAGAGGGAAATGTCTTTTTGTTCTGTGATGTTTACTAATGTCCTAGAAACGTGGGATGAAGTGAAACAGTTGCAGGATGAGGCAGGAGATGAGGAAATGAAAGATTGGATTAAGGCAGGTTGTGCCCCAAGAGAAACAGATCATGTTTGGATCTACAGAGATGGTAGACCAGTCATGCCTAACTCAATGCTGTCGACAATGGCAAGAATGTATCATGGCCAAGGACATCTGGGAAGGGACGCAATGATTAGGTCCTTTAAGCAAACCTGGTACAATGCAAAGTTCAGGTTGATTGCAGAGAGCATCTGTCAGAGATGTTTGATTTGTCAACAGTTCAATACTGGGAAAAAGACAGTGGTGAGCCTAGGAACAATAGGCAGAGAAGGAGGTCCTTTTACCAGATTGCAAATAGATTTCATTGAAATGCCCCAAGTGAACAAATTGAGGTATGTTCTAGTGGTAGTCTGTTTGTTCTCAAGATGGGTGGAGGCCTATCCGACTAGGAGAAATGATGGAATAACAGTTGCAAAGTTACTGTTAAGGGAGTTGATTCCCAGGTAGGGGTTCCCAGTGACAATTGAGTCTGATAGAGGTGGACACTTCTATAATGAGCTCATGAGTTTAATTTGTGAGGCATTGAGCATACAGCAGAAGCTACATTGTGCATACAGACCAGAGGCTTCTGGCATCGTTGAACAGATGAATGGCACAATAAAAAACCGAATTGGTAAGATGTGTTTAGCCACTGGAATGAAATGGCCTGATGTCTTGCCTCTAGTGCTGATGACTATTAGGTCTACTCCAGATAGAACCACTGGTTTGAGTCCGCACGAAATCTTAATGGGACGTGCGATGAGACATGCATTTGTGCCTGTCAACAAGTTGATGACAATAACTGATGACATGATTTTGGATTACTGTAAGGGCCTGGCTGACGCAGTTCATTCTGTGTTTCACCAGGTTGGAGGAGACGCTACTACACTTGAGAAGAAGCAAGCCCATGATCTGAGTCCAGGGGACTGGGTGAGGATTAAGGTACACAGAAGAAGAAATTGCTTGGTTCCAAGGTGGGGAAGGCCAAGACAAGTCATTCTGACTACGACAACTGCAGTAAAGTATGCTGGTGTGAAAAATTGGGTGCATGCGAGTCATACTCTGAGAGTTCCAAATCCAAAGGATGGAACTGGTAAGGAGTATTTTGAAGAGTCAGATTCCAGTGATGATGCAGAAACTGAACCAGTGAGAAGGGGGAAAAATCCTGACAGAGGTGAAGGAGAAAGAGAGTTGAGTGATTCTTTCCCTTTTCCGAGGGAGGCTTCAAGAGAAACATTGAGAGTCTCAGAAGAGAGATCAGATTCTGTAAGAGTGCCTGAGGTTCCAACAAGTGGTAGAAGAGAAAGGAGCGGTTCCACAGAGACTACACCTGAATCAGATGAAGAAGTTGAAAATCCACTTGAGATTACACCTGAAGAAGCAGGGTCAGAAGAAGTTAGAGAGGGACAGACTGCGGAAGACCCCCGAGGAGGTGTAGGGAGCATTCCTGATAAGCTAGGTGAAGGGACAAGTAGACAGCAAGAAGATTGCGTGTCGGAGACCCGAGGAGGGACAGAATTAGGGAAATCTCAATCGGTGGTGGAAAAGACTGTGGAGCGAAAGAAAATTGTTGAAGAACAAGAGGCAAATGAAACAGAATCGGATGAAAGTGACAATGAAAAATCAGAGGGTTGAGTTTTGAGAAAGAGAACTTGGATCGGAGAAAGAAACAACAAGGAGGTGAGACCAAAAAGGGTTGTAAGAGGAGATCTTTGGCCCAACAGAATAAAGAGACTGAGGTACAGACTGACACGAGCAAATTCATCGAAAGCTGAACAGGTGAACGAGGTGTCGAGTCAGAATCAAACAAAAGGTGAAAAACAAAAAGTTACGAAAGAACCAGAGGAGATCAAGAGAATCAGAAAACCTAACCAGAAGTATAGGTCACCGGAATGGACGTATGTGGCACTGTCTGAAGGTGAAGAGGCAGAGAGTCAAGGAAATCCAGAGGGGACCGTACAAGAAGTGGTTGAGGAGAAAACTGTTGGAATCCTGAAAGTTATCCTGACTGACATTGGAGAAGAGTCGGATGCACAGGATGTTGTTGATGATCTAATACAATTTGATGTTGCTGAAGAAGAAGTGAAAAGTGATGAAAATCCAAACTGAGTGAATTGAAAGAGTCACTTGGAGAAAAGTGAAAAGAGAAAATCTGAGATTAGCTGTGTGAAATAATCTAGAGTTTTAAACTCAGTAGTGGAGTAGAAGAGGCTAAGTCAAAAGACACTGCCAAAATAGTAAAATGGCTAACACAGAGAATAATCAAAGTAGATGTGCCTTCTTGAAAAGATGGTGTAAAATGTGCTGCTGCTGTACTGGATTATTAATGCTATTATGGGGTGTTTTAGCTTTATTAGTTACCTTTAGGGTTACATTAGACGCTTTAGGAATACATACTGAGAATGTGACTAATATAGGAAAGAATTCACAGAAAGTAGTTCCAACTAGAATTAGTAACACTTACGTGCATAAAGATAGGTCAATTAATGATTTTTCTAGCAATGTTTTTTCAAAGTTGTTGTACGAATACGTAAAGACAATGGAAGTTAGGGATTGCTACGTTTGTATGCAGTTACCTGCATCCGTTTCAGAGGGTGTTACTTATCACCATTTACCAGCTACTTATGGGATTTCATGTAGTGTGTTAAGTAGTGTTTTTTATTTGTTAGGGAAAATAGATTATGAGATGTCTAACAAAGATAACCTTTTTGGGCAATTGCCTATGGACAAAAAGCTGAATCCGGCTAAAGAAGCTAACATTTTTGGTGAGATTTTTATTGAGAAAGAAGAATTAACATTAGATTACATTTTTAGAAATAATTTAACTTGCAGTCTGAAAGAAGAGGAGAAGGCTTTCCTAAACATGGTAGAGGAAAGGAGAATGAGCATGCATGAGAAGACAGAAATATAAAGTGAGTGAGACAATTTGGGACATTGAGATGGGAAAGGAGCTGAAGAATGGGGCCAGTCCGACTTTGGCTTTAGATGCACCACAGAAGGGTAAACTATGCATTACCAGGAAGAAATCCCAATATGATACATATTTTGTTGGGACTAGTGAGTGTCATGATACATACTTCATTGCAACAGGATGGGGTTTTAAAGGTGGAGAAGATCCAGTTTTCCCAGGAGTGTACTATGTTTGTGGGAACAAGGCTTATTACAAGTTGCCTGACCATTGGTATGGCACGTGTTATGTGGGCCTGGTCTTTCCGAAGATTTTTCATATAGATAGAATAGAAGATGTTGAACACATTAATTTACTAACACGTTTTAAGAGAGAAACTTGGTCAGAGATAGTGGGTGATATCTTTGGAGCTTTAATTCCTGCAGTGGGAATTTCTTTGAATGCGTATGGGATTCGGAAACTGTCAACAGTGGTGGATCGTTTATCGACAAGTACCGCTGGAGGGTTTCTTTTGGTAAATACGGAGATGATTGCCGTACGTGCCATGTCTATGCAAAATCGACTTGCCCTTGATATTCTGTTAGCAAAGGAGGGTGGGGTCTGCGGAATGCTGAAAGTTCAACATTGTTGCACTTACATTCCTGACGAAAGTAGAGACCTAAAGGTCTATATCAAAAATATTACTGATTTGCATGAAGAATTAGTACCACTTGAAGCTGAAAGTGTCTGGACTAAAATAGCTAATAAGTTACTTGCTGTTAAGAGTTTTATTGCTAAGATAGGTAGTACCATTATTGGTAAAATATTATTTCCATTGACATGTGTAATTGTTGCTTTATTGATACTAAGATTGGGGTGTTTGTGTTGTAAAAACAGGGGAGGGAAAAAGAGAATAATTAGGAGCAATGCTGAAAAGAAACAAAAGAGGTCGAGAAGAGACCCACAAGAAATAGAATTAGAAGAATTGAGGGAGAGTGTTTACTTGGAGTCTAAGAGGGATGATGTGAGAGAGTCTGGTGTTTAATGTTCATAAAAGACATTTTCAATTTCTCCTCAAAATTGGGACTAAAATTTTCTTTTTGGGTTGGTTTTTGTGGTGATAAGATATCACCAAAGGGGGGATTGCTGGAGCAGAGTTTTCTGTTGAAAATTTATCGAGTTTTAAGCTCCAGTTTCGTCTATATGTTTTGATTTTAAAACACTAATTTAAAACGACTAATTAATAGTTTGTTTTGTGTGATTAACCAACATTTACTAATGAGAGAAACTACACGTGGGATGCATATATGTTGCTTAATAATAACGTGCGGTTTTATTCACAAGTGCTATTTGTTTTGTGTTTGTGCGTTTAAAATAATGTGTGCTAATGCTTTAATGCGTTGCAGAGGGCTAGATAAGTACATACACATAAGGGTATTAGTGGGGTTTAACACTGTACAATCATTATGATGTGGTAACGTTGTTTGTGTCTCTTTTAATTAAGATGGTCCGTTTTGGCCTAAAACAAGATGGCTGCCATTTACAGCCTGCACTCGAGTGATTGAATTTTGACGAGAGGCCTTGCTGAACATGGTCGAGAGTCACCTGACCACAGCCTTTGCCTGGGTAGAAAGTTTTCCGTGAGGACAGCAGCTCTGGGAACGAATCCAACTGTCCTTGGACAAGGATAAAGCTACAATGAACAATGACAATGCTGCGGTGGCTCTGCTAAGATAACAAGGAAGAGCTTATACGAAAGAAACATTTGCAAACTCGAGTTTCCTTCTTCCGTCTTTTTATTTTTGTGATTTTTCCTGAGCGGAGGTTTTCTAAATGTAACCAAGAGACTTCCTTTCCTGCTCGCTCTGCTCAGTGGCTCAACGGATATTCAACATTTGTTTGTAACCTTTTATTTGATATTTTCCCTATAAAAATGTTAGACTAGAGAGGGTCCATGTTCATTGCGCTCTTTACATTCATTGCGTTCCTTGCGGTCATCGCGTTTTGGACTTCATGCTGAGGACGGCAGCTCGAGAGACTTTACCGAGAGACCAGTCCTGACCCATTTAGCTAGAATAGGTAACTATGAGAATAACGATTTTGTTAATGATTGACTTCCTATATGAATTAATTTTAGATAAACAAGCTTTTGTTTGAATACCGGTGTCGGGTGTTTATTCCTTTGTCATTTATTGAGTTTCAAATGTATTTCCTATGTTTAAAATCATGACTCAAGGCAATGTCATTAAGGTCGCATTGACCTCATTGTAGATGCAGATTGGTTTAGGTTTTCTCTCCTACATTCAGTGTGGATAGAGTAATAGCGTGAATTCAGTGTTATGGGCCCTAGCGTATGATGAGTGATTGCGTGTGTGACTGTAGATTTACTCTGTCCGTGGAAGCAGGGAGAATTTATATGCGCCGATCTGCAGCACTAACATTCTGAATTTATGGCAAATGTGTGACACATCTGAATGCCTTTCCTCATGGAATCAAAGTAAAAAACTGAAAGTATTTCCTACTGAGGAGACTGCAGTAAATGAGGAAATTAGGAAACTTCACAACAAATAAGTCTCCCAAGATGGCCACCAGAGACAAAAGAGCCCAAATGTAGCCCAAATATCACCCAGATGTAGCCCAAGTATAGCCCAATAACAGAATGTCCCAGAGTGTTCTTAAAAACAACTAGAGCGCTTACTGTCTTCATTATGACAAAAGTATGGCACACCTGAAGCCATCTTGATTGGAATAAACTGGTAACACTTAAAACATTTAATTTAAAAAGGAACACAATGAGGGGGTTCATTTTGCCATAGAAATTATGATTAATGCTGAAGAAAGAAAATGAGGGCACATTTTGAGTGACTTTTCAAATCCTCTTCTATTTCATTAAAAAATTCTGACATGCAGACTGAAACATGCACTTTTAATACCAGGAGCAGACTTCCATGGTGAACAGTAGTTTTACTACTGTGAACTAATGAGCAACTAGAGTGCTAACATTCAGAATTTATGGCAAATGTGCGACATATCTGAATACCTTCATGATGGAATCAAAGTAAAAAACTGAAAGCATTTCCTACTGAGGAGACTGCAGTACATGAGGAAATTAGGAAACTTCAAAACAAATAAATCTCCCAAGATGGCCACCGGAGACAAAAGAGCCCAAATGTAGCCCAAAATCACCCAGATGTAGCCCAAATATAGCCCAATGACAGAAGTGTGCAAAACACTTATTATTTTGTGTCTGTGCACTGTTATATAGTGCAGACTTGTCAGGTAATGGAGTGCTTTACATGAGCATTGGTTACATCACACAAGAACACATTCATTTTGGTTGTAGACATGGGGAGACTAAGTGATTTGACCAGAATCACAGAATGTCGAGCTGAAGCAGAAACTCCAACCTGGTTCCCCAGTTGCAAAGTCTGCAGTTCTGGAAGAAACACCACATCCTCTCCCCTAAGTGCAACATTTAATCAAGTGGTCAACTGGATAAAAAACATAAAGATAACAAATAATTTAAAAGTGCTTTGTCGCTATTTGAAAACTCAGAAAATATGTCCTTATTTTAGTCTTTTATAGCACTAACCATAATTTTGATGCCAATAAGACCCTCTCATATATGTAATTGCTAAAGGAAATGCTCTAGGTATTACAGTTTTGATTACATCAAGATGACGTCAGGCGTTCCACACTTTTGTAATAAATATAGAATGTTAGCAATCTAGTTGTTCATTAGGATACTGTTGAGAGGCAGAGGCCAGGGGCACGGACTCTGAAAATTGAAGGCAGGTAGGAGGGTGCAAAGGCAACAATTTAACCACACTGAGCAGGCAGGAAGGGCCGTGGCAGCACAACAGACTATGGAGGGCAGTGGAAAGGGGGGCAGGGGCAACAAACCAACAATACAGGACTTGCAAGAGAGGCTGTGGCAATGTAATAGACCATTGTGGGCAGAAGGAAGAGGCAATGGTAGTACAACCATACATGCCAACAGACCCGATTCAGCCAGGAAACGTCCAATATTTTTAATCTCAAATGGGCTTTATTTGATCTGTCTCCTGTCTACAATCTCCTCTTTTTCAATGTAACTCAAAGGGGAAAATCAATACCCCAGTTTTTTTTCAAAATCTCCCTCTTACCAAGTTCAAAATGTTCGCAAGTATGGTACATTGGATCATGGAAGGAAATGGGGTAGGGACATGGACTTGGATAACAGAGGACAGGAGGGACATGGAGAGGTGCACCAAACTGACCCTGCAGGGCAGGCATCAGGGTTTGCAGCAGCACAATACACCACACAGGGCATGCGGGACGGGAGTGCAGCACAACAATCCATAGAAAGCAAGAGGGAGGGGACAGGACCATGCATATGGACAACAGAGAACAGAGGGGCAAGAGGCAATGGTAGCTAGCTGGCCATAATGGACAGACAGGAGAGAAAGCTGCAGCATAACAGACCATAAAGGGCAGGAGGGACGGATCAGGGGCATTACAATGGAACAGACAAGCCAGGAGGGAGGGAGTAGGGGTCTGCACATGTAAACAGAGGGCTGGGGGCAAGGGGGCAGGGCAGGAGCAGCAAGATAGCCATGGAGGTCAGGCAGGATGGGCACTAGAAGCAAGACACACCATGAAGAGCAACACTGAGACTGTGCTGGCATACACACAGACCATGGAGGGAAGGTGGGAGGGGGTCAGGGGCAGCTAACTGACCACAGAGGGAAGGTGGGAGGGGCCATGGCAGCACAGAAGACCATGCATGGCAAGTGGGAGGGTTAGTGGCAGCACAATGGCTATGATGGGAAAGAAGGAGGGTGCAGGGGCATGCACAAAGGACGATGGAGGATAGAAGGGAGGGTCAGGACCTGTGCACAGACAAGAAAGTTCAGGGGAAGGGGCCTCACAACAGACCGCACGGGGCAAGCAGGAGGAGCAGTTGCAGCACAACAGACCAGGGAGGGCAGAAAGGTGTGGCAGTACAATGGACCATGTAGGACAGGAGGAAGAGGATAGGGGCATGGCATGTGGACAGGCAGGGTGGAGGTGGCAGGGAGAGGTTACAGTCATCTGACAATGCTAGGCAGGTGGGAGGGGAGTGGCAGCTCAACAGAACACTCAGAGTAGATAGGAGTGGCAGGTCCATGGAACATGGTGGGCAAAAAGGATGGAGCAGGGGCATGCACAAAGACATCGGAGGGCAGGGTGAAGGAGAATAGGGGCAGCAAGCTAAGCACAGAGTTTAAGCAGGAGTTCAATGATGGGGCATAGAATTGGGCAATGGAGGGCAGGAGGAGTGGACTGGTACATCATACTAAATTGAGGGCAGTGGCAGCACATCAGACCATGCATGGCAGGAGGGAGGAGGCTAGTCCATGGATTCACACAACAGAGGATAGGGAGGAGGGGGATGGGGCAGCAAGCTAACTGTTCAGAGAAGGCGGGTATTAGGAACTTTATTGTTTTTAAAACGTGTGTCTGTGCGAACTACTTAAAATATGAACAAGTATGCAGCATAATCTCACTTTTATTCAGGAAGAAGAGGACGTTTGTGACTGTGACTCCGGGCTCACTTGGCAGAAACACCCCCTGACCCTCCACCCCTATCGCAAAATGTAATGCCCGTGAAAAGGGTAGGTGAACACAGTGTTATATAGAACATAGTCCTGAGAGCACGATTGAAAATGAAAACTAGATATAGTGTATGGTATAAACTATGCACCAAAAAGTGTGATATAAGATAAACCGGCGTGAAATATAATATGCAATACATTGTGCGCAATTACAGATTCATTGGAGAGCGCGAGATAGCACAGGCACTAGCGCGTGCTATGCGATATGCGCCTTGGAGTGTAATATGCACAGGGCAGTGTTGTGTAACCTAACTAGTCTCTAAAGTTGTAATATAAAATATTTGCTGGGGAGTGTAACATTGCATATGCACTGTGACAAAGATATGGATCCCAGATTGTAATATGTATGGCATAGCACTGTGCGTTATAACATAGGCATCGAGGAAGGCACGTTAGATGGGGCAATATAACCCGTGCGAAGACAAGTGTGGCATGACATATTCACGGGGTGGTGTTACAGTGCACATGGGCTAGAGAGTGTCATAGCATATGCACTAGCTAGTGGAATACAACACAGAGGTGTGTGGCACTCAGCAGGCAATGGTGGGTGTAACACAGCATTGGGCTCTGCCAGGAGTGCGCTGTGACTCTCAAGTGATGTTCGTCCCCTTTCCAGAGAGTAAAATAAAAAGTATTACCCATCCGGCAGTGGATGTGTGTTTTATTAATCGTGAGGGGGGTTTCTTGCATAGTTTTGGTCGAATTTTTGTAGAATCCCCTTTGAATGGCTTGGTGTGCATGTGTATTAAATGTGCCCGTCAATAGCTACCCATGTTTGTATAAATAAACGACAAGGGTGTCTACCGGGATTAGACACGGTAGGGCATCAGACATGTCAGAGCTTCACTAATGGTGTAAATACATTCCACGTGGATTCATTGTAAGCATAGTCACCTTTTAATGAATATCACGCAAATCGTCATGGTGATAGGTACGTACGGTTTGTCCAGCATGTCCTAGGTGTGTCTATAAATATATATTTTTTAAAAATAATAAAAAACAGTGGCCGGCCCTGGGGATTGGGGTCAAAAAAATATAATTAGGAAACAGGCCCTGGGGGATGGGGTCATCAGGGCCAATAAATTAGAATAAGAAGGGGAACCACACAGCCCCCCTTCTTAAAAAATTAAAATAAATAAAAGACTGGCCTCGTGCCGGAGGCCACGCCCCCTCCTTGCAGCACTCTGCAAACGCGCCCCCTGGCGAATTGTAAGTTGGGGAATTAATTCCTCTTCAATACTGAGGGTCCCTGAGGGCCAACTAGCCCAACAGGCATCTCCAGTATGCGCCAGGGAGCTGCGCTGCAGACAGGTGTTCTGAGGCCAAGCCCCTTTTTATACCTCTCTGCAACGCAGCTCTGTGGCGCTTACTGGAGGTACCTAGTGGTCTAGTTTGACCCTAGGGACCCTTAGGATTCAAGGGGACTTAATCTCTCAACTTAGAACAGCCATAGGGCGCGTTTACACAGTGGTGAAGGGAGGGGACGGGGCCTGAGGTGACGTGTGCAAACACACACTATGGCACGTTTTAAATTGGGGATATAATTTCCCTTCAATACTGAGGGCCCCTGGGGGCTAACTAGCCCACCAAGTGCTTCCAGTAAGCGCCACTGAGCTGCATTGCAGAGAGGTGGTCCAGGCCGTGCCACTTTTTACACCTCTCTGCAACGCAGCTTTGTGGCACTTACTGGAGGTACCTAGTGGGCTAGTTGGACCCTAGGGACCCTCAGGATTCAAATGAACTTAATCTCCCAACTAAAAACGGACACAGGGCGTGTTTACACAGTGGTGAAGGGAGGGGACGGGGCCTGAGTTAACGTGTGCAAAAACGCCCTGTGGCCTGTTTTAAGAGGTAGTTTTAATCCCCCTGCCCTATTATATACTAGGGGCTTACAGAGGAGGTCATGCTAATCACAGGGGGACCCCAACGCATAATGTTCCCTAGTGTATGTGGGTGTTTTCACAGTATTCGAAGTGTCTTTTAACATAGCACTGGTTCTAGGACTGGTTAGTCAGACTCAGTTACCACCAGTATCCGTCTGAAAAAGTTGAGGGTACAGGATGATTTTGCAACAAGGCTTCTTTCTGCTCTTCTTTTTGTTCTTTCTGCACGTTATCCTTCTTCCTGCACTTTTCTTCGGCTTTGAGGACTTCTGTTGCCTCTTTCTGCACTTCTTTTTTTTCTTTCTGTGCATTTTTTCTTCTTTCTTGACATGTCCTATCTCTGTAGGCATAGTTAGAAATTAGCATTTAAAAAGCCTTTGAAATTCGCAGAAAAAACCATAGGTTTCAGGCACGTTATAGTTAGGAATTAGCATTTAAAAAACCTCAGAAATTCACTGAAAAAACCATAGGTTTCAGGGGTGTTATAGTTAGCTGGACTTTTCACTTGTACAAAACCATTGAAATTACCCCGTTATAGTTAGTTCAGCTAACTATAACTCGCGCGCCCGCAATGCACTGCTGATGACGTCACATATTACATCACTCATGACATGGTCAGTGACATCACTCATGACATCACTGATGACATCTCAAATGACATCACTGATGACATCACTGATGACATCATCCTTGTGATAGAGTGGCAGACCTCCTCCCACCCTAATATAACCTTTGATACACACATTCAAAAATAGAGACTAAAATTTATTTTCAAAACAATGGACATAGCAATACCAGTTACAACAACCTCTTCAGTAATTCTAAGATCCACATACACATCCACTCATTCACCAACAGTCCTATACAGTCACTCATACATGTACTCACTCATCATATGTACTCATACACCTATACATCCTGTTACACAATGCCACTCATCCATAGAGTTACTCACACACATAGTCACTCATGCTAATAAAGAATCAAACATACATTTACTTACATATACAGTTATACACACACCACCACACTTACTTCTACGGAAACTTACACATACTTAGTATTTTAAACAATCACTTATAGAAACACATACTTATTCATACAGGAACTCTTTCAATCTCTCACTCTCACATATACTCACTTATATACACCAATAGTCACATATACTAGTTTAAAACATATGTAGTTACTCATAAAACACTATTGAGACAGTCATTCACTCACTAACACACCCATACACACACTCATCCACCCATACAGTCCTGCACACATGCTGTCTTCAACACATACAAACAGTGAGTCTCTCATTCATGCACCTATGCACTACGTAATACCCCCCACCGAACCATGCAGACACTCAGACTGATACTCAAAAAACCAACTAATAACCTATATGGACACCCATGTAGCTACTCACCAACCCAAGCAGCCACTTATACACAAAGTGAGAGACTGATACAGATATTTACATATTTAAACATTACTAACTAAGCCATGTATTCACTATGATACACTTAATCAGTCAGTTACACAATCAATTTTTCAAAAACAAATCATCCATTTAGACACTTATATACCCATTTATTCTTCCATCGACCTTGAGATATACATATATAAAACATATTTAATTTTCAGAAAAACACACATTCACTGGATGATGTCATCAGTGATGTCATCAGTGATGTCATTTGAGATGTCATCAGTGATGTCATGAGTGATGTCACTGACCATGTCATGAGTGATGTAATATGTGACGTCATCAGCAGTGCATTGCGGGGGAATTTCAATGGTTTTGTACAAGTGAAAAGTCCAGCTAACTATAACACCCCTGAAACCTATGTTTTTTTCAGTGAATATATATATATATATATATATATATATATATATCTCATTGCTACAACTTCTCTCCAATTGTGAAAAGAGAACAGCACTTGCGGGGCGGTTTACCAAATTTTGATTATAGCGCAACATCAAGCGTGGTGGTGCCCCAGCTTCATAACATTACTACAACTCCTCTCCAATTGCGAAAAGAGAACAGCACTCGCGGGGGCGGTTTACCAAATTTTAATTACAGCGAAACATCAAGCGTGGTGGTGCCCCAGCTTCATATCATTGCTACAATCCTCTCCAATTGCGAAAAGAGAACAGCACTCGTGGGGTTGTTTACCAAATTTTAATTACAGCACTACATCAAGCGTGGTGGTGCCCCAGCTTCATATCATTGCTACAACTCTTCTCCAATTGCGAAAAGAGAATAGCACTCGCAGGGGCGGTTTACCAAATTTTATTTACAGCGCAACATCAAGCATGGTGGTGCCCCAGCTTCATATCATTGCTACAACTCCTCTCAAATTGCGAAAAGAGAACAGCACTCGCGGCGGCGGTTTACCAAATTTTAATTACAGCACAACATCAAGCGTTGTGGTGCCCCAGCTTCATATTGCTACAACTCCTCTCCAATTGCAAAAAGAGAACAGCACTCACGGGGGCGATTTACCACATATTAATTACAGCGCAACATCAGCACCAGTCCCAAGAGTGATCCATTACAACAGTGCAAAGGAGCGGCAATATATATATATATATATATATATATATATATATATATATATATATATATATATATATATATATATATATATATATATATATATATATATATTCACTGAAAAAACCATAGGTTTCACACACGTTATAGTTAGGAATTAGCATTTAAAAAACCTTGCAAATTCACTTAAAAAACCATAGGTTTCACACAAGTTATAGTTAGCTGTACATTTCACTCGTAAAAAACCAATGAAATTCCACGTTATAGTTAGATCAGGTAACTATAACTTGCGCGACCGCCACTCTATCAAAAGGATGATGTCATCAGTGATCTCATGAGTGATGCCACTGACCATGTCATGAGTGATGTAATATGTGACGTCATCAGCAGTGGATTGCGGGCGCGCAAGTTATAGTTACTTGATCTAACTATAACGTGGAATTTCATTGGTTTTTTACGAGTGAAATGTACAGCTAACTATAACTTGTGTGAAACCTATGGTTTTTTAATTGAATATATATATACACACAACCACTATGTGTGTGCGCTTAAAAAAAAGTAAACATAGAAAACAGACTTCGCGTTTTGCTGTCTCATTAGACATTAACAACAGACCTAGGTCAGAGTCTGAAAACACACTTAGGTCAGGCCAATTTGAAAAAGGGGACAGACTCATTATTATTTACATAATACATCATTAATTCATGACAATTATACAAGAAACATATGCAGTTATACTTATTACTGTAAAAACTTATTCAACATAAATGATGTGCAAACGATAGCAGAACCTTTTTTAAACATACATCTGTTGGCTCATTTTGTAGTAAACTTGCAGGTCATGTGGCCTATTATAAATGCACTCCGGCACACAAATATTGGCCCAGTGGCTTAAGGCCACATGAACCTTCACTCTGCACATGGTAAATTAAAGCAAATCAAATTGAATTAAAACCAAGCCTGACCCCTACCACAGTTGACTCAATTTGCAGCATAATATCTCTTGTCAAGGGACCAACTGTCTATGCCTGTATTGATCCAATGACAACAAATTTTAGACGTCTGAGCATCACCAATGCTCTTGTGGTACTTCGAAAATGCAGTAAAATGAGGTGCAAATACTACTACACTACTGCCACAAGACGAAGTGCTAATCTCTACAAGATTTGTACTGGGACACCGTGCTCATGTGGTATAGGGAGTTTAAAACGTAGGAGTATATAGTGGTTACACTATTGTCTATGAGGGTGGGCAAGTAGCACATAACTTTCTATGAATATTTTAACTGGAGGTACTGAAGGGTAAGGAAGGGTTCCTAATCATATATTAGTAAGAGCAGTAAAAAACAACTGTATCACTTGGAAGGGGTCAGAAAACAGTGTCAAGAAACACAAGGTTAAAAGGGTACTCATCCGATGTGCACAAACATTTCTTCAAGCTCGTTCAAACCAGGTGGTGATTTACTCTCAAGGAAAATAATGTACTCAGACTCAAGGCTCCTCAGCTTCTCCTCCCTGTCGCCCCCTCTCAGGAGCAAGGCCACTCTGTCATTGGGAAAAAAATTACAGTGTCAGCATTTTCTTATGGAACTCTCTAATGACCCTCAAATGCTGCAAAATCCTCTTTTCAACGGGGAAGATTGTGCTTCCCACATACTGAAGACCACAAGGGTACAGTAAGACAAAGACACAATAATCACAGTTACACGTGATAGATTTCTTCATATCACCCGCTTTCCCAGTTGGTAACTGATAAGTTCTCCAATTGCAAGCTGCAAACTGCATTTTCCAAACTGCATTTTCATGCCTTGCAGTGTCCGCATCTATGGAAGCCTCCTTGTTCCTGCAGCCACCTTCCCTGCTTTTTCTTACCCAAGTAGCTCCTGAGGGACCTTCATTTCCGGTATGTTATTAAAAGATAGGGAGTAATCTTCCCTCCTATGACTGGGTCCCTCCTAACCAGGTGCCAGTGTTTGTTACGTGTGTGCCTAAAGAAGGGGGACTCAGTATTGAAGGTGGTTACCATTCTCAATTTGTTGCCCTCACCTGTGGCTTTCTGTTTCTTAACCAGTATGCTATCCCTAGGAAGGACAGCCACTGGGGCACAAGCTGTTCTGAGCACTTCTGAGGAGTAGCCCTTGATCTTAAATCTCCGGGTCATTCTCATCTCTTCCTTCTCAAAAGCCTGCTGTGTACTGCAATTGCGTTTGGCTCTAATCAATTCACCAAACAGAATGCTCCATTTGAGCGTCTTCAGGTGGTGTCTGTGAGCATGTAGGACACTGTTATCTGACGTCTTTTTTCTGTGTAAACTGGTTTGAATGACATTGTTCTCAATCCTGACACTTACATCCACAAAATTCATCTCAGTCTGATGTGACCTGTGAGTGAAAAGTAAATTAAGATCATTAGTGGATATGAGAGTGAGAAATCTGTCCAAATCTTGCATGGGCCCATCCCAGATCACAAACATATCGTCAATGTATCTTCTACAAAACACTATGTGTTTGATCATGCGCTCATTTTCATCGATCCATACATGCCATGCCGTTGCTCCCACCAACCCATATCCCGGCATTGCTCAGTGCGAAGCAACTGCCCTTTGCAGTCCCGACCAGTTGCCTGCACCACCTGTCTTCAAAGAGGGAAAAAATATTCTCTAGGCAAAATTCAATCATGTCAGTCAACATCATAGAATGATCATAGCGATAAATCGGTCTATCCCTGAAAAAATGCTTGCATGCTTTGATCCCCAACTCATGTTTGATACAAGTGTACAGAGATATAACATCAATGGCAACTAGCCAGTAGTTGGAGTGCCAGGGAAGCCCCCCATCTTACTCAAAAAATCTGTGCTGTCCCTGCAGTAGGAAGAAAGGCTCAGAACATATGTGGACAGAAACAAATCTAAATACATAGATGTATGCTCAAGGAAGCTGTTATTAGCTGAGACTATCGGTCTTCCTAGAGGGTTGATCGTGTCCTTGTGTACTTTGGGCAACATGTAAAAACATGGAGTAGTTGTCATTCTATTGTGTAATAACTGGTATTCCTCCACATCAAGTAGGCCCCTCTCGTTCCATTCTAGAAGTAAAGTGTGATACTTAGTGATGGTTTGTTTGTATGCCTCAAATGTGGTTACCTCATATGCTGCCTGAGGCCATACGTTGTCTGTTCACCTCCTGCCTGTATTTGTCAATATCCAACAAGACAACATTTCCCCCTTGCCTGAAGGTTTAATGATGTAACTGATCTTTGTTTTGGGTGCCCAGTGCCTCTCACTGTCCCTTGGTCATGTTGTGTGCATGATGGTTCTTAGTGCTCCTCCAAATCTGCGTTAGTTCACATATCATTACCCCCTGAAAGGTGTCTATGCTGTTGTGCAGTGTTAATGGATTACATTTGGACTTAGGTTTGAGTTTACTCACCTTGGTCCCATCAATTTCCAACCCCAGATATTCTAAAAGATCCCGTTCATATGCCCATTCTGAGATTTCACCCTCCAATCCTTTAAGGCTAGCTAGCCCTTCAGTGTCCCTAAGACATAAACTGTCAAAGGTAGGATCACGAGTAGCTCTGGCTGGAGCAAGCACCCCAACATTGCACTTTTTATCCTGCTGCTAAAAAACTTGAATTAGTTTAAGTTTACGTAAAGACAAAAACAAATCTATGCACATTTGGCTGTACTCAAAGTTTGCTGAAGGGCAGAAGGACAGTCCCAGTTCAAATAGGGATTGTTGATCATGCATATGTTTGTGTGTAGAGAGGTTGAAGATGGTCAAGTTAGTCTCATCCATTACCTCTGCCTGGCCTGCCGTGTCGTCTTGCCATGCGGTGCTGTGTCTTTGATGGTTGCTCCCCTCTCATCTTGTTTTCTTCCTCTTGCGTTGGTGTCTCCTTTTGCTTCCGGTGTTTTTCTGCATGTTCCTTTGCTTTTCTGTACAAAATGACCCTCCTCAAGTGAAGTGAATGTTAGAAGGGTCCTTTGTTAGTTGCCCCAGGTTGTCATCAGTGATGTCATGAGTGAAGTCACTGACCATGTCATGAGTGATGTAATATGTGAGATCATAAGCAGTGCATTGCGGGGGGCTGAATTTTACTGGTTTTGTACGAGTGATATCTGAGTCTAACTAACATCCCTGTAACCTTTGTTTTTTTCATTGAATATATATATATATGTATATGTATGTGTATATATATATTCACTGAAAAAACCATAGGTTTCACACATGTTATAGTTAGCTGGACATTTTACTGATAAAAAACCAATGAAATTCCCCTGTTATAGTTACTGTAGGCAACTATAACTCACGCGACCGTAATCCTCTGCTGATGCTAATACTGTATTTAGACACTTATTTGCCCATGTCTTCTTCCATTAAATTTTAGCTATACATATATTACAAATATTTTTTTTTCATAAAGACACATATGTCATCAGCAGAGGATTACGGTCGCGTGAGTTATAGTTGCCTACAGTAACTATAACGGGGGAATTTCATTGGTTTTTTATCAGTAAAATGTCCAGCTAACTATAACATGTGTGAAACCTATGTTTTTTTCAGTGAATTTGCAAGGTTTTTTAAATGCTAATTCCTAACTATAACGTGTGTGAAACCTATGGTTTTTTCAGTGAATTTGTACGTTTTTTTAAATGCTAAGTTACTTTACGCCATTTGTGGCGTGCGCGCCCACTTAACGCAGTTCGTTCCGTGCGCGCACGGTGCGCTTCGCGCACCGTGCGCGCACAGTGAGCACGCGGTGCGCTTCGCGCACCGCGTGCCCACGTTACGCTAGATGGGCCATGAACGCACGATGCGCTTCGTGCACCGTGCGCACATGGAGGACATATGATGAGCATCGTTGTGACAGGTAAAATATATGTTTTGCATTTACTGAAATAAGCCATGCACAAATGGTGCCCTGCGGCCACCATTTGCACACGGGGTGGGGAGAATGTCGATATATTTTTTTTTATTTATTATTTATTACCGTACGCGTACTCGGCGAAATTTTCGAAAAAATTAAAATTGCCTTTTTTCACTTGGGGGATCGTTGGGGACACCATCGACATGGCTAGGTGCTTGGGAGGTGTCTAAACAGCCCCTTTATTTGTTTTTGGACTTTGTTTATGCTGCCCCCCTCAGAGTGCGAGTGAGAAAATGGCGGCCGCCGCTTCCTGGTTTCGACCGATTCGAATGTTTACTAAGATCTAAGAGCCAATCAGAATCGCGCTCGCGCTCGCGCACGCCACCGTACGCGTACGGTAAGCGCACCGTAAGCTGGCTCAGATATATATATTGATTTAAAGGCTATTTTCTCAGAATCTACTGAACAGATTTACACCAAACCTACAAAAGGCACTTCCTTGACCTGAGGACTACCTCTCTGCGAAATTTCAAGTAATTCTGTTCAGCCGTTCGGGTTGTAGCTGTGTCTAAAGGTCCTATGGAAATATGCATGGGAAAAACGCGTTTTGGGACCCCCTTTTATCTCAGCCCCCGCTTGACGAATCCCCCCGAGACTTTCAGGGTAGGAGCGGAGCGTAGCGCCCCACCTATTTTGAAAAATTCGCAAGGATTCGTCAACCGGCGCCAAAGTTATTCAAAATAGAATGTTGCGGATTTCCTATGGAAACGTGGTCCTAACTATAACTACCTACTGGCGACCGCCAGTAGGTAATATATATATATATATATATATATATTACCTACTGGCGGTCGCCAGTAGGTAGTTATAGTTAGGACCCTGTTTCCATAGGAAAAGCGCAACATTCTATTTTGAATAACTTTGGCGCCGGTCGACAAATCCTCGCGAAATTTTCAAAACTAATGGGGCGCTACGCTCCGCTCCTACCCTGAAAGTCTCGGGGGGATCCGTCAAGCGGGGGCTGAGATAAAAGGGGGGTCCCAAAACGCGTTTTTCCCATGCATTTTTCCATAGGACCTTTAGACACAGCTACAGCCCGAACGGCTGAACAGAGTTCCTTGAAATTTGGCAGAGAGGTAGTCTACAGGTCAAGAAAGTGCCTTTTGTAGGTTTGGTGTAAATCTGTTCAGTAGATTCTGAGAAAATAGCCTTTAAATCAATATATATATCTGAGCCAGCTTACGGTGCGCTTACGGTGCGCTTACCGTACGCGTACGGTGACGTGCGCGAGCGCGATTCTGATTGGCTGTTAGATCTTAGTAAACATTCGAATCGGTCGAAACCAGGAAGCGGCGGCCGCCATTTCGTGTGTTTCACTCAGAAAAAAAAGGGTGATAACTTGAAAAGGGGGCAAGGAAGAGAGTTTCAGACCCCCTAACATTTGAAAGGGGGTCAAAGAAGGACAGAAAAGTACAAAACATTTTTTATTAATTTTAAAAAAAAAATTGCGGGGTACGCGTACGGTAAGCTCACCGTATGCGTACGGTAAAAAAAAAAGAAAAAAAAGAAATGAAATGCAGATTTAAGTGTTTAGATATTAGGGGGCTCTAAAAAGAGCCGTTGTGTTTATTAAGTGATTTTTTAGTGGTACCTACAAGTAAGTACCGATGCAGAGTCTAAGGTTCAAGAGGAAGACTCTGTTTCCTTCATCAGTGAAGTGTACACCATCTCCTCTATAAATGTCTTGCATGTCGTAACGCAAGTTGTTGTGGTAAATGGAACCCATACCATAGTCACGGAGGAAAGCAGAAACAGATTTGTTGACGTGCTTTCTTGCTTTGTCAATCTGTGGACAAAAATTATTGGACCAGTTCCATTTTTGCCTTTGGCATATGTTAGAAAACACAAAGGCAGTTTTAGGGAAAAGTGAAAACAGTTGTGCAAAGGTCTCCTTCATAAGCATTTCCAGACCTACCCCAGTCAAAGTGCCTAGGTCATTGCCACCACAGTGCACTATTATGAGGTCAGGTTGTTGGATTTGCATGAAGGATTTCACCAATGGCATTAATTGGTGCCACTTTAACCCTCTCTGACCAATCCATTTAATGTCTACATTTGGCAAAGCAAGGTTTCTCACCATACCTGTTTTCTCTGCAAACTTTTCACTCCAGAAAACATAGCTGTGCCCTACAATCCACACTGTGAACATCTTCAAAGGAGACCTGGATGCACTCAGGAGGTGTATTTCAGTAGAATGGGAAAATGAAATGAAAGACAGTTTGGAAATGGAGGCATACATATTTTTTTAAAATAAAATGAACTCATTGGCTGTTTCATACCATTCTACACTGAAAACTAGGCTGTGTGTGTCAATTTATAGAAGCATGTTTTGTATTGGTACAGAAAAATGTGTTACCAAAGAACATTAGTATGGATTTGCTGTTAGGTTAGAAAAGTCAAGCACTCTTGCTCATTGAAAATGAAACATTGTGTGGTGAACTTCTGACCTGACTGTAGACAGCAGTGTTCTATGAGCTGTTGCTATGGTAGCAGGCAGAAGTCAAGTTGGGGGAAGGGTACTAGGCTGAAATCAAGTTGGGAGAAGGGTACAGTTGGAAAAGTGTTGGTTTTCATCCGAAAGAAATGTGTGATTACATTTGAAAAAAAGGGGGAAGCACTGAGATTTGAACCTAACATGTATATGTGTGGAAAAAGAGAGGGAAACTTTGCCATCATCTGGTTCTGCTGAGAGGAGAGAGGTGTACAGAACAGAGATCCTGGCTCTGATAATCTGCTGTTTGAGTGCCACATTTCTTTCACAACTAACTAATTTTAAAGGTGAGTTAAGAGTTTGAGAGGGGATGTATATGGTAAATTAAGAAATGAATAATAGAATTGGAATTCCTTTTGTTGAAGTTGTGTTTATTATTTTGTGTTTTGAGAGAAATTTAAATGTGAGGAACATGTAAAATAATATGGACTATGTTTTCACGATAAATTAAGGTGTACTGGTATAAATAAGGAATACTTTTAGGGTTTGAGGTTGCACTCAGTAATGCAAATACATTCAGCATCACTAAGGCTGGTTGCCCTTGCTGGAGTGTATTCAGTCACCCAGGTTACACATGTTGCTGGTCTCAGAAAGCTGTTTGGTATTGCTCTGGTGATTTTACATTTGCATTAGATGGAAAGGGGGAGGTATTTTTTTATGCAGAAGCAGAGTCTTAGCACACAGCCAGCTGCTTATCCTGTGGAATCATGCACAGTATTCACAACCGAGTGGGGTTTGAGGTTTCAGTCAGTAATGCAAATACATTCAGCATCACTAAGGCTGGTTGCCCTTGCTGGAGTGTAGTCAGTCACCCAGGTTACACATGTTGCTGGTCTGAAAATGTTGTTTGGACATGTGCTTTTTTAAGAATCTGAAAAGTGGATTCATAATGTGTCAGTCTGTAAAAGTACTTATCACTTGCCAAAAAAAAGAGTAGTAAGTGTGCTTTCAAATTGGCAAAGAAATTTCGTTTTCAGACTAATATGAAAACATGACTCTGTGTGCAAATAGGAATTACAGGCAGAGATTTATTGCGTATTGCTCTGGTGATTTTACATTTGCATTAGATGGAAAGGGGGAGCTATTTTTTTTGTGCAGAAGCAGACTCTTAGCACACAGCCAGCTGCTTATCCTGTGGAATCATGCACAGTATTCACAACCGAGTGGGGTTTGAGGTTGCAGTCAGTAATGCAAATACATTCAGCATCACTAAGGCTGGTTGCCTTTGCTGGAGTGTACTCAGTCACCCAGGTTACACATGTTGCTGGTCTGAAAAAGCTGTTTGGACATGTGCTTTTTTAAGAATCTGAAAAGTTGATTTAAAATGTGTCAGACTGTAAAAGTATTTATCACTTGCCAAAAATAAGAGTAGTAAGTGTGGTTTCAAATTGGCAAAGAAATTTCGTTTTCAGACTAATATGAAAACATGACTCTGTGTGCAAAGAGGAATTTCAGGCAGAGATTTATTGCGTACTGCTCTAGTAATTTTACAGTTGCATTAGTAGGAAAGGGTGGAGCTATTTTTTTCTGCAGAAGCAGACTCTTAGCACACACCCAGCTGCTAATCTTGTGGAATTAATCACAGTATTCACAACCGAGTGGGGTTTGAGGTTGTACTTAGTAATGCAAATACAAACATGTAAAATAATATGGACTATGTTTTCACCATAAATTAAGGTGTAGTGGTATAAATGAGGAATACTTTTAGGGTTTGAGGTTGCAGTCAGTAATGCAAATACATTCAGCATCACTAAGGCTGGTTGCCCTTGCTGGAGTGTAGTCAGTCACCCAGGTTACACATGTTGCTGGTCTCAGAAAGCTGTTTGGTATTGCTCTGGTGATTTTACATTTGCATTAGATGGAAAGGGGAGCTATTTTTTTATGCAGAAGCAGACTCTTAGCACACACCCAGCTGCTTATCCTGTGGAATCATGCACAGTATTCACAACCGAGTGGGGTTTGAGGTTGCACTTAGTAATGCAAATACATTCAGCATCACTAAGGCTGGTTGCCCTTGCTGGAGTGTAGTCAGTCACCAAGGTTAAACATGTTGTTGGTCTCAGAAAGCTGTTTGGTATTGCTCTGGTGATTTTAGATTTGCATTAGATGGAAAGGGTGAGGTATTTTTTTATGCAGAAGCAGACTCTTAGCACACAGCCAGCTGCTTATCCTGTGGAATCATGCACAGTATTCACAACCGAGGAGGGTTTGAGGTTTCAGTCAGTAATGCAAATACATTCAGCATCACTAAGGCTGGTTGCCCTTGCTGGAGTGTAGTCAGTCACCCAGGTTACACATGTTGCTGGTCTGAAAATGTTGTTTGGACATGTGCTTTTTTAAGAATCTGAAAAGTGGATTCATAATGTGTCAGTCTGTAAAAGTACTTATCACTTGCCAAAAAAAAGAGTAGTAAGTGTGCTTTCAAATTGGCAAAGAAATTTCGTTTTCAGACTAATATGAAAACATGACTCTGTGTGCAAATAGGAATTACAGGCAGAGATTTATTGCGTATTGCTCTGGTGATTTTACATTTGCATTAGATGGAAAGGGGGAGCTATTTCTTTTGTGCAGAAGCAGACTCTTAGCACACAGCCAGCTGCTTATCCTGTGGAATCATGCACAGTATTCACAACCGAGTGGGGTTTGAGGTTGCAGTCAGTAATGCAAATACATTCAGCATCACTAAGACTGGTTGCCCTTGCTGGAGTCTACTCAGTCACCCAGGTTACACATGTTGCTGGTCTGAAAAAGCTGTTTGGACATGTGCTTTTTTAGGAATCTGAAAAGTGGATTTAAAATGTGTCAGAATGTAAAAGTATTTATCACTTGCCAAAAATAAGAGTAGTAAGTGTGGTTTCAAATTGGCAAAGAAATTTCGTTTTCAGACTAATATGAAAACATGACTCTGTGTGCAAAGAGGAATTACAGGCAGAGATTTATTGCGTACTACTCTAGTAATTTTACAGTTGCATTAGTAGGAAAGGGGGAGCTATTTTTTTCTGCAGAAGCAGACTCTTAGCACACAGCCAGCTGCTTATCCTGTGGAATCATGCATAGTATTCACAACCGAGTGGGGTTTGAGGTTGCAGTGAGTAATGCAAATACATTCAGCATCACTAAGGTTGGTTGCCCTTGCTGGAGTGTAGTCAGTCACCCAGGTTACACATGGTGCTGGTCTCAAAAAGCAGTTTGGACATGTGCTTTTATCAGAATCTGAAAAGTGGATTCAAAATGTGTCAGACTGTAAAAGTACTTATCACTTGCCAAAAAAGTAGTAGAAAGTGTGCTTTCCAATTGGCAAAGAAATTTCGTTTTCTGCCTAATTTCAAAGCATGACTCTGTGTGCACACAGGAATTGTTTTTAGATATTTAATTTGTGAAGGTGTTATTGTGATTTTCACTTCTAGGAAAGGGGTACTTAGTATTTTAAGATTGGAAAAGATGATAAAAAATGTAGTAATATATTTAAATAAAAAAAAGGAATTTTTTTTTAGTTTTTTTCAGGTATTGCTGAAGAGCAGTGAACAAAATTTAAGATGCCTACAAAATCCAGACTAAGGAAAAACCACAAAAACAACTATATTTGAAGACAACTGGAGGACCTAAGTTAGTTGGAGATGCTCATGTTGGGAAAAAGAAAAAGTCTTCTGGTAAGCAGACAAAAGATTTTTTAAAGAACATCTTCAAAAAAAGGAAAAATGTACAAAATGTCTGTACTGGAAAGAATGTTTTCAATAGAAAAGAACAGGAAAAAATTGAGAATTTAGTTAATGCAAATATACCTTCTGCAACAATAAAGATTAACTTAAACAGAAAAACAGCGTTTAAAGAGATACGTAGAAAAATGTTTCAGAGAAGAGTTATGTCCAATTTGATAAAGGATGTGAAGAAATATAAGCATAAGGCAAAATATTATAAGAGAAAAAAAGAAATTGAAGCCATTGCAGCAAAGGCATTAGAATTAAAAAGGAAACTATTCATTTTAATTTTGAATAGGATGCGTACATTAGATAAAATGGTTAATGTACTGAAATCACAATGCAAAAGGAAAAGAGAAGTGAAAAGAACAAACTTTTGTAAAGTGTTTTTAGGAGAATGGATGCATAGTTCAAGTAGTGAACCTTTTTTTAATGAAGAGAGTTATTTTCAAAGTAATAGTTTGCTGCATGCAGTTGACACCAGAGGTCGTGCTTATGAAGTGAAAAATGGTTGCATAATGGAGAAGGAGATAATGGTTCCAAGAGATGAGGTACAAGTGATGGCGGATGAGGCTATGGGGAGACGTCCTAAAGCCCCAGTGTACACTTGGAATTGTAGTAGTATTTGCACTGTGCGTCAGGAATCTATTGATAAATTTCGTGAGTTTCTAAGAGAATATAGTAAAAAAAAGTGTTAAACAAAAGATTCAGGTGCTTCAAAGTCTAGATCCATGCAGAGTGAGAGAGAATACTGGTTTGCAGGGTCATTCTCTGGCTTGTCTATCTAGAAAAGTGTGTAAAAGTGTTTTTCATCATTTTAGGATGCTGGCTGTTCATCATACTGAAATGAGAAAGTTTGTGAGACGGTTGTATTTTGCTAAAAGTCCAGCAATAAAGTTAGATGAATTAAATAGGGCTCTGTTCCGTGGATCGGTATCAGATGTAGAGAAGGTTATTGATGAAATTCAGTTTTGTTACTTTGGTCCTGAACAAGACAGTGCAGAAAAGGACACAGTAAATGAGGAAGAAGTGGAAGAGAATGTAGAACCCTCTGTAAGTAAAACATTTAATGATCACATAACACAATTTGCAATAATCTCTAATGAAAGACCAAATATAACTTGTATTTGTTGCCGCAGAACTCATTATAGAAAACAAACTAGGAATGTTGATCTCTACAGAAAAAGTGAAAATGAAGATAATTATAAGTGGAAGGATTTTGCCACATATATATTTCTTGAAAATTGTTTTGAATTGGGTGAAGATCAGCGTATTTGTAAATACTGTTACAACAAGTTAGAGGAAAATAGAATGCCGACCAGAGCTGTACATAATAATTTAGAATTGGATGTTATTCCTGCCGAACTTTCTGAATTAAATACATATGAGTCTATACTTATTCAATGTGTTCATCCGTTCCAGACCATAGTACGTATGGAGCCCAAAACTGGTAAATTACCTCCTTCAGATTTACTGAGAGGTTTAAAAGGTAGAGTGGTGTATTTGCCCTTGGATTTGAAAAAAAATATGGAAACTATTGATGCAGATACTTTGGAAACTGAACCATTAGTTATTCTGGTTAATGGTGTACCTACAAAGAATAAGAAGATTTGGCAGGAGCTGGTGGATGTACGGAAAGTACAAAGAGCAAATTTGTATTTGAAAAGGAATAAAAAATGGGATGAATCAATTTATATAGAAGAAGAAGAAGAAGATTTACAAGAAGACACAGAAATACCAACTGGACAAATTGAAAAAGTGGACAAGTCAAAGGAAGAAGAAATTTATGAACATTTTTGCATACATCCTCTTCATTCAAAAGAAGTTATGGGAGACAATATTGATCTCTTTCAGATGAAGAAAGCAAAAGGAACTCCCGTGAGTGTATGGGAGGAGAGCTTGGAAGCTCGATGTTTTCCCCAGCTGTTTCCTAAAGGAAAAGGAGGACGATACGATGAACGTCCAGAACAGATTCCAGCTTCTAGTATCGGACTACAAGACTATATGCAGAAGATCCAAGATTTCGACAAAGTATTCCTTATTTATTCCATCTTTTATTTGAAAGCGACTTGTCTGCATTATCATATGCAGTAAATCACATTTTAAAAAGTGGAGTACATTTACAAAATGTGTCTGCTAAAGATTTTATGGAAAAAGTGCAGCACCGAGATGATCATTTGGAAACACAACTGATCAATCTGATGGCTTGTCAGCGTGGGACAAATGAATATTGGTACCGACGCCATGGTGAATTAAAATGCATGTTACGAAATTTAGGAACACCAACATGGTTCCTTACCCTAAGCTGTGCTGAGTACGCTTGGGATGATTTACTGGATTTTCTACGAGAGGCAAATTCAAACATTAAAAACATCGAATACAAGACAGCAGGAGAACTGTGCTCATTGGATCCGGTTAATGTTTGCAGATATTTCAATCATAGATTTGAGGCTATGATGTCCTTCATCTGCAATAAAAAAAATCCACCTCTTGGAGAAGTAGTGGATTTCTTTTGGAGAAAAGAGTACCAGGCAAGAGGTGCTCCTCATATTCATATGCTGTTGTGGATCAAGGATGCCCCAAAGTTTGGAACAGATACTGATGAAGCAGTGTTATCTTACATTGAAGAATATGCAACATGTGCTATACCAAAAAGCACAGAAGAGAAAAAGTTAAAGGAGCAAGTTTTACGTTTCCAAAGTCATCGGTGTGGAAAATACTGTCGACAGAAATACAAGAGCAAAGATAAATACTACACTAAATGTCGATTTGGATTTCCTAGACCTGTTATTTCAAATGGAAGAGTAAACAGTTTTATGTCATCTGTGAGACATACTATCACAAGAAAATCACCTAAGAATACCTACAACCTAAAAAGAAAAGAAGAATCAAAAAATATAAATGACTACAACCCAGTCATTTTATCCATGTGGAATGCTAACATGGATATACAGTATGTAGCTGACAATTCCATTGCTGTTGCTCGATATGTAACGTCTTACATTACTAAATCTGAAAAAACTGAATTGAAAGAAATGTGGGAAGAGATTTCTCACGAGAAGACTGTCAGTAAGAAGCTGTACAGTTTCAGTTTAAAGATGTTATCGCATCGAGAAATTGGATCCTACGAATGTTCAGATAGGTTATCTTCTGCAAGTCTCTACTCGAAATCAAGAAGAATAATTTGGGCAAGTTTAGGCCTTGCAGCAATGAGAAATCGGGTACTGAAATCTGTTGGAGAAATTGAATATTTGGCCGAGAATGACCCAGAAAGTACAGATATTTTGAAATCAAACATGTTGGACACATCATATCCCAAAAGAAGTCATCATCTGGAGAACATGTGTCTCTATGAAGTGCTGCAGAACTACATTTATTCACGGAAAGCCGCAGAAGACATCAACAATGGAAAATATAAAGTTATTGGTGAGGAAGGATGTTTGGTGAAGCAAACAAAAGGAAGTTTGATAAATCACAGGAAGCTGAGTTGCGACACTACTGACAAAAAGGAATTTTACTACTTGGCTCTTTTACAGCTGTTTAAACCATGGCGTACAGAGGATGAACTACTGGGAGAATTTCAAAGCTATGAAGATTCTTTTAATGCTTGCAAAGACAGCATACAATGCAGTACATTCTCAACTTATGTGCAAATGTTAAATGAAGAAATTGAACAGGAAACTACAATTGCAGTTGAAGTAGCTAGAGACAGTTCTCAAGACAGCCAAAGTTCAGGAACACTCAGTCAAGATCCCCTAGGACAACCAATCGTTGAAAATGAAGCATCAATAGCCATGAATGAAGTGGAAACGGCTATGAATCAAGCTCAAGAAGAATTTATAGACTTACAAAATTTGGAAAGACAACTCAATGAAGAGCAGCAACAAATTTATGAAGAAATCAGAAACAAAATTGATCACGGATTTCTACATGAAAAAAAAGAGTGCTCATGCACATCATTTCATCCAATCAGGATGTATGTAAGCGGACAAGCTGGAAGTGGAAAAAGTTTCCCAATAAAAGTCATCAGAAGCTACCTACAGCAAAAAACGGATTCTACTTTGTCTTGTGTGGTTACTGCTCCAACTGGGTTAGCAGCATATAACATAAAAGGAATCACCTTACATCGTTTGCTAATGTTACCAGTGGAGCTTGAGAACAAAATACAATACCACAAGCTAACCGGAGAAGCATGCTTGGAAGTTTCAAGAGTATTGAAGAAGATGCAAGTTCTCATTATTGATGAGGTGAGCATGGTATCAAACGTAATGCTTGCCTTTGTGCATTTAAGAATGCAGCAAATTCTAAGGAAAGACTATGACGTGTTATTTGGTGGAAAACATGTCATAGTTTTTGGGGATCTTCTACAACTTACTCCAGTTAAAGGACAACCAGTGTTTAATACTGTGACACATGAAGACACAAAGAAGTCATTGGGAAGCATCGGTAATGCAAATATTTGGTCCTTCTTTGAGTACAAGGAACTTACTATTAATATGAGGCAAGCAAACGATGAAGAATATGGAAGTATTCTGAAAGATATCAGAATTGGACTACTGACTGAAGCTGGCACAAAAGCATTACAGAGTCGGTTGCTACATGATTTATTTCCAAAGGAAGAAATAGTTGCAGAGAAGATATACAAGAACATTGCAGAAAAGAAAAGTGTCATCTGCTTAATGCCAACTCTACGTGAATGCTCAATATTCAATGAGGAGCTTTTGAAATTGGAAAAGGAAGATATCAGGAAATTGGAAGCAGTGGACAAAATTCAAGATGGAAGAATTACTATCACATTGACAGGCACACTGAAAAATAAATTGGATTCACTAGAGAAGAACATTTCCAAAACTGCTGGATTAGAAAAAAATCTATATGTTTGCATGAACTGTAGAGTATTTTTAAGGAGAAATTTGGATGTTGAAAAAGGTTTAGTTAATGGAGCTATGGGAAGAGTTGTGGGTTTTATTAATTATCAGAAAAAAGATGGAATTGAATGTTTAAAAATAAAATTTGATCAGATAGAAGAAGTTATAGACATTTGTCGTTGTACAGTTCGTTTTATGCTTGTGAAAGACTTATATGTACAAAGGAAACAGTTTCCGTTTTCTCTAGCATATGCTGTAACTATTCACAAGTCTCAAGGATTGACTGTAGATTGTGCTTTTGTGAACATTGGTTCAACTGTGTTCAAAGAAGGTATGGCTTATGTAGCTTTGTCACGAGTGAAAACATTATCTGGTTTATTCATGATAGACTTTGATAACTCAAAAGTTAGTGCTGATACAAATTGTGTAAAGGAGTATAATAGATTAAGAAGAACCTATGCTCCTCATTTAGTTCAGTATCCTGTGTTAGAGAAACGTGTAGTTTCTCACAAAAGGAGAAATGAGAATATCTGTAATGAAGATGTAGAGAGGAGGAAAAAAAAGAGGAGTGATGTAATTGCAAGCAAAAAGAAAAAGGAAAATGAAGAAGAGGTTGTAGGATGTCATTTTGAAAATAGCTCTGGTGTCAACTGCTACGCTAATGTAGTGCTGAATGTTGCTTTTTATCTGGAAAGTGTGCAAGAGCAGATAATAGTAAATCAGAGAAAAAGATTCTGTTCTCAGTTGAGTCTCCTTTTTCAAAAGCTGAGTAATGATAAAACTCAAATAGAAAGTGCTACTGAAATTAGAAAACTTTTAGATGTATGTTCAGGACGAACACAGTTTTCTCAAAATGTGCAGCAAGACGCACAGGAATTCTTGATGTTTTTTCTTCAGGTACTGGAAGAAGAAGGGGTTCCCATTGAAATAATGTTTGGTGTCTCTTATAAATGGGAACATAGTTGTGAAAACTGTTACAATACATGTGGCTCTAATGTTGATTCTGAAAGGTTTATTTATTTAACATTGCCAGAAAGTAAAACAGTCACTTTTGCTAAATTAGTTAAAGATGCTAATCATAACATGGAATGCGGTGAGTGTCAATCTGAAATGTTTTCAACGTTAATTTTAAAGGAATACGGACAGTATGTAATTTTAATGATGCAACGATGTAAAGCTGATGGTTCAAAAATGGATACTTTAATAAAGAAGTTTACAGGACAGCAATTATCAATTTCAGGAAAAACTTTTGTAACAGTTGCAATAATTTTCCATGTAGGACCTACTGTTACTTCTGGACATTACACAGTTTATCTTAAATGTGAAAAAGGCTGGACACTGTGTAATGATTCCCAATTGATTTTCAAGCAACGTTTGCCTTTTGATTTAGCAAATTCCTATCTAATCTTCCTGAAACCAAAATTTTAGAGAGACTTGGCAAGATCTGTACAAAACAATTTTTCCATTTTATTGGATTACCATTGGAATTTTCAAAAAAAATGATTTTTCAAATTATCATTTGGCCTAATGGAAAGGTAACCAATTGTAATGTGGACTTTTTTAATTTTTAATGAAACTTTCGAAAACCAAAAATTTTGACAAAATCGGTAACATCTGCACAATTTAAATTTTGGAATGTTATTGGATTGCCATTGGAAATTTATTCAAAAAAGATTTTTAAAATTACTATTTGGCCATGAGGAAAGGTAAACAATTGTATTGTGGACTTATTTAATTATTAATTCATCTTTCGGAAACCAAAATGTTAGAGAGAATCGGTAAGATCTGTACAATTTAAACTTTAGAATTTTATTGGATTACCATTGGAAATTTAATCAAAAAAGAATTTTAAAATTACTTTTTGGCCTAAAGGAAATGGAACCAGATGTATTGTGGAGTTATTTGAGATATAATATTTTTGTGATTATACTTCTGAAACAAAATTGTCAGACGGTATTTTAAAGAAATAATTATTGATAATAGATGATATTTTTTAAAAATAATATGCATTTCTATAATGTTATGTTTAAGTAAAAAGAGATTCTGGGCTTTTTTAAAACAATCTTTGAGATTGTTATTTTTTTTTTGCCTGCTGTTAAATGATGAATGCAATTGCTTTCACAAATTATAGTGAAATGCAATATATTCTGAAAACAGCAAAAAAAAGGCAAAATATTTTTTTGGAAAAATATGTAAATACGTGTACTGTGTTATATATTGATTTATTAAATATTAATACTTTTTCTTTTTTTTCAGATTGTGAAAGAAAATTTTCAAAAAAAACCAACCATTTTTTCAAGTAATTTCAATTACATTTTAATTAAAAATTAAATTGTTGGGTGGGTCAGGTAAGTGAGAAATTAGATGGTCCGTTTCTTCCACTTTATCTCAAAAAGATTTTTAGTATTTAGATAATAATTCCTCAAGGATCTTGAGATGTGGTAATTGATTTTTAGTGTTTTAAAAAAAAAAAAAAAAAAAATACGCTTACCGTACGCGTACGGTAAAAAAAAAAAAAAAAAAGTTTAAATGAAAAAATAAAAAAAAGTTGAGAGGTAAGGTTGGCTCTTAAAAGAGCCGTTGTGTTCATGCGGGGACAGAGGAAAGGAAGTATGGGAACATTAGCTGGTTGGACATATGTGCTGGTCTATTTTGTTGTTAATGAGGGGAAGACTGGTCTCCCTATGAACAATTAGACCATGGCAAAATGAACACCGCATAGTAACCCTACCAAACCGAGGGTTCGTTTCCAGAGGAACAGAAAAAGGTGAATCTGCCCCCACAGATGAAGGGCTCTGCTGAGCTTCCGAAGAAGGACTCGGCTGAGCTGCTGTGGATGTGCTTGGTTGACTTACTGAAGGGTTGCCCCTAGTATGTCTAGCATGTGTCCTAGGGTGTACATCGTGAAGGTGTCTCAACATAGTGTGATTCCCGAAGGAATACTTCTTGTTGGGATTACCTCCCGAAAGTACACGCTGGCACAGCTTGCAAGTCACCAAGGCAGCATTGACTTTTTTCTCACCCTCTGAAAACTGAAATACTCCCATATGAAAGAGCTCTTCTGTTTCCTCCTTCTCTGCCTGATGGTGGTGCTGCTAGCCTCACTCTCAGTAGAAGAGTGCTGGTCTGCCATCGTATCACAAGGACAAGTCAGCTCCTTCTCCTAAGGGATCACAAGCAGAAATGAGGGGAATGGGTGTGGTGTAGGAGAGTTCTAGAACTGAAAGTAGTTTCAACCAATCAAAAGTTGTGTTTCATGATCACATGACCCACCGTGCGCGTACGTTACGCTTACGGTGCGCTTACGGAGCGCTTACGGTAAAAGTACGCATGCGCGTAAAAAAGACACGCGCTCGCGCGCATGAGCAAAACAGTCACTTTACAACACTTCCGCGTAACGTGCGCGTGTAGCGTACACGCCTACGCGCCCCACGCGCAGTACGCACGGCTACGCAAATTGCGTAACTATACGCAAACAGAGTAGATAAATTACGAACATTGCGTAAACCGTACGCTTACCGTACGCTTACCGTACGCGCACTAAAAAAAAAAAAATAAAAAAAAAAAATTGTATGGTATACTAATATATCTTACCTGTTTGGTAAAAAAAAAAAGAGAAAAATTGATATATTGCAGATTTTTTTTTTTTTTAAAAATAGTATTTTAAGAGAATAAAAAGATAAAAAAAAATGATTTTTTAAAAAAAAAACCACATTTAATATAAGAATTAATAATAAAAAAATCATACAAAAACAATAAAAAAACTATGGGAATCACATATGTTATAGGTAAGAATTAGCATTTAAAAAACCATACAAATTCACTGGAAAAACCATGGGTTTCACACACGTTATAGTTAGAAATTAGCATTTAAAAAACCTTGCAAATTCACTGAAAAAACCATAGGTTTCACACACGTTATAGTTAGGAATTAGCATTTAAAAAACCTTGCAAATTCAGTGAAAAAACCATAGGTTTCACACACATTATAGTTAGCTGGACATTTCACTCGTAAAAAACCAATGAAATTCCCCCGTTATAGTTAGTTAAGCTAACTATAACTCGCGCGCCCGCAATGCACTGCTGATGACGTCACATATTACATCACTCATGACATGGTCAGTGACATCACTCATGACATCACTGATGACATCTCAAATGACATCACTGATGACATCATCCTTGTGACAGAGTGATAGACCTCCTCTCACCCTAATATAACCTTTGATACAAACATTCAAAAATAGAGACTAAACTTTTCAAAACAATGGACATACCAATACCAGTTACAACAACCTATTCAGTAATTCTAAGATCCACATACACATCCACTCATTCACCAACAGTCCTATACAGTCACTCATACATGTACTCACTCATCATATGTACTCATACACCTATACATCCTGTTACACAATGCCACTCATCCATAGAGTTACGCACACACATAGTCACTCATGCTAATAAAGAATCAAACATACATTTACTTGCATATACAGTTAAACACACACCACCACACTTACTTCTACGGAAACTTACACATACTTAGTCTTTTAAACAATCACTTATAGAAACACATACTTATTCATACAGGAACTCTTTCAATCTCTCACTCTCACATATACTCACTTATATACACAAATAGTCACATATACTAGTTTAAAACATATGTAGTTACTCATAAAGACACTATTGAGACAGCCATTCACTCACTAACACACCCATACACACACACTCATCCACCCATACAGTCCTGCACACATGCTGTCTTCAACACATACAAACAGTGAGTCACTCATTCATGCATCTATGCACTACGTAATACCCCCCACCGAACCATGCAGACACTCAGACACTCATACTGAGACTCAAAAAACCAACTAATAACCTATATAAACACCCATGTAGCTACTCACCAACCCATGCAGACACTTATACACAAAGTGAGAGACTGATACAGATATTTACACATTTAAACATTACTCACTTAGCCATGTATTCAATAAGATACACTTAATCAGTCAGTAATACAATCAATTTTTCAAAAACAAATCATCCATTTAGACACTTATATACTCATTTATTCTTCCATCGACCTTGAGATATACATATATAAAACATATTTAATTTTCAGAAAAACACACATTCACTGGATGATGTCATCAGTGATGTCATTTGAGATGTCATCAGTGATGTCATGAGTGATGTCACTGACCATGTCATGAGTGATGTAATATGTGACGTCATCAGCAGTGCATTGCGGGCGCGCGAGTTATAGTTAGCTTAACTAACTATAACGGGGGAATTTCATTGGTTTTTTACGAGTGAAATGTCCAGCTAACTATAACGTGTGTGAAACCTATGGTTTTTTCACTGAATATATATATATATGCAGTGGCCTCTACTCTCCTTTTGGAGTAGCTTGTTGGAATTGTTACGCGCATGCCAGAGGCGCGGTACAGAGGCTCCCGCATTTGATGTTGGCCTTGGTTTGCTGGCGTCTGCTGCGGCGGACATTCTTTGTGATTCCAGGGTACTGGTTCAACCAAGGCCCGCCGCTGAGGTCCGGAGGAGATGGAGCGGTGCTGGAGTCATTGACTCCACCTTGGGCGAGATGGATTTCCAGGCTTGCCCCCGCTGGATGGTAATCTGGGGCTCGGTGGCTGATGCGGTTTAGGGATTTGGAAGGTGACTGCAGTTCAAGCGAGACACAGGAGATGTTGCAGACGACATCGTGGAGGCAAAACAATCCGCATAAACATCGATCCTCCCCCATAGCATCCACCAGGACTAACATTGCATTCTGGGACTTGCAGTGCATCAGCACCAGTTGTCCTACAGAAGAGGTGATTGGACAATCAGCGTGTGGGTGGAGCGGGCCAGAACCAACAGTTTTGTGGTATGAACCTTTTTAAACACGATGACGCCCACATCCCCTGAAAGACTCTTGGCGCTGAGGAAGGCATACTACATGCCGAAATGCATTCGCCATATTTTGTCACAAATGCTGAATAAAGAAACCTTTCTACTCACCCTTGCAGTGGCCTCTACTCTCCTTTTGGAGTAGCTTGTTGGAATTGTTACGCGCATGCCAGAGGCGCGGTACGGAGGCTCCCGCTTTTGATGTTGGCCTTGGTTTGCTGGCGTCTGCTGCGGCGGACATTCTTTGTGATTCCAGGGTACTGGTTCAACCAAGGCCCGCCGCTGAGGTCCGGAGGAGATGGAGCGGTGCTGGAGTCATTGACTCCACCTTGGGCGAGATGGATTTCCAGGCTTGCCCCCGCTGGATGGTAATCTGGGGCTCGGTGGCTGATGCGGTTTAGGGATTTGGAAGGTGACTGCAGTTCAAGCGAGACACAGGAGATGTTGCAGACGACATCGTGGAGGCAAAACAATCCACATAAACATCGATCCTCCCCCATAGCATCCACCAGGACTAACATTGCATTCTGGGACTTGCAGTGCATCAGCACCAGTTGTCCTACAGAAGAGGTGATTGGACAATCAGCGTGTGGGTGGAGCGGGCCAGAACCAACAGTTCTGTGGTATGAACCTTTTTAAACACGATGACGCCCACATCCCCTGAAAGACTCTTGGCGCTGAGGAAGGCATATTACATGCCGAAATGCATTTGCCATATTTTGTCACAAATGCTGAATAAAGAAACCTTTCTACTCACCCTTGCAGTGGCCTCTACTCTCCTTTTGGAGTAGCTTGTTGGAATTGTTACGCGCATGCCAGAGGCGCGGTACGGAGGCTCCCGCATTTGATGTTGGCCTTGGTTTGCTGGCGTCTGCTGCGGCGGACATTCTTTGTGATTCCAGGGTACTGGTTCAACCAAGGCCCGCCGCTGAGGTCCGGAGGAGATGGAGCGGTGCTGGAGTCATTGACTCCACCTTGGGCGAGATTGATTTCCAGGCTTGCCCCCGCTGGATGGTAATCTGGGGCTCGGTGGCTGATGCGGTTTAGGGATTTGGAAGGAGACTGCAGTTCAAGCGAGACACAGGAGATGTTGCAGACGACATCGTGGAGGCAAAACAATCCGCATAAACATCGATCCTCCCCCATAGCATCCACCAGGACTAACATTGCATTCTGGGACTTGCAGTGCATCAGCACCAGTTGTCCTACAGAAGAGGTGATTGGACAATCAGCGTGTGGGTGGAGCGGGCCAGAACCAACAGTTCTGTGGTATGAACCTTTTTAAACACGATGACGCCCACATCCCCTGAAAGACTCTTGGCGCTGAGGAAGGCATACTACATGCCGAAATGCATTCGCCATATTTTGTCACAAATGCTGAATAAAGAAACCTTTCTACTCACCCTTGCAGTGGCCTCTACTCTCCTTTTGGAGTAGCTTGTTGGAATTGTTACGCGCATGCCAGAGGCGCGGTACGGAGGCTCCCGCATTTGATGTTGGCCTTGGTTTGCTGGCGTCTGCTGCGGCGGACATTCTTTGTGATTCCAGGGTACTGGTTCAACCAAGGCCCGCCGCTGAGGTCCGGAGGAGATGGAGCGGTGCTGGAGTCATTGACTCCACCTTGGGCGAGATGGATTTCCAGGCTTGCCCCCGCTGGATGGTAATCTGGGGCTCGGTGGCTGATGCGGTTTAGGGATTTGGAAGGTGACTGCAGTTCAAGCGAGACACAGGAGATGTTGCAGACGACATCGTGGAGGCAAAACAATCCGCATAAACATCGATCCTCCCCCATAGCATCCACCAGGACTAACATTGCATTCTGGGACTTGCAGTGCATCAGCACCAGTTGTCCTACAGAAGAGGTGATTGGACAATCAGCGTGTGGGTGGAGCGGGCCAAAACCAACAGTTCTGTGGTATGAACCTTTTTAAACACGATGACGCCCACATCCCCTGAAAGACTCTTGGCGCTGAGGAAGGCATACTACATGCCGAAATGCATTCGCCATATTTTGTCACAAATGCTGAATAAAGAAACCTTTCTACTCACCCTGCAGTGGCCTCTACTCTCCTTTTGGAGTAGCTTGTTGGAATTGTTACGCGCATGCCAGAGGCGCGGTACGGAGGCTCCCGCATTTGATGTTGGCCTTGGTTTGCTGGCGTCTGCTGCGGCGGACATTCTTTGTGATTCCAGGGTACTGGTTCAACCAAGGCCCGCCGCTGAGGTCCGGAGGAGATGGAGCGGTGCTGGAGTCATTGACTCCACCTTGGGCGAGATGGATTTCCAGGCTTGCCCCCGCTGGATGGTAATCTGGGGCTCGGTGGCTGATGCGGTTTAGGGATTTGGAAGGTGACTGCAGTTCAAGCGAGACACAGGAGATGTTGCAGACAACATCGTGGAGGCAAAACAATCCGCATAAACATCGATCCTCCCCCATAGCATCCACCAGGACTATCATTGCATTCTGGGACTTGCAGTGCATCAGCACCAGTTGTCCTACAGAAGAGGTGATTGGACAATCAGCGTGTGGGTGGAGCGGGCCAGAACCAACAGTTCTGTGGTATGAACCTTTTTAAACACGATGACGCCCACATCCCCTGAAAGACTCTTGGCGCTGAGGAAGGCATACTACATGCCGAAATGCATTCGCCATATTTTGTCACAAATGCTGAATAAAGAAACCTTTCTACTCACCCTTGCAGTGGCCTCTACTCTCCTTTTGGAGTAGCTTGTTGGAATTGTTACGCGCATGCCAGAGGCGCGGTACGGAGGCTCCCGCATTTGATGTTGGCCTTGGTTTGCTGGCGTCTGCTGCGGTGGACATTCTTTGTGATTCCAGGGTACTGGTTCAACCAAGGCCCGCCGCTGAGGTCCGGAGGAGATGGAGCGGTGCTGGAGTCATTGACTCCACCTTGGGCGAGATGGATTTCCAGGCTTGCCCCCGCTGGATGGTAATCTGGGGCTAGGTGGCTGATGCGGTTTAGGGATTTGGAAGGTGACTGCAGTTCAAGCGAGACACAGGAGATGTTGCAGACGACATCGTGGAGGCAAAACAATCCGCATAAACATCGATCCTCCCCCATAGCATCCACCAGGACTAACATTGCATTCTGGGACTTGCAGTGCATCAGCACCAGTTGTCCTACAGAAGAGGTGATTGGACAATCAGCGTGTGGGTGGAGCGGGCCAGAACCAACAGTTCTGTGGTATGAACCTTTTTAAACACGATGACGCCCACATCCCCTGAAAGACTCTTGGCGCTGAGGAAGGCATACTACATGCCGAAATGCATTCGCCATATTTTGTCACAAATGCTGAATAAAGAAACCTTTCCACTCACCCTTGCAGTGGCCTCTACTCTCCTTTTGGAGTAGCTTGTTGGAATATATATATATATATGTAACGGAGCTGTGAACCCGTGTCTTAGGAAATTGTTTCTGAACTGAGTTGGTGGTCCGTACTTGTGTTGTTTCTTCTGGGCGACATTCAGAGGAACAGGATTTGCTTTATACATATATATATATATTCACTGAAAAAACCATAGGTTTCAGGAACGTTATAGTCAGTTGGACATTTCACTTGTACAAAACCAGAGAAATTCCGCCGTTATAGTTAGTTCAGCTAACTATAACTTGCTCCCCCGCAATGCAGTGCTGATGATGTCACATATTACATCATTCATGACATGGTCAGTGACATCACTAATGACATCACTGATGACATCTCAAAGACAGGTGCTGCATCATTATAATAAGGAATCTTTAGAAGTCGTCTAATCCGAGACCAAAGCTTAACTGCTGCATCCAGAATCTTCAGTGTCACCTTCTTAAAGAATTTTGGATTGCCAAATTTTAAGAGGAAAACCCTTGCTTGATGGGAAACACTGAATGTAAAGGCTTTAAAAAGCAGAGAGAGGGTTGAGCTGTCCATCAATAGTTGTCGAAAGTTCTTTAGGTGGAAGGCACAATAGTATAAATATAAATCTGGAGTGGCGATACCTCCATGAGCTTTATTTCTTCTAAGTTTCTTTAGGGGGATTTCTTGAACTTTTTTTTCCCCAAATGAAACTAAAGAAAAACCCCTTGTACCTTCTTGAACCAAATCTTCGGAATAGTGTTAAACAGAAAAGTGAATTTCGGTAGAAATTATATTTTAAGGTATTTGATTTGCCCAGAAAAGAAAGTGGAAGAACACCCCATGATTGCAACGGTAATTTAACTGTCTTAGTTACTTTTTTGAAGTTGACCTGAGCTATCTTGTCAATATTGTGGACTAGTTGAACTCTAGATATCTGATTTCCCTTTTTATGAGGTCAGTCCTGTATTGGATATTCCATTTCATCAACTCTGTTTTTTGTTGGTTAATCAAATAACCAGACGCCCTCCCAAAGCTCTCCAGCTGATCCCATATCGCTGGGAATGATTGCTCTAAGTCCCCTGTTAGACTCATAAGATCATCGGCATATCATCCGATTTTCTTTTCCCAACCATTACAACTAAAAGGGATGATGTTTCGGCAAGCTCTTAATTTACAAGCAAGGGGTTCAATGTATATATTGAAAAGGAGAGGGGAAAGGGGACAGCCCTGTTCAGTCCCCCTGCCTATTTTTATTGATCTTGTAAGATTACTATTGACTAGGATTTTAGCAGATGAATTTTTGTAAATGGCTTTAACTGCTGTTAAAATTGTTTCCCCTAAATTAAGACGCTGAATCATTTTAAATACGAAAGGCCAACTAAATCGATCGAATGCTTTTGCAGCGTCGAAGGTCATTACTGCTAGTGGGATCTTACATGTTTGCGCCATGTCTATTGCCCCATGTCTATTGCCCCTATTAAGTCATGCATTAATTAAAAAAGCTGCCTCCCTTTCATAATTCCTTTCTGATCTGGGTGTATTAGTGGTCCTATTACCCTGTCCAGGTGTTTAGTGATGATCTGGGTGTATAGTTTATGATCACTATTTAAGAGTGAAATAGACCTGTAAGATTCACACAATCTTGGGTTCTTGTTTGGTTTCAATAAAATAGTTAGAGTGGCTTCTTCCCATGACAAGGGGAGGTCTTGGCCGAGGCTTCATTGTTAAGAAAAGAAGCCTACATGATAGCTCGCTTCAGTGGCATCACCAGAGGACTGAATGAAATCTCAGAAATGGGTAAATGCTAAAACAGTTCCAGTCCAGGTTTTGCTTTTCCGGTCTGCACCATAAATCAAATAATCTTTGGAACCATGTATATTTTTTAATACCAATGTACACACAAAATTTACTTAGAGCGCAGCTCATTTTCAATAGCTTCACAAACTCACTTCACCATAATGCAATGGGATCAGGTCACTCTTTAACTTCCTGTGACCTGGAAGCATTCTCGAGAGTGAAACTGGGAATGAGACACCATTAGATGACCTTCACAACCGATTGCAAGTAAGACTATGCAAACTTTTACTACATAGGCGTGCTAAATTCTTTTTATAGAATGAGACTCCTTCTTTGTGCGAACTTTAAAGGAAGCAAATCTTTTTACTGCTTTGTGAAATTTACAGCAGAGCGGCGCTGTTCAAGCTATATGTTCAGCTATTGAACCGACTGAGAGCAGAAAGGAAGCATCAAAGAAAACATCGCCAGCATGGCGAAAGTAAGTGTTGCCACTAGCCCACAAAGCTGCAATGTATCTATTTAGATACTCCATTGATGCCGCACTCATTTCTGTTTATAGGTCGTCAAACCAAAGTACAACTAGGTTTCCCTTTAACCGACAGCAAGCATTCTTATACCTTATGTAAAAGCACCGCCCGTCTGGTGCAAGTAAGTGCCTTTTCTTGTTGCTCCAGTTACAAAATGTTTACATTTTCCAAACCATGTGCATGACTGATGGCGGATCCATTCTCATTTTAGATCGTGCCATCCACATTTTAACCTGCCTCTTCTCGCCTACAACGTGCAAATTTGTTTCTCTATTCAATCAGGTGCTTTTGTGAAATCACCACATAACTTGAGTAATTGGGAACTTTAGAGTCCCTCCTCATGCATAATTCATACCCCCTTTTTGTTTCTTAGATAAACCAGTCGACACCCTGAAGAGAATCCCACAAACCACCTTGGGAATCGAAACGCGTCGGCATTACACAATGCGGGGACTTTCGCTTTTAATTAGGTTTCCCCCAGTAGAAATGTTACTTGAATTGTCTCACTACTGGGCCTAATGTCTCTTTTCCCCGTGTGTAGCAGCTTCTTGAATTTGTTTCACAATGTGGATGCTAAAGGTTGTCTTAGCAGCTGCTCCGTTTGTGAACTAATACTGGTGAAATAAGGTTTAGATAATTGTTGTTATGTATCACGCTTCAGGTATTGTTTGTTACATCACATTACTTCATCACAAAGTCTGTATGTCTTTGTTTTATTTGTTGCCTTAATATTTATAATTTGCTCTAATTAGCTCTTGACTGAAATGTATCCGCACTTACCTGACCAATGATTAAATGTGGAGTAAAGTGTACAGAACGGAGTAGCAAAAAAATGCTTCAAGCCCATATCAATTGAATTGATGGCCTTTGGTCTGGTAAATTGGTTTAGCAGCATTTGAATGTGATGGCTAGGACACCCCCCCTTTTTTTCTTAGTTCACTACGGCCCCTTCCAGCCACATACGGTCAAACCCCTTGTTGCTATTACGTTTAGAATTTCACGCCAATAATATTTTACAAGGATTTAAATTATGCAATTAATGCATTTATTTTACCAAATTCGCAGAATGCAAAAAATTAATCTTCGACATAATAATCCAACTTTTTGTACTTATTCAAATAAAACAAGGTGCTCCTATCAAGCAGCGGGGCAGTGAAAGTGAAGTCAAGTGAATAAAGATATGCGTGAGCGACATACAAAAATATATACATGTGAGTGATAGTGACAATATGGTGTTACTGCTGGCACTCAAGAAATGACTGTTTAAACACATCAAAATTAAAACCTGTCCACATATATTGTTGTCAACATTTCGAGCCCTAAACACAATGATTTAGCACAGGGTCAGCATCAGGACAAACTAGTATTCAATTCAGACACCTACAAGATAAATGAAACAATCATGAACCAATGTATGCATTTGTGTGCTCACGCTCAACAATATATTTAAATTACCATATTTACCTTCCGATTAGTTGGGACAAAGAGACCCGCAACCGAGGGTATATCACACACCAAACCAAGGGTCCTCTAATATAAATTATGGTTACTATTGCCACTACTATTTGCACAGCAATGTAATGAGCATATGGACACCTTGTTCTATACTGCGATAATCCTCCAACTTTATTGCATTTTTTTCTTCATATTAACTGCGGTCAATCAGTGCTATGACATTACTTAGTAAACATGACCCAGAAACATCACCCCAGGGAACTTGAATTTATTGCTTGCTGGGTTGATTTCTATAAGCAAGGATGTCTTCAAATTTCTCTACACACTCTAGAGGGTATTTTGCTCTCCATAGAAAAACAACGGTATTCAAAAGATTCAATCTGGCTTCTTTGTCATTTTCTAAAATTCTGTAGTACACATAATATTACATATTGCTCCACTGTCTAAAATAAATGGTACTTTTCGTGCCCTACTAAAATATCAACTGAATCTGTCTTCTTTATTTGCTCTTTCTCTACCAACCATACTTGCCCACTCTCTACTTTTTCTTGTATTTCCTCCACCACATATGTGGTTGTCCTAGAAACGCTATTTTTTCTTATTTGTTGGGTGTGCCGGCATTTATGATCTTCAATTTGTTAAAATAACAACAATCAAAGTAATCTTTATTTCGGTCATAGACCATAAAAGATAATCATATCTATAATACATACATTGTTAAAAATAAATATTATAATTCATAAAAAATATGTACATTGAAGATTACATTGGATCACGAACAATTCATTAAAACAGTGAAATGTTAAGCAGGAAACACCTTCCACCAACCATTCAGGCAATTTGCTAAATGCTTGTAAATATGATAGCCTTCACAAGACTACTGGATGTGTTTACATGTCTTCAGCATAGAAAAGTTTTGAAAAATGTACTGAAGATTTGGTAGACTACCCCACACTCTGCTTTGATATGGAAACATCTCCCTATGAGAGCCAAGAGGCAACAATCGAGTTCACAATCTCTTGGCTGACAGCCATGAGACCTTCTGATAGTACACATGTAAATAGCCCAGAAAATGTGCTATAGAAATATGGAAGATTAAGCCTGGTGGACAAATGAGCACCAATCATGTGAAGAGACAAGGCTCCTCCCTTACAAGTTTCAAAGGCCAGGTTATGTCTGTGATGCGTGTTTGGAATTGTTTAATACTTTTTTTTTTACAGATAGGATAAATATTGTGCCCTCTGTGTGTTTCTTTTGTGAAGGTATGATGATAATGTTTAGTTTTCACAGAGTGCTTTATGCTGCAGTTATGGGGTTTCCAAGCACTGTAAGTTCCTATCATCCAATTGAAAGGTAATTTCAGTTTCTTGCAAAAAACAATATATTGAGATATGTTTGGCAAGCGATTCAGACTCCCTGATCTATACATCACACACAGATTTCAGCTATGGGCATTTAACTCACTGATTCATTTTGACATTTATCAGTTGATGAGAGAGGACAGGAGTACCCTTTCTTCGAGGAGGAGGGACCCACTTAGTTCTTTGGGGATGCTGTAGGCTTTGCTGTGCTGTAAAATATGTTAGAATTAACCTTGAATCACCAGCTTGATCTAAGCAGAGCTGATGAGACTGCAAGGCAACGAGAAAGGCGGGGGCCGGGATCGGCCCCGCCGCAGATATGGCGGGGCACCGACCCCCTCCCCCCCTCGCCTGTTCACCTGGCCCGGCACGTTTCACCGCGTCACCATGATGCGGTGGGCGCGCCGCAGCCAGATTGGCTCGCGACGGCGAACCCTTGGCCCGGAAGCGATTAAGGCGCTTCCGGGTCAAGGGGGCGCAGGGGTCAGGCCAGTTAGAACTGGCCTGCCCCCAGTGCAACGATAAAAGGCCGGGGAGCGCGGGACTCGGTCTCTTTGTCCCGCGCTCTCCTGCATCCGGACGCAGCCTCTGTGAGGCTGCTAACTTTTTGTTACCCACCCTCCATCCCCTGTTGCAATATGGTTATTGGAGTTTGAAGTTGACGGTGTGGTTTTCTTCCTTAGGCGTTTTTTCCCGTTTACAGGTCATCAATCGTCGTATTTATTGCTATTCCTTGGTCAGGCGGTAAGGTCATGACTAGTGAGCAGTAAATTTAAGGTCCTTAGGGGGCGGCGTCATTCTCGGATGGGGTCGCCCAGGGGGAGGGACAAGGGGTCTCTCCTATAACTCCAGGGGCGGTACATCCGGTTGGCTGGATGGGTGCGGGGAAAGGGGGGAGTCACGCTTTCTTTTAGGCTGGTTGGCCACCCCGCACTGGCATGGACGTCACTAAATGGCGCAGAGTGCAAGACCCCCCAAATTTGAATGGAGTTCAGGGAACGTATGGGGGTAACCGGGGGGGAAGTACCCTCTCGGTAAGCAGGCCCTCTGCGCATGCGCAACTCCTACGGGAGGGCGTGGTAAATTGATAAGGATCTGACACCTGTTAGTGACCTTGCCGTAGGTCCAAATAGGATACGCAGAAAGGAATTAATGGTATGATTATGATCATTATGTTAGATTCGAATAGGAGAACTATGTATTAGAGATATGTTAAGGTTAGCCATCTGAAATCTGTACATATGAATTGTAATCAAATGTCGTGTTATGTTTCTGCGTATAATTGTGTAAATATTGTTTATTTCAAAATTTTAATTTTGTTTTCATATTTTAATAAATACGGCCGGGGGTTGTACGACCCCCGCCTCCAAAAAGTAATTCCCTTCTCATGTCCCTCGTTAGAAATGTGTTATGCGCAGGGGGGAGGGGGAAATTCGGTAGTCCCAGACCATATCACTTTCATACTGAATACGAGTTTAGCAGATGGAAGTCCGTACAACAAATGATTGTTTATAAAAATAAACACCGTTCCGTGGGGAAGTAAAACTGCGATGAACAGCCTACGGCCCTTCCTAACCTAGGCTACCTGACAATGTTGCTACCACAAAAACACAGTGGGCGATACAAAATGTGAACTCATGTGTGTGAATTTGTTTTGCAGCTGTTAGACGTTTCACTGCAGATTTCACACAGCCACATATAACGTTGAATCGTCATGCGTTGTACTTTATTTCTATTGTTGCAGTCCGAGGCATCTGATATTGGTTGTAACTTGTACCGAACAGTTCTCATTGCACAGAGTTAAATGCTCTCTGGCAGCCGGGTAGGATTAAATCCTTTTGCTTGAGGCCTCTGGGGTGACTTTGAAAGAGTAAACTACATCTGTTCTTTGTCACATGGTCATGGGACTGAACCAAGTCGGAGCATGAGGGGCACACGCACAGACCTTTATGAAACTGCAGCCCACCGGGGGATTGCCCGGTGCTCGCTACGGCCAGTCCAGCACTGCTAATAAGCCTTTCCCTCTCTAAACACTGAATTGAATAAAGGAGGGTCAGGAGTCTCTCGATGTGCGCTCAGGCCAGGCGGGCTCACACTGGCATTGCACCAATACTGCTAAGAGACGGCCGCCTGGAGTACCTGCCGGTCCCGCCGCGTGTCGCTTTCTTAGCCCTGTCAGAGACTCCTTTTGGGGCAACTCAGCGCGTCTCACATTGCACACTGTTGCCTCATCTTTGAAAATGAAGGAATCTGGGGCTAGCAGTCTCAGACTACTCTTTCCCCAGGGACGTTCATGTGTCGCCAGGACAGGGGACAGGTATTGAAGGAGAATGTGCGGGTGTCATAGGGAGGTATAAACGAGTCCAGAGAGGTGGGTTCAACCTCTTTCTGACTCCTTCAGCACCACCGGAGAATTGGGGGATATTGTGCTCTGACCACCCACCCACCCTACATAAGCATACGATTTGGTGGGGAGGGGCTCTGCACAGCGGTTTGCCATATTAAGACAGGTTGCAGAGGTGTAGGTGGTATTTAAGGGGGTGGAGAGTCACATGCAGTCATATCCACCCTTCGGGGGGGTGAATAAAGTTAGCGCAGGTGAAGGAAAATTGAGTGAGGGGTTCTTTAGAACAGAGCAAAGAGGTTTCATTGGAGGAGGGTTGGTAGGGGCAGTGAAAGAGAGATTTGGGAGTGGATGAGATCAGAGTGAAAGATGAAAGAATGAAGCAATGTATTGGGCATTAGGGTGAAAGTCTGGTAAGAACTGAGAATTGTTAAGCAAAGAAGGGAATGATATTTTAGAGATAATGGACATTATGTTAATGTTGTATTAAAGTTGTTTAATTGTGTTGCAATCCTGTCCTAAGAAAACGTCCTCTTACGCTATATTTCAGGTATGGAGTGTGATTCCTTCTCAAAAGGCAGAACATGCAGCAGTAGTTCTGGGGGCCAGAACGGTGGCCCCCATTGCATGAATGAATCACTCTCCACATGCATTGAATGTGCGACACACTCCCTGAAATAGGAAGAACTTCTGGTCCGCTCTTCTGCTGAGGTTCCACTGACTGCTGGTTGGATGTTACGAGGGATTAGAGAAGGGTATGTGAATCCATCTACCTGATTCTAAAGTGGGTGGAGCTCAGGAATCCAGCCTTCACTGCCCACTCATACTTTGACTGCAATGGGTGGACCTGCCCCCTATCATTAAAACCTAAAACGTTGAGTTGGCCACACCCAAGGCCATGCAATGTTTGCCCTAAGTCCAAGTATACACCTGGCACTGATAAAAGGACTTGCCTCTTTCATGATTCATGCATTCCCACTTGGGCTTTAGGGGCCGAGTGAGGACATGGACCTGGACAGGTGCACCTTCATCCCCTGCAACAACAAAAACCGCACAATCTCAGCCCTGGTGGAGCAGCCAGTCATGAAGCTTAGCTGATTGTGTACGCCATCCCACTCCTCTTCCTCTCCTGAGTGGCAGGGTTCTGCCCCTTTCACCCACAAGCACCAGCAGCCCATGCAGGGACCCTGAACACAGTTCTGTGATACTAACCAAACAGCATAGCAGTGCACCCCCAAGCCAGCCACTCTGCCTGTGGTTGGCCATCAGTTGGGGGCATATTGATGCCACACTGGAAGGACACACTCTTTTTTCAGGTTACATGTCAATGTACCCGCTATGTTGGAATGCAAAGTATCCTTTATGGGTATATAGATTCCCCAGGAAAATAATAATAGTTTTTACATTTTATACATAAAGTAACTTGCTGAAAGGAAATATTTGTAACCATCTAAACGTCGTCACCTTTTTCCTAGCACTGAATGGCTGCTACATCGCAATCTACGAAGGCCTATCAGACAGGTAGATTGGCAGCGTACAAAGAGCACAACATTACACCACATAGAAAATCGTTTGTACGTGTCGTCCCTTTATCAGCTCCCAAACAAAAGTGCTTGAATACTAAATGCTTGGCCTCGGACACACTCCTTGTTGGGTGTGTCTGCTATTCCCTTTTTAACTTGATGACTCCATATCGGCCAAGCATATACCTGCGTTCGGCTTACTAAAACAGTTTTCCGACCCACCAGGTGAAATGCAAATGTTTTAGGGGCAGAATACAAGGTAAGGAAAGCTTTTTCTCCGGAGCTCAAAGCCTGTACCAGTCTGACTTAAATCTGAGGTTGTGAGGTTCAAGACAATCCTGAAGATTTATCATTTCAGATAGACCTTTGGGTTATGGAATGACGCCATCTCCTCTGCTCTCCTCCCCCTTCCTCTGCATCCTCCACCGTCAGTGCAAGCCATATACATTAAACAAATAAATAAATAATCTAGTTGGTGACGGGAAGTCTCAATTTTATTATAGCTACGCAGTTGAGTATCAGTTCATCTATATATTAACTAGCTTTTCAGAACATATACATATTATCTTCTGCTCTCCTGACTTATCATATGCTGTTACCGCTCTACCAGTAACGGATGGATGAAGTTTCAGAAGGCTGGGGTTTGATAGGAACACCGACTTCCCTGTTGTATCTTTTTGTCCAATTTTCATTCTAGTTCAACAACATGCATCAGCGGCACAAAGAATGTGCTGTCAAAAGGGGATGAGTAAATGGTCTCCAGGGCACTAATGATTAGTATTACTTTTTCTTTTATTATTATTTGTTGGTGTGGGGCTTACCTTGGCGGATGGTCGCAAATTTAACAAGAAAATGGCTCACATAAGTTTTTTTTATGTTTTAGCAAATATAAGACTTTTGAACGCTCACTAGTTAGAAAACTATACGTTTACCTACGAGGGGATGATAAAGCAAGAAGAGAAAATATATAGAGAAAAACGAGGCAGTCAAATTAGCTGAAGATCGGTTGCTCACAATTTCTTCGAGTTTCAAGTTGATTTGCCAACTGTTCTATTCCCTGAATCAAACCATTGTTGCAAATCTTTAAATTCTTTTGGGTATATTCACAAGGACTAATCTTCGATTTATCTCCACTTTAACGCATTAAAAGTGGAGATAGATTTAACACCCCATTCAAAAGTCGGTGCAAACTGCAGACATCGCCAGTATTCCTGCGATAACTGCCCCAAAGTTTATCTCCACGGTGAACACCACCAACTAACCCTAATGAGATGCAGAGTAGGCGTTCCATGCAAAAACACACAAAAAAACCACAACACCACTTTCACAACGAACTGCAAGATCTGCGATGAGAACCAAAAACAGGCGATAAGCTGCGGTAGCAGCAGGTATTTAACATCTGCCTCCCGCAGGTGTAAAGCCGGACGACTACCTGCAGTAGGCAATGAAGCCCCGCACACAGCCACACCCGAAGAACAAACAACGCCATGGAGCTACTCATCATGCAGCTCGGAGCCCCAACAGGGCCACAACACTTGCCGCCACCACCCCCAGGAACCGGACCCGATTCCCCCCGTACCACCACAGAGGCAGCGCAGAGTAAGACAGCGGACCTACCGAAAACGCACCAGTCTCACAGACCTAATGCCCGAGGAAGTCATTACCCACTACAGGCTCAAAAGGACAACCATCATCCGCATCATGACCCACATCGCCCACAGGTTGACGGTCCCAATACAGCGGAGAACCAACATCCCTCCGCAGACAAAGCTGCTGGCTGTGCTGCACCTGTTGGCCTCTGGGACCTTCCAACCAACAACTGTCAGAGTCGGAGGGGTCTCACAGCCAGCCCTATCAAAGTTCATCACACCTGTCCTGGATGCCATCCTCAGCTTCATACCCCAGTACCTTCACTTCCCCCACACTGCGCAGGAACAGTAGGAGACCAAGCAAGGCATCTACGCCATAGTTGAATTCCCGGCCGTGTTGGGGGCAATAGACTGCACACATGTCCCACTTGTGCACCCAGCAGATACTGCACACCACTACCGCAACAGAAAGCACACACATTCCATCAATGTGCAGGCAATAGTGGACCACCGGGGAATGTTCACCAATGTCATCGCAAACTACCCCGGCAGTGTGCACGATTCCTACATCTTCCGACAGTCCATCATCAACCAGCACTTCCAGGATGGCACATATGGAACTGGACTGCTCGTTGGTAAGTGCCAAATCAACACACCACACACCTCAAAGCCACCATCACATAACGCACAACTGTGGGAATGCACACATGACCAAACCACATACATGTCAATCATCATGCCCACCTACCAGACATAACAACACTACTCCATGGTGATCCTGGGCTACCCCTACACACAATACAACTATATCATGGCACCACAGCCACACAACAGCTGAACGTGTGTAGATGCGGAATGCAGCCATGTGCGAATGATGCAAGTGACCCGTGAATGGGAATGTACACAACGACAAGTGAGGCCTGGATGTTCAGGACAGACATGGGTATGCAAACCATAGATATGTCCATGCTGACCACAACTGCTGGTTACTGGAGAGTAGTAAACAGTGGATGCAACCATGTCACCCCAGGCCGTGGGTCAGATAGCGGAAATGTCCCTCGCTGTGTCCCCCCCTGTGTGTGTGAGCAAAGTGGGTTGGCCCTGAGTATGCCAGGGCAGCGCAGGGGTGTGGACAAAAACCCAGCGGCGCAGAGCGTGGTTCTCTTCTGGAAAGGCCAACGTCACTGACAGGGCAGCACCTCGCAGCCCGCCACGAGGCCGACGCCGTGAGCAGCGGGGCCTGCGACCCTGTGCGCCTGCTGCACCCCAGGACGCGGAGAGCCAGACCCGGCCTGCCCGCCCCAGCACCCCAGGGCCGCACTGTCACCTGCCGACACCGTTGTGTGTCAAAGAGGGCCCACCACTTGCCAGGGCAAGCTCCAAGCCCCAGTCCCGCGGCCTCTGCACCCTCCGCAGACCATCGCTGGCCCCCACGATGCTGGCCCACTTCACTCCTTTCTCATTGACATAATCCACCGGCGTCCTCTTTGTCCTAGTATGTGGAACTGTGTCCTGAGTCCTGAATGGTAGTGACCTCAAGTCCGTGGCAGCGGCCACAGCACCAGACTCTCTTCGATCAGTGAGGCATGATTCCATGTCGCAGGCCTGCGACACGTAATGCCACTAACCCTGTTCAACGCAAGCCTGCGACACGTGGTGCCACTAACCCTGTGCAACGCAAGCCGGCAACACATGGTGCCACTTACGCTGTGGGCCGTGAGTGACCGTCAACCTCCGGCGGAACATCGTTGGTTTCTGAGCCTGTGACCTGGGTGTTGTCATCAGCAACAGACAGGTACGGACTTGGTGTCTGGCTTGAGTCTGTGGCATTCCTTTCGGCCATGTCGCTGCACACAGCTGGCATGTGCCCTCTGCATCATGCCCTGGGGTAGACCTCCCATTCTCCCCCGAGACTTGGTACATCAACAAGCACACAACCAACACGTGCGAAACATAGCAAACATGCATATACGTCAGCCACACTGACAATGCAATAGACACCACATGACGAGTAGCATGGCTGCAGTGCAATTACCATGACAATGTACACGACACGGAGGTGGCTGAGTGCGGACCACAACCGGAAAGGAGCAGGTCACACTCAGACAAAACCACCCGCACAAACAACCCCTGACGTCAATGACACATCTGTGGACAAACCATGGCCAAGAGTCACAACTCGACAAAGAGCAGAAGTTACCCAAGTCTGCAACACCTCAGCACCGTGGAAGCACAGAACTGACAGGCACACCGCATGAAAGGGACCAGTGGCAGACAAATCAGAGCCGCAGGAGCGAATCACCCACCGTGCAGAATACGCACATAAGTATAAGTACACCTCGACATTGACAACATCCCGGTACAAACAGCAACACCTCCACAACAGAACACAGGACACAACTGATGTCGCAAATGTGCACAACATGGCAAATCGCATCTGGCACAGCAGTAAACTGTGACATGACACTGTACAAGTACAACCCGTAACCTGCAAATATGTTTTATTCACACATGCTGTGCTTTTGGACATTTTGTAGTGTCCCATGATTGTCAGGGACGGCCACAATGTCACGTGGTCATGAGAAATAATTGTCAATGATGGTGTTCCTACGGGCCATTCCTGCCGCAGCTGCAGTGAGATGTGGGCCACCTGCCACATCGTTCCCATCATCGTCCGGTACTTCTGGAACTGGGATCCATGGGGCATTGGTGCGTATAGAGATGTTGTGCAACACACAACATGCAACGATCATCTTGCACACGATGTCCGGGCTGTACAGGAGATTTCCACCTGTGCAGTCCAGGCACCTGAGACGTGACTTCAACACACCAAATGTGCATTCAACGATGCCCCTGGTGTGGCTGAAATTACCATCTCCCCAGGTTTCAGGGACAAGCAGACTTTTACTGGGACATAGCCTATTTTTGCTATTTTTTGTGCTTTCAACCTCTTTCCAGTTAATGGTAAAAATGGGTATGAAAGCAATGATGGATCTTGGAAAGCTATATATTTCTAAAAAGTAGACAACATTTTAAATTTAGCAAGATGTCATATGTGTAGATCCTTAAAGGTTTTCTTATAGAAACGAACAGTTGAAAATATGAAAAAATTGAAAATTAGTAAAATAAATACCCCTTTGTGCCAACGTTTTCACCTGTAACTTCTTCTTAATATGACAGATTTTTTAAAGCAATATACCATTACATCCACTGGACTCTTCTGGTTGTGGGTATATATATGACTTGTAGGTTCACCAAGAAACCGAGGAGCCAAGAGCCAATAACTGAGCAGCGTCTTCCAATGGTTTTTTATTTGGTACCGGGTATTTAGCAATTCATTTGTGAAAATAGAAACAGGAAATAATTGGTATGAAAGACACCTATGTATTTATGAAATGGGAACAAAATATAGAGTTTAGAAACAGTAGATATTTACACATCTCCGAAATTGTTGGTACCCTTACCAGCATGCGAATTATAGGACATTTTTCAAAGTGACTGCTTTTTTACACATTGTCTTACAATTGGAAAGCAGAAATGCATTGAAAGACAATAGGTAGTAACAGTTGCTCAACAATTCTGTGTTTCCCTAAGTCTCCCGATAAAAATGCTGTAGATTTGTAACCCTAGCTCCGCTGGCACCTAGAGAAACCTAGCAAACCTATACATTTTTTAAAACTAGACACCAAGGGGAATCAAGGATGGGGTGACTTGTCTGGGTCTCACCAGGTTCGGTTACCCAGAATCCCTTGCAAACCTCAAACTTTGTTAAAAAAACACATTTTCTTCAAATTTCTGTGGTGGAAAGTCCTCGAATCTGCATGGATCCACAAAATTCCATCCACCCCGCATTCTCCAAAGTCTTCCGAGAAAAATGGTACCTCACTTGTGTGGTGAGGCCTACTGCTCATGATAGGAAACGGCCCAAAACGCAATGCGGACACACCACATTTTCACAGTGAAAATGGACCAATTTTTTGCAAAGTGCCTAGCTGTAGATTTTGAACCCTAGTCTTAGGATTTGCGCCATAAACATGGCTAATCCTCATTAACCCTGGGCGTAGTTCGCTTAGTCACGCTACGCGAAGCTACGCGAAGATGTCATTGCACTACGCGATGCGTGTTTCTTCTTCGGGAGCAAGTTGTGCGTGTTCGGGGCGCTGTTTGCGTGCTCGGGGGATAGTATCTCGTGAACTTACCCATGCGGTCACCTATGGGCACGGCCATCTTGTTTTTCAATTGTCCCTCCCGCTCGCGATGCCTTATTTCCTGTTCCTTGTCGCGTATAGCGTGTTCGCGATGCACATGTCATGTTCGGGAACGCGTTTTACTTGTTCGCGACGATTATTGCATGTTCGCGGGGAAATATCGCGCCAACTTACCCACGCGGTCGCGATGGGCGCGGCAATCTAGTTTTTCAATCTAAGCTATGGTTCTGGGCCTACTTTTCTATCCTCCCTCAATCTTTGCAATCCTTAGATTTTTACACTATTTTTCTGACTTTTTTTATTTATCATCTATCTCTCTGTCCTTAAGTTTATATTTTGCATTTTATTTCTATTTTTACTGTGTTTTTTTACTTATCTACTGTTTTATATTACTTCTTTCTTTAAGCTCCTACTTCTTCCCCCTAACTTTATTTTTTCCTTCTAACTTTTCTTTTCCGCCTCCCACACACCCCAGAACCATGGCCAAGGGTAGCAGCACTACCGGCTCCAAGGGCAAGGCGCCTGCGCCCAAGAGCCGCCTGTCTTGTGGCAGAATGTGCCCTGCAGGGGTGCAGGCCTGGCAGCTTTTTGGCAAGGCAGAGGTGGCTGCCCTTGTTGTTTTTTTTATTCAGCGCCACCTCCCCTTGACCTTGGCATCAGGCGGCAGGCCAGGCTCCAGGTACCCTACCCAGGAGCGTCACCGTCGGTGGGCGAAGGTGCGCCGGGTAGTGTTTCGCTGCTCAGGGGTCCGGCGTACTGGCCCACCGGTGGTCAGACATCCTGGACCGGGAGCAGGACCTGTTGAACCTGCTAGGTGAAGAGGTCATGGGGCATGGTTGGGTAGCTAATATATAGTAGTATAAGTAATGTGTATAATTATTTTAAGAATAACAAGATTACTGCTGCTTACATTGCAGGTAAATTAAGTTTCAAAATCTTCTGTGATTTTAGGACACAGGTGCTCGGCGCTACTCTTACTTGTTTGCAACTTTGTGCTAGCTTGGGCTGATTAATCTAAGAGTTTACTTTAGAGAGCTGAAGTTAGGTAATGCTATTGCTAGAGAGACTCTCTCTAGCAATAGCATTACCTAACTTCAGCTCTCTAAAGTAAACTCTTACATTAATCAGCCCAAGCTAGCACAAAGTTGCAAACAAGTAAGAGTAGCGCCGAGCACCTGTGTCCTAAAATCACAGAAGATTTTGAAACTTAATTTACCTGCAATGTAAGCAGCAGTAATCTTGTTATTCTTAAAATAATTATACACATTACTTATACTACTATATATTAGCTACCCAACCATGCCCCATGACCTCTTCACCTAGCAGGTTCAACAGGTCCTGCTCCCGGTCCAGGATGTCTGACCACCGGTGGGCCAGTACGCCGGACCCCTGAGCAGCGAAACACTAGTCCTTCCATTGTCCTCCTGTGAAATAGTGGTGGATGGATACTAGGTTTAGTTAGTATTAGGTCATAATTTTTTTACGGTCTGCGTGATGCCTCCTCAGTCACTGAGTGCTGCTTAACACAGTCCTCCGTAGAACCTTTTGTAGTTTGTTTAGTGAGTGGTAGGCTTAGCAGTGTCAGTCAGTAGTAGAACAACATCAGACGCAACCAACCAACCATATTTATGCATGTGTCCTCCATCTCATCTATGCATTTTTGAAGGCTAAAAAAATTAGAAATGCAGACTTAGTGAACAATTGGCCCATTTGGAATAGGTGGTCTAGGTCAGGTGGTACTTAGGCTTCGTTAGTATTCTGGAATCAGAATGATTATGGAACACTGGATTAGTGTTCATAAATAAGTAGACGGTCCGTGAATCCCGCAAGCCAGTAGTCGATCTGATTAGATAGGTCCATTTTATTGCAATTGTTGTTTCCTAAAATGTTTTTTGAGCGTTTTTTAAAATGATTTATTTGTTTCACAGCACTCCTTAATGTTTGTCTCATTCTTTATTATATCTTACATGATCAGCACCACCCAAGGGCAAGAAGACGGAGTCCGAGTCGGCGGGACAACCAGAGGACCGCTCCTCTACCGAGGGCCCTGCTGCTGGCCCCAGTAAGTCCTCCAGTGGTTAATATTAACAATTATATTTGCCTAACTTTTACTGCACCTTATTTTTTCCAAACCATTAATTATGGTTCCACTTCCTAATTCTAATTTTTACAAAAGCTTCTTTGACCTTGACTATCTGTTTCCAAATTCTGGTTATCCCTGCCTATAAGTTCCTTCTAACTGCCTCTGCTATGACTCTCTGTACTACTACTATTGGTCTGTCTGTAGCTAAGCTTGCCCAATTGGCCACTCTTTATTTAAGGTTTTCTTTTGAATAAAACTCAGATTGACCAATAGCTCTAGCCACTGGGTCTTGTCCTTTGGGTTGTCCTCTTCTAGTCTTCTTAATCTTGAGGCTTTGACAATTCCCACCAACAAAATGCCCAACCAGATATTTGACTAGTATTTTTGATAGGATAGTACATACTACTACTGTTGTGGGTATTCTGCACAGCCACATACAGAACTATGTACAAGAAAATAGAATGCTGGTGATGGGAGGTTGGACCTTACTCACACCTCAGTCAGAACCCACAATGCCCTGACCGACTAGCTATAGTGTCTCATTAGATCCCCAACCCTCACACGAAGATACCCAATGATTATACAACCCAGAACATAACACCCTTTCGCTCACTCACTCGTGTAAGTCCACCCCACCACACCAAATACCACAGAGTCTATGTGTAAGTTCAAAAGGTTTTTTTTCAAATAACAAGCTCTGTACGTTGTTCTATGAAATTACTAGTCAGCTCCAACAGCAAAATGCATAAGATTAAAACAGTAAACATTTACAAGTGCATGATAGAAGACAAAAGATCTGTGTGAATTCTGGGAGACCCCTCACCGTAGAACGTAGAAAACTGGTTACATGCATCATAAGCTCTGCAAATCTCTGGTTTGTAGAAGGGAATCTTCCGCCTATTATGAGAAAAATGGTGCACGTTAGATAGTATAATGCAATTATGCAAGCATTTCGCAGTCATGCCAAAAAGTGTAACATGTTATGGCTAAGCAATACGAACTAACCGAACTCCATAAAAAGTGGCTTGTTTTTCGACCTCTTCACTTGTATGCAACACTCATGTGGCCTCAAAGGTGTCTGCTGCACAACAAGCTGCGAGGTAACATGCGCAAAAGAGTAGACATGAATCTAAAATGGTTACATGGCTCAGGCTAACTTTCCAAAGAGTAGAGTAGGACTAGATGACCCTAGGGACCATAACACTACTAGTGTCTGTGTACTGACTCTACTCTAGTACCCGATTTGGACTAGTGATGATGTATGTTGTATTAACTTTGTTTTCAATCTTCCTAGTGAAAACGAATAAAATAGGGGGAGGTTTACAGGCATCTAAGAATGTGTAATATTTTTTCTAGGCGTACTACCAACCACCAGTGCCGGCGGGGCCAGCGGCGATGGCAATGCGGCCATTCCGGAGGGGGTAGGAGAAGATGCGGCACCTGCAGGAGCCACGGGGGGGGGAGCCAGCAGCAGTGGCGGGGGCGGTGGTAAGTTATATTCATTACTTATTGACATTACTACTAGCTGGAAGGGTGTTCACTTCACTCACTGTACTGAGAGACTTATTAAGTATTAAGTTGTAGTGAACATTATACAACGGTTGAAGAAGACACCCTTTACTTAGCATTAGCAATGCATTAGCAATAGCATTAGCAGCGTGAGTTGAGTAACCAATGGCCTCTTCTATCTGACTACAACTCAGCTGTGAAAGTTTTATGGAGAAGACTAAAAGTCAGATCAAATGACCTTGATGGATGTGTTGAACAAAGAGGGAAAGAAGGGTGGAAGGAGGAAGGACGGGCGAGATGTAATATGACTGGCAGAGAAGGATACGTTGGAAGCATGCATAGGTGGCTGATAAGAATCAGATCAGATGCATGTGTTGTTGAAGGATGGGTGGAAGGTGAAAGAATATGCCTGCCTGGGTGGGCGACTCAGTATGGGTAGATACTAGATAGCAAGAATCATCAGCGGTGTTTGGGTCAAACTCAAAGCCAAGGCAAGCAAGGAAGGAGCGGACGCATGGGTGGTTGTTGGTGAAACCAACTAAGGTTTGTTAGGAGATATATAAAAAAGAATGATATACATTTACTTTTAATGGATGGATGCCTGGATGTATTCATCATAGACAGCATAGGTGGAGACTGTCACTGGCTCAGAGATTTACTTTGAAGAGAATGTAAAAGAAACTGCGCCAGAGTAGCAAAGCGGAGGGGATTATAAGTAGTATTTTCAGAATACAGTTGACTCACAGTAGTTTGCAAGCACATCATATATATATTATCAAGCGACTTCCTCCAACTCCGAGGACCACTCGATTTTGTCAGCCAGCCTACAAAGGGTGGCCTATCTGTTGGTTACACAATCAATGAAAACAAAGTACCTTATGCAGTAGCGGTCGGTGGTGGGAGTACTGGCGGGCGGTGATGTAGGAAGGGGGAGGGGCAGGATGGGGGGTAGTAAACTATGGATTATGGCCAAATACAGGTAAGTAACCATAAAAATAAATAAAATTAATGCAGTGCTTGCAACAAATTTTTTTTAAATTTATTTACATGTTTACTTACCTGCAATTGTCCGTAATCCATAGTTTAGTACCTGCCACCCTGCCCTTCCCCCTCCCCACGTCACCGCCCGGCAGCACTCCCACCACCGACCGCTACTGACCTTATGTTGTGTTCCCATATATAAGCAATGATCATTGGATCAGATAAATAATCTGCCATTTTGTAGTACCCAGGGCAGGGTGAAAGTGAAATTGAGCAATTGCCCACATGTAACAGAGAGAGTATGGCCAGTGCCAGCCGTAATAGAAAAATATGAGCTTTCCCACCTGCAGAAAGTAGTAGTAAATAAAGCTAACGTGAGTCTGCGTCATGACTCCTATGTTTGTATTGGGTGCAAGCTTAGCTGACTGAGCTGGCATGCCGGCTATAACAAGGTTATGTAATTTCGCTAAACTAGAGATAAGAAGAAGACGACTGGTGTGTACTGGAGTCCATAGTGCTAGTATAATGCCTGAAACTCCCACAAATGTTAGAGGCCGAGGAAGTGGGAGGATAGATACTTATCACAAATGTTATGTACTGTGCTTGGTAGTGCTACTGTGCCACTATGTGTTGAATTAATTTTGTGTTACTGTTTTGCTAAGAGTATTAGTTACAATATTCTTTTTCTTTCTTGATATAGATCCTCCTTCCCAAGAAAGACCAACACGGAAGGAGTTGGCAGCCAGGGCCCGGCGCCGGAAACTGGAGGCCATCTGCGAAGTGTATCAGCGGCTGGTGGATCAGGTGGAGGAGGAGGAGGAGGCGGCTGCAGCTGCAGCCTCCTCCAATGCCTCGGGCCCAGCCAGGCCCCACCTCCAGTGTTACGGTGCTGCAGTCAGGCAGCCACCCGCCGCCGCACTTCTATACCATCTAGCACTGCTGCCCCCCACCCTGGATGCAACGGCAGGGCATTTCACCGCCAGATGCTCCTCCGGATGGCACGCTTGGAGGAGCACCTAGAGGAGCGGGTCAAGATCCTCATGGATAAACACCTCAAAGCCCGCCACATTTAGGACCACGTTGGATTGCCCCTTTTTAATTCCTTTTGTTGGTGGGTGGGTATTGGGCGTTGGGGTTTATGGACATTGTTTGGACTTTTTGGTTTTGGACATTGGTTGGGGTTAGGGAGAGGGGTGGGTCAGGTCACAGTGGGATAGTTTATTTTTGTTAGGGTAATAAATTATATTTATACTTAAACATACGATGTTAATGTTTTGTGGGTGGGTTACTGTTTTTCAAATTTACATCACATGGTTTCCTTGCTGCTGCAGGCCCGCAGCCAGTGTTTGATTTAAAATATCTGCTGATTTTGTAACACACAAACAGATAGATGTGGTACCCCTCACTGAGTTATTTGTCCTACTAGTACTGTCAGTCTCTCCTCCTAGTCAATTATACCTCCCACCAAACCTATCTAACCTGTGATTGATCACGATTAAGTTCAGCACAGCGATGGCTGCATGGTTTCCCAAGAGAATGGAGAAGATGCCATGGTTGTGGTGGTAGTAGTAGACACTAGCACTAGCACCTGGAGAAAAAAAAAGAGACAGTCACTTGCCTGAGAGAGACTGTGGGAGGAGTAGTAGAACGAAGTACAGAAGAAGACTGCCAAACAAACAATATTGCAACTGCTAAAGTAAAATAAAACATAATGGTGGCAGGGACAGCCTAGTACAAGAAGTTACAAACTGTAGTTGTGTCGAGTGAGTCACTTAACACAATCGTAATTTGTAACCTTTACTGCTGTGTGGTAGGATGTTGATGATGAATCCAATCAATGCCAGCAATAAATTATGATGTATTAGGTGGGTCCCTTTGGGAAAAAAAATTGGCTTTTACATAGACTGAGCATGGGTGGGCAAGCAGAAGAAGATCCTTGCCCTTCCTTGAAATTGAATTAGTGTTGCTTTCACCACATCTGCACCAGCAAGCGTGTGATCAACTGTTGGTGTCCATTTAAGGTAGTCACATCACACCTCAATATAAATCGCACAGCCCGGGGGAAGAAGGTTAGGGTTTGATGAATGGATGGGAAGGGGGTTTGGGGAAAGGTTTGACAAAGAAAAACAGTATGCATGGACACAAAAGTAACACACATTCTTGGAAGACGACCATGATCCATTATCCAATAAATCTATAAAGGGAGAAAAAGCAAATGCATGCATGATGATGAAGATAACTTGATGGTTAATGAGTAGTACTTACTAACTACTACTACACAATTAGACAGTACAGGGCAGCAGTATATTAATATGAAATTTGCCTTGCCTGTATGCCCTCCGAGTGACCCAAATTACATGCTGTACCGGGCTTACTTTTAAAGTTAGCTAAGAAAATTAAAAAATAGTTGTAGGGATCAATTACCACACAAACAACAACACAACACACAGTCGTAATGATTGAAGAGAAAAAAGGAATCAAATTAATTAAAAGATGAATGATGAATGATACTAAAGTTACTGTATTATCCTGGTCCAATTGTGGAATTGCATCTCGTCATTCATCTTGGTCCTCCCTTCCATGGACACTCCGCACATCAATCGTGGGTGCTACTGCCTGCCTGATGCGGATTGGTATGGTAAGTGTGAGTTGTTTCTCCCAGTATAGCACAGGGTAAAGGCCGGCCTAAGTGTAGATGGAAAATCAAAAGGGGTATTGAAAAATAACTGAATTAAAAAAAGCATCAATTACGGTGGAGTGCAAGAAGAGAAGACAAGACTCTTGAGAGAACACTTTCAGACTTAGGCGGCTTGGATACATCATGTCTACTCTATTTACAGCATTAAGCTACAACAACAACAACAGGACAGGAGCCAGCACAGAACAGGCCCACGGCACTGGACCGTGACCCAACCTCCATTTACCTTAGAGTTTGACAGAGCCAGACAAAAGGGATATACAGCAACCTAGCATTTTCCAAATCAAGTGGCTAAATCAATGCGCCACTGTCAGTCATACCACTACACTGCACTCCACCACTACATGGACATGTAGCCTAGGTCTGCTGTGGTTCTTGTTGAATTGTTGTGTTTACCTTTTATGCCAGGTCATGAAATGCAGTTATTCCATCAATCATCTCCGATCCAACCGACTGACTGCGTGCAAAGATAGTATGGTCATCATCATGACCGTGTGGTACATGTTGTCCAACACCAACTCAGTTTGTAGTGACTCCGATTAAGTTTATATTCCATATTAAAAAATTACAATGGATATTGGCCTGCACCTGCAGTAGTAGGAGTACAATGTGGTTATTAAACAACAAGGAAACATTGACTGTCACTTGAGTCACTTTTACTTTGTAGATTAATTAGTATAGTTCAACTTCATGCACATTCGCTCTGAGTCAGCAAGCATCCAATGCAATGCATGCCATCATTCATTAATCATTACCTGTCTTGCTCTTCTCTTTGGCAGTCAGATCAGATGCCTAGCCTTTTGACAGTGATGAGTTGCGGCTTGGAAACGAAACGGAAGATAGCTATAGTCACGTTTCACTTCTTATGGAGGGACTGTTAGAGGCAACATTTATTGTACTATTCTCCATCTCCATCCAATGTCTGGCTTGCTGGAAATGTGTTTAGCGTGAGTCAGGAAGATGGAGCAGGACTCTGAAGAGTGGAGTGGACAGCTAAATGCACAGGCGTGCAACTCCAATAGGGAAACAAAAAGAGGAAACGGTGGTGATGGATTTGTTGTGATTTTATTTGAACCAGAAAGACAGATACACACACAAATAAAGGAAGGAAGAAAGTAACATTTTGAAAGCCTAGTTGTCAGGGAAGAGGAGCTTGTCCTCAAACTCTGGTGGCTCGGACAGAAGTAGGTCATGTAACCCACTACTTATGTCATCGAAGTTGCTCTCCTCTTCCTGCTGTGATTCACGTATTTTGTAATCCGGTGGTATAAAGTGCTGATTCATTTTGATCATGGTTAACCACTCCACGATTTTGGGTGAGAGCCTGGTCCTTTTCACAGTTACAATGGCACCAGCAGCACTGAAAACACGCTCAGAAGAGACACTTGCGACAGGGCAAGCAAGATACTTTATCGCCAGCCTGCTGAGCACTGGCCATTGGCTTCTTTTCCCATACCAATACACCAATGGGCTTTGCTCCATGAAGACCTTTGTTGTGTCATCCACATAGGCCTGGACATTCCGCTCAATGTTCAGGGGGGCTCCGATTTGCTTGGCCTCTTTCGCCTTTGCATCAGCAATGGACTTACAAAACCCTTCCTGTAGAAACAGGCTTTAACAACTGGTCGGGAATACTTAGAAAGAGCCTGAACAAACACTGGCATCTACTAAAAGCAGACAGATCCTTGAGAGAGGCCATTACAGAGAAACCAAATATCACCTATAGACGGGGCCTCTCACTAAAGAACATTTTGAGTCCTAGTTACCCTACACCTAAAACTAATATCAATTGGCTGAGCCAGTATTCGTGTGGGTTTTTTGGTTGTGGACGTTGCATAGCATGCAAATGGTCAAACTCTAAGACGACTGAATTTCAGGGACCTGGTGGCAAGACTTACACGATTAGAACGAACATCACGTGTCTTACCAAATTTATCGTCTATGTCATTGAATGTAAGTGTGGTAAGAAATATATTGGCAGCACTATCAGACAACTACGGGACAGAATTGGAGAACATATCCGGGCAGTGAAGAATGGGGATATGAGATACCCTCTAGCAGCACACATGTCCATCTGTACAGAGCAGACTACGACTAGAAGCTTTAAATTCTACGGAATTGACCACATACCTAGACACCCAAGGGGTGGGAATAGGGAATTGACATTGAGGAAGAAAGAAGCACTTTGGATACTGAAACTGAGAAGCACAGAGTGTGGTCTGAATATTGATCAGGAGTTAGACTATTTCTTGGGCAGATGAATATCCGAGGTCAATGTTACATTCGGTGCCGGGACCTCATTTGTAGATTCTGAGATCAGATTAGGGGTAAAACTGTGGAGGTTTGAATTACTGTATTAGAGGTAGATCTACCAACCACACATACATTCCAACATTTATAAGGAAAACATGACCAGCCGTGATGGTATACCTAGCTACCGCCTATGGGATGGAACTATGAACCAATTTCTGTACTCGGTTAAGTGGTGAATGACGACTTGCATTTTCAAATGTTTAATGTCTATGTTTTCAACTGTTTGCATAATTTTCCTTTACTTTCAAACTATAAATGATGCTTTTTTATTTAAATTCTGAACAACTGTGGAATATTGATCATTGACATTTTGTAATGATCGCAACTGATGGAGAGACTCAAGGGCGTAACACCGGTGACACACATGGCACAGCTAGTAAGGCGGCGATATTACTTTACTCGTTATGCCACACAATGTATTCTTATGGTCTTTTTTCATTTTCATTTTAATACCGAGATCGGAATTACGAATATTTTAATCGAATCGGAGGTTTTATAGTAACCGGCCTGACATTTAATGGTTTTGCGGATGATTTGCATATGGCCATGTCTGAACTGAGGTGGCAGAGTGGGCTAAAGAACGGTGATGGATCAAACCTAGATCTGTTGACTGGGTGTGAGTGTACCACTTTGTTCGCCATAAGTTGGCAGGGTATGCTCAGACGTGAGTCCCTTGCTCACTTTGCCACTGGATTCAAGCAAGCCTGGCTGAAGACGGCTGAAATGCCAGAAACCGGTCCTAGGAAGCTTGTTTCCGGTCCAGGGAAGGCATGGCTTGGCAGTTCGGGCTGGACTGATCCCATGAGGCACAGGGTCAGACTGATTTGCATATGGCCATGTCTGAACTGGGGTGGCAGAGTGGGCTAAAGAACGGTGATGGATCAGACCAAGATCTGTTGACTGGGTGTGAGTGTTTGATTGGTTCTGATGCTCCGTCCATCACCACCCCCTTTTGTACCACTTTGCGGACGATCGGGCAGATTTATGAGGCACGTTGCGCCATCGGAACGTCACTTTTTGTGACGTTCCGTGGCGCAGAAGCCTGCGTGATATTTATCAGGCAGCACTGAGCCACTTTTTTTGGCTTAATGCTGCCTCATAAATATCAGTCCCTTTAACGCAGTGTTCTGCGTTAAAGGGGCGTGCAATGGGTGTTGCTGGGGGCGTTCCCAGCAACATCCATGGCCTTTTGACACTGCCCCAGATTTACGAGAAATCGTAAATCTGAGGCAGCGCCAAAAGCTTCCGCCTCCCCAGGGGAGGCGTAAGGCAGGCGCAACGGGGAGAAATATGTTTATTTCTCCTCGTTTTTCCTTTTTCTATGTGTGCTGCATTCTGCAGCACCCATACAAAGAGGAAAAACCTCTTGTGATTATTTTTGTACAGAAAGGTTTCCCTTCCTGTACAAAAATAATCATCTCCGCAATGCAGGCACCCTTGCACCATGGTGCAGAGGTGCCTGCGTTGGCGCAGGCAGCCCATTGTGCACCGGCGCAGGGGAAAAGGACAGGAATGCGCCGCATTTTATAGATACGCACATCCCTGCCCTTTTCTTTTGCCGTAGGGAAGCGCAGCAGGAAGGCCTGCTGCGCTTCCCTACGGCAAAACCTCATAAATCTGCCCCTAAATGTTTGTTTTGGAACATGGAGAAGACTTGAATTAGTCTGTCTTCTATGTTTGGCTCTGACGTAGCATGACGTAGCATGACAGCGGAACGAGGAAGTGGTTTGCCGGTGGCGGGTAGCGAAACTTACTGCCGTTTACACTCGGGATACGGACGGCTGTACTCAGCTCAGTCACACTTTTTCTTTGGGAGGACGCTGTACCAGGAATAGGCACGCGTACTGAACGGTAAGGTTATTGAGTGACTTTGGAAATACGGATGCCGTGTTAGAGTTTGGGGTTAATTAGCGGCTGTCGATCACTGGGCTTAAGGAGCGATTATTTTTTAAGGTTATTTGGATTAGACTTTACACAATATAGTCGACTGTTTGGTATAATAGCCAGTATGGTCTAAACAGTGTTTGATGACACACGTTTGATGTAAGTGATGTATACTCCAGACGAGTCAACGCGGGCTTTTCGCTTCTCTATTTTCAGCGTAATTATGAGACCACGTCTTGTATGAGAATGCAACAGGAATTTTAAATTGACACCGTCCGTGAATAGAACCCTGTGTGGTCCGGAATTTGTACCACATATCAAGTATGTACCTATCTAGTTTAAGGCTAAATTTGGATATTGTCAGACCCCGTATGGCTTTTTCCTGATTTGGTTTTCTTGTATCTTTTTTTCACGCTTTAGATACGAGAGACACGAGGAACTTGGTTTTTCTGCTCAGATCCGTTTTAGGTTTTATTTTGGGAGTTTTCACGGTCTTGCATGGATTTCAATGGCTTACTAGAATTGCGTTAGGTTTGGTTTTCACTCGCGTTTCACTCATTTTCTCTCGATTGGTTTCCACTTATTATACACAAAATACAAAATAACTTGTATTTCTGAATCGTCTCACTTTATAGTATTCCTTTCTCTCTCCATTCTTTTGGGATCATAGTCTATATTTTATTTTCTTTTGTTAATTCACTTTTGACTTGCAGCGTTTGGGTTTAAAGTGTAAATTCATATGCTTAAAGTGAAGCCACGTTTTAAGTTTATATATATGAATTCAATGTAAGAAACCCTATTTCTGGTATTTTATGAATCATTAGACTGGTCTTTATGATTGTTTTTTTACTTGTACAGCCTTGAGGAAGTCGTGGGACCATTATTTTCCCAATACGACGAAACACGTGTTGGCTGTGAAGTTTCTAAAGAATGCTTCTTGAATAAAGACAAGAAGAAGATCTGACTCATGACCCTTTGAATTACTTGGCATATTGTGTTTGTTACCGAACTGATCTGAAATGTTGTAATTATACATTTACGTGTGCTGGGGATTTGTAAAAAAAAAAAAAAAAAATCAATGTTCAGGGGCGCTCCGATTTGCTTGGCCTCTTTTGCCTTTGCATCAGCAATGGACTTACAAAACCCTTTCTGTAGAAATCAGTTGCCGTTTTTATTTATGTGGCTGATGATCCTGTTGGTGCTGTTGTTGATGTTATTGCTGGTAGTGTTGGTGACTGCTGGGAGGCAAACCCACTGCTCTCAGGCTCTGAAGTAGAACTTGACTATGGATGCCCTGTAGTACTTATTCTGGCCTGGGGCGGCGGGCCTCTAATTAAGAGCCGTTCGTTTTCAAAGTCAGTGGCTTCCTCAGCTATCAAAGTTTTGTGCTTGGCTACATCCACTTCTGAAAAAGGAATTACTGCATTACTGTTCAGAAATAATTTTACCGTGGATCCAAAATTGTGGCAGTAATGTAATGTTGATGTGACACAATGTTATTTTGAATCCTTGTATTTTCACATAAGCGGATGTCTAAGGTGTCTGCCAAGTATTATGCATCTACTTTGTCATGCACACCTGCGTAAGTTTCAGACACCTCCTTCAGCTCTTGCTCTAGCATGTACAACAATGGGATAGTTTGGCCCATAGTACAGACCTCCCCGCTGACTTCACGTGTGAAGACCTCAAAAGGAAGTAGCATCTCTGTCAGGCATTTAACAAAGTCCCATTGGGCCATCTCAACGGTCATGCCTTTCACAGTAGGATCCCCTGATCTTTTCATGACATAAGCATTAAGTGGTATGTACTGCTCAGATGATCAAGAATGTAATAAGTTGAGTTCCAACGTGTTGGCACCTCCTGGATGAGTGCTTTGACTGGTATTTTATGCTCACGTTGAATGACCCTCAACTGCTTCCTGGTTTTAAAAAGATGGTTGAAATGTGTGCATATTCTTATGCAGGTGATCAGTAAGTTGCTGACTTTGCTTTCATTTTGCAGAACGTCTTGAACAACAATGTTGATGCAGTGCGCCAAACATGGGACCCTGAAATAGCCACCATCTTTCATGGCCCTAACTACATTACTGCCATTGTCCGTGGCAACAAAACCAATGTTAAGCCCTCTCAAGACCTTGCTGTTAAACTCATCCAAAATGTTTGCAGCAGTATGAAATTTCTCCATAGCAAACATGGTTACAGATGCATGTGTGCGAGTGTCATTAAAAATCTCAGCAGTGTCAACACCTGCAGATATCTTATCTCTAACACCCGAAAAAGAGATCCAGTGTGCAGTGATGCACATATAATCAGTGGCTTGGCAACTGGTCCGCATGTCTGTTGTCAGGTGGATACTCTGAACAGCACTCTGTTTTAAGGCCTTTTCAAGCAATTCCAGCACGTCGTGATGTAGTGCTGGAACAGCAACTCTGGCGAAATAGTAGCGGCTGGGAACCTTCCATTTTGGGCAGATGGTTGTCACAAATTCCAGAAAACCCACCCCTTCAACAAAAGAAAAAGGGAGAAGGTCCAGTGCTAACATTTTAGCCAGCTTCGCATTGTACAAACGTGCTATTGGGTGGTTGCGTTCGTACAAGGGGTGGGCGGAATTTGCGAAATTCACTTTCGCAAACTATCGCAAAAATGTTGAAAATCTACGCAAACACGCCGGAAATATCGCGAAGACGCGGACATTTTTTTCCCGCCTGTTCGCGGTATTTTTTGCGTGATCGCGGCTCGCCAACTTACCCATGCGGTTGCTCACGGGCACAGCCATCTTGTTTTCACTTGTCCCGCCCTCTCGCAATGCTTACTTCCTGTTCCGGGTCATGCAATGCATGTTCGCGCCCGTTTGCGGAAGATATTTCCTGTTCGCGAACGCTTTTACTTGATCGCGTTGCTTTTTGCTTGCTCGGGTAGAAAATATCGCGCGAACTTGCGCACGTGGTCGCAATGGGCGCGGCCATCTTGTTTTTCACTCTATTGCATGGTTCTGGGGCCTGATTTTGAATCCTCCCTGCATCTTTTCAATCCTTTATTTAAAGCCACTTTTTTTTATCTTTCTTATTTATTATTTATCTAACTATTTTCCTGCTTCTATATTTTTGGTTTTTGTCTACTTCTTTTTGTTTTTTAGCTACTTTTTCACTCTTTCTATTGCCTGCTATTTATTTCCTTTACTTGTTTAATTTTATTACCTTTTCTTTCCCGCCCCGTCCCAGAACCATGTCAAAGGGTAGGGCTCGTCGTCGCAGCCAGAGCCGCGACCCCCTTCCTTGCGGAAGGCGGCGCCGACAAGGGGTGCAGGCACGGGCCTTTTTTGGGGAGGTGGAGTTGGCTGCAATCATTTTCTTTGTGCAGCGCCACCTCCCCTCAACCCTGGCAGCAGGTGGCAAGCCTGGGTCCGGGTACGGCCTCCGGGAGCGTCGACAGAGGTGGGGGAAGGTGCGCCGGGCAGTGTTGCGCTGCTCTGGGGTCCGGCGCACCCAGGCGCAGTTGACGCACCGGTGGTCCGACATCCTGGACCGTGAGCAGGATCTGCTGGACCTGCTAGGAGTGGAGGTCCCGGGTCTTGGTGAGTAACTATTTAATTATTACTACTTTGTGTCTGTTCTTCTGCTCTGTGTTATATATTGCGAATATCTTTTTTTTCTTCCAACCAGCTAGAATGTTGCTGCTTACATTCCAGGTTAATTACGTTTAAAATTCTTCTGTGATTATGACACAGGTGCTCCTCTGCGCTACTACTAATCTTACTTGTTTGCAACTTTGCCTTTTCGCTCGCTTAGCGTGATTCTGTAAGAGTTCATTTTAGAGAAATTAAGTTACGGAATGCTACAGTGACTCTAGTCCACTCCTTACTTTGTCCTGTCACTAAGAGATTGGGGCGGATTGATACTTAGGTTTAGGTACTTTGTATGAGTTTCTAATTTGTTAGTGGTATGCGTGATGCCCCCTCAGTTACGTGACGTGCTGCTAGTACGCCAGTCTTTATTAGAACCTTTTCTAGTTTGTTCAATGAGTGGTGGTAATTGGCTTAGCACTAGCAGAACATCAGCATCAATCAATCAACCCAATATTTGGTGTATACAAAAAATGTAGTCATGTGTCCTCCATTTGACCGTATGCATTGTTGAGGAATAAAAGAAGTGGAAATGCATACTTAATGTACAATTGGCATGCCTGTAATAGGTGGGCTAGGTCAGGTGGTACATCGTACTTAGGCTTAGTTGTAACTTAGTATTCTGGAATCAGAAGGGAAGACGGTATTACTGTTGATAAATAGTAACTTAAGTAGTCGATCCGCGAATCCCCCGATACTACTTGTTGACCAGATGAGATCGGTCAATTTAGTTATTGCAATTGTTGTTTACATAAGTGTTTTTTGACCGTTCTTTAAAAATATTGTTTGACACCATCCATCAATATTTGTCTTTTTCTTATATCTTTCCTGTTCATTAGCACCCATGGGCAGACAGACAGGGAGTGGGCAGTTGGCGGGACAACAGTCAGAACATCACCACCAGGATGACACCAACGAGGGCTCCTCTGCTGGCCCCAGTAAGTCTTTTTGTTTTTAATAATATTTCTTATTCCATAACTTTTACTGCACCATATTTTTCACGAACTATTGTTTCAGTTTCTCAATGCTATTTTTTACCAACAATTATCCTTCGGTTTCAAAAATCTTGTTATCCCTGCCTCTGCTATGATGACTCTCAGTACTACTACTACTATCAGTCTGTCTGTACTGTAGTAGCTAAGCTTGCCCAGTTGGCCAGTGCCACTCTTTATTTGAAAGGTTGTAATAAAACTCATATTCACCAGTAGCTCTAGCCATTGAGTCCAGTCCTTTGGGTCGTCCTCTTGTACTACTTCTAGTCTTATTGATCTTGAGTCTTTGTTAATCTTGAGGCTTTGACAATTCACAGCAACAAATGCCCAACCAGATTTATTACTATTTTGAAATGATAGCCTATAGGACATACTACTACTGTTGTAGGGATCTTGCACATACAGACCTTTGCACAAGAAAATAGGATGTTGGTGATGGTAGGTTGGACCTTCCTCACACACCTCAATCAGAAATTAAGAACCCACCACAATCCCCTGCTCGACTATAGTACTGTCTTGTCATAACTATTAGGTCTCCGAACCCTCCCCCCAAGATACCCAACAAGTAGACAACCCAGAACATAACACACCCAACCTCTCAGTCGTGGAAGCAATGCACATGCACACCCTTCCTTTAATTTGCTCACTCGTGTAAGTTAGTCCACACCAAATACCACCAAGTCTATGTAAGTACAAAATGTTTATTTTGAATTGAGAAGCTCTGTACATTGTTCTATTATATAATGCAGCACCAACCGGAAAATCAATAACATTAAAACAATAAACATTGTTACACTTACTTACAGTTGGGAATTAAATCATGATAACTGAACAGTGGTGGAAGGCAGCACCACCATCCCCTAGGAATTTAGTTTATATAAATTTATAAATGAAGATCTCTGAGTGAAGGGACCCCTCACCTTAGAAGAACCTAGTACTGGTAGTTGTTGCATCATTCATAAGCTCTGCAAAGCTCTGGTTTGTAGAAGGGAATCTTCCGTCTGTAATGCGAAAAATGAAATGGTGCGCGTTAGTATATTGCAACTTGCAAGCATTTCTCAGCCGTGCCAAAAAGTGTAGCATTTATGGATAAGCAATATGGACTAACAGTACTTCCTAAAAAAGTGGCTTGTTAATGTTTTTGTTGACCGCTTGTACGCAGCGCGTAGACAGTAGCAGTGTGAGGCAGGTCATGTGGGCTCAAAGGTGTCTTATACAAAAAGCTGCAAGGTAACGTCACATGTGCAAAAATAAAAGACACAAAGGTAAAATGGTTGCATGGCTCGGGCTAACTAAGCAAAGGCTAGAATGACCCTAGGGGGGACCATATATAACTATTAGTGTCTACTCTACTACTACCTGATTTGTACTAGTGCTGTATGTTAGTATTAACTAATTTTTCAATCTTGCTACTGATCAATAGGGGGAGGTGTATATGACGCCTAATAAATTTGTAATGTTTTCTAGGCGCACTACCGACCACCATTGCCGGGGCCAGTGAAGGCGAAGCGGAGGGAGAGGATGCGGCAGTTGCTGCAGATACCAGTGGTGGGCGGTGGTAAGTTAGATTCATAATCCTTAACTATTGTTGACAGTACACTCACTGCATAGGGGTACTGTATGTATACTGTACTGTTGAGACTTAGGGCCCCATTAGGATGGCAGGCGTATTGCCCCCGCCGGGCTGGCGGTATTCACCGCTGACACCGCAGGGGCAAATCTCCCGCCATCCCTGTAGAAAAGAGTCAGACCCCCCACATGTCGACCAGGCGGAAAAGGGTTCAATATGGTGGTGGTGTCTCTCTGAACACACCGCCAGCCATATAATCTGCATTTTGGAATGCCTTTGCGTGGCGGCATTGCCGTCCGCCACGGAAAGGAATGCAGACATTGCAGAGTATGCTTGGGGGCCCCCATGGAGGGTACCTATGCTATGGTACCCCCCCTGCCTTTCAAAGCAAAACGTGACAGGCTCCGTGCGGGGTCTGTCATGTTGTGCTTGGAAAAGCAGCACAACATGTATTTTTAGCATTGCTTTTGGCACCGCCAACCAGAATGTAAAAAAAACAGGATGCGCCCGCCACTGTGCCGGGCGCATCCTCCTAATTGTCCCCACGGGACCCCCACCCTTTTTAGCGTAAGGATGGCGGGCGGACACAGTCCGCCCACCATCCGCCCACCATCCGATGTCCTAAGTAAGTATGAGTTGTTGTGAACGTTTGATGAGTGAACTAGAAGACTAGAATCCCTTTAATTGGCATAGGAGCGGGAGTATTGAGTAACTAATGGCCTCATCTATCTGGTTTCAACTCCGCTTTGAAAGTTTTATGGAGAAGAGCACCTGGTGCACTGTTCAACTAAAAAGTGAAAGACGGGTGGAAGGAAGAAGGACGGGCGAGATTTAAAATGTTATGTACTACTGTGCTTTATAGTGCTACTCTACCATGCCACTATGTGTATAAATAATTAGCCTGTCTTACTGTTTTTCTAAGAGTATATTTTACAATTGTCTTGTTTTTTCTTTTTGATACACAGCTACTCCTAAAGTCAATCGTAAGGAGTTGGCCGCCAAGGCACGGCGCCGGAAGCTGGAGGCAATCCAGCAAGAATACCGGCGGCTGGTGGTCTTGGCAGAGGAGGAGGAGGAGACTGCAGCAGCACTTGAAGCCTCCTCCAGTGCCCCGGGCCCCAGCCACCGCCCTCCAGAGGTACGGCGCCACCGTCTGGCGGCTGCCCGCCGCCACCGCAATGTTATCTCTGGTGCCCCCCCACTGTGGCTGCAACTGCCGCGCCCTCAGACGCCGCGTCGCCCGTTTAGAGGAGCAGATGCATGTCCTCCTTCAATCCCGCCCCACAACTTAGTCCCTGTCTTTTGCCCCTTTTTTAATTCTTGTTTGGGTGGGTGGGAACTGGTTTGGGCGTTGGGTTTTTGCTTTTCGGACTACTATTTTCTCCTGGACTTTCCTACGGACATTGGTTGGGGTTAGGGAGGGGGGTGGGTCAACTTCTGTGGGTTTTTAGTTTATTTTTGTTAGGGTAAATTAAATATATTTTTCTACGTTACATGCAATGTTGTTAATGTTTTGTAGGTGGGGTTACTGTTTTACATCACAGTGTTTCCTTGCTGGTGCAGGGCCGCCCATAGCCAGTGTTTGATTTAAATAATTGGCTGACTGTGTAAGACACAAACAGATAGATGCAACACCCCTCACTGATTGACTTGTCCTACTAGTACTTTCAGTCTCTCCTCTAGTCTATGCATTCTTTATCTGGTCTCAAAGGAGTGTGTGAAATTGAATTCATTGAAAACATGTCCATTATTAATTCTGCCTCCCCCAAACTTCTCTCTTACCTGTGCTTGATGTTTAACTTAGGCACAGCAATGGCTGCATGGTGAAGATGGTTTCCTTTTTCTAACATGCCATGATTGGGGTGGTGGTGGTGGTATAGTAGTAGTAGTAGTAGACACTGGCAGGGCAGCAGCATTTGCAAAAAAAGAAAAGGAGACAGTCAATCGCCTTTGAGAGACTGTTAGAGGAGTAGTAGAATGAAGTACAGTACAGAACCTACCGAGCAACAATAATATGCTAAAATATTTTACAACAAAACATAATGGTGGTTGGGATAGCCTACTAGACAGAGTTACAAACTATAGTTGTGTCGAGTCACTTGACTAGGCCTACAGCCTAACAGTTAGTGCTGTGTATGAGGAATGACAACAAACAAATCCAATCAAGGCTGGCAATTAATGCTGAGGTATATGTTCCTTTGTTAAATAAAATAACCTCTAAAATATCCTACTCATGGGTGGGCAAGCAGAAGAAGATCATCGCTCTGCCTTGAAATTGAAGTACTGTTGCTTTCGCCACATCCGCCCCAGCAAGCGTGTGATTAAGTATTGGTGTACATTTAATTTAGTCACACCTCGACAATAAGTCACACAGCCTGGGGGAAGAGGGTTATGGCTTGTTGAATGGATGGGAAGGGGGTTTTGGGAAAGGTTTGACATTGAAAAACAGTATGCATGGACAAGCAAACGACAATCTTTGAAGACTACCATATCCATATGTTAAGGGAGAAAAAGGAAATGCATGCATGATGATGAGAGACCCGGATTACATATACTTCTTGTTCTGTTGTTCCGGCCTTAATACTTTTACAGATAGCAAATAGAAATTTTAAATATTGGTAGGGAAGAATCGTAAACAGAGAGCAAACCTAATGATGATAATAACAACAACAAGAACACACTGTTGTAAAGATTGTAGACAAAAAAATGATTCAAATTATTTAAAAGAAGATAAAAGTTGATACTGTTACTGTGTTATCCTGGTAAAAAATGTGGACTGGATTTGCATCTCGGCATTCCTCATGGTCCTCTCGTCCATCAATCTTGGGTGTGGCGTTCGCCACTGCCCGGCTGGAATTTTTTTTCTCGATTTATTGGTAAGGTAAGTGTGCATTGTAATGTTTTCCCAAATATAGGGCAAGGCCCGGCGTGTAATTGTAGATGGAAAAACAAAGGGGATATTGAGAAACAAAGTTGAAACAAATGCACAAGTTATGGTGTAGTGCAACAAGAACATTTTCCGAGGTGGCATGTATGCATCATCTCTACTCTGGTCTGTTTCCAGCATTGACCTTCAACAATAACAGGAGAGAGCAGGCCCACAGTGACAGGCCTGACGACACGTTGCTTAGCAGTAGCACATCCTACCTTTAGACTTTAGAGTACTTTTTTATTTTTTAAAGAGTTGGACAAAGGCAAAGCACATTATCCATTCCAAACATAGCATTTTACAGTTTAAGTTAGTAAATCAATGCACCGCAGGCATCCCACCTCTACACTCGACTCCACTTCTACACAGACATTTGGGTCTGCTGTGGTTGCTGTTGACGTGTTTACCTTTAGGCTTTTTAGTTTTATGCCACTCATGAAACGTCCTCCTGTGTGAATACGTCGAGGCCCAATCTTTGTGTTGGCAGCAGGGTGCCCCAATTCATACTTCCTTTTCTTGTGGTAGGGCTTCCTTTTGCCTCCAGTTTTGCGGCGCTTGTGCCAGTTGTCTCGTGAGATACCCATTCTCAAGTGCTGGCTAGAAACGTCCTCCTGACTTGTTATTATTCCATCAATCATCATCGCCGATACTTGTACTGACTGACTATGAAGATCGGCCTACAGTACAAGTAAAATTGTTATTACACAACAAGAGTAGAAATATTATTGACTTGAGTCAGTCTTTAGTGTGTACAGAAAGATAGATTACTAGTACACTTTGACTTCACTTTGTGCACAACAAACAAACAACGAAAACACAAACACCAATCACTCAGAGTCAGGTGTCCAATGCATTCCATTAATTGTCATTACCTGTTCCTTCTCATCTTAAGTTAACGGGCCGTCTATTTCGCCATCATCATCATGGACGGTGCTGTTGTGTCAATCATACTCATTGCGCAGATTGAGTGAGTCCCCTTCCTGTATTGAATTAAAAGCAATGTATCACCAAGCTGCAGGAGAAGTACAAATTTCTTATTTGCAAGAAGGGGAAAATTCACCTTGAGTTAAGTTTAGTGTGTACTGTAGAAAGATGATTAGTGCACAATTACATAAATTCATGCACAACAAACACAACAAAATCACTCAGTCTGCGACTCTGCATCCAATGCATGGCATCAATCATTACCTGTTCCATCTTATTTTCAGTTAATGGGCAGTCTCTCTCTGCTCTGAAAGGAGGATAGCTATAGTAGTCATCTGATTCATGCTCCACTTCTTTTGGCGGAACTAGGAAAGTTTAAATTTTTTCTTCTATTTACCATCATCCAATCATCATTCATGAGGGCAATGGATTTGGGTGGGGGATTCAGTATGATGGAGCGGAGGAGCTGGATTTGGAGGACTGTACTGTCAAATTGCTGACACCGGAAACTTGTATAATAAATAAGAAGAGTAGAAGACGGTGGTAATGGATTTGTTGTGATTCACAAGTTTGTAACCGGAACGACAGACACACAAATAAAGGGGGAAAAAAGGGAGGAAGACAGTAAGTGCAAGCCTAATTGTCAGGGAAGTATAGCTCGTCCTCAAACTCTGGGGGGTCAGCCAGTAGTAGGTAATCATGTGACACACTACTTCCGTCACCTGAGCCGCTGTCCTCATCTTCCTCCATTGATTCATGTATTGTGTAATTCGATGGTATGAAGTGCTGATTCATTTTGATCATTGTTAACCTCTCCACGTTTTTGGGCGAGAGACTGGTTCTTCTCAATGTTACAATAGAACCAGCAGCACTGAAAACACGTTCGGAAGAGACACTTGCGACAGGGCAAGCCAGATAGCTTATCGCCAGCCTGCTGAGCAGTGGCCATTCAGACCTTTTCCTATACCAATACTGCAATGGGTTTTGATCAATGTACACCTCTGTTGGGTCGTCCAGATAGGCCTGGACCATCCGCTCAATGTTCAGGGGTGCTGCTGGTAAGCTTTCGGGCTCTTTTCTCTGTGCATCAGCACTGTGCCTATTAATGCCTAACTGTACATACCAATCGTCTAACGATTCTACTGGGCCTAATGATCCAGTTATTGTTGCTGTTGTCGATAGTGATGGTGAGTGTTGTGATCCAAACGCAATGCCCTCAGCCGACGAAGTTGCACTTGATCCTGCATGCCCTGCTGCAGTACTTCTTGTGGGTTGATCTTGTGGGCTTTTAATTAGCAGCCGATCGTTTTCCAACTTACTGGCTGCCTCAGCTATACAAGTTTTGTAGCGGGCAACATCAATCTCTGAAAAAGCAAAGTATGTCTTCAGTCCAAATTTTGCACGTGGATCCAGATTTGTGGCACAAATGTAATGTTCTTGTGACAAAATTTTATTTTCTATCCTTGTATTTTCAGCTAAGCGACGGGCTAAGCTCTCCACCAAGTCGTAGGCTTCCCTTTTGTCCTCTACACCTTTGTATGATTCAGAAACCTTCTTCAGCTCATGCTCTAGCATTTGCAATAATGGGATAGCTTGGCCCATTGTACAGTCCTCCTTGCTGACTTCACGTGTGAAGACCTCAAAAGGACGAAGCATCTCCGTCAGGCATTTAATTAGGCTCCATTGCTCCATCTCAAGGTTCATGCCTTTAACAGTAGCATCCCCTCTTTTCCAGACATATTCATGGAGTGACCTGTACTGCTCATACAGACGATCAAGCATGTAATACGTTGAGTTCCAACGTGTTGCCACCTCCTGGAGTGCCTTGACTGGCATCCTATTTTCACGTTGGATGATCCTCAGCTGCTTCTGAGCTTTAAAAGAATGGCTGAAATGAGTGCATATTCTTCGGCAGATGGCCAGTAAGTTGCTGACTATGGGTTCTTTTTTCAGAAAGTCTTGAACTATAATGTTTATGCAGTGCGCCAAACACGGAACCCTGAAATAGGAACCAAGATCCATGGCCTTAAGTACATTACTGCCATTATCTGTGGCAACAAAACCAATACTAAGCCCTCTTGGGCGCAACCATTCAAAAACCTTGCTGCGAAACTCTTGCAAAATGTTTACAGCCGTATGAGATTTCTCCATGGCGAACATGGCTACAGTTGCATGTTTCCGAGTACCTTTAAAAATCGCAGCTGTGTCAACAGCACCTCATGCAAATAGCTTATCTCAAACCCCCACAAAAGAGACCCAGTGTGCAGTGATGCACATGTAATCTGTGGCTTGGCAACTGGTCCACATGTCTGTTGTCAGGTGGATATTGTGAACAGCAGTCTGCTGCAAAGCTTGTCCAACCACTTCCAGCACATCATGATGTAGTGCCGGAACAGCAATTCTTGCGAAATAGGAGCGGCCGGGAACCTTCCATTTAGGGCAGATGGCTGACACAAATTCAAGGAAACTCACGCCTTCCACAAATGAAAAAGGAAGAAGGTCCAGCGCTAACATTTTAGCCAGCTTCGCATTGTACAACCGTGCCGTTGGGTGGTTGCGTTCGAACTGCCCCTCCAACCTAAGCATGCTCTCAATGGTAGGCTGGATTACTTTCCTTTGTGGTGCTGTTTTCATTAACCCACTTAGGCTCAACGACACAGTTTGTCTCATTGCGGTACTCGGTCGCCTTGGTGTCTCAGCCCGACTCTGAGTATGGCTCTTACTGCGGTGCCACTCAGATGTTACTGAGGAGGATGTGGGCGGTACCACTGCACTATTGGGGACAGGGCTAGAAATGCCTCCCTCTTCTTCACCTTCCACCGCAATAATATCGCTCCCTGAGTCTTCCCGACCAACTTCAATGGGTTGAGTTTTTCTACTTTCTTTTAACTGAAGTAGGTGATTCTCCCACACGATAGTGTGGTGTATTCTGAGATGACTTGCTTGGCCTCCGGTACTATAGTTTGTACCAAGCTTACCCCGCCGAACACCTTGCCGACAAATTGAGCATATAGCAATGTTCTCCTCCTTGATGCTAACAGAAAAGAGGTCCCAAACTGGGGAGAATAACTTTCTGGCACTGCTGGATGTGCCACTTTCAATACCAGATGAACTGGAGCGTGTGCTTGAAATGTGACCCTGTGCACCTAGACTGTGACTTTTACTACCACTACCTAATGAGATGGTTGAGCTGGATGTAGGTCCCTGCCGGGCTTTGGAAAATATGGCAGCTGGAGGTAGTGGTGGTGTAACCTGTGTTGGTGATATCCGTGCTACATCCCGCTCAGTAGCAGCCTTTCTGGATAGGGTGAGAATGTTGGTCTCCAATCCCTTTGGGGCGGGAGTAATGTGCATGATGACTGGCTCGTCTTCATCAACATCACCCCCCTCTTCTACATCTACCTCCATAACTCTAAGTTTTTCTGGGACCTTCCTTTTCAGAAGCATTGTCTTGTGGCGTATATCACTCTCAGACTGAGCTGGTGGTGGCATCACGATCATCAGAAGCGGGGCTTGAAGAAGAAGATGATGGACTAAGCCTCCTTTTCCTTACTGGTGGTCTGGAAGACAATAGATCTTCTGAAACAGTGGTTTGACTTTGCTCCACTTTGTCTGCAGGAAGCTCGATTTCCTGAAATGCCCCTACGTCAGGAGCGACAACTTCTATGGTGGGCTGTTGCGGCTGCTGCTGTTCTTGTTGCGGCTGCTGCTGTTCTTGTTGCGGCTGCTGCTGTTCTTGTTGCAGCCGCTGCTGTTCTTGTTGCGGCCGCTGCTGTTCTTGTTGCGGCTGCTGCTGATCTTGTTGCGGCTGCTGCTGTTCTTGTTGCGGCTGCTGCTGTTCTTGTTGCGGCTGCACACTTATCTGCTGAGTTTGCGCCTGCGTTGAGTGTGTACTACTTTGCGATAATGACATTTCAACATCGCTGCTCGTTAGTAGACTGGCTACCTCTGCGACACTAAAGCCTTTGGGCCTAGGTTGGTGGGGTTGGATCGCTGGTGCTGAGGTGCTGCTCCCAGCTTGGTTCCCGTACAACGCTGCTGCAGGCGTAACTTTTTTGGTGCCAAAAAATACATTGGCCGGCACACCACCAGTCGTGGTTAATGGCACTTCCTTTTTCTGTTCCTTCTTCTCACCGGCAACTTTCTTGGTACTGGATCTGGTACCTTTCTTTGAGGCCATCTTCTTTAGATGTCAGGCAGGATGCAGATGCACAACAAGTTCTGGTCACACATGGATGTGATGAGCAGCAGGACTTCTGTCTGGCTGGCAGTACAACGGGTAGCCGGGTGATGCTGATGACACCTCCTCCTCTGGCTTTTTGTGCACCTAAAAGCAAATAAGCCAGGAGAAGAACATCAGTGAAATGTTGCATTTGTTGTTGTGGTTCAGTTGCTTAGTACTGTACTAGTGCAAACAAAAGATAGTCTAGCCATTTAGGACTTTTTTTCAACAAGGGCTATGCTATACTACTGTGTACAGTCACACACTACACTCTCAGGAAGGATAGGAAAGTTAATAAGAACCACCAAAATAAAAATGTAATGGAAGTGGAGTGGACCCTATTTGCCATTAAATTATTTGAGCATCTCAGCATCCATGGAGCTGCTGCTGGCAAAGGGGGTGGATGGATGGAAGCAGTAAGCCAATAGGAAAACCATGCAGGCCTATATGGCAAAAGCAGGACAGTAATAACTCCCAACACAAAAAAGTCCACCAGCCACATGGACACTCACAAATCACAAACAAGCAGGGGGCCTGGGAAACACCAGGAGCTGACAAAAGGCCTATAAAAGCCAGGTAAAGGATGCATGCTAAAGCACACTGCTCTGCCTTTTTAATGCAACAAAATGCAAATACGAGCATTCACAGGCCCCAAAAAGGTCTGCTGCAGGGTGCATGCATTGCACACCAACACACACCAGACACACAAAACAAAAGCATGTCTTTAGGACAACCAACATCAGAAAGCCCACCCCAAAAAAACACACTTCCCCAACTCAATCCAATGCCATCCATGCCCTAAATGATGTCTAAATTCAACAGACCACACAGAAAACACTTGATTAATAAAGCTGTGGCTACCTGCTCTGATCCTACTGGATGAAAGCAGGCCTGTTGGCAGACAAGGCCAGGCAAGCTTGCAGGCCTAGGCTTCAAAATGGCCACCAGCCACATGGCCAGGCCCAACAACATCAGAAAGCCCACCACAAAAAAACACACTTCCCCAACTCAATGCCATCCATGCCCTAAATGATGTCTACATTCAACAGACCACACAAAACAAAAAACTCGATTAATAAAGCTGCGGCTACCTGCTCTGATCCAACTGGATGAAAGCAGGCCTGTTGGCAGACAAGGCCACGCAAGCTTGCAGGCCTAGGCTTCAAAAAGGCCACCAGCCACATGGCCAGGCCAAACAACATCAGAAAGCCCATCCCAAAAAAACACTCTTCCCCAACTCAATCCAATGCCATCCATGCCCTAAATGATGTCTAAATTCAACATACAACACAGAAAACACTTGATTAATAAAGCTGCGGCTACCTGCTCTGATCCTACTGGAGGAAAGCAGGCCTGTTGGCAGACAAGGCCACGCAAGCTTGCAGGCCTAGGCTTCAAAATGGCCACCAGCCACATGGCCAGGCCAAACAACATCAGAAAGCCCACCCCAAAAAAACACACTTCCCCAACTCAATCCAATGCCATCCATGCCCTAAATGATGTCTAAATTCAACATACAACACAGAAAACACTTGATTAATAAAGCTGCGGCTACCTGCTCTGATCCTACTGGATGAAAGCAGGCCTGTTGGCAGACAAGGCCACGCAAGCTTGCAGGCCTAGGCTTCAAAAAGGCCACCAGCCACATGGCCAGGCCAAACAACATCAGAAAGCCCACCCCAAAAAAACACACTTCCCCAACTCAATCCAATGCCATCCATGCCCTAAATGATGTCTAAATTCAACAGACCACACAGAAAACACTTGATTAATAAAGCTGTGGCTACCTGCTCTGATCCTACTGGATGAAAGCAGGCCTGTTGGCAGACAAGGCCAGGCAAGCTTGCAGGCCTAGGCTTCTAAATGGCCACCAGCCACAAGGCCAGGCCCAACAACAGAAAGCCCACCCCAAAAACACACACATTTCCCAACTAAATCCAATGCCATCCAGGCCCTAAATGATGCTTGAAGATTAAATACATTCAAAAAACACCAAAGGAACAGTTGCTTCATCATGCACACACCCATGAGGCCATGACTAGCTCGGGCCTACTACTGACTACTACTACCCACAACATTTTAAAAAAAAAGGATTGATGATAGTTACCAAAAATAAATTGTAGTTACAACAACTGCAATGCCCCCAATCAAACAGACACAACAACCACTTACTTGTAAAATATCCAATTAAAAAATCCTCAAATCCAATTGCAATGATGCAGCAGACAAAAAGAGTGATCTTTCCAGCTCAAAATCCAAAGGCAGAATGAGCAGGAGATGGACAAAGCACTGGGAGGAGCCTGCTGGACAGGAACAGGAAGTTGGAGATTCTGTGGGACTTCCTCCCTCTCCCCACCTTTTTAAAAAAGGACTCCTTGCACAAAAAAGGACAGCCAAATGTCAATCTGAGGAGTTGTTTTCATCCAAAATCATCATTTGCAGGATGTTTCATGCTGCTAGAGCTGACATTCTTCTCCAAATTGAAAATTTTATATGTTCGAGTTCTCGAGCTTCATATTACTTCCGCCGGATGTCGATGGCGTGTCCAAAATGACTTGATCGCGTTCTCTCGCTCCCTGTCGCGTTGGATATGACATGTTCGGCGTCTCTTTCTCCTTTTCATGTTTGATTAGACGTGCCGGCGTCCTCACACTCTCGCTCGCGGTGGAGAATGACATGTTCAAGATCTCAATCTTCTCATACTCTAGTGGTGCATGATCGCGAGAAGAAAGACGTGATCGCGCGACAAATGACGTGATCGCGCGACAAATGATGTTAATGCGGGTGCGAACTGTCGCGAGACAGCGCAAAATGGCTACCAACAATCCAACATCTCGTGGAGAACGCGACCGGGTCTGGAAAACTTGTCGGCGAACGCGGGGATTCAGGTAAGGCGATCACGCGCACGCGAGAATGTATTTTTTTACAGCGCGAGCAAGAAAAAAATTACCGGTAAGACGCGGATTGCGACAATTTTGCCATTTTCGCACTTTCCGCGGAATGCGAAAATGCCAAATTATCGCAATTTCCGCGAGCGGAACAGAATTTTGGCCCAGGCCTAGTCCGTACTGCCCTCCGGCCTAGTAAACATGCTAAGAATGGTAGGCTGCGTGGTATTCCTTTCTGTTAGGCTCAACGTTGCACTTTTTTTCATTGCAGTACTCCTTGGTGTCTCAGGCTGACTCTTACTCTTGTGCCACTGAGATGTTGCTGAGGATGTGGACGGTACCACTGCAGTGCTGGGGACAGGGCTACTTTATGTACCACTACCAGAGAGAATGTCTCCCTCTTCTTCTTCTTCTTCTTCTTCCTGTTCCACCGTGAGCGGACCTTCTACTTGTTTATTCCCACCAACAGCAATGGTTCCAGTTTTTATGCGACGAAGGTGGTCCTCCCAGTTGATTGCGTGGTGTTTTTTCAGATGGGTCATTTGGACTCCGGCACCATAGTTTGTACCAAGCTTACCCCGACTAACAGAGGTATGACAAATGGGGCATATAGCAATGTTCTCCTCCTTTTCGCTAACCGTAAAGAAGTCCCACACTGGGGAGCTTAACTTTTGTCTCCTGCTGGAGGTGCCACTTCCAATGCCGGATGAACTGGAGGGTGTGCGTTGAATTTTACTCTGTGCAGTACCACTACCTACTTCTGCTGAGGTGGTGCTTGTGCTGGATGTAGGACGCTGCCTTTGCTAAAGTAAATATGGAAGCTGGAGGTCGTGCTGGTGTTACCTGTTTTGCAGGTATGCGTGCTACATCCCTCGCAGCCATTTTGGATAGGGTAATAATGTTGGTCTCCATCTCCTCGGGACCGGGAGCGATGTTCGTGATGACTGGCTCATCATCATTATCCTGCTGTTCTACATCGACCTCCATAAGTCTAAGGCTTTCTGGAACCTTCCTTTTCCTGAGCCTGGTCTTGGGATGTGTCTCCCTCTCATACTCAGGTTGATGTGGCTCCCAAGTGACATCTAGATCATCAGAAGGGATGCTTGGCGAAGAACTAGATGGACTAACCCTCCTTTTCCTTGCTGGGGATTTGGAAGACAATGGATCTCCTGAATGAGTGGCTTCCACTTCTTCTTCCTCTGCATGTGGCTCAATTTCCTGAACTGCCCCGACTTCAGGAGGAACAACAACTACTATTGCGGGCGGTGGTTGCGACTGTTGTTGTTGACCACTTATCTGCTGTGTTCCCTCCTGCATTCATTGTGTACTACTTTGAGATAGCGATAAGTTTAGGTCAGGCTCAGCATCACTGCTTTCCACTATTAGGCTGGCTACCCCTTCCACACTCATCTGCTTGGGCCTGGGTTGGTGGGTTGGGCCCACTGATGCGGAGGTGCTGCCCCCAGCTTGGCCCCCGGACACCGCTGCTGGAGGTGTCATTTTTGGTGTCCCAAAAAAGGTTTTGGGCGGCACACCAGACTTAAATGACACTTCCTTCTTCTGTTCCTTCTTCTCAATAGCAACTTTCTTGGTACTGAAGGACCTGCTACCTGCTTTCTTTGGGGACATCTTCTTCAGATGTCAGCAGCACTCAGTTGCACAAGTTGCAGAGATGGCTGGTCAGGTCACTCACATGTCACGTCGTGTACAGCAGCAGGACGTCTGTCTGGCACCACAGCGGGTGATGATGACACACCGCCTCTTCAGTCTTTTGTGCACCTAAAAGCAAAAAAGCCAGAAGAACATCAGTCAAAAGATAGTACAATCAAACTAATATAATATTTAACTTCTTAGTGTGTGGTGGGTGGTCACAAGTATTACATTTTAGTAAGTCAATAAACAACAACAGTGTAGCCATTTATGAGACTTCGACAACAAGGCCAGGGCTTTCCTGGTGTACTCAGGAAGAATAAGAATAGCAAAGAACAAAAACATAAATGTAGTGAAGCCTGTTTGCCCTTAATTTGTGCATCACATGGGATGGATGCAGCATCAGGGAGTAACAACAACACATACACAAAAAAGGCATTTATTTAACACACCCAAAAATTGAAATATACCCCAGAAAAAACCCCACATTTTGCAATTCAATCCAAAGCCATCCATGCCATACATGATGTTAAAATTCAAAAGATAACACAAAAACAGTCGTTTAACATTCATGCACCCATGATGATTGATGAGTAGTACCTCTGGGCCTACTGGCAGACTAGGCCACAAGCTTGGAGGCCTATGGCAAAAGCACAGTGGCTTGTCCCACAAAATGGCCGCCACCACATGGCCAGGCCACTCACAAAAACAAGAAAAGGAATACAAGACAGACAATGCAGACCTATGGCAAAAGCACAATGCCTGGCTTCACAAAATGGCCGCCATCCACATGGTCAGGCCACCCACCACAATAACAAGAAAGTGAATACAAAGGACAGGAACAGGAAGTTGGAGTCTCTGGGGAACTTCCTTCCTCTTTTAAAAAATTGTAAAAAAAAAAAATGACTCCATGCTCCAAAACCAACAGCCAAATGACAACCTGAGGAGTTTTTTTAGCAAAATGAACAAAATCATCATTTTCGAGAAGGTTTTATCTTGCTCGTGAGATATTGTTCGCCAGAATGCAAATTATGTAAATCCACGTTGTCGCGCTGTGCAGAGTTGCCAAAACTACGCAAGCTGAACTCCTAGGGTTACCTACTGGCTGAAAAGCCCTATTTAATTAACACACACCCAAAAACTGAAATTCCACTACAAAAACCACATTTTGCAATTCAATCCAATGCCATCCATGATGTTAAAATTCAACAGACGACACAGAAACAGTTTTTATGCACCCATGAATTGATGATGACTACCTCTGGGCCTACTGACAGACTAGGCCACAAGCTTGGAACTGAAGCCTATGGCAAAAGCAAGCACACTGCCTGGATGGCTCCACCAAATGGCCGCTAGCCACCCACAACAAAAAGAGATGGAAGACAGACAATGCAAGCCTATGCCAAAAGCACACTGCCTGTCTTCACAAAATGGCTTCCACCAACATGGCCAGGCCACAACAGCAACAAGCATAAGCCAAGGGGAACAAAGAAAAGACATGCAGGCCTACATGGAAAAAGAAGCACACAACTAAACTACCACCACAAAATGGCCCCAAGCCACATGGTCACTCACAGTCACAACAGGCCATGGAAAACAATGAACTGAAGCAGGCCTATACATGACCAGACAAAGGAGGCCTGCTAAACAACACAGCTTTAATACAAAAATGCAAAAACGAAAATCAAAAGGGCTACGAAAGGATTGGAAAGTTACACATCAAGCACACACACACATCCAACAAAGGTATTTAACACACACACCCAAACAGTGAAATACACCACAACCACATTTAGCAATTCAATCCTATGCCATCCATGCCCTACATGATGTTTAAATTCAACAGACACCACAGAAACATGGACCCATGGGTACCTCTGGGCCTACTGGCTGAAATTTCAAAGAAAAACAACTAGGCCCCTACTGAAAGTACAGGCCAACTTCAACAATATTTTTTTAAAACGATGAAAACCCCAGAAAACTGTAGGTACAAACAAGCCCCAATCAAACAAACATGTACACCAATTCTCCAACTTACTTGTAAAATGAAATCTCAAATCCAAAAGTCCTCAAATAAATCCAATCCAATGATATGATGCAGCAGACAGAAACAAAAAGTGATCCTTAAAGCTCCAAATCCAAATGAAAGTGAACAGCACATGGACAAAGCACTGGGAGGAGCCTGCTGGACAGGAACAGGAAGTTGGAGACTCAGTGGCACTTCCTTCCTCTTGAAAAAAAGAGCAAAAAAAAAAAAAGGACTCCTTGCACAAAAGTCTACAGCCAAATCACAATCTGAGGAGTTTTTCTGAGCAAAATGAGAATTTTCGCGAAGGTTTTATCGTGCTCGAGAGATATTCTTTCCCAGATTGTAGTTTCTGCGTGTTCGAGAACGCGATCTTACCAACACTGCCGCCGGAAGGAAGACGTGTTCGCGTTCGCACAGTCTCGCGGGATCATGCGGCTGGATTCCAAACCTCGTGGTGCATGCGAACGGATAGAAAATCGAGTCGGGAACGCAGAATCACGGTAAGTCGTTACCGCGCCCGTGAGAATGCATATTGAGCGCGTGAGGAAGAAAAACAACTACGCTATGGTGTAGATTGCATAGTATTCGGCAACTTTGCGCTCTACACGAACCGCGAAGTTACCGAAACTTCGCAAACTCCGTGAGCGGAGCGTAGTTCGCCGCCCAGGCTTAATCCTCATACTGTGTATTAGAATTGACCTAATATATGTAGCATGTTCAGTCTTTATTTCGGTTTGCTTTATGGTATTGCACAATTGTGAATTTTCATGCTTTTTTTTTTCTTGTATAAATTGGTATGGTTTGCTGTAATAATGTCCTAAACATTAAGTAGTTCTTGGTATCTGAATCTATTTAGCTTAAAACAACTTGATTCAGCAGAACTAATGACAGTTAACATGTGCCTGCCACACCTGCTTTACAGTTGGCAATTTGCATTTCTGTTAAACCACCCCACCCACCTGAAGCCTATAAAAGGTTTGAAAACAGAATGAGACATGCTTGCGCTCGTCTTCACGTCTCCCCACTTACCTGATTTCCTTCAAGTTCCCGCGCCGCTGGCAGCATTCTTCCTCATCGGTTCCAGTCAGCTCTTGGTGGTTTCCAGGACAACGCCAAGCCTTTCTCCTTCGTTCCGTCTAAGAAATAACTCTGGCCTGCAACAAAGAAAGAATTAGCAGCGTTCTGTCAAGTAAGGCATTTTTAATTAACATAGCTTGCAATGGAAGCGCGTCAAAGATTAAACAGCTACTTTTCTGTTCTATTCAAAGGCTGATAATTTACGACTTTTGCGCTCACAGAGGAAATGCTCCAAGGTTCATTAAATATTAATTTCTTCGTATTCCAAGAGTGAGACAAATAAGACTTTTCAAAGTAAAGAGAGACTTTTATTTCATTACAGAGAGCAGCATTATACACATGTATTTAGGAATGTCACTTTAAGCATGTGATACATCTGATGATAAAAGGGAAACATTATCTCAGCTATATGTTGAGCAGCAAATTAAAGTGAAAGATATAATCTTTATGTGAAACATAAATCAGGATACTAGTGAATGTATTCAACTAAGTAGGTTAATAATGTTTATAGATCTTTATCGTTTGTACATAGATATTTTCCCACAAGAACTGCTGTGTTTACAGAGTGGTTAAGGTATCGCGATCAGTGCCACAGTCGTGGCAAGATCCGATTCCAGCAGAGTGTTTTCTTTCTGTTCTTTTTTATTTTGACCCATTTTCCCCCTTCCCCTAAAGATCTGTTCTTGTTAAGCTGTGTTATACATACGGTTTGACAGGCGTAGATTTTTGGGGCGTAGAGAACAAGCGTCTCATCTCTAAAATCGAACATTCTGGATTTCAAGAGTGGAGACTTAACACCTAGCTCTGCCGGCACCTAGGGAAACCTAGCAAACATATACAGTTTTGAAAACTAGACACCTAGGGGAATACAGGATGAGGTGACTTGTCTGGGTCTCACCAGGTTCTGTTACCCAGAATCCCTTGCAAACCTCAAACTTGGTAAAAAAAAAACATTTTCCTCACATTTCGGTGGTGAAAAGTTCTGGAATCTGCGTAGATCCACAAAATACCTACCACCCAGCATTCCCCCAGGTCTCCCAATAAAAATGGTACCTCACTCACGTGGGTGGGTCAAGTACCCACGACCGGCAAGGGCCCAACACGTATTGAGGAGACATCAAAATTACCTATCACAAAACAACCTGGTTTTGCAAGGGGGTCCCCTTGGTTTTTGGCCCTTGGCTCGGCAGCCATCTTGGGAAACCTACCACACCCACACATTTCTGAAAACTAGACACCTGGGGGAGTCCAGTGATGTATGGCTTGCGTGGGCCCCCAAACAATTTCCTACCCAGAATCCCCTGCAAACCTCAAATTTAGCTGAAAACCCCCCACTTTTTTCTCACATTTCTGTGGGAAAGTTTTGGGATCACCGGGCTTACAGAAATGTCCTACCACCCAGTGTTCCCCCAGGTCTCCAGATTAAAATGGTACCTCACTCGTGTGGGTGGGTCAAGCACCCGCGACAGGCAAGGGCCCAAAACGTATTGAGGAATCATCAAAATTACCTATCACAAAACAACCTGGTTTTGCAAGGGGGTTACCTGGGTTTTTGGCCCCGGGCTTGTCGGCCATCTTGGGAAACTACCAAACTCACACATTTCTGAAAACTAGACACCCAGGGGAGTCCAGCGAGGTATGGCTTGCGTGGATCCGCTATTATTTTCCTACCGAGAATTCCCTGCAAACCTCAAATTTAGCTGAAAAAACACATTTTCCACATATTTTTGAGTGAAATCACCGTGCCCGCACAAATGTCCTACCCAACAGTGTTCCCCTCAGTCTCCTGAGTAAAATGATAACTCACTTGTTTGGGTGTCAAATGCAGAACTGGCAAAAAACATATTTTTAAAAAATTTAGCGCTTAGAATTCTTGGTGCTCTACCCTTAATCCCTACTCTATTGGATATCATGCTGTTTACCCCACCTGCTACCCTCATATCATTTACTATGTAATTGTAATATTGTAACACTGTTCAGGCATCTTTTTAGTGAGTGCTGATTTATTCCCACTCTCTTGGATATCATGTCGTTATACCACATAAGTCATTTAGAATTGGAATATCTATGACCCACAATTAGTAAATTGGATGTATTTGTATTTGTGTCGCAATTATTCTTGCACAAGTATCGTAATATGTACAATTTGTTTAACTTATTCTGGTGCATTTCTGCGTTGCTTAACGCTCTCCACCTTCTTTCTACTGGCACCTCTCCCTCTGTTATCCCCCCGGGGCACCTCACGCTGCAGCCTTGTCTCCGTGCTAGCTTCGCTAAGCACCACGTGACCCCTCTCTTTTGCTTCTTCACTGATGCAGCATATTTGCTGGCTGTCACACGGGGTGCTTCACTTGCCTGTTCTTGCCTCTGCCGGAATTCATTTCCTTCTACCACGAGGGCCGTCTCTTCAACTCCCAGCCTCGGACAATTATCAACAGGTAAGCTATAGTTCCCTCCTCTCCCATTTGCTGCACAGTCGCCCTCATTACTTCGTTTATCCTGTTACCCGTTTTTCTCCCTCTAGTCTTGGTCCATCACAACTTGACCTCGGGACTCTGCTACAGCGCCCAACACGATTCAATCAACAAGGACCCACGTGTCCCAACATTGTTCTCTCCCTTTTTCCACTGCAGGTAATTACTCTTTCTGCAACTCCCCCACCCTTGTCCCCCGACTTGCATGTTGCCGATTTTACAGCACTTTCCTTTCCTCCCATAGATAGCCAATTTTGGACCCCACTCACTTCGTTTTCCATCTGGTTGGATCCTTAACTACCACAACAGGTAGTTTTCCTTTCCTCTGTCACTGACCTGTTTAAATTTACCATCTTTATTATTTCTTGGCCTCCTTCTTGTTTTCTTTGACTTTATAGCACTATATTGATTAAAGTAACCTGGTCCTGATGATGACCTGGAATCAAACAGTTCGAAACGCCGTCGACAACCCAGCGTAACTTCAGGCATTACTGTGGTCATCCGAAGCAACTTAAGCTGCTTTGTATATAGTCTTTATTGTATAGTTGACTAACTTTTCTATTGTATATTCCTTTGCACCGTCCACGCTGTTTTCCACTTCATTGTGTCGCTTCGCCTTTCACTGTCACGAGCACGGAAAGTGCACACTCACTTTTTGGTTACTTATGCATACATTGTATTGTAAAGCTGATATAAATACTTACAAATAAGAATTTATTTTCTTCCTATGAACTTCTTGTGGTCTCCCTTTCTTCTCCTTTCCGATTGATTAATGCTCTCTTTGTATCTGCCCTCTAGAATGATTACTGGTTGAGACATTGTTTTTTGTTTACTCCTGTTTTTCGATTCATGATATTGATAAGCACCTGAACACTCACCTCCCTAGATTCCCTTTGTACACCATTCTAGGGCTGTCCAATCCCCTCACACTTCCGCTAATATCACACAGTTGTAGGCACATTAGCTTTGTACTCATACGATACTCGTGTCTAGGTGTACGAAGAGAATTCTGACACATCTGGGGTGGATACACCGCTTATGGCACTAACGGGGGAATGGAGAGACTCACGCTGATCCTCACATCGCAAGGAGATGCCTACCACACATTATGGCACCCCTTTATTTCGTTACTGTCCCATGAATTCTGGGAATTGACATGTCCCAGATACCTTAAACTTCTCCGCTTGGCATCACCAACATTGACTAACTAGACTGAGGTCCCCACTGTATAAATATTGGGGAAGTGGGAAGGCTAGTTAAGAGATTTCACAGAGATGGCACAGGGTTGGAGTTGGTTGAGGGAGGGATGGGTGCTATTTCTCTGGCTGCATATGTATGGCACTAGGGAGAGAGTTTAGAGTGGTTTTTGCTTTGTATTTGTCTTTGATAGCTGCCAATAAAAACACATTTTAACCTAACTTTTGAGAATAGCTTGAGATCATTTTGGCCCCAAGTCCTCTGATCATTTGCTTTACCAGATAAAACTTGGGTTTCTGAGCAGAAATTATCCTGAGGGAAACTTCAGAAGGAACCAGCTACTAGATAGTTCAATTAGTCTTTCACCTCAATGCCTAGAGCAGATGGCCAATTTGCATGCCAGGACAGCTACAGACCGTTCACCATCTTTGAGGGTCCTATCACACACACTCATGCTCTATTTCCCCTACGGAGTGGGTGAGATGGGCCGGTGGTGCACCTGCCAAAAGGCCACGGCAGGATCCAACATCAGCCGGCATGCACCAGCCCTCACCATGATTGTGCCACAGGGTTTTGCTCATCTCTTGGTCCATGTTTCAACATGGTTCAGGTGGGTAACTGATAATGCTGCATATCCTGGCGCCCAGCACGGGCCTCCCCACCCGGTGGCATGACACAGTCAGAGTGCACTGAGCACAGTCTGCCCTAGATGACGGTTGAGCCTGGATCACGGGGCCCCCACGCCCTTCCTCACCCTATTGCACCCTGAGAGTAGTCAGTGGTGGTTGCCGGAAGAGGGCAAGAGACAATCAATCTCCCTCAGTCCCACAGACATAGACCCTGAGCTAGTTGTGCACACCAACAACGGGGAAATGTTCCCAGTGGGAGCCGAGTTCCTATCTTGCTGACTCCTCTGAGCAGACTGCGTGGACCTAACCTGTTTATCTCTGGATGGTTTCACACCCTCTTGAACTCTTTCTTCAAAGTTCTTTTCAAATGTCCTTTATGGTACTTGTTGTCTATCCGTCTCATGCCTGTATTTAGCCTGAGATGTAGTTTACCATCTGCTTTGGTCTGCATTTCCAAGCAATTTGACTCCAGGAAAGCATGGTCCCTGCAAATGACACACATAAGATGGAAGCAATGCAGAGCAAATCTAACATTCTCCCCCAGTCAATAGAGCTGGGTTAAATCCATTGTTCTTTTGCTCACCATGCCAACCCAGTTTAGACCCAGCCGTATGCAAATCAGTCTGGTGCATGCCTTGATTAGAAGAACTTGGCCTCCCTGAGCAATGCTGGGGAGTCGGTGTTCAGTCCACCACATTTCCCACGCCTGCCACCAGGCAGGGATTCAGCAGTGCACTGGGCTCTTCTCTCTTCATGCGCTGTTAAGGATGGAAACCTGGTTAGTTTATTTTCCTCTGCCTACTTATACAGTTAAATTCAGCTGGTTTCCATGTCGGATCAGAAGTCGTAGACGGATGCTAAAGTGTGAGGGAGCTGGAGCAATTTCCTGGGCTGCAGAAGGTGGGGACCCTCTTTTATACAGGTGGGTCATGGCAGCACACCCTTTCCCAGATCAGAGACCCTCCGGCAGGGAGGGGGCCTTCCCAGCCCCAGTAGTGGAAGTGGGCACCCGAGGCAGTGCATGCGGGCAGCCATGGCACACCAGACAAAGCCATGTGCAACACGCAGCCATGAACCTCAGATTTTTCAGGCCTATCACCACACATCGCCCCACTAAGGTGGGAAAGGCCAGGCCTGCTGGCACAGCACCTCTGTATGGTACCGGGTGCGCAATCGCAATAGCCGACCAGGGGTCTGACCTTGGGAGGACGAATGGACCAGAGCCCCCTGCGACAGCCCTACATGCCCTGGGAGAGCCCCAGGACAATTAACATTCAAGCGACCCTCAGAAAGGCTTAGCCCCGGGAGGACCTCTGGCTGCAAGACGAGTTTGAAGTGTTTATGATCAATGTGTTCAGCAATTCACACTATTTCTCGTAGCTAGCTGTGCTCTTCAGTGAAATGTGAGACGAGTTATCCACTCTGCTACCAAGAGTCACAGGTAACTTTCACAATGTTCCCCCACCTGCGGGTGCAGGAGAGTCGGGAGGAAGTCAGTGTAGTACGTGAAAACTTAAGGGAGTTACCCTAATACTCAGAAAAGGGACGGGTACGTGAAAAGCAAGAACAATAATTCTATTTTTATAAGAAAAGAGAAGCTGCATTTATGTATGTAATAACATGGCAAACCTTATAGAAGACTTATGTGATATGATGTGTACAAAACTATGCAAAGAAGAAAATTATTCTTAACTATACAATAAAACAGAAAAAACATCCAGGTTACATTAAGGACAATGGAACTTAATGGACTCAAAAACTGTCTTAAAGTAAAACTCAATAGGAACCAAATAAACACACATATTGTGATTTATTATTTAAAAAACATTCTGTTGTGCTGTATTTAAAACAACCTTCAACAGTATCTCATACATATTATAAAGTGCAAATGCATCAATTCACAAATTATGTAAACATTATCACATACATAAACAACATGATCATAATATATATCAGACAAAAAAACATCCGAGATCGTGGATCAGGGAACCTAGCTAGTAGGGAAAAAAAAAAGGAGGGGTCTACTATATGAGTAAGACGCACCTCAGATAAAGAAAAGAGAATTCTTTTCTTGAGTCCCCTCACTCACCAAAGGTTTCCCCTAGGTGACATGCTTCATCATTGGGACCATCCCAAGCATCTACTGCTTGGGGCGTGCTGCGACTTGCGATAGTTACGTAGGAGCACTGAGTTATAATGACTATGTGTAGTGCAGTGAAGGGGTAGTGGTGTGGGTGATTGTTTAAATATTGAAAGTCAACATGTTTCAAGGTTGTTCCCTACACCTCTTCTTCAGGACCGCATGGGGACCAGCCCCATGTGTACCACTCCGTGCACAACCTGTAATAAAGTGATAAATAGGAAAAATAGGAAAAATGAACGTGCACCTCTGTGTCAGTGTAAATAAATTACATACGGTTAGACTGAACACATAGTATCTAAAGGAATACAAAATACAGACGTTAATATGCTGCCTGCCCATCATACTCGTGGGCAGGTAGGAAATGCAGTTCTTCTTGGATCAAATCAATCCACAGGTGATAGTGCTCTTGACTGTAACTTAAGTGTAGAAATCCAGTCCAGTCTGGTAATCGTGTGTCTCTATAGTGAGAAACCACATGGTAAAAACGAAAGACAAACACACTTGTGATGGGACATCCGACATAACAAACATAACATGAAACATAAACAATAGCGTATGTACCTACTTAATAGTTAGCCAAAATTAGCCTTATGGTCTGCCAGGGTGGAGGAGCCTGAATAACCCTAGGAAGAAGCAGGGGTTAAAAAACTCAGAGTCGGTATGGCGTTAAATGAACCCCGCAAAACGGGAAGTCAAAATTAGTGAAAAGAACCCGGTAGGCTCCCGGGTGAGAAGGAGCCTGGAAGCGGCAAAGAAAAAGCTTACTTGACTCGGCTTGCCTCCATCAAAATGGGCCGTACTATGAGTAACCGTGGTGTAGGCCATCCACCACCTGTGCTGTGAGACAGCCCAGAAACTACTCAAGCTTCTCCTTTAGAGGTAGTTCTCCACGATTTACAGAGTGTTTCCAGGTACTTGGCCCAAGAAATACACAGCACTACCATGCAGTGAGGGCAAACAAGAGGCTCCCAAAGTAGTAGAGTGTAGGAAAGTGCCCCTTTTTGTATGGCTACCCCCACTTTTTGCCTGATATCTGATGCACTTTGACTGGATGTGCACTGTGTCCCTGCCAATCAGGTTCCCAGTGCCTGTGCTCTTTCCCAAAACTGTACCTTTGTTTTCACAATTGGCACACCTCTGGCCCGCATGTAAGTCCCTTGTAAAAGGTACCACCAGTACCAAGGGCCTTGTGACCAGAGAGGGTCTATAGGGGCTGCAGCATGCAGCTCCTCCCTCAATGACCCCTCACCAAACACATGCACACTAACATTGCAGACTGTGTGTTTTTGGTGCAGACAAATCTTAAGAGATGGCATGGCACACAGCCCTGTGTACCATGCCCACAAACCACTGCCTGTAGCATAGGCAAGTCACCCCTCTAGCAGGCCTCACAGCCCTAAGGAAGGGTGCACTAAACAACAGGTGAGGGCATAGCTGAATGAGCAATATGCCCCTACAGTGCATGTGTCCATTAACAGACATTGTAAGTGCAGTAGAGCCTTATTGAGTACATAAGCTAAGAGTTTATCATTACGAACTCCTCAGCTCCATGATGGCTTTACTGAATGCTAAGAAGTTTGGTATCAAACTTCTCAGCTTAATATACGCACACTAATGCCAGTGTTGGATTATTACAAAATGCACTCAGAGGTCCTCCTAGAGATGCCCTGTGAAAAACGACCAACTCTCTAGTGTGCAGCTGACTGGTCTGCACCAGCCAGCCACACACAGACGAGCCCTTGCGCTCTCATGGGTCAGGAACAAAGTCTGCTTGGGGTGGAGGTGCTTCTCACCTACCCCCAAGCAGGAACAGCATTCAGGGTGGTGAGCCTCAAAGGCTTCCTGCCCTTTGTTATGCTGACCACGGCCTTGCCATCTAGTGGAGATGCCCGCCCCCCTGACCAAGCCAAACGTTTGGCGGCAAGGTCAGCAGGAAAATGAGTAGTCTGGAGCGGTGTGTCCCCTCTCTGCCAGGCACACCTCTAAGGTGCCATGGACCGAGGTGACCCCCTCCTTATGAAATTCTCCATCTACAGTGGAAGGATTCCAACCAATCAGGTTCCGGATAACCCCTCCCCAAAGCTAAGTGATATACAAAGGGTATAGTCACCCTAAAGTCAAGTAACCCATTAGCTACCAATCGACAGTACCTGTATTGCCCCAAAATTCAGTATTTAGAGGCATCTCTGAACCTTGATCGACAGATTCCTGTGACCTGAGGAGAAATGGATAAAGAAGACGTTGTGCAACATATACTGGAATCGGACTACTGATTTGGCCCCAGCCTTACCGGTCGGTCTCCTGCTCTAAAACCCTGCGAAGAAGACGACACCTGTCCTGTAGCCAGCCACTTGCAAGATCCTCAGGAAGACTGCCAGCCTTCAACAAAGACCAGATCTCCCGAGGACAGCAGCCCTGTCCAGAAAACTCCAACTTCACGGACTCCGGATCCAGGTGGATGTGTGACCCCTGACCACTCTTCACCAAAGCCCACAGCACGAGTCCGAGTGGCAAACCTGTCCAGTGACATCTTCCCAGTGATTCAGACCTTGACTCCCTCGTGGCTGACCTCTCCTGGAGCCCACAAAGTTTCATGCAGCCTCTACAAGAAGGGTACCCCTGACCGCGTCTGGCTCCGGTAAAGAAGATCCAACATCAAAGGCTTCCCTGCATCCTCAGACCCCCAAATTTGGGGACCCCGGCCGGCAGTTTGACATCCCAACTTACCTGCCTTGCTATTGACAACCTTCATCCACCCTCCTGGTCAGAGCCTGCATCCTCTATGCGACCAAGATCCCCCATTCGTTTGCATAAGCCACCCAATGCTAATTTGCACCCTGCACCCATCCACCCTTGCACCGCTGGTGGTGTTGCTTTGGTGCTGCTTTGTGCCCCATCCTGTGCTTGCTTTAACACCCAGGGCTTGTGCCCTGAAACTGCAGATACCTACCTGCAATCTCCTCCTTGTTCGGTGCTCCCCAGTCTCCATTGACTAACATTGGGCCCAGTGACCTGGGCACCTGGCTGTCCCAGTGTTGCTGGTGGTGCAATCCCTACTTTAAAGTGAACCTTGCCCAGTGTTGGTCTAAACCCCCAAAGACTGGTAGAGTAAGTTGTGTACTTATCTGTTAATGCATATGACTGTTTTCCTCCCATAGGATTACACTGCATTTCTCCTACTGCATTTAACTGCCTATCTCTCACAACTGCTAAGTTTGCTACTGATCTTGAGTGACAAAACAAAAGTATTTAGTATTCCCACTGCCTCTGAAAGATATTCCCTACTGCATTTTGGAAAGTATTACTACTCTTGAAACTGTTACTTACCTGCAACTGAGTTCTTCTTGGTTATAAAATAAAATAACAAAGTATAACGTTTTCATACAAAACATTTGGTCTTGGATTCAGTCTTTGAATGTGTGCAATAATGTCTTGCCGGAGTGTGTACAGCAAATGCTTAACACAGCCCTGTGATGAGCCTATCTGTGTCAGGTTATCAATGCACTCTTACCTGCAAGATCTTGCTTTCTTACCTGTAAGGTGCTTGACTATGCTTTCGCAGAGACGATATGAGACAACCTCCCAGAACCCCTAGAATATAACCAGTATTCAGTTGTTTTTTATACTATGGCTACAATATAGAAATCAGGGAGGTGGGCCGGACTCGGGCACTGTTGATGTTTCCTGTTGTCGACCTGCGAGGCAACAAGAAGTGTCTTGTCAAAGACGTGATAAACAAGTATTGGTATTAACTAACTTTACTACTCCAAGTCCTATCAATCAAGTCAGACTAATTGTACACTGTAAATGTCCTACCTGCGATTCACAGGAATGGACTTGGCGCCCTGGTTGTCGTCGTGGGAGGATGATGGTGGTTGATATGTGGTTGGTGTAGCTGTGTCCGTATTGGAGAAGCAGCTGATGTTCCTGCCTATTGTAAAAGGTGATAGGAAAGACAGTATGACTTCTTCAATTCAATTAACACAAAAGGCTTTTCACATCTTATGCTAGTTATTTCCTTTTCAAATCACTTACTGATATGAGGTTGTTATTGAGTTCATCCCACGAATCTGAATGAAAATAATAAGAGAATGTGCACCAAAAAACATAACACTCTACAATTGTAGACTTATCACGCTAGAACAGGGTTTTTCTTTGAGCATAATGTCCATAATACACCAAATGACCATAATACACCAAACGTGCTTTTAAAGTTCTTGAGTCTTTTCTTTTTTGGTTGACAAAAAAGGTTTCCAAAAATTGTCTTAATTCTTCTGCGCGCTAAATATTCATGCTGTCTTGCGATGGGCGCCTTTTGTATTACAGAATTAAAAAGGTACTTAGCTTTCTTTCTGTTTTCCTTGTTCTTACAGGAGTCATGGATTTTCAAGAAGCCTCCGACGATGGACGCGTTTTCCAGGGGACCGGAATAACTCAGGTAAGCACAATGTCTTCTGGATTGCAGACGGAAGGCTAAGCGCCTTCCAGAACTCGGGTGTGGCTTTTTATAGCTGAGCCACACCCGAACCGCACCCTTGACGGCTGCGACGTTGTACGCGTTTAGACGCGAGACAACGAGCAGCCTGAACAAAGCTCTTTTTAGGTTTCACATCGAACGCGCGTGTAGCGCAATAGATTGTACCGGGTTTTTTCAGGAAGCAACACCCGATTTGCTATTTCTAGAGGTCAAACTATATTTTGGCAATTACAAGAATAAGCAGTGGCAAATGATATAACGTACATCGCTGAATGTACACATAAACAAGCATTGGTAAAACGCATATAACACTTTTACAGAAAAGATGAATTGGTACAATCATATTCACGTTAGAGTTTTAAAATACCCAGGCCTACTTAACCGCTGAAGTGCTGGATGCATGGGATAGGGGTGGGTTTCTAACGGGAATAAACAGACTGTTAAGCCTAAACGTAGGAGGCATAATACGTGTCGGGTACGCAAGCATGACAATCTGCTAGATCACACTACCACAAATAGAGCTTTTAGTAACATCTATTTGAGCCTCTGTAAGCCTCTGGGGATCCACTGGACTCTGTGCACACTATACCTTACTTTGATATAGTATATACAGAGCCAGCTTCCTACATAGAGGCAGACATCTCCACTACGGTCCCCACAGGACAGGTCCGCACGTGTCTTGAAACACCAGCGTGGTCCTCTCAGGCCACCAGCTACCTGGCAACAAGGAAAGGATGCCCTACCTGAACATTAGCCATCCAACACTCCCAGGAGCTAGTGGGAACTAAGGTCCGACCTCTCTATGTAGGCTGTCACCAGCTTAGACGGCAGCCCTAGCAAAAGACACACAATTGAAGGACGGAATGCAGAACAAATCAAAACATTCTCCTCCAGTCAAGAGATCTGGGTTAAATCCATCATTCTTTTGCTCACCATGCCACCCCCATTTTAGACGGCAGCCCTAGCCAATGCTGGCAGTCTGGGATCCCCCTTGTCCTGGTGGGACGAGGGGAGAAGAGCCAGCTTTCCCCACACTGCAAAGTGACTCACCCCTTCCAGTACACACATGGAACCTCAAGTAGCCAGGGGCGACTTCTCCTTCCACCTCTTGAAGCAGTTTACACTGGCTTCAAAGGGTTCAACATCTCTACAAAGAGGCGCTAGCATTCCATCACGGTCCTAGCTATTTCCTATCCAGACTGCCCTGCCACCTACAATGGCTGGTTGGGTCCTCCCGGGTGGAGGAGCCCAAGCCTGGTCCTCACCCAAGCACCCAGTGGCCACAGACTGCTCTGCCAAACAGTACACATGACAGGAGGGCAGGGACCTCTCCCTTCGGTTCCATGTGGGACAAGTCCTCAGGCTGTTACCATCAGTTGCTGAAGCCACTCGGCTATTAATGACCCTTTGCAGGTTCTACAATAGAAAACCATTTTACAACTTTTACTTCCTCTAGATAGTCAAGTTTGATCATTTTTCGGTGTTCCAAAACAGTAGTAGTGACGGCGCGGTGTGTGCAAAGAGCAGGGCCTTAATGAATGCAAGCTCATGACCCAAACTTATGGAAGAATTTCTTATTCATGGGGAATAATTGCAATCCCCAATCCCTGTTACGAATGGGGTAAACCTGTTGACGAAGGGTAGACACATGCTGATTCATTCAGTGTAGCACTTTGCAGCCCTGTCACTGCTTGATTTTATGTGGGCGAATGTCAATTTTCACTCCTAGAGACGAACGCCGAATGATGGGGGTCATGTAACTAGTTAGCATAGAGGAGTTATGAATGTTATCTGTATTAACCAGGCAAGTCAACTAAGAACGGCCATGCACCACCATCCACAGAATCAAGAAAGAGCTATCAATATGTTAATCCTTTCTGCGTTTTGGCTGGGTGAGATTGCCTATGTTGAGTTAAGTTAAGCTACAAGCCTCAACTCCTGATGGTATCCTCCCACCAACTCCTTCAAGTTTAAGCTTTACAAGCATACCCCCTCCCCCCCCCCCCCGAAACACAAAGAATTTAGCTTCACAGAAGCTGCCGGTGGGACATGGGAATAACAGATCTGGATTGTTAGTCGGCATTGTTATGGACGGATGTAGGAAAGTAGGGTCTGCTTTCATGGTTGCCCCTACTATTTGCTGGTTTTATTCTGACTAGTCTGGCTGGGATCCTGCTAATCAGGACCCCAGTCACTGTGGTTCCTCCCTAAATTTTACAACTCTAAATACTTTTGTACCTTACCAACTGCCTACTGGTGTACACTTGTAAGTCACTAGTATATGGTACTAAGGTACCCAGGGCATAGGTAGACCAGGGGTCTCCCAGCATGTATTATGCCACCCATGAGAGTCCACTCAAAATATGACTACAACCCTGCCATTGCAGCCTGTGCAAGTTGGTGCTAGCACCATTTACAGCAGATATGTTCCCTTATGTCTGAGGTCACTGCACTTAAAAACTATGGGGCTGATTCACAAAGGTAACCTGAGCCAAATTTCTAAATTCTAACTTTGCGCCTTTTGGTATTCACAGAAGCCACTTACGACTTTTGGTATTCACAAAAGTCATTTCGGACTTGTATCTTTACGTCTGCACTCCGGCTGGATATTATGCACCGAGTCGAAAATTACGCACTCGAGCCAGAATCTCCGCATCCGGACCAGAATCTCTGCATCGGAGCCAGATGATCATTGTCTCCAATGCTAAACACCTGTGCAAGTGCTTACCATTCCCCACCATGCTCCAGGTAAAACACTGCATCCCAACAGCCAATCCCAGCCCTGCATCACATATAAAATCAGAGCTGACATACACAAATCTTCCAGCATGTCGCTGAATGTGTTTGTTGCTCTGCCCCTTGCCATGTGGCAAGAAGACTTAAAGAGGAGGAGGAAGAGGAGAGTACAAAGGATATTCAGACAAAGGATTAACTTATTTGGGATGTCCGGCCAAGATGTCAGGGCCACATACCGTTTCCCTCCAGATGTAATTGTGTAGATTGTATGTGAGTGGGAGCAGGAGCTTGACTCTGTGAGCTGTCGCTCCCATGCCATCCCAGCCTATCTCAAGATACTTTCTGCTCTCTATTTCTTCACAATGGGGCCGTTCCAAAGGGTCTCAAGTAGCCTTGTCAGCATCTCTCCGGCAAGCCAGCCGCGGTGCTTGCATCTGGTACTGAGCTGTATCACTACAAGAGCACACCTACACATACAAATGCCCCATACACTGGACAGGACACAAAGTGCAGAGACTCTATATCACAGTCCCAATCCAATATCATACGGACTGTCTCCGATCTCCTTTTGTAGACCGGGATTGGAAGCTGCTTATGTAGCAATTACAGGACACACAGATCACAAGAATGCAGAACCTGAGGGTTGGTCAGTACAGAAGTGTAAGCCATCAAAATTCAATTGAGATGCCCATGTGTGAGTCAAATCAGGAGATCCCAGTGAACATATACGTACTTTAGGCTCCAATTCACTTACATCTGTATAGTGTGATCAGAGGAGAGCAAAGTCTGCGCCTGCCTTGTGTAGGTATGTCTTGTTCTGACGTGTACAACCACTACATTATGATTTGTCCTACATGTCAGTGGGCTCAGCTGGACAAGAGGACCAGGACACGGTTCAAAGCAGGACATCTTTGGTGCACCAGCAGCCACGACCTCTCTCAACGACTGATGAGGATGAGGAGAGACCTTCTACATCAGGAGGCAGGGGAACTGCACCCACCCGGACTGAGCAGGAAGACACCTCTGGTGCTGCGGACCGAGTAGAGGCTGAGGACATTGAAGGGGGGGAGAACTGGACACCTCTGCCTGGGAGCGGGGGGGGAGATCGACTCTGGGCAGACCACAACACAACCTGGGCCTGCCATCAGCTCCTCCCTAAATCAAGAGGCCCCCATTCCATTGGGGCCTCCAGCTGTATCCCCTGAACTCCCCCTCTTAGTGGCTGCCATGAAGACACTAACATCGGCTCCGAACCCGAGATACCACACCCCTCATATTCTACCCAAACCCCTCCCTGTGTTGTAACTCCTGTGGCTGCACCACAGGAAGTGATATGGGCTTGTGAGGGTCAGCCAGACATGGCCTCTCGCATCATGCTGCAGATCTGCACTGAGTTGCGTCTGATGTGAGAGGAAAATGCAAGAGCCATGGCCACCCTCACTGCCAGTGTCACTTCCTTGGGTGCAGCCATGTTGTCTATCCTAGCCCAACGTTCCTCCCACACCACCCTCAATGTTTCCCCCTGTATGTTGTCCCACAGTTTGCACCGTACTCCTCGTGTATCCCAACCCCGTGTGGTGCCTGTTCCTGCACTGGCCAGCCAACCAGTAGCCCGCTTCGGATTCTGAGGATCTGGACATTGTGGAGATAGAGGATGACCAGAAGGACGGTTGTCCTGTTGAACTCTGACATTGTTTTGGGCACTTATTTACTTTTCCCCTTGTATATAGACTGGTTCCCCTGACGCTTCCTGACGTCTTTTATTTATGTTGCCCTGCTCTCCAAGTTCCCTTGTCCTTTCTGTATAAAGAACATTATTTGTATTCCTTTCTCCCTTCCAAACGGACTGTTTTATTTTTTTCTTCTCAAAAACATTTCATTTACATAAACTGATATTTTGATTCATACTTTATCTTGTTTAACTTCATTGTGAATGTCTTGGTCAAAGTATGGACATATATCTTGTAAGTTGTTTGTTCTGCACATGATAGCTTTTATTGCAGTGATGGGGTTATACTCTTACATGTGTCCCTCACACACATTAATCCTCCCATCTCTAGGACACCACAAGGGTAAACATTTGCCCATCAGTACATAATACGAATCTTAGTCTTGACTTGTGAGGAGATTTAGATTTTATTCACACATTTTCACACTAGATGATATATTTGAGATGTGATTAATATTCACACTAGATGATATATTTGAGTTGTGATCGAGGGGAATCATGCTTGCGACTTTGCAAAGTTGGAGGTGAGGATCGATGTGAGTGAGTACATTTGGGTTGTCGCAGAGGTGCAGATTGGTGTGGTGCTTCTGTCTGTACAGAGGAAAGTTCATGGGCAGGGGCTGATGGTGTCTGTAGAGTTGGTGGGGTCCATGGACAGGGGGTGGGTGTGGAGGTGGTGGTAGTGCCTGGACAGGGGTGGTGGTGGATGTGCACAGGTGGTGGTAGTACCTGCACATGGGTGGTGATGGATGTACAGGTGTGGGGAGTGCTTGGACAGGGGCAGTGGTGGGTGTGCAGGTGTGGGGAGTGCCTGGACAGGGGGAGGTGGTGGATGTGCAGGTGTGGGGAGTGCCTGGACAGGGGGCAGTGGTGGGTATGTACTCTTGCTATGAACCTGTGTAGTTTTTGGTACAGGTGAGTGGGTGTAATGTGCTGCAGGCAGATGTGATGGCTCCCTTATCCTACGTTGACCCAGAAGGGAGACTTTGGATCAGTTTCAGAATGCCCTTCATCATCTTCATGGCCAAAGCATGGTGTCTTGCACTCTCTTCCCTTTGGATGGATTTAATGTCTTTGATATTCTTGGACATGTCTTGCCAAGATCTATCCATCCTGTCCAACACCTGTGTCAGTCTGTACACCACCTGAGGGATTTGCCGTATGTCCTAATGGGCATCAGATAAGTCTGACAGGGTAGCCCCTATGGCAAAAATGTCCTATCTCGCATATGCCTGTTGTTGGAAGACGTCCTCCTCCCACTGGATATCATGGCCATCTGCTGGCCCTCTCTGCAGGGGACACCCATGGATGAGACCACCAGGTCCACCAGCATGGGGAAGGTGGCAGGTGATAATCTGTGGACAGGAGATTGGTGCCCAGGGGATACCTGCTCCACACCAGGGTTGGTACCTCCCTCAGATGGTGGAGAGAATGCCTGGGATGCACTGTATAGGGAGGATTATATAGGGGAAACTCCATGTCTGGGTGGAGGGTGTGTAACCTTGCAGAATTTGGCCAATGTGATAAATGTTGTGGCCAGGGCATCTGAATCCTCATCCTCTGTGAGGAGGGCTAGAGTCTCCCTCATACTCATATTCAGCAGCCTCTTAAGGTACTTAATCCTCCTCCTCTTGTGAAGTACTTGCTGTCAACATTGCTGCTTGTAAGACAAGTGGGTTCTCCCCTTCAATTGCCCATTGCCCACCACTAGTGGAAGGTCCATCCTCCTCATCCTCATCATCACCTGGAAGACAGAGGTAGCAACAGGATATGTAATTGAGCTAGTATAAGATATGGTGCAACACAAGGGTTGGTTCTACTGTACTTTACATCAACAGATGAAGCACATGTGACCTGGTTTGGGTACACCTACACATAACAGCTGACACCATAGCACTGAGGTGTTGAATGGATATGTACAATGCACAAGCAAGCTCACCAGCTCCAGTCACAGCTTTGTGTCCCTTTGCGATCCCCCTGATGTCAACTGCTGAACCTGTCTCCTCATAGGTGTAGCTGAGGAAGGTGCCCCCGATCCAGCAGCTGGAGAGGAAAGTGACACCATACTCAATGATCTGCATTACTAATTTACAAGTAGGCACATATGACACTCACATTTATGAAATGGTATGTATGTAACTTTGTAAACACCAACTGCAGATGCTATACAGAAGGGAATTTAGATCTATGTTATGATTTTGGAATCCATGATAGTGAAACACTTCATGGCATGCTTACCTGAGGGACAGATGTGTGTGTTTCACTGCTGCAGCCAGGAAGTCTTGCATACCCTGGGATGGTTTTGTCCGCTGCACTGATGGCATCCTGTCAGCAGCTGTTATGAAACATACATGTCCATATTTAAGTACACAGGATGGTAGATATGAGCTAACATGTATGTGTCATTCCTAATGACCATTGATATACTATCCCTGGCCAGTGTGCGGCATTCTTTCCTCCTGGACTTCACATGTGGGCTCCTGCCCACCAGCAGCAGTTGCCAGCTGTTATCTCCACACAGCACTGACATCAACGTGATGACACATCAACAGACAAACGTACATGAGAAGGTAACTGATATTTGAAGGAAGGGGATACATATTCTGGACGCCTCCTTCTTACACGGATTACACCTCCACATTATGACCATCATGCCTCATGAGTATAATGTTGTCTGTTAACAAGTCTAAAGGAGTGCACGTCATCAGGCTGACCAGTTTCACGTTTGCACATCAGATCATATCATGGCATTGTAGAGTTCATATGTGCGATGCCCAATAGTCAAGTACATTTTGTGGCTCATTTGTGCTTCCCTCCACATGAAGTCACAAAGCTCACTTTGGACTCTGAGATCACACATTTGTCCATTTACAACATCATGGTAGAACTCAGTTGACAATCGATGATGTATTGTACAGCACACATCCTAATCTCATATATTATCCTTTCACTTATATATGAGAATATGGTAGAAGAGGAGGCAGACTGAATTCAACATTTGACCAGGATCTCACATTGTGGGAAAGTGTAGAAGCTTGGATGGTTGCCGCCTACACTGGATTTGTGTTATGCTTTTTAGCCACCAGATATGAATATTTCACTTCCTCAACTTCCAGCTTAGCAGCCCATACACCCCTTCCAAAAGAACACAACTGGCATCAGTGCGACCCTCATCCACACCAAATTCAATATATTTTGTCCATTGTGATTTTGCTGAAGAGTTTTCATATCATTGAATTACAATCCAGTTGTGGCTACTCCACTTCATATGACACAAGATGGTATTTTATGTACTTTCTGCACTCACTTGCCATACATTAAGTGTCATCCTTTCACTAGCCACCATGGTGTGATATGGTATGTGGTTAAATGCCATATGTAAGTATATTATGATGAAGGACAACAGTGATGTAGAACACATACAACATACTGTGGACATTAAAGCCACATTTCATGAGCATGAGCATTCAGGTACATCATTCTTGGGTTCACTTACCAGGGTCCCACATCTGCCAGTGTATGGTCCCTGACCAGATGTCACAGCCAACCTTGTAGCAGATGTCACTGGGGGTACTGGAATCTGGCCCGACATCATTGGACCTACAATGAGGAGTGTGTTTTCCACTTAACATTCCAGCTGCCACATGTGATGCACTCAATGTAAGCAGTGTGGGCCCTACCGTTGCAGAAGTGTGTCGTTCTAAATATCATCAGTGATCTCACCCTCAATTTTTAATGGCCACACTGCCTCGAAGCAACAACTATTACATTTACACCACAACATTTACAAAAGGAAGGTCCACTATATTGTTTTGTTTATGGCCCAAAATCATGCCATCCAATGTTAACAAATATAACCAGCTGGGTTGACTGGACAGTTTCATGTATTGAAAAAACAATATAAGTTGGATACTGGACACATTCTTAATTGAATCTCACTTCTTGTTCATCATTGTTATATTTGCTAACATTGGATTTCCAGATTTTGGACCAGAAAAACAAATATATACTGGATGCTCCTTTTTGTCTTGTTGTGGCACTCGATTCCTGAGTTGAGTTCACAGTTCTGAAACTGTTAATGGAATACATGTGATGTGCCAGAATCACAAAGGTTTATGGAGCCAAAATATCTTATTTTTCGACTTTTGGAATTCACAAAGGGCAACCTAAATGTCCTTTATGACTACCAAAAGTCGTAAAGTTAGACTTTCATCTCCGGTTACCTTTAAGAATCGGGCTTTATTTGTCCCTCTCTTGTCTGCTGACAATGAATGCATTTTGTCCCTCTCCTGACCAGTTTAACTTACCAGTTTGTGAGGGTGGTATGCCTTGCTCTGGATGATGTTGTTTCATCCCAGCAGCTGCAGGGATCTCTGCTACTGTGGTTGACTGTACTCTGGCTGAATGTGTCAATAGGGAGAACAGAGAAAAGACACCAAATCAAAAATCTACATGTGTAACTTGTCAGAAATGTCCTCAGAGCTTCTACATGCTAACAGGATTGTTAAGTGCAGCCGCGGACGGTGCAGGTAGGAGCATTGGGGCATGGTGGGGGGCACAGTGGGGCAGGGTGGGAAATAGACAGACGATGAAATAGGGAAAATAAATGTCTTAAAATAAGAATTCACTCACCTTGTGCTCAGTGATGCGGCAAGCACAAGGTAAGTTGTTTTGTTTGTTAATTTTGTTTTCTTTACCTATTACGTTGTCTGTCGATTTTCCCCTGCACCGCCCCACCCCCTGACGTTCTTGACTGCCCCATCTGGATAAGTGGAAGGGGCACTTTGTCAACTGCTACTTAACAGCTTTAGGTATATACGGCAGCAGTACTGGGCCCATGTTTTCGAAAGTGAGAATTGGATTTGACATTTCTAACCCAAAGGATTCTGGGACTTGTGGTGCAACATACAGAAAGAGTCACATGAGGCTCTGACTCACTGTACTTTTTATACATACTTTGGACTACTTCCTTAATCACAATTGGGTTGCAAAACAGACAGTCATTTTGTATAGTTGTTCTTGTCATTACATTCACACGGTACCACATTGTGAAAATCACTCACAGGGAACCCATGGAGCATGTGGGGGTGGATTGTATTGAGGACATCCTCCTTAAGTGTGGTAAGACGGAGGCGGGGACCGGATTGTACACCAAGGAGGATTCGGGCCACCTCAATCCTGGTATACTTCCCCTTTACCCGGCTCTTTCCGTCCTGCCACTTCTTCTTGATGTCATATACAGTGCTCAAATCCTCCCCCAAAGCTGTGACTGCAGTGGCCAAATGCTGCCATAGAGCTGCCTTCTGTGTTCCACTGGTGCAATAAGGGGGGAAACCAGAGAGTCGTGTGTGGTGCCTCATAATGTAACACACAAGATGATGGACGGAATGTTGCACATTGGCAAAACATTCACCCCCAGTCACAGATCTGGGTTTAATCCATCGTTATTTTGCTCACCATGCCACCCCAGTTCAGACATGGCCATATGCAAATCAGTCTTGACCCTGTGCCTCATGGGAACAGTCTAGCCCGAACTGCCAAGCCATGTCTTCCCTGGACCGGAATGAAGCATCCTAGGTCTGGTTTCGGGGTTTCACCCCTCTTCAGCCAGGATAGCTTGACTCCAGGGGCGTAGTGAGCACGGGACCCACGTCTGGGCATACCCTTCCCACATAGGGCGAACAGCAAAACACACAAGATGATGGACGGAATGTTGCACATTGGCAAAACATTCACCTCCAGTCACAGATCTGGGTTTAATCCATTGTTATTTTGCTCACCACGCCACCCCAGTTCAGACATGGCCATATGCAAATCCAATGTGCCAATGTGCAACATTCCGTCCATCATCTTGTGTGTTTTGCTGTTTGCCCTATGTGGGAAGGGTATTCACAGACGTGGGTCCCGTGCTCACTACGCCACTGGAGTCAAGCTATCCTGGCTGAAGAGGGGTGAAACCCAGAAACGGGTCCTAGGATGCTTGATTCCGGTCCAGGGAAGACATGGCTTGGCAGTTCGGGCAGGACTGTTCCCATGAGGCACAGGGTCAAGACTGATTTGCATATGGCCATGTCTGAACTGGGGTGGCGTGGTGAGCGAAATAATGATGGATTAAACCCAGATCTGTGACTGGGGGTGAATTGTTTGCCAATGTGCAACATTCCGTCCATCATCTTGTGTGTTTTGCTGTTCGCCCTATGTGGGAAGGGTATGCCCAGACGTGGGTCCCGTGCTCACTACGCCACTGGAGTCAAGCTATCCTGGCTGAAGAGGGGTGAAACCCCGAAACCGGTCCTAGGATGCTTGATTCCGGTCCAGGGAAGACATGGCTTGGCAGTTCGGGCTGGACTGTTCCCATGAGGCACAGGGTCAAGACTGAATTGCATATGGCCATGTCTGAACTGGGGTGGCGTGGTGAGCGAAATAACGATGGATTAAACCCAGATCTGTGACTGGGGGTGAATGTTTTGCCAATGTGCAACATTCCGTCCATCATCTTGTGTGTTTTGGTGTTTGCCCTATGTGGGAAGGGTATGCCCAGACGTGGGTCCCGTGCTCACTACGCCACTGGAGTCAAGCTATCCTGGCTGAAGAGGGGTAAAACCCCGAAAACGGTCCAAGGATGCTTGATTCCGGTCCAGGGAAGGCATGGCATGGCAGTTCAGGCTGGACTGTTCCCCTGAGGCACAGGGTCAAGACTGATTTGCATATGGCCATGTCTGAACTGGGGTGGCGTGGTGAGCGAAATAACGATGGATTAAACCCAGATCTGTGACTGGGGGTGAATGTTTTGCCAATGTGCAACATTCCGTCCATCATCTTGTGTGTTTTGCTGTTCGCCCTATGTGGGAAGGGTATGCCCAGACGTGGGTCCCATGCTCACTACTCCACTAGAGTCAAGCTATCCTGGCTGAAGAGGGGTGAAACCCCGAAACGAGTCCTAGGATGCTTGATTCCGGTCAAGGGAAGACATGGCTTGGCAGTTCGGACTGTTCTGTTCCCATGAGGCACAGGGTCAAGACTAATTTGCTTATTGCCATGTCTGAACTGGGGTGGCGTGGTGAGCGAAATAACGATGGATTAAACCGAGATCTGTGACTGGGGGTGAATGTTTTGCCAATGTGCAACATTCCGTCCATCATCTTGTGTGTTTTGCTGTTTGCCCTATGTGGGAAGGGTATGCCCAGACGTTGGTCCCGTGCTCACTACGCCACTGGAGTCAAGCTATCCTGGCTGAAGAGGGGTAAAACCCCGAAACCGGTCCTAGGATGCTTGATTCGGGTCCAGGAAAAACATGGCTTGGCAGTTCAGGCTGGACTGTTCCCATGAGGCACAGGGTCAAGACTGATTTGCATTTGGCCATGTCTGAACTGGGGTGGCGTGGTGAGCGAAATAACGATGGATTAAACCCAGATCTGTGACTGGGGGTGAATGTTTTGCCAATATGCAACATCCCGTCCATCATCTTGTGTGTTTTGCCTCATAATGTGCTCCAGGATCATGGTGGTCTCCTCATCTGTGAAATTTTCTTCCTTCACTGGTGGTGCATTTTCCTGAAGTGATGCGTAGAGCAGGCAAGCAAGAACTCTCTGTGGACAAACCTGTACCTTGTTTGTGTGCTGCATTTATATGGTTAGTGGTGCAGGTCTTGCAGTTGGTGTTAATTGACTTCACCTCACCCAAGCAGGGGGGATGGTAAGCACTTGCACAGGTGTTTAGCAGTGGAGACAATGATCATCCTGCCCTAAGCCGATATTTCGTCCCGGATGCGGAGATTCTGCCCCAGATGCGGATATTCTGGGTCAGGTGCGGAATTTCCGGCTCGGCGCAATTTCTGGCCCGGGTGCGTAAATTCTGCCCGAGTGCAAAAATTCCAGCCAGAGTGCGGAAAGAAAGATTCAAGTCGGAAATTACTTTTGTGAGTACCAAAAGTTGTAAGTGGCTTCTGTGAATACCAAAAGTTTTAAAGTTAGTATTTTGGCTCTGGTTACCTTTGCGAATCGGCCCCTAAAAGTAACCCCTTGGCAGGCTATTTAGTACTGAGGGCAGGGTGCTTGGTTACAAGTGTGATGGTGCTCCTGCATGAGCATGGCCCCTCTAAAAACCCCAGGGTAGATTCCCCGGACTTTGTAAGTGCGGTCAGCCATTTAATGAATACAGTGGACATCTAGTCAAATACGAGATGTCTAACTACATATTGGCTGCACTGAAACCGCTCATGTTTGGTATCAAACATGTTGGAATCCTACCTGAACACCAATTCTAGTGTTGGAAGTAGGATCCCATGTACAGCAATACAGCGTAGCTTGTGCGATTGTAAAAAGATGTATGCAGGAAGGCAAGTTCCATCCTAGCAGTACGAAAACACAGTCTCTAGGAGGCTGTGCGGCACAGCTGTCAGAAATAAAAGAACTATTACTGGTGCTTATAAATACGGATTGGGAATTCCCCACATCTCACAGTTTATGTAGCCTAAACGCACAGCTCCTATATAGATTTATAGGAACTACACAACACCTCCATAGCCTGCAGCGGGAGCCATTACTTGCCTGTAGGGGGCTTGGGCACAGAGCTGTCACATTGCCACCTGCAGGCCCAGCCTGCTCTGCAACAACGGAAGGGAGAGACACGGCAAGGTGATGCCTGAATGAGAAGCTAACGTGCTGGCCTGGGCAGCCAGGACACCCCACAAAATGCTTCTTCCGGGCTGCTCCTGAAATGTGCTGGGTAGAGAAGAGCAATGGACAGGACAGCGGGGCCAAGGCCTTCAGGTGAGATCCCCAACTCCATCCACTCTAGTCGGACCACCGAGTGGGCACAAGCTGCAAGGCTGCTTGGCCTTTGCTCTGCTGAGTGGTCTCCACAAAAGCCAGATCCTTGATTTAGACACCCCAGGTGGGGTGGAAGCTCTGTGTCTGAAACAGCAGCCAAGGCTGGCTAAGAAGTCCGTCCTTACATTGACCAAGTTTTCCCAATCATTTGGAATACAGAGCTGGCTAAACCGTCTCCGAGCAGGCTGCCCTACAACTGGATATCCGTTTCGCCTCCCTGCCTGCTCTCCAGGAAGCCAAGCTCAGATTAAATGGACCATCAGGCAGGGCTGGCAGGCAGGCCGGGCATGGGCCCTACGGCCCTTGGTGAGAAGAACTGATGACAAAGGGACCCCTAGTGCCATGTTCCTACTTATCTGAGGAAGGGTAATCCAAAGAGTCAAATGAGCCTTCATCAAGACTACCAGGGATGCACAATTCATTCCTGTTGAATGCACGACCAGATGGCTGGGCTAAGAGCGACGAGATGGCTAGGTTTGAAGAACAGCCATCTGGTCACACCATGTCTTAGGAATCAGCTTCTGCTTCTCCCTGGAGGATCCTGGTGTTTCTTGGGGCCCGAGCTGGGCCACTGCATGGTGCTGTCAGGAGGCCTCTGAGAGCTCTGACCCAGGAAACGGTCACAACATTTTCTCCCAGCCAAGCTGGGGAACCCTGCTCAGGTCTGCATGACCCTGTCCTTGGAACTGTGGGGCACGACGGGCTGAAGAAGGGAGCACATGGCTTGGGACTTCCAACCTCGGGTCTGCCAGAGCTCTGACCCAGGGCCAGGCCAGAGCTTCTTTACCAGGGCAAACAGGTGAGACCTTCTCGGGCTAGTGGGACCCTGTCCATGGCACTTTGGGACACAGCGGTCCGGGGAACGGACCCCAGTGCTGAGGGCTTCCACACCCAAGCCTGCAGGATCTCAGACCGGGGTCGGGTCAGAGCTTTCTAACCCAAGCAGGCAGGGGAGGCCTTTCTAGGCTGTGGAATAGCATACGTGGGCACTCTGTAACACAACTGACCGGTGCATGGCTCCCAGGTCCTGGGGTTCTCACCCTTCGCCTGCCAAAGCACAACCATGTTTTGTAATCTTTCCACAGCAAGTGACAGAGGGAGACCTTCGAAATAATGTTTCCTGCACCTGGAGTCCTGACTGGGACTGAAGCTTCGAATGAACCCTCATTGGGACTTCCAAGGCAGCTTGGAACTCTGAAAATGTAGATACTTGAAGGCAGTCACGTTTTGTGTTTATCTATTTTGGCGTGGTAGTTGACCCCTAATTAAAATTTCTCGCAACCCTATAATTAACCCCTAATTAAAATGTTGCACAACCCTATAATTTAGACCCTCAGCACCATGTTGCCTGTATCTCCCTCTCTCTTTTGTACCCCGTGTGCCAGGTTCGCCCCATCGGTTTATTTCCACTGTACCCCGTGTGCCTGTATCTCCCCCTCTCTTTTGTACCCCGTGTGCCAGTTCGCCCCCTTGCTTCCCCTGCTGTGCCCCGTACGCCTAGCGGACTGCCCCGGCCAGCGCTCGCCCCCCGATTGGTTATTCCCTCCCGCCTCCCAGCTGACCCCTCCTCCCCTCCCTCCCTCTTATGGCGCGCCAAAGGTAAGCCCGTCTGCGCCCTTCCGCGCCTGGACCGCGCCCAGCGCCAGTACCCCTGGTCCCCGAGAACACCAGCCAACACGACGGACGTACGACCCCACCACCCTCAACGCACTCAACCCTGGCCGGAACTCCACCTGCTACCGAGCCACCCCAAGACGCACCCACGGACCTTTCACCTGCCAAGACTGCAAATTCACCTGTCTCCGGACCTGCACCGCTCCCGCCAAGCCAGACACCAGCAACAACCACCTCAAATGCATCCAGCTCAACACCCGCTCCGTCCACAGTCATGCCATCGAACTCTGGAACTGTCAGGACCAGCAGACCATATGCCACAGCGATCCCCAAGCGATGTAAAGTACGACTGGGATCTAAGATGGACGCCGCAATTGGAACGCTTGAGCAGCAGGTTAGCGCTCTAGTGTTCCATGGTAATCAGTAGGATCCAGGTGTCAGCCCGGTGGAGAGGCGCATTTCACCGGAGTCGTGAGGAGAGAAAGTCATCGTTTTGTGCCGCACGTCTGTGAGGAGAGTTTGTCGTCAAGTAGAGAGAAAAATCGAGTCCAAGTATCTGAACACTAAGTAAGACTGTTCCGTTGTTCAGCACGGAGTTATTTTTTTTGGAAGAATTATTTTTTCCCTCAGAAACGAACTTGTAAGCGAAGGAAGGCAAGCGCATGCTTTTCTCGTTTCTCTTGAATTATTGTTTATAGGCACCAGTATGTTACAGAAGCGAAGTTAATGAGGAGAATCTTCAGTGATAAAAATTACTCAAGGCGTCACAGTTAAAAAATCCAGTCAGCCAGTCTGTGAAGTGAACCCTACTCCTTGAACCACAGCGGAGAGTTCTATTGCACAGATATTACCACAGAGTAGCGTGTTTATAGGACAGTGCGCAGTAACTACTCGTTGAGGAAAATATCCCTCGAGCATTACAATAGTGCAGATTAATGACAGAATAGACACAAGGAAGAAGAGGAAAAAAGACACGGTAGCAGTACACTAGAAGTTAGAAGAAGAGGTACTCACCAACCAGAATCCAGTAAAGGCACCTTCAGTGGTATCTTGGGTAAGCGAACCTATAGAAGGGAAAAGAAACAAGAAAAACATAAGTTAAGTGGAGGGAGAGAGTAAAGACAAAACCTAAAAGAAATTACTTGTCATTACAGTAACTACACCCCAAGACAACACCACCACACAACAGAAGAGGAGCATCGGTCACTAAAAGTTAGGGTGGGTATTTAAAAGGAAAGGTCACACAGAGCATAGAGGAGTAGAGTGTAAAACAGAGCGCTTATTTAATGTGATTATTTCTTTACAGTATATCCACTACTATCACCGCAGTGGAAGATAAAAGGGCGACAACACTCAAGAAAGAAAAAGACGTAGTGACTGTCTCTTCTCTGTCCAATTCCCCTTTCCCACCCCCTGGGTTTCTTGGGCCAGCTCGTATCAATAGGCGTGTGGCCCGGAGAACTGGGAAGGGGCGTTGGGAACAGCGACGTTCTGCTCCAGAGCGATTCAGAAGAGCACTGATCCTGACAGAGTGAAGTGCCCACGTCTTTTAGTCGCTCTTGAGCAGAATGGCTGAAGGTTTGGACTTGAAAAAATTAGGTGAAGTTTTAGAAGGAATCCAAAGAGAATTAATTTCCGTTAGAGAGGAGAATAGGGAATTGAGAAAGGAAACCACAGATTTAAACTTAAAAATGAGTGGCATGGTTTCTGATCCAAGTTTTTGGTTCCCAGTTAATTCAGAAGGAGCTGCCAGTGAGTCTTCAGTCACTCAGCCTAAAATAACGACACAAGTAATTCATTCCTTGTCACCTGTAATTCCTTTGGCGCCCCCAGAGCGTTTTAGTGGTGATCCCCAAAAGGCTCAGGTGTTCTTGACCCAATGCACACTACATTTTATGTGTCGTCCGGCATTATTTCCCGATGCGCAGTCTAGAGTGGCATTCATATTGTCGTACTTAAGTGGAGATGCGGCGTCGTGGTCTATGACTCTGGTCACCAGTAACGCTTCATTATTATATGATTTGGATGAATTCAAGAAGGAATTCCTTCGTATCTTCGACAGAAGAAGAGCATCCCAGGCCACAGACAATGAACTATTGGAAATAAAACAGGGAAGCAGAGACTTAGTAGCTTACTTGGCTCAATTCAATAAGTTGGTGGTAGAAACTGAATGGCCTGAGAACAAAAGAGCTGCTGTGTTTTATCGAGGTCTAAAAGATGAGTTGAAAGATGCATTAGCACAAGTACCCAATCGACCTACGGAAATATCAGCATTGATCGATCTAGTTTTAGAAATTGACTTCCGTCAAGGAGAGAGAAGAGGAGAAAGGAAGCGAGATTATCGTCCAAGTGTGACTCGGTTTGATCGGGCGAGAACAGAAGGCAGCAAGGAAGGTGACGTTGCCCATGCAGATTGGGACGATTCGAGGTCCACTTTCCAAGGAGGAGAAGGAAAGAAGGAGGTTGAACAAGCAATGTCTATATTGTGGAGGAACTGGGCATTTTGTTCGGGATTGTCAGAAAAAGCCCAAGCAGAAGCCGTCGGGAAACGCCTTGCACCACCAGTAAGTGGAGTTGGACTGGTGGTTGCAAATGAAGAAACAGCTCCAGATGCTCATACCCTGGCGAATACCTTGCAGTCTGCGGCTCCGCATTTGATCTTAATGATGACGCTGCGTTACCGAGAACAAATATTAAGGCGAGTCACAGTGATGTTAGATTCGGGAGCAACAGGCAATTTCTGTGACCTAAAATTCGCAGAAAAGATTGGGTTAAGGGCCATCAAGAAGGAAAGAAGTGAGGCAGTTCGAGCAGTAGATGGCACGAATCTTTCATCTGGACCCATAGTGAGTCATACTGAAATAGTGGAGTTGGAATCTGAAGAAGGTCATCGAGAAAATCTCCAGTTCAATTTGATTGACGCTCCACAGTTCCAATTAATATTGGGGTTGCCATGGCTCACCGAACACAACCCTACAATAGATTGGGGGGCCCGTACCGTGACCTTGAACTCAGATTATTGTAAGGAGCATTGTTATTTGGAAGGTCACAGACATCAAGAAAACACTCAGGCCCATCTTCTAAGCGAAGGGAAATCCACGATCTGTGTGATCAGCACCATAGAACTACTTGAAGAATATGCGGAGTACCTAGATGTTTTTAGTGAAGTGGAAGCGGAAAGGCTACCTCCGCATCGAGACTTCGATTGCAAGATAGAATTGGAACCTTGATCTAATCTCCCATGTAGTAGAATCTATGCTCTGACAGAGAAAGAGGATGAGCACCTGAAGGAGTATCTGCACAAATATCTGGAGAACGGGTTTATAAGACCGTCACAGTCCCCCGTGTCCTCGCAACTTTTTTTTATTCCAAAAAAGAGTGGGGAATTAAGAACCTGCATTGACTACAGGGCAATAAATAGAATAACCGTTAAGAATCGGTATCCATTGCCCTTGATTTCCGTATTATTGGACCAGGTGAAGGAAGCCAAGATCTATACAAAACTGGACTTGAGAGGGGCCTACCACCTGGTCCGAATTCGGGAAGGAGATGAGTGGAAGACGGCATTTCGGACTAAACATGGCCTATTTGAATATCAAGTAATGCCGTATGGCCTATGTAATGCCCCAGCAGCTTTTCAGCACTTCATCAATGATGTTTTGAAGGAGTTTATCGATCAGCATGCATTGGTGTATATCGACGACATACTCATTTATTCGAACAACGTGGAAGAACATGAAGAGCATGTCAAGAAGGTGTTGCAGAAATTGCGAGAGCACAGTCTTTATGTCAAATTGGAGAAATGTGCTTTTAGTGTATCATCCGTTAAATTCTTGGGGTTTGTGCTCGCTCCCAGTGGGGTGACGATGGACGAAAGCAAAATCAAAGCAGTTCTGGAGTGGGAATCTCCGAAATCCGTGAAGGAAATCGAAAGTTTCATCGGATTTGCTAATTTTTACAGGAGGTTCATTAAAAATTTCTCTCAGAAACTAATTCCTATGACAAGACTACTAAGGAAATGCGTCAAATTTGGGTGATCAGAGGAAGCAGAAGAGTCATTTAAGCAGTTGAAAAAAGATTTTACTTCCGCCCCAATTCTCTTGCATCCAGATCCATCTGAGCCATTTTTTGTAGAAACGGATGCCTCCAATTGGGCCTTAGGAGGAGTGCTATCTCAAAGACACAAGTCAACTGGTCAACTGCACCCAGTGGCCTATCGCTCTAGGAAATTGACTGCACCGGAAATTAACTATACCATCACTGAGAAGGAGCTGTTAGCAATTAAGGACGCCTTCAAGGACTGGAGACACTACCTAATGGGGGCCAGACATATGGTAACAGTCTACACAGATCATCGAAATTTGAAATTCCTGAAGTCTGCAAGAACTTTGACACCAAGACAGTTAAGATGGTCATTATATTTTGCGGACTATGACTTCATAATTACTTATCGTCCAGGTGCACAAAATGGTAAGGCGGATGCCTTATCTAGGAGAGGGACAGAAGAAGAAGTTATGGAGGAGGTTAAGGTCCAGACCATCATCCCTTCGGAGAAAATAATTGGAGCAGTTTTGCGAGAATCACAGGAAAAGAAGAAGCTGTTCTCTATGTCCAAAAAAGAATTGGAAGAATGGGTGAGAGAAGATTCTGGTCGAGAGGTTCGGGAAGGTTTACCATATCATCATGGAGTCCTTTACTTGCCGACAGCAGAAATGCAGCAAAAGGCCTTGAAGGAAAGTCACGATGATCTTTTGGCAGGCCATAAGGGAATAACAAAGACCGAAGATTTAGTGAGGCGACGTTTTTGGTGGCCCAGCTTGGCAAAGGATGTGCGACAATATGTAGCCACTTGTGACGTTTGCGCTAGGGGAAAGCCGGAGAGGCAAGCTCCGCAAGGGTTACTACAACCTTTGCCTACACCACCACACCCATGGCACACAATAACCTTGGATTTAATGGTAGATTTACCATCCAGCAAGGGTTATGATACGATTTTGGTGTGTGTGGATGCATTTACTAAGATGGCACCCACGGATTAAGAAGCCGTAACCCACAAAAGAAACTCACAAAGGAACGTGTCGCATGATGGACCATTTTTACATCCTCTTTGAAATGATCAAAACAGACTACTTTTTTTGAGCTAACATTGGATGAATTTTGGCTGATACCATGGTTATATTCGAGATACGATATGTTTATCTTTTTGCACAGGACATCATTTACTTGAGGATGATTTGTTACTTGGTGTAATCAACATTGACAACAATTGTTGTGGGAGGGCGGGGAATTTTCTGTTGTAATGTCCAGGATATTGCGTTAAAGATGGGGTGCCTTAAAATCGTCTTTGACCGAAGTTATATTATTATAGATTGAACAAGCGCATTCAGCTAAGAAATCACATTGATGTGAAAATATAAGATCTCACATTACATTCCTTATTTTTTAACAACAGCAATGGTGCATTATGGGCCGAGCAGTTTGATGAGAAAGGGGGAGTAAACAGGAAGGATAAGGATGGGCGGGAACTAGACACAGGTGTTGTGAATAGGAGGAGGAAGTGTGGTATTCAGTACCGGTTTGAAAATGAATGGAGGCAGTCATCAGAGCACTCGAGGTATGGGCCTGTTCAATCTATTTTGAAGGGAGATTCAAGAAGGGTGGACAAAGTGGTTTTGGTGAGAGAGACAGGTTAAAAAGGTTTTGAGGATTACCGAGGGTTATAGAAAAAATGGGGCATTTAACGGGTGTAATTAACAGCATGAATTCTGCGGGCAAAAATGTTGAACACAGGGTGAACTCAAGGATGTTTTATCTGATATGGTGTATATTAGGTGTAAAATTGTTAATTACAAGGCAGTCATCTAATGGTTATGTTTTAAATTTGTAGAATAACCCCTGACGAAGTGCCAGGAAAGGCACGAACTGCATTGGGTAATGGAATCGATTGAATTAATGAGTATCTATGTAGCGTTCCATGCTATAGAAGGAGGCACGTAATGGCACATTTACAGCATTAAGGATTTTAAAGTGAACATAGTGTCCGACATGCGACTGAATAAACTTTGAACAACGCAATGTATGAACATGGCTAAATCAAATAAACATTTTGAACTTGATTAACTCTGCAAGATTATTTATGCATCTTAACGCTGTGCGTCCGGAGTGGGTCATCAATCAGCCCCACATTTCCAGTGTTGTTACAATTCACGTGGTTGGACAGACCACGATACCGGGCTTGCACGCTAAACAGAGTACAACGATTAAACATGGCAGAATTGGTGTGCACTCTGTCAACCGTTTTTTGACTTATCTTTTTTCTGTCCACTCGACGAGTTGCACCCACGGATTAAGAAGCCGTAACCCACAAAAGAAACTCACAAAGGAACGTGTCGCATGATGGACCATTTTTACATCCTCTTTGAAATGATCAAAACAGACTACTTTTTTTGAGCTAACATTGGATGAATTTTGGCTGATACCATGGTTATATTCGAGATACGATATGTTTATCTTTTTGCACAGGACATCATTTACTTGAGGATGATTTGGTACTTGGTGTACTCAACATTGACAACAATTGTTGTGGGAGGGCGGGGAATTTTCTGTTGTAATGTCCAGGATATTGCGTTAAAGATGGGGTGCCTTAAAATCGTCTCTGACCGAAGTTATATTATTATAGATTGAACAAGCGCATTCAGCTAAGAAATCACATTGATGTGAAAATATAAGATCTCACATTACATTCCTTATTTTTTAACAACAGCAATGGTGCATTATGGGCCGAGCAGTTTGATGAGAAAGGGGGAGTGAACAGGAAGGATAAGGATGGGCGGGAACTAGACACAGGTGTTGTGAATAGGAGGAGGAAGTGTGGTATTCAGTACCGGTTTGAAAATGAATGGAGGCAGTCATCAGAGCACTCGAGGTATGGGCCTGTTCAATCTATTTTGAAGGGAGATTCACGAAGGGTGGACAAAGTGGTTTTGGTGAGAGAGACAGGTTAAAAAGGTTTTGAGGATTACCGAGGGTTATAGAAAAAATGGGGCATTTAACAGGGTGTAATTAACAGCATGAATTCTGCGGGCAAATATGTTGAACACAGGGTGAACTCAAGGATGTTTTATCTGATATGGTGTATATTAGGTGTAAAATTGTTAATTACAAGGCAGTCATCTAATGGTTATGTTTTAAATTTGTAGAATAACCCCTGACGAAGTGCCAGGAAAGGCACGAAATGCATTGGGTAATGGAATCGATTGAATTAAAGAGTATCTATGTAGCGTTCCATGCTATAGAAGGAGGCACGTAATGGCACATTTACAGCATTAAGGATTTTAAAGTGAACATAGTGTCCGACATGCGACTGAATAAACTTTGAACAACGCAATGTATGAACATGGCTAAATCAAATAAACATTTTGAACTTGATTAACTCTGCAAGATTATTTATGCATCTTAACGCTGTGCGTCCGGAGTGGGTCATCAATCAGCCCCACATTTCCAGTGTTGTTACAATTCACGTGGTTGGACAGACCACGATACCGGGCTTGCACGCTAAACAGAGTACAACGATTAAACATGGCAGAATTGGTGTGCACTCTGTCAACCGTTTTTTGACATTTTGTACCATTGAAGGGAGTTCCCACGGCGGAAATTCTGGCGCATGCCTTTAGTCAACACATAGTTCGAGCCCATGGAATACCCAAGGTTGTGATATCAGACAGGGGGTCCCAATTTTTATCCCATTTCTGGAAGGCCTTCACTAAGAAACTAAGTATTGACTCCAGGTACACGACTAGCTATCACCCAGAGACAGATGGCCAAACTGAGCGCACAAATCAAGAGTTAGAGCAGTACGTAAGACTATGCTTATTAGAACAGGAAGGAGATTGGCCAGATTATCTGTGGGCGGCAGAATTTGCCCACAATAATGCAAAAAACATGTCCACAGGTTATTCCCCATTTTATTTAAACACAGGAAGACATCCCCATCAAGCTGTAGATTTTCAAGAGGTAGATGTTCCAGCAGTAACAAACTTAGTTGATCACATGACGAAAGTGCATTCAATAGCCACAGACAATTTAACCAAGGCAAAGGCGACTTACAAATTTTATTCTGATAAAAGAAGAAGGAAGGAACCAGACTTACTAGTTGGAGATAAGGTTTGGTTAAACACAAAGCACCTTAGACTTAAGGGGGTTAGGAAGTTTCAACCAAGATTTGTAGGGCCATATGAGATTGAGAAAAAACTAAGTGCCGTGAATTATCAGTTGAAGTTGCCCAAAGGATTGCGTGTGCATCCGGTCTTTCATGTCTCCTTATTAAAAAAGGTTTCAAGAGATCTACGAGTTAAAATACCCCCAAAACCAATCCACACTGAATTAGGGGAAGAATTTGAGGTACAGCGAGTTTTGGACTCCAAGATACGAAATGGGCAGATGTACTATTTGTTGGATTGGAAAGGTTATGGGCCCGAAGAAAGAGCTTGGGAAGTTTCTTCAAACATTCATGCTCCTCGATTAATTAGGGAATTTCACAAGAGATTTCCTAATAAGCCCAGAGTGGGAGGACGTCCTTTGAGAGGGGGTACTGTCAGGACCAGCAGACCATATGCCACAGCGATCCCCAAGCGATGTAAAGTACGACTGGGATCTAAGATGGCCGCCGCAATTGGAACGCTTGAGCACTTCACCGGAGTCGTGAGGAGAGAAAGTCATCGTTTTGTGCGGCGCGTCTGTGAGGAGAGTTTGTCGTCAAGTAGAGAGAAAAATCGAGTCCAAGTATCTGAACACTAAGTAAGACTATTCCGTTGTTCAGCACTGAGTTATTTTTTTTGGAAGAATTATTTTTTCCCTCAGAAACGAACTTGTAAGCGAAGGAAGGCAAGCGCATGCTTTTCTCGTTTCTCTTGAATTATTGTTTATAGGCACCAGTATGTTACAGAAGCGACGTTAATGAGGAGAATCTTCAGTGATAAAAATTACTCAAGGCGTCACAGTTAAAAAATCCAGTCAGCCAGTCTGTGAAGTGAACCCTACTCCTTGAACCACAGCTTGCACAGATATTACCACAGAGTAGCGTGTTTATAGGACAGTGCGCAGTAACTACTCGTTGAGGAAAATATCCCTCGAGCATTACAATAGTGCAGATTAATGACAGAATAGACACAAGGAAGAAGAGGAAAAAAGACACGGTAGCAGTACACTAGAAGTTAGAAGAAGAGGTACTCACCAACCAGAATCCAGTAAAGGCACCTTCAGTGGAATCTTGGGTAAGCGCACCTATAGAAGGGAAAAGAAACAAGAAAAACATAAGTTAAGTGGAGGGAGAGAGTAAAGACAAAACCTAAAAGAAATTACTTGTCATTACAGTAACTACACCCCAAGACAACACCACCACACAACAGAAGAGGAGCATCGGTCACTAAAAGTTAGGGTGGGTATTTAAAAGGAAAGGTCACACAGAGCATAGAGGAGTAGAGTGTAAAACAGAGCGCTTATTTAATGTGATTATTTCTTTACAGTATATCCACTACTATCACCGCAGTGGAAGATAAAAGGGCGTCAACACTCAAGAAAGAAAAAGACGTAGTGACTGTCTCTTCTCTGTCCAATTCCCCTTTCCCCCCCCTGGGTTTCTTGGGCCAGCTCGTATCAATAGGCGTGTGGCCCGGAGAGCTGGGAAGGGGCGTTGGGAACAGCGACGTTCTGCTCCCGAGTGATTCAGAAGAGCACTGATCCTGACAGGAACCTCCTCGACACAACATCGCCAGACGTCGCCTTCCTCACAGAGACCTGGATGAACGCCTCCTCAGCTCCCGACATCGCCATAGCCATCCCGGACGGATACAAGATCACCCGGAGGGACCGCGTCAACCAGACGGGAGGAGGCATCGCCATCGTACACAAGAACACCATCCGCATCTCGACCAAGTCCGACGAAACCTTCACCGCCGCTGAACACCTCCACTTCCAGATACACACCAACCCCAAGACCACCCTCAGAGGCACCCTCGTCTACAGACCCCCAGGACCCTGCACACAATTCAGCGACGCCATCGCAGACTTCATCAGCCCGCACGCCCTTCCCTCCATTGACTACATCCTCCTAGGGGACCTCAACTTCCACCTGGAGGACAACAATGACAGAAACACCACCACCCTGCTGGACAACCTCGCCAACCTCGGACTCAAACAACTGGTGAACACCACCACCCACTACGCCGGCCACACGCTTGACCCAGTCTTCTCATCCAGCAAGCACATCTCCTTCAGCCACTCCACCGAACTCCACTGGACTGACCACAGCTGCGTCCACTTCAGCTTCAGAAGAACCACAACCCACCACCACCCGCAACAGGTCCCTCGCCGGAGCTGGAGCAAGATCACCGCCGAGCAGCTCACAACCTCCCTCAGCCAGAACCCTCCCACCAGCACAACGGACCCCAACGAAGCAGCCAGCAACCTCACCAAATGGCTGACCTCATGCGCCGATGACCTCGCACCACTAAAGAACCCTCCCAGCAGACCCGGCAGCAAGAAAACCCCCTGGTTCACCGACGAACTCAAGGGCTCCAAGAAGAACTGCCGCACCCTCCAGAAAGCCTGGCGGCTTGACCAAACTACAGACAACAGGACCGCCCTCTAGCACGCCACCCGCAAACACCATCAGCTGATCCCCGCCACCAAGAAGACAGCACTCACAGAGCGACTGGACAACAACGCCCACGACAGCAAGGAACTCTTCAGCATCGTCAAAGAGTTCTCCAACCCTTGCGCCGGAAACAACGACATCACTCCCTCGCAAGACCTCTGCAACTCACTCACCTCATTCTTCCACCGCAAGATCGCCGACATACACAACAGCTTCAACGCACAGACCACGCACCCTACCACTGAACCAACGCCCGCCAACAACACCCTCTGCAACTGGACCCCAATCAGCAACGAAGACACCACCCGCACTATGAACACCATCCACTCCGGATCCCCTACCGACCCCTGCCCCCACCACGTCTTCAACAAGGCCGACGCCATCATCGCACCCCATCTCCGGGACATCATCAACACCTCCTTCCACACCGCCACCTTCCCAGAGAGCTGGAAACACGCCGAGCTCAGCGCCCTCCTGAAGAAACCAACGGCGGACCCCACCGGCCTCAAGAACTACCGTCCCATCTCGCTCCTTCCTTTTCCTGCCAAAGTCATCGAGAAGACAGTCAACAGACAGCTCGCCGCCTTCCTCGAGACGAACGGCTCCCTCGACCCCTCGCAGTCTGGGTTTCGGGCCAACCACAGCACCGAGACTGCCCTGATCGCAGCCACCAACGACATCAGATCCCTGATCGACAACGGGGAAACAGCGGCCCTCATCCTCCTAGACCTCTCTGCTGCGTTTGACACGGTCTGCCACCGTACCCTAGTACAGCGCCTCAGCAACGTCGGAATCCAAGAGAAGGCACTGGAGTGGATCATCTCGTTCCTCGCCGGAAGAACCCAGAGAGTCCGCCTCCCCCCGTTCTGCTCCGAGGCCACCAAAGTCATCTGCGGCGTACCTCAAGGATCATCACTCAGCCCAACCCTCTTCAACGTCTACATGACCCCCCTCGCAGCCATCACACGCCAACACAACCTCAACATCATTTCCTACGCCAACGACACCCAACTGATCCTCTCCCTCACCAACGACCCCGCCACCACCAGAGCCAACCTACACGAAGGAATGAAAGACGTCGCCGAATGGATGAAGAACAGCCGCCTGAAACTGAATTCAGACAAGACGGAAGTCCTCATCCTGGGATCATCCCCCTCCGCCTGGGACGATTCCTGGTGGCACCCTGCCCTGGGCACCACTCCCAAACCTACGGACCACGCACGCAACCTGGGCTTCATCCTAGACTCCTCCCTCTCGATGACCAGACAAGTCAACGCCGTCTCCACATCATGCTTCAACACCCTGCGTATGCTCCGCAAGATCTTCAGATGGATCCCCACAGGAACCAGGAAGACTGTTACCCAAGCACTCGTCACCAGCCGACTAGATTACGGGAACACCCTCTACGCCGGAACCACAGCCAAACTACAAAAAAGACTCCAACGCATCCAGAACGCCTCCGCACGACTCATCCTGGACATCCCCCGTCATAGCCACATCACCGGACACCTGAAAGACCTGCACTGGCTCCCCGTCAGCAAGAGAATCACGTTCAGACTCCTTACCCACGCACACAAGGCTCTCCACGACCTGGGCCCCAAGTACCTCAACGACCGAATGACCTTCTACACGCCCACCCGCCAGCTACGATCAACCAGCCACGCCCTCGCCACCGTCCCACGCATCCGCAGAGTCACCGCCGGAGGAAGATCCTTCTCCTACCTGGCAGCCAAGACTTGGAACTCCCTCCCCATCCACCTGCGGCTAACCCAAGACCACCTCTCCTTCAGGAAGCAGCTGAAGACCTGGCTGTTCGAGCATTAACGGACCCCTCCCCCCCAGCGCCTTGAGACCCTTCCGGGTGAGTAGCGCGCTTTACAAATGCCGTGATTGATTGATTGATTGATTGATGTTTCTCAGTACCCCCCTCCTCTTTCCAATATTTGTTGGTACTCTAGATACTCCAAATGGACTATCAATAATGCTTTTTAATCCTTTCATTCCTCCAAAGCTCAGCAATTTCTGCTCTCCAGTGGTTACAGATGGTATGATAGCTCAGTGGTTTGTGCACCTGCTACTGAGATCTCTCTGAAAACTTCAGCTCAAAGTTTGAATCACGATGGAGCCTACAACTATTTTCATCCTTCTGAAGTCAATAGAATGAGCAAAGGTGTTGGGTAATAAAAGACGTCTAAGTCTTAATTGATGATTTAGGTTTACTTGCTGAGGGTGTGCAAAATGTGCGTAATTATGTCAAATTTTGACAATATTAGCAAAATTACATGTAATTATGTGAAATGCTAATCCGCCAATTAGCACTATATTTTCGGCCGAAATGCATGCTTGTGTAATCTTTTGACGTGAGAATGCATTTCATGCTAAAAAAAAAAGTGAAATAAACAAGGAATCACGAACAACAGACTCTCGCGTTGTTACTCCCATGCTTGTACAGTAAGTCTTACTTTACAGCAAATGACACGTAAGTATGCAAAGTCACCAAAGCCAGAATTTGGGGAATTTCACATAACAAGCATAACACAAGATTCATTAAATTACAAGAATGAGACCGGTCTAATTTAAATTTCACGTCAGCCCTACTTAGTACTTTACAGCTCGGTGTCTGATTCTCCACACCTAGGAATATCTTGTAAATGTCTTGTATGAGGTTTGCGGCCTAGGCAGCGTGGGAGCGGAGCTTTCCTTGGCTGGCTCTGCAGCTCCTGTGCTTGGCTCTCCTCCAACCTGCTGGAGGCTGGTGCTGTTGCCAGCTCCCTGAGAAGTCGGGAAGACAGGAGGCTGCTACCGTCCTGGCATGCATGGGCGCCGCAGCAGGCTCTCCCAGCTCCAGGCTAAGTGGAGAAGTGCTTCATTAAAACACCTCTTGTAATTGGTCCTGCAGTGGTTTCTGGGATGGTCGCCTGGTGTGGTCTCTTGGATGTTTGCAGTAATTATGTTAGGGAGATCATTGGCTGCTGCTTGCTGGTGCTGTCTCCTCATTGGAAGATAATTCTAAGCATGTTTTCCACCTTGCGCCCTCTCCTCTTGCAGGTGCTCATAATATACTAAGGTTATTTAGGGTGATTGAGCTTTCCAAGAAGCTGGGCACTGACGTTACTGAGAGACATTCCAATCATGTGTCAGGAGCTAGAAGTGACAAGCCTGTGAGAGTTGTGCAGTTTAATGAGTGGCTATTATTCATAGAAATGTGGCGGCCATTAATTATGCAAAAACAATGATCACAGCTCTACTGTTTGAAAGAATGTGCCTGAGGAATCAAAAGTAAATCGGGGGAAAGGAATAATGAGGTATGAAAAGATTGGAACAGTAAAATAAAAAATTTGCCACTATTATTTTAAAACTGGAATTTAAACAAAATTGAAAACAAACTATTTTGTTACAAATATTTTTGAGGAACATTCCATATATTTCTGCAAATAGAAAGACAATATGGTATTCTCCAACCACGCCCATGGCGCCACACCCGGTCCTCTGAATTAAACATTTAATTCAAGAGTACAAAATATTGATTCGTTCATTATGCAGTTTCATATTGCGCAAACATGAGCCAACAGGGCATCAGGGTGCTTTACAAAAGAGCCATTGACACTGCCTACAGCAGATCAGCCCCTCATGGTTCATTGCATGTAGTCACACAATGACAGTTTCGCTGAGGTTTTCTAAAGAACTTTTAAGATGCTCAACCACAGTTACAGATTAACAATACATTTCACGAAGCTAACGGGACCGTATCATTTGGTAAAACGTTACATTCCCAGGCCTCTGTTATTGCAATGGGATGGAATTCCTCATTCAAGATGGCGCTGGGAGCTTTCTGCAGGATTGCCATAAAGTGAAACCTTTCCAAATGCCTGCGCAGTTTAGACTTCCGCCAACAAGTGGGCCTGCAATATGGCTACTGGAACGATTCATGATTCAAAATTTGCGAACATACGTGACAAGAATTTTCAATTCTATTAAGGACAAGGAGGCGAGGATTATGCTTTCTCATTTCTTTATTAGAAATGCTCAGCAGCCAATTAGAAAAACATTAGATAAAAGAAAACTACAGTACCCATGAACACCAGGGTATCAAGTGACCAACCATAGAGACCATAGTATAAAAGGTCATGTAGATAGTATCACATCCTCTTTCTTTGGTGAGGAAAACAGTTCAAATTTAAAACAGGAAGTCCAAGAAAAACGTTGAACCTCAGGGATTGAAAGACCCTCAGCAACAGCAGGAGTCCAAATTGAAGAACACAGGACTAGGCAGCAGTAGATCACCAGAAACAGAAGAGGATCGAAAACAGGATAAGCCAGAAGGAACAGCAACACCGCTACTTCGGGTCAGAACCTGAAAAGAGACATACAGCCGTAACACACACCCAGTATATAGAATGAAGTCATAAATAGGGGGGGTAGAGAAAATAAGGAATTGCACTAAACATAATTCATATGCAACAACAGTGTAAATGCCAAACATGTGCAGAAAACAATAACAACGGGTGGGATAATCCTCGCCTCCTTGTCCTTAATAGAATTGAAAATTCTTGTCACGTATGTTCGCAAATTTTGAATTCTATGTCAGGACAGGACGCTCCGATTATGCTTGTTCAAAGCTGATCCACCACCACAGAAGCAATATGATCAATTGGTTTGTAATAAAAGGTCTTGAACACTGAATCAGAGACCAATCTGCTGCCTTCATGATGTCAAATAAAGTAACACCCATCGAGAATGCCTTAGAAGCCATAGCCCCACGTGACGAATGAGCACCAAAAATGGAAACATCAATGCCGGCTTCAGACATGAGCCATCTAACCCAGCGAGCCAATGTAGCTGGGGTAACAGGGCGAAAAGGCTTCTGCAAAGCAATTAATAATTGACCATGCATATCTGAACGTAAAGGAGCAGTACATACCTCATAATCCTTGACACATTGAACAACGCAAAGGTTGGGATGATTAGGAAAGGAAGGATAGGTAATCAAGGAAGTATTCGTTTTGGTACGTTTGGAAAGACGAAATGTGACACCCTCAGGTGTAAAACTGCGACCTGCCAAGTCCAAAGCACGAACATCAGACACCCGTTTGCAAGAAACAAGGCATAACAACATAGTCAGTTTGGCTGACAGTTGCTTACGGGAAAGCAAAGAATTGGAAGGCCAGGCTTCCAAGAACTTCAAAACAATGGATACATCCCATAAAGATACGTACTTAGGACATGGAGGTTTCGCCAGACGAATATCCTTAAGCAATTTGGTAATCAAAGGATGCTCGCCCGCCGGTTTACCATCAATATGAAGATGAGCCGCCGAAATGGCAGAACGAAAGTTGTTGACAGTGCGATAAGCCAAACCGGAGGAAGCAAGAGAGGCAAGAAAATTAATGATCAGGGAGACATCCGCTGAAGTGGGATCAACCTCCCATTGAACACACCAGTCACACCATCGCTTCCATGACCCTCTGTATCGTTTATGAGTATTGGGAGACCAGGCTTCACTGATAAATTTGGAAGCGTCATGTGAAAGGCCTGCGATCGACCAGCGAACCCCGAGATTCGCCACGCTGGCAGAAGGAGATTGCCTGATAGAATCAGGGGATGCGGATTGCCGAGAGGATCCAGCAAGAGATTCCACTTCTGGGGAAGAAGGAGCGGCACTGCACAACACATCTCCAGGAGAACCGGGAACTACGCCTGAGCCCTCCACAGAGGAGCAATCAGAATTAAGTCTGCCTGATAACGTTTCGTGCAAGCCAAGACCCTGGGAATCATCATGAACGGGGGAAAGGCATAGCACAGAACCGACAGCCAAGGTTGTAGAAACCCATCTGTGGCCAGGGCCTTCGGATCCGGCCTCCAGCTGAAAAACAGAGGAAGTTGAGTGTTCAGGCGAGAGGCGAACAGGTCTAAGTGGCACTGACCCCAGATCCAGAGGAGAGAACGGAAAATGCGAGGATGAAGCCGCCAATCGCTGAAGTCCCGAAGGTGGCGTGAATTCCAGTCTGCAATTTGATTGTGGTGACCGGGAAGATATTCGGCAATAACAGTGATCCTCTGTTGCAGACAAAAGTGCCAAAAAAAATCCTTGGCGATCTCCGCCAATATCCTGGATTTCGTTCCACCTAACTTGTTGATATACCGGACCGCCGAGATATTGTCCATGCGGAGAAGAATGCAACAATTGGATCGAAGAGGAGAGAAACACCGGATCGCAAATGAACCGAACAGGGCTCGCCCATTCCAAGCATCCATGTGGTCTAACCACCATTGCATCTCCCTCTTCGCTTCCTCCGAAAGAGGAATGAGATCGGAATAGCGAAGGCCTTTCTGGAGATGACGGATCTTCAAGCGTTGAAGTGCCCTGTAATGCAGAGGACCCAGGAAAATCACCTGAATGGAGGACGCCAACAGACCGACAACTCGTGCTAACGAGCTCAGTGACACAGTCTGTCTGGAAATAACCAAATTCAATTCCCTCTTGATGTACCGAATCTTTTGATTGGGTAAGAGAAGTTGACATGAAAGAGAATTGACCTGGAATCCCAGAAAATCTATCACCTGTGATGGAATCAAAATTGATTTCTGAGGGTTCACCAGAAAACCCAGAGATTGCAAGAGGTCGATAGACCACTACAGATGTGTCAAGACTTTGAGGGGACATTCTGCCATGATTAGAATGTTGTCTAGATATATTATTAAACGAACACCCCGAGGGCGCAAACATTCCACGACGGGCCTCAGAAGTTTCGTGAAGCACCAAGGTGCTGACAAGAGGCCGAACGGGAGAACCTTGTACTCGTACCAAATCCCCTGCCAATGGAATTGCAGGAACCGTCGATGTGGCTCGAAAATGGGAATCGACAAGTATGCATCCTTGAGATCTAGGCGAACCATCCAATCCCCTTCTCGAAGAAGATCGCGCAACAGATGAATTCCCTCCATCTTGAAGTGTCTGTAAACGACACCTCCGTTGAATTCTTTCAGATTTAGCACTAGGCGGGAACCGCCCCCTTTCTTCTGCACCAGAAAAACCGTGCTGATGAACCCCTGGGGATGGCGAACAGTTTGAATGATGCCCCTTTTTTCAGAAGAGAATTGATTTCTGCAGAAATAAACTCTTGGTCTTGAAGAGAGAAAAACAGAGGAGTGGGAGGGAGGGTTTGATGATGGGGCTGGTAAAACTCTACTTTGTAACCCTGAACAGTTTGCAGCACCCAAGCATCTTTGGAGATTAAATGCCAATTGTGCAGAACAAATCGTATTCGACCCCCCAGAACCACATCGGAAGCTGGAATCAAGCTCACCTGAAGTGTTGGAATCCTGGTAGCCACCTTGGTTTCCGCCGGAACGTCCCTTTCTGTATTGTCCTCTCCCTTTACGAGAGGGATAGAATTGGGAACGGTTGCTGTAGCCTGAATCTGGACCACCGCCTCTTTGGGACTGGAATCCCCTCTGGTAGTTTTGAGAGCCACAGCCGAACGAGCGTCCCCTATGTCGGCCGGCCCTGGCAAAAACGGTCAAGGCCGCTGAAAGTTGCCACAAATTTTGTCAACTCTTTCAAAAAAGGATGACCGAAAAACAGCCCCTGAGCTAAAGGGCCGGACTCGGATGAGGATAGCTCCGCCAGTTATGGATCCAATTTAAGGAGAATTGAACGGCGACGCTCACTGGAAATTGCACAGTTGGCATTACCCAACTGGCAAATAGCCCTCTGAGACCACTCGATAAGTTCATCAGGGTCAACAAGGGCCGAAGACTCTTTGGCCAAAAAACCGAGATCTAAAATCTTTGTGAGAGGCCCTAGCAAATCCCGCAACTTGTCCTGGCAGGAGCACCAGGATCTGTCAAGACCCTTTTTGGGATCTTTGGCATATTTTTTGAGGTAGGAGACCATCGTGGGATCAATCTCCGGAGTGTCCTCTAAATGGTCGGCGAGATCCGGACGCGGACATTCTGACCGAAGGCGGGCCCTGACATCCTTCTCAAAGGGTTGTCGAATATGAGCTTGAACATACTCTGCCACAGCGGGGGAAGGAAGCCATGAAGAAGAATGAGGATGAAAAATGTCCGAAGGCTCGAAAGTTAATACAGGAGGATGTGTAGGAGCATCCACATAATGCTCCTTACGCGACTTCTTTCATGGCAGAGAAACATCCTGATCAGTGGAAGCTGAGGAATGAGTACCATCAGTGTCCGTAACATTGCTGGTGGATGCCAAAGCGCCCCTCGATGGCACATTGGAAGACTTATCAGAGGCCAGAGTTTTAGCCAATTTCTTAAAGTCCGACCTGTGAGGATTAACAGGGGACTTAGAAGACGAACGTGTGGATGGCAACCAGCCCTGTTGTTTGGCGTAATGTGTCAAATTACGTTTCAAGGGATTGATGGCACAAGCAAGAGCCTTATTAACTGAGTGCTGTACACCCTGGTCTAAAGCCTCGACCAAATCATGCTCCGAAAAGCCAGAGGCATCATCCTCATAGTAATAGTCATCTTCATCAAAATATTCATTCATAGTGACACAAAGTGTTAAAATAATGCCCACAAGATGACAAAATTCTATAATGCCAAAGGCACAATGCAGGGGGAGTGAACAACCCCACAGCAAGCCAACAGTACAGGGAGAACCTGCACACAACGCTAATATTTAAATGTGGACGGAGGGCTTGCTGTAAAAAACACACTTTAGGCAGAGCCTATGCTTAGTTGTACAGCCCAAAGCAATTTAATATGCCTAAGGTGTAAATGGGGCAGAAAAAACGAGGCTGTGGGCATGCGTTGTGAAGAAAACAACCTTCGTAGGGAAATCTCCGTGAAAAAACAGAAGAAAAACCTCAAAATGGCCGCCGCGCATGCGCGGTAACGGCCGCCTCGTTAAACATAAAGAGGAGGTCGCGCACAGCGCGCGAGTCCTCCAGCCCCGTCTCCCGCTCCACCAAAATGCTTGTAGACGCGGGCGCAAAGAGCCCCGACACCGGGAGATGAAACACACGCCCCCTGCCATACGTGCAACAGAAGCGGCGAAACAGCCGAGAAACCCAAGCTGATACCAGACAGGCAGCCTGCAGAGCGCGAGGAATATGAAGCAAGCGCGAGCGCTAACAAGGCATTAACATTAGAAAAAAGACAAAGCATCAAGTAAGTAATAATGAAAGAAGCACTTAACTGGCTGCGGAGCAGCAAAGAAAGAGGATGTGATACTATCTAGATGACTTTTTAAACTATGGTCTCTATGGTTGGTTACGTGATACCCTGGTGTTCATGGGTACTGTTGTTTTCTTTTCTCTAATGTTTTTCTAATTGGCTGCTGAGCATTTCTAATAAAGAAATGAGAAAGCATAATCGGAGCCCCCTGTCCTGACATAGAATTGGGAAGGAAGTGCTACCGTCTCGCGCACTTATGTCTGTACAAGCCCTGTGAGGATGCGAGAGAACGGTCCCTGATGTTTCCAGTGCACCCCCCTGTAAGCTGCACTGTGTGTTGCTGTGTCTTTAGGCGGCATTCCCCGACACATGCATCACCCGTGCAAAAGCCACTTATCCAAAGTAATCCCGGCCCGATATAGCTCTGTAAAAAATTGCTCTCAAGAGTTTTTCATTTTTTATTTGTGTTTTTGGATCATTAAAGAAGTAATTTTTTCTTGGGTAGACTTTGCTGTTCCGGGCGGAATTTTTCTGGACGACATTTTAAAAAATGGGGGATGTGTTGCAGTGATGATGTAATATTTCAGGAACCATGAGACCTATATACTTCTAAGACTAAGACGTCTTGACCCCCAAAACCTATGTTTTGACCCAAACAAAGATAGGTTTTGGGGTTCAAGTAGACTTATAGAGACAGAAAATAACTCCTCAGAGCAACTCTTCCACCATTTTCTAAAATGGCAGCTATAATAGAGGAAGAAGAGACATATATACAAATTAAACAAATAATAATGGTTTTTAATCCTTTTATGTATACAACAAACAATGTTTATGAACTGAATATGAAAACAAAATAATGTTTATCACTCCTGTTTTAGATAAATTTTCATAGTTCACTTTATTTTTTTGTTTCTGCAATTGCTCTTGGTACATTTGCAGAATGTTGAACACTTGAGAAGACCATTTCAAGAGGGAAATCTTTTTGTAGCACATGTTTTGCAAGTACATGTATGTGTAAGTTCTGTGGGTAGAGGCTTTTGAAATTTGATCGGTTTTAGCACCCCATCAATATATTCCTAACCAAATTCCTACGAATATTTCTCTACATATGCATGATCCAAAATATTTACACATCTAATGATGAAGTTGAACACTCTTTTAATGTGTCCACGCTCAGAATATACCATCATTGGAAGATCAAGTTCGCTTAGCGGGACTGACCTCTTGAACTCACTTTACCGGAGTTCGTCAACTGTGTGACAGTCGGAGCTTATTTTCAACACACGCGCAAGGTGTTTTTCTACGTCTTTAAAGTCATATTCTTCTTCTGTCTCAGCAAATCCTTTTAGCAATTTCACAGGTTCTGCAGTTAAAGCTCCAAGCTCTGTTCCAATTTTGCTCATAGTGTCATCACCAGTAGCAATATGTGCCTTGATAAGAGCACCAGGCATCTCTGGGTTAAGTTTTTTGTACAGAAGTAGGATTAAGTGTCTTTTCTTGCCTGTTCCATAACGTATCCATAATTCTGACAATCCTAAACTTCTGAACATTACCACAAATCTAAGTAGCACAATAATAACATCAGTGTTAATTTAAAGTACAATGACTCGATTGGACCTATTTTGAACAGCAGAATCAACATGGGGCACAACACGGAGGTCAGCTTCCTCCAATTTGCTGTTAAGTTCTTGAACAATATGGCCTGTACCGTTGAACATATCTCTGCAGGCACCAACTCCTCATGGACAATCATTCCACATGCAATAATTGGAAATTCAGTGTTCACTGAAGCATCAGCAAAGTTTTGGCGAGTTAATATATCTAGGTTCAGCTTGTTCGATGTTGATGACCAGAATTTATCAAGTTGCACAGGTATAGGTGTCGAATGTTTGATGCAGATAAGGTCAATTGTTCCACTTGTGGACTTTCTTTGGATTCTCTCACATTCCTTGGCAAATAGTTCAAGATAACTGTCAAAGACAATGTGCAGTTCTTGCAAGTTGCACACTGACTTTGATATCTGTAGAACAGTCTGAACGACCGTTCTGTAGTTTTACTTGGATGAAATCTTGATCATATGTAATTGTGACATATAGTCCACAAAAACAGCAGTTTTCAATGAGGACACATTTTCGAATTGAAATTCTTCAGGTGAAAGTGTTTTTTTATGACCTCTTGTACGAGTTTGTGCTTCACTGGTTTGGTTGCAGCATCTCCATCAAATAAGGCGTTTGTTGGAAGAAGATCATGTGACAGAATGTCCTTGATAAATTCACTCCTTTCTTTTGCTACTTCCATCTCTCTAGTGCTTGCAAAAGTAGTTTTTTTGTAACCTGCTTTGTACTATGGCAATTAATGTGTGGACGTTTAGCTTTAGTGATCACGTCAAACAGCTTTTTCTCTTTCAATAAAAATATATCCTCAATATCTCCCAATACATCTGAAACTCATGACCAATCAGATGGCCTTCAGGAAGGCTTTAACAACTTGGCTTTTCACAAATTAGGTCGCACAATACACCAATCGCTTGATTCCCCGGTAGGTCTTCACCTTAGTCCCAGGACACCTTCGGGTAACAGCTGCACTCTACAAATGCAATTAACATTAACATAACACATTGAAGATCCTCTGCTTTCTGATCAGTTGTTGGAGGTGGATGAGGGGTAGCCATCGATCTTCTAGGTGGCTCGGCATCGGGCTTGGTTATTGTCGCTTTCTCAGAAGACTCGGATTCTTGTTGTGATTCATTGGTTTCTGCTATTTTTGGACAATTTTTTTCCATTTTTCCCCCATTATATACGACTTGTAACACTTGTTGTTACAATGATAAAATATTTGATCCTCTTTAACCAACAGTTTAAATCTTTTGCGAACTTCGTCCTGCCGTATTTCTGCAGTATCTCAAACTCTTCTGTCCAGCCGTTGTTGATGTTAGCTTATCTTTTGGATTAGTTTGGCATATGACACATTTTTCTTTGTTGAAGGTATCATCAGATTTTGTTGTTAACAACACTCTGTCAGGAGGTAATGGTCCTCTGCTACCACCTGCTTCACTCATGTTTACGAATTTGAATTAATGGAAAACCTGAAACAAAAACAATATTACATTAAATTACCAATAAGATGGCTAAAACACATCATTAAAGAACCGCCATTTTGGAAAATGGAGGAACGGTTGCTCTGAGGAGTTATTTTCTGTCTCTACAAGATTACTTGACCCCAAAAACCTATGTTTTGACACCAAAATATATAGGTCTCATGGTTCCTGAAGAACAAGTTACTTACCTTTAGTAATGCATGATCTGGTAGAGACAGTATCTAGCTGCAGATTCCTTAACTTTGAATTTCTCAGGCATCAGACTGGATCCGGAAACCTTTGCATGAGCAGTACCCCTGCATGACGTCGGATGGCTCAGTTTGGCTCCGAATGATGTCGCAGGCATCGTTTTTGATGATGCAGTCACCTATATAGGCACCACCTAGGCACGCGGATGTCAGTACCTTTTCCCTTTTTCCACGCCAGAACTGCTGAGCCATGAAGTGAACTGACTTGTGTGTGTCACAACTAGGGCCCTGAAAAGGGAGCAACACAAGCCCTATAAAATGAGTCAGCAAAGCAGGAAGGCATTGGTGGGTCTCTAAGGAATCTGCAGCTAAATATTGCCACTACCAGATAATGCGTTACCGAAGGTAAGTAACTTGTTCATCTGATAGTGACTTCTAGCTGCAGATTCCTTACCTTTGAATAGATAACCAAGCCATACCATCCTAGGGGTGGGCTGCGGACAGATTTGCTAGACTAAAAAATCCTGCAGGACCCAACGGTTGAAATGCCCTTCCTTACAGACCTGAATGTCGAGGCAGTAGTGCTTGGCAAACGTATGCAAAGATGCCCACATTGCTGTCTGGCAGATATCCAGAACTGGAACACCAGGAGCCACTGCAGTGGTCGCAGCCTTCCTCCTGATGGAATTAGTTTGTTTACCCTCAGGGGGCTGCTTCCTAGCAGGGTGTAGCAGATTTTATTGCAGATAATGACCCAGCGCGAAATGGATTGTTTCTGCACTGCTCGACATTTATAAGCTCCCACGTAACCCACAAAGAGCTAGTCGTCCACCCGGAACTCATTTGTGTGGTGAAGGTAGAATTATGATGCTCTTTTTGGGTCCAGACAGTGGAAACTGTCCTCTTTCTTAGAGGGAAGCCAGGGAGCAAAAAATGTGGGCATTGTGATCCATTGACCCAGATGGAAAGGGATTACCACTTTGGAAGGAATGAGGCATGGGTGCAAAGCACCACCTTATCTAAGAATGTCATCAGATAGGGAGGCTTGAATGACACAGCCTGCTATTCACTCAGCCTCCGGGCAGATGTTATCACCACTAGAAAGGTTGTCTTGATTGCAAGCAGCCAAAGGGGACAATTGTGTAAAGGCTCGAAGGGGGCACACATGACATATGTGAGAACCAAGTTGAGATCCCACTGTGGCATGGTAAAGCGTAGGTGGAAACATATGTACAAGAGCTTTTAGAAACCTATTTCCGATAGAGGATTTGAACAAGGAGGGTTGGCCCAGCACTTGCAAGAAAGTGGACAGAGGAGAAAGATAACCCATTTTAACTACCCAAAGCAGAGCCCTGCTGGGCAAGGGTAAAAATAAAAAGAAGACTATTAGATTGCGAAGCAGAAAGAGGGTCAATAGACCTTTCTGTACAATATTTCACACATTTTTGCCATTTGCAGGTGTAAACCGTCTTAATGGAGGGCCTCCTCGCCACCAAAATAACATTACATACTTTGGTAGGAAGGTCAAAATCTATCAACTGTGGCCACTCAATCGCCACCCAAGAAGGCGGAGAGTTAACAGGTTTGGGTGGAGGACTCTCCCCTGCTGCTGCAACAGAAGATCCTCCCGAAGGGGCAGACTGATCTGAGGATCGATGCTCATTCGAAGAAGCTCTGGATATCAGACTTTACATGCCCAGTCTGGAGCCCAAAAAATGACTTGGGCCTGGTCGCTCTTGCTCTTTTTGAAAACGCTGGGCAGAAGTGGTATGGGTGGAAAGCCGTACAGTAGGCCTGAGCTCCATTTATGACGCAAAGCGTCACAGAGCGATAGCCGCCTTGGAAACTCCAGCGCGCAATACTTTCTGTCATTGCTTGTTCTCTTGGGAGGCGAACAGATCTGACCTAGACTCTCCCAACTGCTAGAAGAGACCTTGTGCCACCTCTGACTGGAGACGTCATTTGTGATCTGCTAGGCATCGACGGCTGAGTTTGTCTGCCCTGGCATTCAAAGAACCTGCCAGTTGTTGAACCACCAGGGTTATGCCCTGCTGTTCCAACCATGTCCAGTGACGCAGGGCCTTTTAACAACGGGTCCACAACCCCACCCACCGTGCTTGTTGTAGTACCACATGGCACCCTTCACTAACTTCCTCTTGACGGAGGGAAGAAATGCTTTCAGTGCTAACAGGATTGCCCGAAGCGCCAGTAAATTGATGTGGGGCCCGACTCCGCCAGAGACCTGTGTGCCCCGATCTCCACCTCTCCCAGATGGCCACCCTATCCCAGGAGTGATGCATCAGTCAGTACTGTGAGATCTGGTTGGGGAAGGGAGAGGGGTCTGCCTCAGACCCAATCGCGGTTTGTCAACCACCACTGCAGGTCTTTTGCAGATCTGGACACCATTGGAGAGACTCTCATGATGCAGCCCTCACTGGTACTTCATGACCAACTGCAGAGCCCACATACACAATCTGGCCTCAGAGTCATTCTCACCGACATCCAAGCTAGAGGCTGAAATATCGGTATCATAACCTGAACATCCTGGACTCACTGCTCAGGAGGATAAGACTGAAACTGTACTGTGTCTGAGAAGGAGTCAGGTTCCTTTTCTGCATGTTTATAGAGAACCCCAGCGAATACAGAAGGTTCGCCATTGTCTGGAGGTTGGAGATGACAGCCTGGGGTGAAGATGCCTCCGACAGCCAGTCATTGAGGTAGGGAAAACTGGCACCCCTGATTGCGCAGATGAGCTCCAACCACCGCCATCACCTTGGTGAACATCCTAGGTGCGCTGGTAAGGCCAAATGGTATCACAGTGAATTGAAAATGCTCGTGGCCTACCTTGAACCACAAGTAATGCCTGTGGGCAGGCTGGATGGGGATGTGAAAATAAGCATGCTGCAAATTCAATACTACCAGCCAGTCTTCTTGTTCCAGGGCAGATAAGTTCTGAGCCAACGTGAGCCTCTTGAATTTCTCCTTTTTGAGGAAGAGATTGACAGTCCGAAGGTCCAGATTGGGCTGTAGACCTTTATTCTTTTTCGGTATCAGAAAGTAGCGAGAGTAACAGCCACAGCCTATTTCTGAAATCTGAACCTTCTCTGTAGCTCCCTTGGCCAGAAGAGCTGCAACTTCCTCTTGGAGTAAAACTAGATGATCCTCCGCCAGCCGTTCCTGAGTTTTCGGTAAAGGAGGAGGAAAACAAAGGAGGAGGAAAAGAAAGAAAGAAAGGGAAGAGAATTGCCATCCAAATGATATGCAAGACCCATTTGTCCGTTGGTATGGACCTCCAGCAGCGGAGATGATATTGAATTCTCCCTCCAACTGGAGAGGCGTAGTCATACAGGGTATGCTTGGAGGCTGCACTTGCCGGTAACTGGGTGGCAGACAACTTGTGGCTACCATTCCCATGAGGTCTGAATGAATTGTGTCCACGTCCATGCACAACTTGGAGAGTCTGCGCAAGATAGTGGCAGTGGTATGGCTGACTCGGTTTATAACCCATTCCATAGCAACAAACGGGGCAAACGCTAGATTGCCCACGAGGTGTAGCTAAGCGGCCTAAGGATCTGGCTGTAGCAAGAGATTCTTTGAAGTGCTCCAAAGCAGAATCTGCTTTCTCACCAAAAAGACGAGTCCCACCAAAGGGCATGCCCAAGAGGTTAGCCTGAACATCACTCGAGAAGCCAGATGTTCTTGGAAAGTCATGGTGTCATAAGGCCACCGTCGAAGAAACCGCTCTTTCCAGCGAGTCAGTTGTATCTAAGCCACACCTAATGCTGAACTTTGCTGCATCGCTCTCATCTTTCACTGCCTCTGAGACCACAACTCGAGCTTCAAGCTCTCAGGGGTGGGGTGTTGGTTGAGAAAACTTGGATCGCCTGGTGCAGAGCGATGGCGGCGTGCTATTGTCCTGTGTTAGGCTGGGACCACGTGCAGAGACGATGTCTAAAGGACAAAATGGGTTCAGACAAGACAGCCCCAGGCTGAAACACTTCGGTCAAGAGGTTAGTCTTGATCTGAACCGAGGGTAGTTTCAGGTCAAGTATCATTGCAGCACGCCCTCACCACCATGGCGTAAGATACCCCCTCCACCGAAGTCACACTAGGTGGAGAGAGCATGCCAGTATCTGGAGATGTGGCCAGTCCACTGGCGTCTCCAAGGCCCTCATACCAGTCCAATTGTACACAAGGGGCAACCTGGTATTCCAAAGGGTACAGGGACCCCTCCCAATCCTCACCCATGCCTGAAACCTCTTCAAAATGAGAGGCAATGACAAGGAACCTTTGTGCTCCATTTGTGCTGGAGTCGACGTTGACTGATGTCGATCCTACTCTGAGTTGTCGTGTATCAGAATGGGGCTGGCGGGGTAGGAGGAACTGACTTCAGGCCGAAGTTAGGGAAAATTGAGTGGTTAAGACCAGTGCCAACCCGGATCCGGAATCAGATCCATGAGACCCCACTGGCGTTTGGCCCGGAGCCGTTGGCGTGGAGCCTGGTGGGGCCTCATATGTCCCTGTGGGGCTCAAAGGTGCACTGGAGGGGACGGCCCACTCAAATACACGGCACATGGCCTCATATAAGTCTTTAATCTGCGCAGGGGTTGCTTCGGCTTCGGGAAATGGAAGGCCGCGGAGTTGAACCCGGCAATAATTCTAAAGAATCTTGTCTAGAGCGTCGATTCTCCTTACCTCCCTCCTCGACGGCCAACAGAGGAGGTGAAGTTGAAGTCCATTTGGACTTCTTCTTCTTATACCTCTTCCCTGGGTGACCCGAGGACCTCAAGTGCGAAGAAGAGGTCTTGGGGCTCCTGGAGCGGTCCCTTGAAGTTCTCTTCTTAGATAGGGACCGGGATCTCCGAGGAGTCGCGCTCAATTTTACTGCCGGGCCGCAAGAAGCAAGACGTCTAAGCAAGAAGCAAAAAGAACAATTGATGGACAGAATGCAGAACAATGTCATACATTCACCCCAGTGCAGAGATCTGGGCCTAAATCCATTGTTTTCTTGCTCACCATGCCATTTCAGTTTGGACCCAGCCATATGCAAATCAGTCTTGACCCTACACCCAATGGGAACACTCCAGCCCGAACTGCCAGGTCAGGTCTTCCCTGGACTGGAAACAAGCATCCTAGGACCGGTTACGGGCTTTCAGCCCTCATCAGCCAGGATAGCTTGAATCCAGTGGCATGGAAAGCACGGGACCCACGTCTGGGCATACCCGTCCCACTCGGGATGACAAATGCAAAAAGAACAATTGATGGACCGAATGCAGAACAATGTCATACATTCACCCAAGGACAGAGATCTGGGCCTAAATCCATTGGGGCAGATTTATGAGCCCCTTGCGCCACTTTTGCGTCACTTTTAACATGGGAAAAGTGACGCAAAAGTGTCGCAAGGGGCTCATAAATCTGCCCCATTGTTTTTTTGCTCACCATGCCATTCCAGTTTGGACCCAGCCATATGCAAATCAGTCTTGACCCTGCGCCCAATGGGAACAGTCCTGCCCAAACTGCCAGGTCAGGTCTTCCCTGGACTGGAAACAAGCATCCTAGGACCGCTTTCGGGCTTTCAGCCTTCATCAGCCAGGATAGCTTGACTCCAGTGGCATGGAGAGCACGGGACCCACGTTTGAGCATACCCGTCCCACTCGGGGTGACAAATGCAAAAAGAACAATTGAAGGACAGAAGACAGAATAATGTCATACATTCGCCCGAGTACAGAGATCTGGGCTAAATCCATTGTTTTTTTGCTCACCATTCCATTCCAGTTTGGACCCAGCCATATGCAAATCAGTGTTGACCCTGCACCCAATGGGAACAGTCCAGCCCGAACTGCCAGGTCAGGTCTTCCCTGGACTGGAAACAAGCATCCTAGGACCGGTTACGGGCTTTCAGCCCTCATCAGCCAGGATAGCTTGACTCCAGTAGCATGGAAAGCACGGGACCCATGTCTGGGCATATCCGTCTCGCTCGGGGTGACAAATGCAAAAAGAACAATTGATGGACAGAATGTAGAACAATGTCATACATTCACCCCAGGACAGAGATCTGGGCCTAAATCCATTGTTTTTTGCTCACCATGCCATTCCAGTTTGGACCCAGCCATATGCAAATCAGTCTTGACCCTGCGCCCAATGGGAACAGTCCTGCCCAAACTGCCAGGTCAGGTCTTCCCTGGACTGGAAACAAGCATCCTAGAACCGCTTTCGGGCTTTCAGCCTTCATCAGGCAGCATAGCTTGACTCCAGTGGCATAGAGAGCACGGGACCCACGTCTGAGCATACCCGTCCCACCCGGGGTGACAAATGAAAAAAGAACAATTGATGGACAGAATGCAGAACAATTTCATACATTCACCCAAGTACAGAGATCTGGGCTAAATCCATTGTTTTTTTGCTCACCATGCCATTCCAGTTTGGACCCAGCCATATGCAAATCAGTGTTGACCCTGCACCCAATGGGAGCAGTCCAGCCCGAACTGCCAGGTCATGTCTTCCCTGGACTGGAAACAAGCATCCTATGACCGGGTTCAAGCTAGCCTCGCTGAAGAAGGGTGACATACCCTGAAACCGGTCCCAGGATGCTTGTTTTTGACAAAGCCCTGGGCACTGCTGGAAATGGTTCATCACCCTCTGGGGAGAGGGGCCTTTCAGCAACCAATCGTCCAGATAAGGGTAGACGAAGATGCCTCTGCGTCACAGAGCAGCTGCCACCACTGCCATGCACTTCGTGAACACCCGGGGAGCTGACTTCAGCTCGAAGGGCAGCACTTTGAACTGATAGTGTGATGTTCCGACTATGAATCGTAGATATTGCCGGTGATGCTGATTTATCGGTATATGAAAATAGGCATCTTGCAGATCCAGCGAACACATCCAATCCCCTTTGCGGAGACAAGGACTTGTTGAGTGTTCCCAGATCCAGAATGGGCCTGTATTCTGACTTTTTACCTTTTTTCTTTACTCGGAAGTATCTGGAATAAACTCCTCGACCTCTTTGAGACCTTGGAACCTTCTGTATGGCTGATTTTTGGAGAAGGATGCCCACTTCCCTGGCAGCATGATGACAGTACCCGAGGGATCGAGGAAGGATGACGTCGGAAACGTAGAGAGTACCCATTCTGCAGCGTAGCCAACACACACTGATCCTTCGTGATGGCTCGCCACTCTTGCAGATGATTCTGCAGACTTCCTCCTACTGGAGTGGTGAACGGTACTGGAGGAAGTGGCCACTCATTGCTTGGCTGGAGCTTTCGTCGAGGTAGAGGATTGACGGTTCCCTCCTCTTCCCCTGTTGGATCGCCGGCTTTGATACTGTGATTTCTGCTGACCCTGTTGGTTTCGGTTCTTTTGCCGATTAGGGGTTTGAACCCTCTGTTGGAAGGAGCGGCGATCCGTATTGCGGTAACGTTGACAAAACTCTTTTCTCTTCTCCAGCCCCACCTCCTTTAGAGTATCTAGCTCGTCTTTATCCATGCCATCTCTTCATTGGTGTGCGAGCCAAACAACGATGAACCGGAAAATGACAGGTTGAGAATACGGGACTGCGCCTCTGGCTTCAATGCTGTCAGGTGAAGCCATGAAGATCCTCTGGCACAAATTCCGTGGGCATAGGAGTGTGCTGAAAGTGTAGCTCCATCTGCCGCAGCACTTATTACTTGGTTTGCTACCAAGCTGCCCTGCTGTAAAATTTCTTCGAAGTCCTTACGGTCTTCCTTGAGCAGTTTTTCTGTAAGTTTTTCATCAAGCTCTATCATAATGCCCCAATAGAGCTGATGCACTGGAAACTTTAAGCATGGATGCAGAAGTGCCACATAATTTTCTCCCCCACGCGTCTTGTGTCTTGCTCTCCTTGTCTGGTGGTACTGTAGACGAGGAAGCCACTGAGTGGGTTTTTCTGGCAGCAGCCACAATTACAGAGTCCGGTTTTGGATCTGACTTCAAGAAGGAGGGATCTTCCTCCGGAGGATGATACTTCTTTAGAATCCTCACCTGTGCAGTCTTGAGAGTGGCCGGCATAAGGAAGATGTCCATAACCCGTTTAAGAAGTCCCGGTACCAATGGAAGTAACGAGAGGACATCTTCTGGTTCAAAGTTTCAAAAATAACCGAAGAAGTACTCTGCTGAACAGGCATAGGAATGTTCAGTTTGGTAGCCTCCCTGGAAAGCACGTCCTGGAATGTGCTTACATCGTCCACCGGAGAGATCCTCGATGGTGGACTGTCAGTAAGGGTGGGCGAGTAGTCTCTTTTTGAGGAGTAAGTGGAAGAGGTGGAAAGCGTTGGAGACCTGTGTCTTCTCCTTCTGCTGCGTGATCTTGATCTCCTCCTGGATGTTGGTGCAGGAGAGCGAGTACAAGCTCTTCCTCTTGGTGGAGAAATATCCACATCCTGTGCTAGGCGAGCCAGAGGAGACTTGTGAACAGGACTGGGATCCCGTCTAACACCTGCCGCATGTGTATGATCAGCCCAGTGGTGTAATGGTTGCATCCATCTGGGAGAGAGGTGAATGGATGGAGACCTCTCTGCTCTGACAGGAGAACGATGTGGAGACTTCCGTCCTTTCTGATGAGCCTTTTCTACTGGACGTTGATGACCAGAGGGAGAGTCCTGGCTACTTGAGGATGAAATAACCACCTCTGGAGAACCAGACCTGGCGATGGAACGATGGGAGCCTGCTCTCGACGTCGATGAAGGAAACGGAGAGAAACTTACAGGGACTGACACCAACGGAGACCTCTGCCTCGACGTCGTCCTTGACTGAGATTTTTGTCTCAACGTTGATCTTCTAGATCTCGGCGACGACATGCGTCTCGACGCCGACTGCCTCTACGGAGACCTGCATCTGGACGTCGATCTTCTTTGTTTCGGTGGAGTATTCTGCTTCGACGCTGAGCACCGCGCTGACGGAGACCTGCGTCTCGACGTCGATCTTCCTCGCTTCAATTGAGGGCTGTGCCACGACACCGAGCATCGCTTCGACAGAGAGTCCTGCCTCGATGTCAATCGTCTTCACTTCGACAGAGGGTCCATCCTCAACGTCGAGTGCCTTTCCTTTCAACGACGGACTGTGCCTCGATGTCGGCTGTGAAACCGACAGAGACTGCTGTCCCGACGTCAAGTGTCTTGCTGACGTCAACGGAGGCCTCTGCCTCGACGTTGACGATTGCACATTTGATGACCTCTGCTTTGCTGGGACGCCGACGAGGGCTTCGGTCTCGACGGCATAGATGTGGATTTACATCTTGGCATCGATGATCTGTGTCTTGACGTCGATCGTCGCTGAAGAGTCGACGGCGGAGGATCTTGTCTCGACACCAGACGCTGCTCTAACACCAAAGGAGACTTGGCTTTTGAAGTTGAAGAATGGCGCACCTGCGCCAAGGCCCTCGATGACGACTCCGCCGCCGGTACCTTCGTCGAGCACGACGCCGAAGGAGAACCTATCGGGACCTTGCTCCTCGACGTCAAACACGTCCTCTTCTTTTTTCTTACAGGAGACCTACCTCTTTCTGAGAGGCCATAAAGACAGATTCTCTCCCTCTCCTTGATGGTTCTCATAGATAACTTCCTGCAATGTTGACAGGAGACAGGAGAGGTAGACAGAGAATGCACACATCATGTGTGTCTGACTTGGCCTTCTTTTTGCCACAGACTGGACAAGGATCGAACAAAGAAGGCATTTTTGACAGGAAAGATCTCTTTCTGTCACAAAAAAATGGTCTAACCCTCCCTCTATTATCAAAAGACGTTGAGTGAAGTCAAGAAAACCACAAAAAAGTAAGGAATTTTTGACACAAAAGTCAAAAAAGTAGAGAGCTGTGAATCCAGGGTCCTGACAGAAGGAGCCGGAAAGAACAACTGACCTAACTGTCCCCCCTGAGGCATGATGGGGAGCTAAGGGTCATGGCTACCTTAAAGGCACGGTGCCAGTTTTTATGAAAGATTGCTTTCATTTTCTATGTTGGTTTACAATGCAGCCTGTAGGTTAACAATGCCTGCTTTTCTTTTGCACTTTACTCATTAAAAACAGAGTTCAAGTGCTTCTTGCCCTCATGTGTTTTTATACATATATTATGTATATTTGCAAAAGCAGATTAAGTGTTTTTATTACATTGGTTAGCCTCCTATATGAGATATATATATAGAGCTGTATATATATATGTGTTTTTCATATATAATTTTTATTATTTCAGGGGTCCCCGCACATGAGCGGCAATATTCTGTGCTTATGACTATTGATGAGGATCTCCTGGAAGAGAATATAAGTATATTACACAAAGCAAAAAAACCTATAATAGTAGATGCTTACCTTATTGGAATAGATGACGTAGGACTGCCAGTCACACTGCTGATTCGCTATAAGTTGCCATGCCTAGGCAATAGTGCTGCGTGAAAGTATGAGCATTCTTCCAAGTAGCGGCACGGCAAATCATGTCCAGTGGACTACCAGTGAAAAGAGCAGCAGAAGAGGACATTGCTCTTGTAGAATGCGCTCTGGTCTTGTTTGTAAGCGGTTTACCAGCTTTAATTTGACAGAATTGAATAGTAGCAGCGACCCACCGTGTAATAGTTCTTTTTGTGACATCAGAACCCAGTTTTACAGGCCCGTAAGATACTAGAAGGTGATCCGTTCTGTGCAGCTGTCTTGTCCTTTGCAAGTAACACTTAAGGCATCGTTTTACATCTAAAGAGTGAAGAGATTTCTTTGCCGGTGAAGAAGGATGCGTGAAAAAAAGTGTGCAGTATAACGGGCTCATTAAGGTGAAATTGAGATGGTACCTTTGGTATGAATTTAAGGTTTGTTCGTAACATCTCACAGTCCTCTGTGAAGCGTAAGTAAGACTCTTTAATGGTGAAAGCTTGAATTTTGCTCACTCTTCTAGCAGAAGTAAGCGCGAGAAGCAAAGCCACTTTCCTTGTGAGAAACTTGAGCTCTATTTTGTGGATTGGCTCAAATGGTGGTTTCATTAATTGAGGCAGGACCACGTTAAGGCACCATTCTGGTGGAGGAGGCCTGATAGGGAGGAAAGTCCTGAATAGACCTTTCATGAACTGCTTGATGATGCAAGAAGAGCAGAGAGAAGAGGCGCTGGATGTGCGTCTATATCGTGAGAGGGCCAAAAGGTGGACCCTTACTAAAGCATACGCCAGACCTGATCTTGCCAGAGACAAGAGATAAGGCAAGATTTGTTCTGGGGATGAGAGAAAAGGGTGAATATCATTCCAAAGGCACCAAGAACAAAAACTTTTCCATTTTAGTCTGTACGTTTTAGTAGTCGACTCAGCTCTTGATCTGGACAATATATCCCTACAGACTTGAGGGATGACTAAATCATTGAACTCAGGTTCTAGGCTTGCAATTGAAGAGAAGCTGGGTGCGGATGCAGGATCTGCCCTTTTTTCATTGTTAGCAGAGTGGTTGACAATGGAAGGCGATAAGGTTTGGGTTGTGACAGCAGGAGTAGCTCCGTGAACCAGTGCTGGCTTGGCCAACGTGGAGCAATGAGGATGAGTTGGCACGGTTCCGTTTCATTTTCATCAGCACTCTGGAGATTAGGGGGCATGGGGGAAAACATATGCAAAGATTCCTGACCATCTTACATTCCCCCATGACCCTATCTGTGGTTCCCTGCTGGCAAAGAACCGGCATTTCTAGTTCCCTTGAGACGCAAATAGGTCAAAGTGGGGTGTTTCCCATTTCTGGAAGATGTAATTGAGAATCAGTTGGTTGAGTTACCATTCATGATTTACTTGATTTAACCTGCTCAAGGTGTCTGCTAGGTTGTTCTTTACTCTGGGGAGATGCTCCGCTTTGATAGTTTTTGATGTTGCAGTGTCCATTTCCAGATTCTTTGAGCTTACCAGGATAGGATTGGAGATCTTGTGCCTCCCTACTTGTTTAGATAATGCATGCAGGTGGTATTGTCTGTGCATATGAGTACTGAGGATGCTCTTAACCTTGGAAGAATCGACTGGAGGGCTAGATAAATTGCCCGTAGTTCCAGAAAATATATATGCATTTTGTGGAGAGAGAGAGACTCCATTTGACGCTTATTTGGAGGTCTTGCAGATGCCCTCCCCAGTCTTCCAAGATGCATCTGTGGTCAGAACAATCTCTGGAAGAGGAGGAAGGAATGACAGTCCCAGCGAGAGATTGCTGGGAGACTGCCACCAAAGAAGCACATTTTTCATGGTCAGAGTTATCCAAAATATTTTGTCGAATGATCCTGTTACTTGAAGCCATTGGGTGTCCAACTGTTCTTGAAATGGCTTCCTCCTTAGACGAGCATGAGGCACCATGAGAATGATGGAAGACATCATTCCAAGAAAGGATTTGAAGAGACGGACAGAAGCGAACTTTCTTTTGTAGAAATCATGAGCCAAAGATAGAATGGCGTTCCGTCTCTCTGTTGATAAGAATGCCTTGTTTTAGAGGGTATCCAGTGTTGCTCCTAGAAACGTTAACTGATGAGAAGGAACTAGAAGGGATTTTTGAAGATTGACTGCCAGCCCTAGAGAACGGAAGAGCTGTAGGCACAATGAGATGGCTTCTGAAGCTTGATGAAGAGAAGGAGATTTCACCAACCAATCGTCGAGATATGGGAAGATCTGCAGGCCTTTCAATCTTAAGTATGCTGCCATGGAAGCTAGGCACTTGGGGAAAACCCAGGAGCTGAACAAAGGCCGATGGGAAGTACCTTGAATTGATAATACGCGCCTGCCACAGAGAAACATAGAATTTTTCGGTGTTTGGGGTGGATAAGGATATGGAAATATGCGTCTTCCAAATCTATGATTGCTAAAAAATCCAAATGGTTCAGGAGCTGTAATACCTCCAGGAGAGTAACCATGCGAAAGGATTTCTTCAACAGGTATTTGTTGTGTTTTCTGAGGTCTAGAATGGGACGCCATTCTCCCAACTTCTTCTTCTTTATCAGGAAAAAGCGGGAGTAGAAGCCTCTTCTTCTCTGAGAGCGTGGTACATATTCTATTGCTCCTTTTTGAAGCATTAGTAAAGCCTTCTTCTTTAGCAATTAAAGATGGAGTGGTATTGATTAGGCCTGGGCGAAAATTTCATTCCGTTCGCGGAAATTGCGATAATTTGACATTTTCGCGTTCCGCGGAAAGCGCGAAAATGTCAAAATTTCCGCATTCCGCAGCTTGGCGATAATTTGTTTCTTGCTCGCGCTGTAAAATAATACATTCTCGCGCGCGCGCGATCGCCTTGCCTGAATCCCTGCGTTCGCCGACAAGTTTTCTTGATCCGGTCGCGTTCTCCATGAGATGTTGTATTGTTTTTAGCCATTTGCGCTGTCTCGCGACAGTTCGCGCCCGCAGTGACGTCATGCGTCGCGCGATCACGTCTTTCTTCTCGCGATCATGCACCACGAGACAACTAAAAACAAGATGGCCGCGCCCGCGAGCAACCACATGGGTAAGTTGGCGAGCCGCAACCATGCAGAAAATCTCGCGAACATGCGGGGGAAAAACGTACGCATCTTTGCGATATTTCCGCGTTTTTGCGATAATTTTTAACATTTTCGCGATAATTTGCCAAAGTGGATTTCGCAAATTCCGCCCACCCCTAGTATTGATTTCTGAGGCAGGTGAGGAGGTGGAGTTGAGGTAAACTCTAGGGTATGGCCATATTTTATTATATCCAGGACCCATTTGTCTGTTGTTATTTTCTGCCATTGATGTAGGCAATGGGAAAGAGGAATTTTCTTCAGTGTAAAAGACAAGGGAAGAGCGGCAGGCGGCAAGGCGTCATCACTGCTTCCTGCCAGAATCCCTGGGTTGACCTTGTTGCTTCCATCTAAGTTGTCTGGAATAGGCAGCTTGTGGTGGTGCACGGTATTGCTGCTGTTGTTGGTAGGAAGGTCGGAAAGAGGTGTAAGTCTGAGGCTGGTATCTCTGGTAAACTCCTCTAAAAGAATAGGTTTGTTTGCCACATGCTCCACAAAAGGGGGTCTTTCTATATTGGAGCGTTCCCAGAGCCTTAGCTGTGTCAGTGTCTGTTTTGATGGTTTGCAAAGCGTCATCAATATGTTTGCCAAAGAGTGTTTCACCATCGAATGACATGTCCAAAATTTAGCTTTGCACTTCAGGGTGGAACAAAGTTGCTTTTAGCTAACCCTGGAGTCTGAGGACAGCAGCTCCAGCAAGCTGACGAAAGGCCAAGGAAGCAATGTTCATAGAAGCATCAATGATTTCAGATGCAGATTTTTCCCCTCTAGTAGGATTTATCTTGCTTCCATCCTTTTATCCTCCTGAAGGAGATCTAAGAAATGAGCAACGTCCGACCACATCTGTCGATTGTACCTGGTCAAAATCGCTAGAGCATTGGCAGCACGAACAGTAGCACTTGAGGTGGTTGTGAATCTTTTGCCGATGTTATCGAAGCCCCTTCCTTCTCTGTCAGGTAGGGGCACTAGAGGAGTCCTTGATCTCCGTTGAGCGGCCTGTGAGATAACGGAGTCAGGCTTAGGATGTCCTACTAGGCAAGCTGGAGCATCCTCCGGGGCTTTATACTTTTTGCCGATCCTGGGTAAGACACCTTCTTCCCAGATGTGATCTACAATGGGTATAGATCAAATAGATTTTCTGGATAGATCTTTGAAATCATAGAGAAATCAATCTGATTGTTTGACAGCTAAAGACAGTTGGAAACGTGCAGCTGCTCTTTCTAGTAGAGCATGAAAACCGCCGATATCCTCTGGAGGAGACTCTATAGTTTGTGGAGAAGGAGACGCAGGCGTCGATATCACATAGTCCTCCCATTCATCTCCTGTTTGTCCATCTTTTTGAGGTTGACTGTCCTCAATTTCATCTTCATCAGAAGCATCCTGATGATGTTGCGGCAAAACAGTATTTGCCGCAGGGGAGCGCACAGACAAAGGTACAGAGGTACGTGGTGGCTGTGGTGGTGGAGCTACAGCTGATGAAGGAAAGCGTGTGCGACAGTCATGCAACAAATGGTGAAGGTCCTGTACCAGAGTAACAGGAAGGTGGATCATAGGCCCATGAACTGGTTCCAAATACTGAATCTTTTCATGAGGTGGGTGATATTCTTGTCGGTATTAACCCTCATATTCATCGTCATCTTCTTCTTGATATTTAACATGCATTTGAGAAGGACTATCAGCAAGTCCAAACATCCCATCGTCATCAGACTCCACTAAAAAGGTTGAAGGTGGTAGAGGTGAAACTATTGCTAGATTTTGCAAAAATTGTCTTGTCGCCGGGTACATAGGTGTAAGCTATAAGGAGGATGGACGCTTACGACCAGGCGTGGGATAAAGCGTTGTCAGGTTTGTCGATGGTAACGAAGTCTGCGTCGTTGACGAGGACATGACAGGAGCGGATGAAGTCGTCGTCAGCATCGTAGACGATGTTGTCGTTGACGAGGTCGTCGACGGAAACACCGTCGTCGACGAGGACGCCAACGAATAAGTTGTAGTCGTCATGGTCAGAGTTGCAGATGAGGTCATCGGCGGGACCGTCATCAAGTCCGTCGTCGACGATGTAGATTTGTTCGACGACGAGGTAGGAGAAGCATGTCTAGAAGGTGATTTTTGGGTCAACGGTGATCCAGAAGAGACTGCCGTCGGTGACACAAGCTTTTTAGAGACTGACATTTTCATAGAATGAACAGAAGAATGCTTTTGCTTCCTATGGCTTTTTCCTCAGTGGGAAATGAAAGCTTTCCTTTTTGTGAGGGGCCTGCATCTTCCTGACAAGACTTTTTTGAAGTCTTTTTCTTGGAAACCGCGGGAGATTCAAGAGGTCTTTCTCTCCTTTTGGATGTTTCCTTAGAAGCCTGTGATGTAGAGCTCTCCTCATCTTCAGAGACGACGTCAGATTTAGATTTAAGTCTCTGAAGCCAAATCAATAATCTACCCTCTCTGTCCTTGAGGGTTTTTGTAGAAAAGGTTCTACAGATTTTACAGTCTCCTACCTTATGTTGAGGGTAAAGGCAGTAGATGCAGCTCCTATGTGGATCCTCAGCATGCAGTCTCTTTTTACCGCATGATCCACACTACATGAAGAGACATTTCTTTGAAGATTCCAAAAATCTGGGCTGAAATTTGGATACTTCCTTTCACACAACGTGCGGTAGAAAATCTGAGGAACCTAGCCTCTCTTGTGATTGTTCTAGAGGGTGTCGTTGCCTGATTGGCTTCTACTTAAGTTTGGTTCTTTTTTTACAAAAGAAAGTGGATATGCTATTGCAGTGACTCTTCATTGCATGTAAGCCTATTGTAGTATTATCTACTGCTTTTATATGTATACCATGGGACTCCCACTAAGATGACGGGGCTGATTCAAGCATGCAAATCTATGAAAGATCCAATACTGGAGAACTTAAGCATTAAGGTAACTTTTCATTTTAATTTTCTCCCATTACAAAGCATTCAGAAATATAATTTTCTTCTCAGCTCCAATATTGAGTTGACAAGAACTTTTATATAAGATTTAAATACCAGTGCTTCCGTTTATCACCTGTGACCTGCCTTGTTATAAATCTGACTGAGCACAGCTCATTATAATGCCTGGCTGTCAGCAGCCTGATGCAAATAATGTAAAATAAACATAGCCTTCCCTCAACTTTAAAAGGAAAATGAGTTCCTGTATTTATTTAAAAGTGACCTGGAGGCTATGAGCTACTCTGAAGGTGTCTATGAGCTACTGGTGGCTACCGATCGACAGGTTGGAGAAACCTGGGATAGTGGGAACTTGCATCCTTTCAATCGTCTCCATTCGGGTGACCACAGAGCGCTCAGTTGCATGGGGAGGAAAAAAAGATTGTGTCTGGCAAGTATGTGTCAAAGACTTCCATGCAGACTGCTCAATTGACAATAGTTAACCACCGATACCTGGTTGTAGTGTAACCTCCACCCAGGATGCCACCTACCTCTCAATGTCGCAGCCATGCAGGTGGATGTCCTTTCCTCTAGTGGCTTGATGGAACCTACTGGGATTTGAGGTGAAAGGGTCAGTTGTGGAACTGTGGTTGGGGTTTTTGTGGCAGTGGTGCAATGAAACTTGAGGGGGGCCCCCTTGCACAGTATATGAAGTGGATTCCCCCCATTCCGGACCGAGTCAAGCCCTCTCAGGCCAGGGACCTGCTATCCGTGCACAGTGCCGGAGTGGCCCTCTGGAGTTTGGGGCCACCCACACCACAGGGACTGCAGGGGCTAATGTTATGCCACTGCTTTGGAGTGACCAAGGGAGACATCCTTCCTGGATCTCCTATCCACCTGCCTTCTTGGTTATAGTGAATGTGTTTGGGCATAACATCATAAGACCAGCGTGATGTCCAAATCGGTCCAACCTGGGCAGTGGACATTTCGACTGTGACGACCAACCTGAATGGTGCGTGGTCGTTTGGAGCAACAGGGAAAAGTTATCCAGGGCTGGCTCTTCTCTAGAACTTCTTGAACCAATAGATATTCCTAGTCACTTTTGACCCCTTCTTTTAGAGGTAATGAAGATAGACTACATTATCATCTTAAAAAAATGGATGGAAACAACAGATCAGTGCCACTCAAAACCCCAGTCTGGCAAAGCAAAGTGAACACATTTAATACAAAACAATCTTTCCCCAAGAGATCTCAAATCTGCATTATAGAATTAAAAACATGGCCAAATCCCAAGTACCTGCCAGTACTTCTAACTTGTAACATGCACAGCTAACTCATTTCACAAAGATTTTTATTGAACACTTGAACAGTAGTACCTGTTAATCCGAGAGCTTAAAAGATAGATAGAAAGGGTGCAGAGAAAAAAAATTACATGTCACCATTCGCCACAAAAACAATTAAGCAAACGACTAACAGTAATCATTCAGTACATCATTAAAGGAGAAGTTACTTACCTTCTGTTGGACCTGTCAGCCCTAGGGTGGTCACCCCTTCTATTTTTGTATCGTGCCTCATTTTTTCCACCCTCATTTTTATGTTGGACTAGGTCTCCGGGTGCCTTTTCATTGCCACTCAGTGTTAAGGTGCAGGTGTTCCCTTCTCCCAAGATGGCTGCCACAGACCCCTGCTACTGCAGAGTGGTCTTTCATAGTAGCACCCTAGCTGCCAGGAGCTGGCTGGAACCCCACAACAATGTTGCGACACCAGCCCGCCTTTTTGTCCCATAGGTAGAGTGGGGAAGCTCCTGGAATGTGCTGGAACCTTCTAGAAGGGAGGTGTGGTTTTTCTTTTGCCGCCTTGGCTAGAGGTCACCTGACCTAGGGCTACTTAAGAGAGGGAGGGAAACTTTTGTGGTGAGTTGGCCATTGGGGTGAAGCAGAGCTGGAAGAATCCACCAGGAGTGTAGGCGGTAGGGCCTAGCCAGGGACTTATGCCTCTGAGAGTGACAGGATTTAGGTGCTGCCTCTTAAGTGAGTGAGGGACCCTGTGAAACCCACTGATCTTGCCCAGCAGTAGGAGGACCCAGAGAATCTCTCCCCAGCCTGACTAGGAAGGATCTAGTCGCCCTCTCCATTCCTAACCCCCTGTAACAGAACCCCTTAAGGGCGCCAGATACATCTGCGCCAACCAGACTTCATCTAACAGCTGAGAACCAAAACTGAATGCTGAGACTGCGTGTCCAGACTGAACTCTAAAACCTATTCACCAAGCACTGAGACTGCGTGTCCAGACTGACCCCTGAACCCTGATGCAAAGCCGACTGGAGAACCACCGGGGATCGACCAGTTATTAGCGCTGTGACCCCTGCGCTCCCTGCCCTGGTCTGGGACCCCCGGCAGCGTGCTCCGCTGAGCACAGAACCCCCATCCTTAATTTGAGCCCCCTTGTGACGACGAAGCCAGCGCGTTCACCGCCGCGGCCTGGAGGCCAGGAGAAGTGCCCTGCCGTGTCACGAGGCCTGCGGAGAAGCCCGGGGCCCCTTCGCTGCCGTCGCAGCTGCGTGAGGAGGTGTGGGAGGCCGGGGCCGAGTTCCCCCATCATCGTGGAAGCGGATGCCTGCTGACGCCGAGATCGAGGTAAGCCCGGAGGCTGGGATCGTCCCCGGTGCGCCCCCTGCTGGTTGGGAGCCGCACCGCACTCTTAGCCCGGGTTCCCCCTCCGTGGGAGTCCTCCCCTGCCTTCTGGACGGAGAGACCCCGCCGAGGGATCCTTTCCGTGTGCCCCCTCAAGCGGTACTAAAGCGTGGTGCCCTACAAACTGCACCGGAGCCTGGAGACTCGCTCCTCAAGTCCCGTTGCGTTCCCCGCTGGAAGCTCTGTCCTAAAGTACTGACTATCAGTGATTACGAGGAGCGCTTGGATTTATATGCTCCGCTTCAAAGTACCAAGAGTCAGTGATTACGAGTAGCGCTTTATTTTACATGCTCTGCTTGAAAGTATTACATGTCATTGATTACGAGTAGCGCTTTATTTTACCTGCTCTGCTTGAAAGTATTACATGTCATTGATTACGAGTAGCGCTTTATTTTACCTGCTCTGCTTGAAAGTATTACATGTCATGGATTACGAGTAGCGCTTTATTTTACCTGCTCTGCTTGAAAGTATTACATGTCATTGATTACGAGTAGCGCTTTATTTTCCCTGCTCTGCTTGAAAGTATTACTTGTCATTGATTACGAGTAGCGCTTTGTTTTAGGTGCTCTGCTTCAAAGTATTAAGTGCCATTGATTACGAGGAGTGCTTTGTTCTACAGGCTCCGTGTTGAAGTATCCAGTGTCACCCCTCACGAGTATTGCCCGGTGCTAGATGCCCCGTTCAGAGATAGACCTTGCTTAACGCGCACTGCGCAATAATCACCCCCAGGGCCCTACAGGTAGTTAACCCTCCTAGGGAGTCCCGCGCTGGTATAAGTGAAGCGTGCCTCGCCATATTCATGAAGTGAATGTATAGATTCTGAACTGCCGTTACATCTCATGTCTGGCCTGTATACCTTGATGGATTGTATTACATCGCACGCATTGCACTGATATCTCATAAACTGCATCTATCTGGCTTTACTTGGATAAACTTGAAGTATTTGCATAATTTAACCTGTGTGGCGTCACTTATTGTGTGTGTCTCCCGTCCATGAGAGGTGCGTGGTGTATGGTTGCTTAACACACAGACTTTTGGTGGCCCGACCGCTCGTGTCACGTTACCGCCCCATAGGGCCTGGAGACCCCAGGTCCTACATTGTTGGCGAGCGGTGGGATCCTTAGGACCTGTGACCATACAGCACCCTTCCTTGAGGCACAATTAAACGCCTATCCTATTTGTTCCAAAGCTCTAAAAACCTTTATTGCTGCATTGTCATTTCCACTGTCCAGGTTGAGAGTGCAAGAAGCCTGGTAAGCTGTTAACTGTTGCCTATACCCTAGGAATTTTTCTCCTTAGTGTCTAGGTCCCCACCTGCCAGAATGGAATTCCGGTTAGCTGACCTCGAGGGGTACACTGTGAAGCAACTAAGGGAGTTCGGGCAGGGGATGGGGGTGCCTGGGATGCGGAAGGCCAAAGGACCGGAACTCCGCACCGCCATTAGGGCATGGGTAGAGGCCCACCCAGAAGGGAGAGGGGATGAGGGGCAGGAGGCGCCAGATGCACCTCAGGAAGAGAGCGCCCAGGAAGTACTAGACATACCAAATGTGGATGGGTCTGAAAATGTGCCCCCAGGGAGACGTTCTGGGGCCAGTAGTAGGACAGGGTCCAGTAGGAGCGCGTCTCCGAAGGAGTATGAGGACAGAAGGGAAGAGAGGCAGTTAAAGTGGGAGCTGGCCAGATTGGAACAAGAAAAGGGATTAGCAAAATTGGAACAAGAAAAGGAAATGGCGAAACTGGAACATGAAAGAGAGAGGGAAAGAGAAAATAAGAAATGGGCAATGGAGGAGAAGAAACTGGCGCACGAACTTCAGTTAAAAGAGCTGGAGTTACGCGCCCTCCAATTGAACGTGTCTAAGAAAGACAATGGTGGCAGCATACCAAAGGAACCTCAAGAATCAAAATTCTACCTACCCAAGGAAGTAATAGCCAATTACACAGTGGGGGACGACATCATGAAATGGTTGGAGGCATACGAGGTAGCCTTAACGGCCCATGGAGTACCCGAGAGTAATTGGGGAGGTGGTTTATACCGGTATATACCTCCCAATGTTAGGGACACCCTGCTATATTTGGCCAAGGCGGATCAGGTCAGGTATGCCCCCATGAAAGAGGCCTTGTTAAAAAAGTTTGGTCTCAACCCCGAGAGGTATAGGCAGAAGTTTCGTGGCAGCCATAAGCTGTCCACCCAGACATGGGTAGATTTTTTTGATTACGCAAGGAAGGCACTAGATGGTTGGGTGCGTGGCAGCGAGGTGAAGGACTACCAAGGGTTGTACGATCTTTTTTTAAGGGAGCACCTCTTGGATAAGAGCTTTCCGGAGCTGCGCCAACATCTGGTGGACCGCAAGTTGATGGATCCCCGTGAGCTTGCGGAGGAGGCAGATATTTGGGTGAGCACCCGGGTGTCTCACAAGGACCCCGGCGGAGATGGCTCGAAAGGCGGACAGGGTTTCCCCCAGAAGAAAGAGGGGGGAGATAAAAAGGTGGAGTTCTCGAAAGGTCCCCAAAATAAGTTTGGGAAGGGAGTAGGAACCCCACCCTCGTCCAATTCCACAAGACCCACTTACCCTGACAGGAGTCAGCAGCCTAGGATTGTGCGGTGCTACGAGTGTGGGGAGATTGGACACTACAGGGGAGATCCCAAGTGTCGCAAGCGACCACCAGCCCCAACGGGCGGGATAAGTCCCGGGGTGAGTAGTATAGCGCTTGGGGTGGAGCTGCCCTTAGATAGGGAAGGGGAGTGGACAGGCCTGACGCTGGTTTCACTCGGGGATAGAGAGGTGGTCCCCGTAGTGTCCCTGCCCCCGAACACTGCTAAATATCAGCAGAGGGTGAGAATTAATGGGGAGGAGGTGGAAGCTCTGAGGGACACAGGGGCCAGCATGACCACTGTCGTGCGGTGGCTGGTGTCCCCAGACCAAGTAGTCCCCGAGGAGTTCCATCCGGCCGTATTGGCTGACGGCAGTATGAGTCACTATCCAGTGGCTCGTGTTCCATTTGAGTGGGGAGGAGTCAAAGGCCTACTGAAAGTTGCTGTGAGCCCTGCCTTGCCTGTGGGGTGTTTGCTAGGGAACGACCTGGAGCACACCAAGTGGAAAGATGTCGAGTTTCACGCTCACACCGAGAGGCTGGGATTACCAGGGTGGACTTGCGTGAGCACGCGGTCCATGGCTGCCCGGCATGGAACTCACCCTGGGTTGGAGCCTGGAATCATGGCCCAGCCCAAAGCCAAACTTGGGAAGAAGAAGGTGGTGGAGGACATGCCCCGCGAGATGGATGGGGAGGCCGCAGAGGTGCCCCCGGAGTCCGCGGAGGTAGATGTCGTTCCTGTGAAGGACTTGCCGACCCTTGCTGACTGGCATGTGGAAGGAGGGCCTACCCGGGAGGAATTTTGTCAGGCACAAAGGGCGTGCCCCACTCTTGAAGGCATGCGGCGGCAGGCCGAAGCCCAAGTGGCCAGTCAGGAACTGGGAGGTTATCATGTGTATTGGGAGGACGGCCTCCTATACAGTTAGCCCAGGGTGCCGGTACATGGATCTTCGAGGGCCATAGTGGTCCCCCAATGTTACCGGGCCTTCCTGCTGGAGTTAGCGCACGAGATACCCTTAGCCGGACATCTGGGCCAGTACAAAACCTTTGCACGGTTAGTCCCCCATTTTTATTGGCCCAGGATGAGGATTGCCTCAGACACCTTTTGTAAGACCTGCAAGTCTTGTCAGGCTAGTGGCAAGACTGGGACTAAGTTGAAGGTCCCGTTGGAACCGCTCCCCGTGGTCGGGACCCCTTTTGAGAGGGTCGGTATCGATATTGTTGGGCCATTGGACCCTCCGAACGCAGCGGGACACCGGTTCATCTTGGTTTTGGTGGACCACGCCACAAGGTACCCAGAGGCTATTCCTCTGAGGACCATCACTGCACCGGTGGTGGCGCGGGCACTGTTGGGAATTTTTACCCGAGTGGGATTCCCGAAGGTCGTGGTGTCGGACAGGGGCACGAATTTCATGTCGGCCTACATGCAGGCCATGTGGAAGGACTGTGGGGTGACCTACCAGTTCTCTACTCCTTACCACCCCCAGACTAACGGACTTGCAGAGCGCTTCAATAAGACATTGAAGGGGATGATCCAAAGCCTACCAGAGGGCTTGAGGCGTAAATGGGACGTCCTCCTCCCCTGCTTGTTATTCTCCTATCGGGAGGTACCGCAGAAGGGAGTCGGGTTCAGCCCGTTTGAATTGCTCTATGGCCATCCCGTTAGGGGTCCCCTCAGTTTAGTGAAAGAGAGGTGGGAGAAGACTTCGCAGAAGCTTCCCCGTGACATTGTCAGCTACATGCTGGCGTTCCGCAGCCAGATGGCCAAGCTGTGGAAGGCAGCCACCGAGAACCTGGAGGCTAGCCAGACCGTGATGAAGGAGTGGTATGACCGCAACGCTCGGACGGACGAGTTGGACGTTGGACAGAAGGTGTGGGTTATGGAACCTGGGGAGCTTTGTGCCCTCCAGGACCGGTGGACTGGCCCGTCCGACATTGTGGAGCGGCGAGGCCAGACCACATACGTTGTAGATGTGAAAACCCCCCGTCAGCCCCTCAGGGTGCTCCACGTCAACCGCCTGAAGCCGCACCATGAGCGATCGGAGCTTGCTCTCCTTATGGTGACGGATGGGAGCGAAGAGGAAGAGAGTGAAGCTCTTCCTGACCTTCTAGCAGTCCAGGAAAAGGATGGTTCAGTGGAAGGTGTAGTCCTCTCCCCATCCTTGACCCCGGAGCAACAGAGGGACTGTCGCCATGTCCTGGGACAGTTCGCCTCGTTGTTCGCCCTCACGCCTGGAATCACTCATTTGTGTACCCATGATATGGACACAGGGGACAGCCCCCCGGTGAAGAACAAGTCTTACCGGCTCTCTGACCGAGTGAAAGATAGCATCCAGCGTGAGGTGGCAAAGATGCTGGAGCTGGGGGTAATAGAACCTTCCAGCAGCCCGTGGGCTAGTCCAGTGGTGTTGGTGCCGAAAGCGGCCCCACCGGGTACGACGCCGGAACTTCGGTTCTGTGTGGGCTACTGGGGGTTGAACTCTGTCACGAAGACAGATGCTCACCCCATCCCACGTGCAGATGAGCTGGTGGACCGGCTGGGAGCAGCCCGGTACCTCAGCACCATTGACCTGACATCCGGATATTGGCAGATTGCCATGGCCGATGGAGCAAGGGAGAAGACAGCGTTCTCCACCCCCGAGGGCCACTACCAGTTTCGAGTGATGCCCTTTGGGCTCAAGAATGCTCCGGCCACATTCCAGCGGTTAGTGAATCAGGTACTATCTGGCCTGGAGTCCTTCTCAGCGGCCTACCTGGATGACATAGCTGTCTTCAGTAGCACCTGGGAGGACCATCTGCAACACCTCCAGGAGGTATTGCAGGCGCTGCAACGCGCTGGCTTAACCATTAAAGCCAGCAAGTGCCAGATTGGACAGGGATCTGTCGTGTACCTGGGACACCTGGTGGGCGGAGGTAAGGTGCAACCCCTCCAAGCCAAAATCGAGACCATCTTGGCCTGGGAGCCCCCCAAGACCCAAACAGAGGTCCGAGCTTTCCTCGGCCTCACTGGGTATTACCGCTGGTTCGTCAAGGGATACGGTACCATCGTGACCCCCTTGACGGAATTGACCTCAAAGAAACAACCTCGCAAGGTCATATGGACAGCTGCATTCCAAGAAGCCTTTGACACGCTGAAACATGCGATGTGTACCGCTCCAGTACTAGCAACACCAGATTTCAGCAAGGAATTTATTGTACAGACAGACGCCTCAGAGCACGGCATAGGTGCGGTGCTCTCACAACTCAATACCGAGGGCCAAGATCAACCTGTGGCCTTCATATCCAGAAGACTCCTCCCTCGGGAACGGCGATGGAGCACCATTGAGAGAGAAGCCTTCGCGGTGGTCTGGGCCCTGAAGAAGTTGAGGCCATACCTCTTTGGCACTCACTTTTTTATCCAGACCGACCACCGCCCCCTTCGCTGGCTCATGCAGATGAGAGGCGAAAACCCCAAGTTGTTGAGGTGGTCCATTTCCCTACAGGGGATGGACTTTCAGGTGGAACACCGGCCCGGAGTTGACCACGCCAATGCTGACGGTCTCTCCAGGTTTTTCCGCCTTAGTGATGAGAACTCCCTAGAGGTTGGGTAGCTCTCCCCTCTTTTGGCTGGGGGGGACGCATGTTGGACCTGTCAGCCCTAGGGTGGTCTCCCCTTCTATTTTTGTATCGTGCCTCTTTTTTTCCCCCCTCATTTTTATGTTGGACTAGGTCTCCGGGCGCCTTTTCATTGCCAATCAGTGTTAAGGTGCAGGTGTTCCCTTCTCCCAAGATGGCTGCCACAGACCCCTGCTACTGCAGAGTGGTCTTTCATAGTAGCACCCTAGCTACCAGGAGCTGGCTGGAACCCCACAACAATGTTGCGACACCAGCCCGCCTTTTTGTCCCATAGGTAGAGTGGGGAAGCTCCTGGAATGTGCTGGAACCTTCTAGAAGGGAGGTGTGGTTTTTCTTTTGCCGCCTTGGCTAGAGGTCACCTGACCTAGGGCTACTTAAGAGAGGGAGGGAAACTTTTGTGGTGAGTTGGCCATTGGGGTGAAGCAGAGCTGGAAGAATCCACCAGGAGTGTAGGCGGTAGGGCCTAGCCAGGGACTTATGCCTCTGAGAGTGACAGGATTTAGGTGCTGCCTCTTAAGTGAGTGAGGGACCCTGTGAAACCCACTGATCTTGCCCAGCAGTAGGAGGACCCAGAGAATCTCTGCCCAGCCTGACTAGGAAGGATCTAGTCGCCCTCTCCATTCCTAACCCCCTGTAACAGAACCCCTTAAGGGCGCCAGATACATCTGCGCCAACCAAACTTCATCTAACAGCTGAGAACCAAAACTGAATGCTGAGACTGCGTGTCCAGACTGAACTCTAAAACCTATTCACCAAGCACTGAGACTGCGTGTCCAGACTGAACTCTAAAACCTATTCACCAAGCACTGAGACTGCGTGTCCAGACTGACCCCTGAACCCTGATGCAAAGCCGACTGGAGAACCACCGGGGATCGACCAGGTATTAGCGCTGTGACCCCTGCGCTCCCTGCCCTGGTCTGGGACCCCCGGCAGCGTGCTCCGCTGAGCACAGAACCCCAATCCTTAATTTGAGCCCCCCCCCTGTGACGACGAAGCCAGCGCGCTCACCGCCGCGGCCTGGAGGCCAGGAGAAGTGCCCTGCCGTGTCACGAGGCCTGCGGAGAAGCCCGGGGCCCCGTCGCTGCCGTCGCAGCTGCCATCGCAGCTGCGTGAGGAGGTGTGCGAGGCCGGGGCCGAGTTCCCCCATCATCGTGGGAGCGGACGCCTGCTGACGCCGAGATCGAGGTAAGCCCGGAGGCTGGGATCGTCCCCGGTGCGCCCCCTGCTGGTTGGGAGCTGCACCGCACTCTTAGCCCGGGTTCCCCCTCCGTGGGAGTCCTCCCCTGCCTTCGTGACGGAGAGACCCCGCCAAGGGATCCTTTCCGTGTGCCCCCTCGAGCGGAACTGAAGCGCGGTGCCCTACGAACTGCACCGGAGCCTGGAGACTCGCTCCTCAAGTCCCGTTGCGCTCCCCGCTGGAAGCTCCGTCCTAAAGTACTGACTATCAGTGATTACGAGGAGCGCTTGGATTTATATGCTCCGCTTCAAAGTACCAAGAGTCAGTGATTACGAGTAGCGCTTTATTTTACATGCTCTGCTTGAAAGTATTACATGTCATTGATTACGAGTAGCGCTTTATTTTACCTGCTCTGCTTGAAAGTATTACATGTCATTGATTACGAGTAGCGCTTTATTTTACCTGCTCTGCTTGAAAGTATTACATGTCATGGATTACGAGTAGCGCTTTATTTTACCTGCTCTGCTTGAAAGTATTACATGTCATTGATTACGAGTAGCGCTTTATTTTACCTGCTCTGCTTGAAAGTATTACATGTCATTGATTACGAGTAGCGCTTTGTTTTAGGTGCTCTGCTTCAAAGTATTAAGTGCCATTGATTACGAGGAGAGCTTTGTTCTACAGGCTCCGTGTTGAAGTATCCAGTGTCACCCCTCACGAGTATTGCCCGGTGCTAGATGCCCCGTTCAGAGATAGCCCTTGCTTAACGCGCACTGCGCGATAATCACCCCCAGGGCCCTACAGGTAGTTAACCCTCCTAGGGAGTCCCGCGCTGGTATAAGTGAAGCGTGCCTCGCCATATTCATGAAGTGAATGTATAGATTCTGAACTGCCGTTACATCTCATGTCTGGCCTGTATACCTTGATGGATTGTATTACATCGCACGCATTGCACTGATATCTCATGAACTGCATCTATCTGGCTTTACTTGGATAAACTTGAAGTATTTGCATAATTTAACCTGTGTGGCGTCACTTATTGTGTGTGTCTCCCGTCCATGAGAGGTGCGTGGTGTATGGTTGCTTAACACACAGACCTTTGGTGGCCCAACCGCTCGTGTCACGTTACCGCCCCATAGGGCCTGGAGACCCCAGGTCCTACACCTTCGGTAATGCATTATCTGGTAGAGACATAGTCTAGCAGTAGATTCCTTAACTTTGAATCCTCCCCAGGCGCCAGACTGGATCCGGAAACTTTTCTTCAGCAGTACCTCCACGTGACGGGGGCAGCCTTGTACGACGCCATGCTGGCGTCGAATAATGTCAGGGGAGTCATATAAGTCCCCTCCGGTGCATGTGACGTCAGTTTCTTCTGTGAAATCTTCTGCGCCACAATGTGGAGCCACCATAGAAACTATCTATGGAAACAGTGTGCCAAAATATATTATTGTATCCTTGAAAACATAACTAGAAAACAGAATTGAATGGAATGGCAATACCAAGTCAAGATCTACAAGTTAAGACCAAAGGGTACGTGTATCACACAACTGCATGAAAGAGCGATCACTGCTGAATGAGCCAGTGCTGAAAGAGGGTAAAGCACTCCGAACCAGGAAGTGTTGGCAGCCATCTTTTGCCTCGGTAGAACCGAGGCACAAGAAATCAGTGAAACAAACGCAAAAAACGCAAGAAGGGGGCAGGGAAGAAACACCCTGACCCCCTAGGCCTGCTTAGGGGATCCCACAAGGACCCCCAGGATCCCAAATTATTATTATTTTTTTTTAAATCGGCAAAATCCCTGGCGTATAGTAGGCATTAGCCCCCATCTGTACCCCCGGGGGGGGGCAAAAAGCCCAGTAGTCGCCAGGGATTTTTTTTAGGAAAATTTGAATTAGCCCCCAATCTGCCCCCCGGGGGCAAAAAGCCCAGTAGACGCCAGGGATTTTTTGGGCAAATTTTAATTAGGTTGGGGGCATTGGCATGCCTGTTTTTGGCAGCCCTCACCCTAATTCAAATTTGCCTACAAAAAAAATCCCACACGTGTGTGGCACCGTTTTTATCGGGAGACTCGGGGGAACGCTGGGTGGTAGGAAATTTGTGTCAGCCCGGTGATGCCACAACTTTCCCACACATAAACGTGTGAAAAAAGTGATTTTTTCAGCTAAAATTGAGGTTTACAGGGGATTCTGGGTAAGGAAACGTTAGGGAATCCACGCAAGCCATACCTCCCTGTAATCTCCCGGGTGTCTAGTTTTCAGAAAGGTGTGGGTTTGGTAGGTTTCCCTAGATGGCCGCCGAGCACGGGGCCAAAAACCCAGGTGACCCCCCCTTGCAAAACCAGGTTGTTTGGTGACAGGCAATTTTGATGTCGCCTCAATACGTTTTGGGCCCTTGCATGTCGCGGGTACTTGGGCCTCCCACACGAGTGAGGCACCGTTTTTATTGGGAGACTCGGGGGAATGCTGGGTGGTAGGAAATTTGTGTCAGCCCGGTGATGCCACAACTTTCACACAAAAATGTGTGAAAAAAGTGATTTTTTCAGCTAAAATTGAGGTTTGCAGGGGATTCTGGGTAAGGAAACGTTGGGGGATCCATGCAAACCATACATCCCTGAAAACTCCCGGGTGTCTAGTTTTCAGAAATGTGTAGGTTTGGTAGGTTTCCGTAGATGGCCACCGAGCACGGGGCCAAAAACCAAGGTGACCCCCCCTGCAAAACCAGGTTCGTTTGTGATAGGCAATTTTGATGTCGCCTCACTACGTTTTGTGCCCTTGCCTGTCGTGGGTAGTTGGGCCTCCCACACGTGTGAGGCACCATTTTTATCGGGAGACCCGGGGAAACGCTGGGTGGTAGGAAATTTGTGTCAGCCCGGTGATGCCACAACTTTCCCACACAAAAACGTGTGAAAAAAGTGATTTTTTCAGCTAAAATTGAGGTTTGCAGGGGATTCTGGGTAAGGAAAAGTTAGGGAATCCATGCAAGCCATACCTCCCTGTAATCTCCCGGGTGTCTAGTTTTCAGAAAGGTGTGGGTTTGGTAGGTTTCCCTAGATGGCCGCCGAGCACGGGGCCAAAAACCCAGGTGACCCCCCCTTGCAAAACCAGGTTGTTTGGTGATAGACAATTTTGATGTCGCCTCAATACGTTTTGGGCCCTTGCATGTCGCGGGTACTTGGGCCTCCCACACGAGTGAGGCACCGTTTTTCTTGGGAGACTCGGGGTAATGCTGGGTGGTAGGAAATTTGTGTTAGCCCGGTGATGCCACAACTTTCACACAAAAATGTGTGAAAAAAGTGATTTTTTCAGCTAAAATTGAGGTTTGCAGGGGATTCTGGGTAAGGAAACGTTGGGGGATCCACGCAAACCATACCTCCCTGAAAACGCCCGGGTGTCTAGTTTTCAGAAATGTGTGGGTTTGGTAGGTTTTCCTAGATGGCCGCCTAGCACGGGGCCAAAAACCCAGGTGACCCCCCCTTGCAAAACCAGGTTGTTTGGTGACAGGCAATTTTGATGTCGCCTCAATACGTTTTGGGCCCTTGCATGTCGCGGGTACTTGGGCCTCCCACACGAGTGAGGCACCGTTTTTATTGGGAGACTCGGGGGAATGCTGGGTGGTAGGAAATTTGTGTCAGCCCGGTGATGCCACAACTTTCACACAAAAATGTGTGAAAAAAGTGATTTTTTCAGCTAAAATTGAGGTTTGCAGGGGATTCTGGGTAAGGAAACGTTGGGGGATCCATGCAAACCATACATCCCTGAAAACTCCCGGGTGTCTAGTTTTCAGAAATGTGTAGGTTTGGTAGGTTTCCGTAGATGGCCACTGAGCACGGGGCCAAAAACCAAGGTGACCCCCCCTGCAAAACCAGGTTCGTTTGTGATAGGCAATTTTGATGTCGCCTCACTACGTTTTGTGCCCTTGCCTGTCGTGGGTAGTTGGGCCTCCCACACGTGTGAGGCACCATTTTTATCGGGAGACCCGGGGGAATGCTGGGTGGTAGGAAATTTGTGTCAGCCCGGTGATGCCACAACTTTCCCACACAAAAACGTGTGAAAAAAGTGATTTTTTCAGCTAAAATTGAGGTTTGCAGGGGATTCTGGGTAAGGAAACGTTAGGGAATCCATGCAAGCCATACCTCCCTGTAATCTCCCGGGTGTCTAGTTTTCAGAAAGGTGTGGGTTTGGTAGGTTTCCCTAGATGGCCGCCGAGCACGGGGCCAAAAACCCAGGTGACCCCCCCTTGCAAAACCAGGTTGTTTGGTGATAGGCAATTTTGATGTCGCCTCAATACGTTTTGGACCCTTGCATGTCGCGGGTACTTGGGCCTCCCACACGAGTGAGGCACCGTTTTTCTTGGGAGACTCGGGGTAATGCTGGGTGGTAGGAAATTTGTGTTAGCCCGGTGATGCCACAACTTTCACACAAAAATGTGTGAAAAAAGTAATTTTTTCAGCTAAAATTGAGGTTTGCAGGGGATTCTGGGTAAGGAAACGTTGGGGGATCCGCGCAAACCATACCTCCCTGAAAACGCCCGGGTGTCTAGTTTTCAGAAATGTGTGGGTTTGGTAGGTTTTCCTAGATGGCCGCCTAGCACGGGGCCAAAAACCCAGGTGACCCCCCTTGCAAAACAAGGTTGTTTTGTGATTGGCAATTTTTATGTCGCCTCACTACGTTTTGTGCCCTTGCCTGTTGCGGGTACTTGGGCCTCCCACACGAGTGAGGCACCGTTTTTATCAGGTGACCCGGGGGAACACTGGGTGGTAGGAAATTTGTGTCAGCCCTGTGATGCCACAACTTTGCAACACAAAAATGTGTGAAAAAGCGGATTTTTCAGCTACAATTGAGGTTTGCAGGGGATTCTGGGTAAGGAAACGTTGGGGGATCCACGCAAGCCATACCTCCCTGGAATTCCCTGGGTGTCTAGTTTTCAGAAATGTGTGGGTTCGGTAGGTTTCCCTAGGTACCGGCAGAGCTAGGGTTAAAAAACTGCAGCTAGGCACTTTGCCAAAAAAGGGTCATTTTTCACTGCGAAATTGAGGTGTGTCCACATTGCGTTTTGAGCCGTTTCCTGTCGCGGGCACTAGGCCGACCCACACAAGTGAGGTACCATTTTTCTCGGAAGACTTTGGGGAACGTGGGGTGTGTAGAAATGTGTGGATTCATGCAGATTCCAGAACTTTCCACCACAGATTTGTGGAGAAAATATGTTTTTTATGGACAATTCTTTAGGTTTGCAAGGGATTCTGGGTAACAGAACCTGGTGGGAGGCAGTCAAGTCACCCCATCCTGGATTCCCCTGGGTTTCTAGTTTTCAAAAATGTATAGGTTTGCTAGGTTTCTCTAGGTGCCGGCAGAGCTATGGTTCAAAAACTACATCTAGGCACTTTGAAATTGAGGTGTGTCCACATCGCCTTTTGCGCGGTTTCCTGTCGCGGGCACTAGGCCGACCCACACAAGTGAGGTACTATTTTTCTTGGAAGACATCTGGGAACGTGGGGTGGGTGGAAATGTGTTAATCCACGCAGATTCCAGAACTTTCCACCACAGAAATGTGGGGAAAATTTGTTTTTTGGCCAATTTTTTAGGTTTGCAAGGATTTTGGGTAACAGAACCTGGTGGGAGGCAGTGAAGTCACCCCATCCTAGATTCCCCTGGGTGTCTACTTTTCAGAAATGTGTGGGTTTGCTAGGTTTCCCTAGGTGCCGGCAAAGCTATGGTTAAAAAACCGACAACTAGGCACTGTGCCAAAAAAGGGTAATTTTTCACTGTGAAATTGAGGTGTGTCCACGTGGCGTTTTGCGCCGTTTCCTGTCGCAGGCACTAGGCGGACCCACACAAGTGAAGTACCATTTTTCTGAGAAGACTTTGGGGAACGCAGGGTGGGTGGAAATTTGGGGATCCACGCAGATTCCAGAACTTTCCACCACAGAAATGTGGGGAAAGTGTGTTTTTTTTATAATGTTTTAGGTTTGCAAGGGATTCTGGGTAACAGAACCTGGTGGGAGGCAGTCAAGTCACCCCATCCTAGATTCCCCTGGGTGTCTACTTTTCAGAAATGTGTGGGTTTCCTAGGTTTCCCTATTTGCCGGCAGAGCTATGGTTAAAAAACTACACCTAGGCAGTTTGCCAAAAAAGGGTCATTTTTCACTGCGAAATTGAGGTGCGTCCACGTTGCCTTTTGCGCCGTTTCCTGTCACGGGCACTAGGCCGACCCACACAAGTGAGGTACCATTTATCTCGGAAGACTTTGGGGAAAGCGGGGTGGGTGGAAATTTGTGGATCCACGCAGATTCCAGGACTTTCCACCACAGAAATGTGGGGAAAATGTGTTTTTTTGGATAATTTGTTAAGTTTGCAAGGGATTCTGGGTAACAGAACCTGGTGGGAGGCAGTCAAGTCACCCCATCCTAGATTCCTCTGGGTGTCTACTTTTCAGAAATGTGTGGGTTTCCTAGGTTTCCCTATTTGCCGGCAGAGCTATGGTTAAAAAACTACACCTAGGCAGTTTGCCAAAAAAGGGTCATTTTTCACTGCGAAATTGAGGTGTGTCCATGTTGCCTTTTGCGCCGTTTCCTGTCGCGGGCACTAGGCCGACCCACACAAGTGAGGTACCATTTATCTCGGAAGACTTTGGGGAATGCGGGGTGGGTGGAAATTTGTGGATCCACGCAGATTGCAGAACTTTCCACCACAGAAATATGGGGGAAATGTGTTTTTTTTGACAATTATTTTAGGTTTGCAAGGGATTCTGGGTAACAGAACCTGGTGGGAGGCAGTCTAGTCACCCCATCCTAGATTCCCCTGGGTATCTAGTTTTCAAAAATGTATAGGTTTGCTAGGCTTCCCTAGGTGCTGGCAGAGCTATGGTTCAAAAACTATAGCTAGGAACTTTGCCCAAAAAGTGTCATTTTTCACTGCGAAACTGAGGTGTGTCCACGTTGCGTTGTGCGCCGTTTCCTGTCGTGGGCACTAGGACAACCCACACAAGTGAAGAATAATTTTTCTCGGAAGACTTTGGGGAACGTGGGGTGTGTAGAAATTTGTGGATTCATGCAGATTCCAGAACTTTCCACCACAGATTTGTGGAGAAAATATGGTTTTTATGGACAATTCTTTAGGTTTGCAAGGGATTCTGTGTAACAGAACCTGGTGGGAGGCAGTCAAGTCACCCCATCCTGGATTCCCCTGGGTTTCTAGTTTTCAAAAATGTATAGGTTTGCTAGGTTTCTCTAGGTGCCGGCAGAGCTATGGTTCAAAAACTACATCTAGGCACTTTGCCAAAAAAGGGTCATTTTTCACTGCGAAATTGAGGTGTGTCCACATCGCCTTTTGCGCGGTTTCCTGTCGCGGGCACTAGGCCGACCCTCACAAGTGAGGTACTATTTTTCTTGGAAGACATCTGGGAACGTGGGGTGGGTGGAAATGTGTTAATCCACGCAGATTCCAGAACTTTCCACCACAGAAATGTGGGGAAAATGTGTTTTGTTTTATAATGTTTTAGGTTTGCAAGGGATTCTGGGTAACAGAACCTGGTGGGAGGCAGTCAAGTCACCCCATCCTGGATTCCCCTGGGTGTTTAGTTTTGAAAACTGTATAGGTTTGCTAGGTTTCTCTAGGTGCCGGCAGAGCTATGGTTCAAAAACTACACCTAGGCACTTTGCCAAAAAAGGGTCATTTTTCACTGCGAAATTGAGGTGTGTCCACGTTGCCTTTTGCGTTGTTTCCTGTCGCGGGCACTAGGCCGACCCACACAAGTGAGGTACCATTTTTCTTGGAAGACGTTGGGGAATGTGGGGTGGGTGGAAATTTGTGAATCCACGCAGATTTAAGAACTTTCCACCACAGAAATGTGGGGAAAATGTGTTTTTTTGGATAATTTGTTAAGTTTGCAAGGGATTCTGGGTAACAGAACCTGGTGGGAGGCAGTCAAGTCACCCCATCCTAGATTCCTCTGGGTGTCTACTTTTCAGAAAAGTGTGGGTTTTCTAGGTTTCCCTATTTGCCGGCAGAGCTATGGTTAAAAAACTACACCTAGGCAGTTTGCCAAAAAAGGGTCATTTTTCACTGCGAAATTGAGGTGTGTCCATGTTGCCTTTTGCGCCGTTTCCTGTCGCGGGCACTAGGCCGACCCACACAAGTGAGGTACCATTTATCTCGGAAGACTTTGGGGAATGCGGGGTGGGTGGAAATTTGTGGATCCACGCAGATTGCAGAACTTTCCACCACAGAAATATGGGGGAAATGTGTTTTTTTTGACAATTATTTTAGGTTTGCAAGGGAGTCTAGGTAACAGAACCTGGTGGGAGGCAGTCTAGTCACCCCATCCTAGATTCCCCTGGGTATCTAGTTTTCAAAAATGTATAGGTTTGCTAGGCTTCCCTAGGTGCCGGCAGAGCTATGGTTCAAAAACTATAGCTAGGAACTTTGCCCAAAAAGTGTCATTTTTCACTGCGAAACTGAGGTGTGTCCATGTTGCGTTGTGCGCCGTTTCCTGTCGTGGGCACTAGGACAACCCACACAAGTGAGGAATAATTTTTCTCGGAAGAGTTTGGGGAACGCGGGGTGTGTGGAAATTTGTGGATCCATGCAGATTCTAGAACTTTCCACCACAGAAATGTGGGGAAAATGTGTTTTGTTTTATAATGTTTTAGGTTTGCAAGGGATTCTGGGTAACAGAACCTGGTGGGAGGCAGTCAAGTCACCCCATCCTGGATTCCCCTGGGTGTTTAGCTTTCAAAAATGTATAGGTTTGCTAGGTTTCTCTAGGTGCCGGCAGAGCTATGGTTAAAAAACTACACCTAGGCACTTTGCCAAAAAAGGGTCATTTTTCACTGCGAAATTGAGGTGTGTCCACGTTGCCTTTTGCGTTGTTTCCTGTCGAGGGCACTAGGCCGACCCACACAAGTGAGGTACCATTTTTCTTGGAAGACGTTGGGGAACGTGGGGTGGGTGGAAATTTGTGACTCCACGCAGATTTAAGAACTTTCCACCACAGAAATGTGGGGAAAATTTGTTTTTTTGGATAATTTTTTAGGTTTGCAAGGGATTCTGGGTAACAGAACCTGGTGGGAGGCAGTCAAGTCACCCGATCCGGGATTCCCCTGGGTGTATACTTTTCAAAAATGTATAGGTGTGCTAGGTTTCCCTAGGTGCCGGCAGAGCTATGGTTAAAAACTACAGCTAGGGACTTTTCCAAAAAAGGGTCTTTTTTCGCTGCGAAATTAAGGTGTGTCCACGTTGCCTTTTGCACCGTTTCCTGTCGCTGGCACTAGGCCGACCCACACAAGTGAGGTACCATTTTTCTCGGAAGACTTTGGGGAATGCTGGGTGGGTGGAAATTTGGGGATCCACGCAGATTACAGAACTTTCCACCACAGAAATGTGGGGGAAATGTGTTTTTTATTACAATGTTTTAGGTTTGCAAGGGATTCTGGGTAACAGAACCTGGCGGGAGGCAGTCTAGTCACCCCATACTAGATTCCCCTGGGTGTCTAGTTTTCAAAAATGTATAGGTTTGCTAGGCTTCCCTGGGTGCCGGCAGAGCTATGGTTCAAAAACTATAGCCAGGCACTTTGCCCAAAAAGGGTCATTTTTCACTGTGAAACTGAGGTGTGTCCACGTTGCGTTTTGCGCCGTTTCCTGCTATGGGCACTAGGCCAAAACACACAAGTGAGGTATCATTTTTCTCAGAAGACTTTGGGAAACGCGGGGTGTGTGGAAATTTGTGGATCCCCACAGATTCCAGAACTTTCCACCACAGAAATGTGGGGAAAATGTGTTTTTTTTGACAATTTTTTAGGTTTGCAAGGGATTCTGGGTAACATAACCTGGTGGGAGGCAGTCCAGTCACCCCATCCTGGATTCCCCTTGATGTGTAGTTTTCAAAAAGGTATAGGTTTGCTAGGTTTCCCTATGTGCCGGCAGAGCTAGGGTTCAAAAACTACAGCTAGGCACTTTGCAAAAAAAGGGTAATTTTTCATTGTGAAAATGTGGTGTGCTCACGTTGGGTTTTGAGCAATTTCCTGTCGTTGGCACTATGCCTACCCACACAAGTGAGGTATCGTTTTTATCGGGGGACTTAGGGTAATTCAGATTTGTAAAGCAACTGATATTACCTATTGACTTTCGATCCTTTTCTGCCTTCCAAATGAAAGACATTGTGTAAAAAAGAAGTCATTTTGAAAAATTACAGATAATTCTCAAGCTAGTATGAGTATTCCCAATTTCGAAAATGTGCAAATATCTACTGTTTCCCCATTTCAGAAATACATAGGGTCTTTCATACCGATTTTTCTATGTATACATTTTCCCACAATATTTGCTATATACCCGGTACATAATAAAAAGCCATTGCAAATTGCTGCTCAGTTTTTGACTCTGGGTCCGTCGGGTTCTTGGTGAACCTACAAGTCCTATATATCCCCACAACCAGAAAGGTCCAGCGGATGTAACGGTATATTGCTTTCAAAGAGCTGTCATAATTAGAAGAAGTTACAGGTGAAAATGTTGACACAAAAGGCTGTTTTTTTCAACAAATTTTCTATTTTTCCTATATTTAACTGTTAGTTTCTATAAAGAAACCTTGAAGGATCTACACAAATGACCCCTTGCTGAATTCAGTATTTCATCTACTTTTCTAAAATGTATAGCTTTCCAGGATCCATTATTGCTTTCGTGCCCATTTCTACGATTAACTGGAAGGAGGTTGAAAGCACAAAAAATAACAGAAATAGGCTATGTCCCAGAAAAATGCCAAAACTGTGTAAAAAATGTTGGTTTTCTGGCAAAAGTCTGTAATTCCCTAAAAGCTGGGAAAATTGTGATTTCAGCGCCACAAACCCTTTTTTGATACCATTTGCAGGGAAAAACCCAGACGCTTTTATTTGCAGCCCTTTTTTCCCATTTAGTCCCCCAAAAACAAAATGTAGCTGTATTTTGGCTAATTTCTGGGACCCCTCCAGGGGAATCCACAAACCCTGGGTACCTTTATAATCCCCATGATGTTGGAAGAAATGGACGCAAATTTGGCATGGATATCTTATTTGGTCAAAAAGTTACCGGGGCCGAAGCGCGCACTACCCGAAATAGCCTAAAAAAGACTTAGCACGGGGAGGGGAAGGCCTAGCAACGAAGGGGTTAAAAAAAACATGGGTAGGGGGGTTCAAAGGCCCCCCTAGCCCCGGGGACCACCACCCCCCGGGGCTTTGGAAATGCTGGGAGGGGGGCCGCCTGGCCCCCGTCCTGGAGCTCTGTGATGGCCCTGGGGACCGCCAACCCCCGGGGCTGGCTCCTGCAGTGTCCTGGGGTGCCCACCCCCGGGACACTGCTCTTTGCTAAGGCAGGGTGGGAGCCTCACGGCTCCCGCCCTGCCATAGCAAACTGCTTTGGTTTTTGGAAGAGAGAGCAGGAAACCTGCTCTCTCTTCCAAAAACCAAAGACGATTGCTTTTCCACATGGGGAGCTGCATCTTAGCAGCACCCCGTGTGGAAAAGCACTGCCGGCTCCCACAAGAGGCGGGTAGCTGGCGGGACCGTGGTGGGATTGGGGACCCCCCCCACGGTCCCCAATGGAGAGGGCCAGCCCCGGGGGATGGGGTCCCCGGGGCTATTAGTGGCCCGGGAGGGGGGCCACGTGGCCCCCCTCCCCAAAATTTAAATAAATAAATAAACAAAGGCCGGCCCCGGGGGATGGGGTCCCCGGGGCCATACGTGGCATGACGAGGGGGGCAACGTAGCCCCCCTCCAAAATAATTTTCATTAATGAAAAAGGCCATGCCCTGGGGGATGGGGTCCATGGGGCCGATTAAGGCCTCGGGAGGGGGACCACACGGCCCCCTTCCAATTTTTTTTTATTTAAAAAAAAAAATAGGGTGTAGGCCCCGGGGGATGGGGTCCCCAGGGCCAATAAATTAGAAAAAGAAGGGGGGCCACACAGCCTCCCTCCTTAAAAAAAATCAAATAAAAGACCGGCATCGCGCCGGAGGCCATGCCCCCTCCTTGCAGCACTCTGCAAACGCGCTCCCTGGCGCGTTTGCAGATGGGGAACAAATTCCCCTTGAATACTGGGGGTCCCTGGGAGCCAACTAGCCCACCAGGAACCTCCAGTATGAGCCAGGGGGCTGCATTGCAGAGAGGTGTTCTGAGGCCACGCCCCTTTTTACACCTCTCTGCAACGCAGCTCTGTGGCGCTTAATGGAGGTTGCTGGTGGGCTAGTTGCACCCCAGGGACCCTCAGGATTCAAGGGGAGTTAATCCCCCAACTTAAAACGCGCCACGGGGCGCGTTTGCACAGTGGTGAAGGGAGGGGGCGGGGCCTAAGGTGCCATGTGTGCAAACACGCCCTGTGGCGCGTTTTAAGTTGAAGAATTAATTCCTCTTCAATCCTCCAGTATGCGCCAGAGAGCTGCGTTGCAGAGAGGTGTTCAGAGGCCACGCTCCTTTTTAAAACGCTCTGCAACGCAGCTCTGTGGTGCTTACTGGAGGTACCTAGTGGGCTAGTTGGACCCTAGGGACCCTCAGGATTCAAGGGTATTTAATCTCCCAACTTAAAACGGCCACAGAGCGTGTTATCACAGTGGTGAAGGGAGGGGACGGGGCCTGAGGTGACATGTGCAAACACTCCCTGTGGCGCCTTTTAAGAGGTTGTTTTAATCCAACTGCCCTATTATACTCTAGGGGCTTACAGAGGAGGTCATGCTAATCACAGGGGGACCCCAACGCATAGTGTTCCCTGGTGTATGTAGGTGTTTTCACTGTATTCAATGGGGCAGATTTATGAGGTTTTGCCGTAGGGAAGCGCAGCAGGCCTTCCTGCTGCGCTTCCCTACGGCAAAAGAAAAGGGCAGGGATGCGCCGTATCTATAAAATGCGGCGCATTCCTGTCCTTTTCCCCTGCGCCGCTGCACAATGGGCTGAATATATAAAATGAATATTTTTGTATAGGAAGGGAAACCTTTCTGTACAAAAATAATCACAAGAGGTTTTTCCTCTTTGTATTGGTGCTGCAGAATGCAGCACACATAGAAAAAGGAAAAACGAGGAGAAATAAAGATATTTCTCCCCGTTGCGCCTCCCTTACGCCTCCCCTGGGGAGACATAAGCTTTTGGCGCTGCCTCAGATTTACGATTTCTCGTAAATCTGGGCAGTGTCAAAAGGCCATGGATGTTGCTGGGAACGCCCCCAGCAACAACCATTGCACGCCCCTTTAACGCAGAACACTGCGTTAAAGGGACTGATATTTATGAGGCAGCATTAAGCCACAAAAAGTGGCTCAGTGCTGCCTGATAAATATCACGCAGGCTTCTGCGCCACGGAGCATCACAAAAAGTGACGTTCCGATGGCGCAACGGGCCTCATAAATCTGACCCTAAGTGTCTTTTCACATAGCACTGACTCTAGGACTGGTTAGTCAGACTCGGTTACCACCAGTATCCGTCTGAAAAAGTTGAGGGTACAGGATGATTTTGCAACAAGGCTTCTTTCTGCTCTTCTGTTTGTTCTTTCTGCACGTTTTCCTTCTTCCTGCACTTTTCTTTGTCTTTGAGGACTTCTGTTGCTTCTTTCCGCATTTCTTTTTTTTCTTTCTGTGTGTTTTTTATTCTTTCTTCACGTCCTATCTCTGTAGGGATAGTTAGAAATTAGCATTTAAAAACCTTTGAAATTCACTTAAAAAAACCATAGGTTTCAGGCACGTTATAGTTAGGAATTAGCATTTAAAAAACCTTAGAAATTCACTGAAAAAACCATAGGTTTCAGGCACGTTACAGTTAGGAATTAGCATTTAAAAAACCTTAGAAATTCACTGAAAAAACCATAGGTTTCATGGGCGTTATAGTTAGCTGGACATTTCAGTGAATATATATATATACATATATATATTCACTGAAAAAACCATTGGTTTCAGGGGTGTTATAGTTAGCTGGACATTTCCCTCGTACAAAACCCTAGAAATTCCCCTGTTATAGTTAGTTCAGCTAACTATAACTCGCGCCCCCGCAATGCACTGCTGATGACGTCACATATTACATCACTCATGACATGGTCAGTGACATCACTGATGACATCACTGATGACATCTCAAATGACATCACTGATGACATCACTGATGAAGTCATGCATTGAGTATGTGTTTCTGAACAGTTTTATTATGTTTAATATATATAGGGAAAGGCATATTGAAAAATAAGTGGGTGTACAAGTGTGTGAATGGATGATTTTCTAGGTGCGTAACTGAGTCTATAAGTGAGTCATTAGATGTATCTTAGTGCAGACTAGTGACTAAACTGTGTGAATGTCTGTATGTGTCTGTGTGTTGGTGTATAAGTGGCTGCATGGTTTTGTGAATAGCTATATGAGTGTCTATATGGGTTATTGATTGGTTGTCTGAGTATATGTATGGGTGCCTGAGTTTTTGTGTGGGTAGGGTGTGTGTGACTCTGTGACTAGATGTGTGAGTGGATGATTCAGTGGGTGCATGTTTTTAAGAGTGCATCTGTGATGGACTGTATGGTTGGGTGAGTGTATGTATGGGTGTGTTAGTGATTGAATGTATATCTCAGTTGTACATGTGTCAGTAACTACATATGTGAAACGCAGTGTATATGTGTGTAAGAGTATATAACTATCTATATGTGAGAGTGTGTGATTTTGGGAGTGGCTGTATGCGCCATAGTGCAAGGATATGTGTGTCATGTGCTGTTTGTTTTTCTGCAGGAAGACACAGAATTGGTTAGTATTTTTATGAGTAAGTGAACTTGAGTGTTTTTAACTGTATAGGTGAGTAAATTTTACTGTGATTAATTATTTACATGACTGACTAGATGTATCAGTACCTCAATGGATGATTGGCGGTGTGTGAGTGTCTATATAGGTGTATAAATGCACAGAGTGACTGTAAGTATGAGTGACTGTAGAGGTGAGTGAGTGGACATGTATGTAGACCTAAAAGTCAATGAGTGGGGGAGTAGTTATGGGTATTGGAGTATCTATGGTTGTCAAAATGGCTGTCTGAAATTTTGAGTCAGTGTATCAAAGGTTATATTAGGGTGTGAGAAGATGCACTAATTTATCACATGGATGACGTCATCAGTGATGTCATCAGTGATGTCATTTGAGATGTCATCAGTGATGTCATGAGTGATGTCACTGACCATGTCATGAGTGATGTAATATGTGACGTCATCAGCAGTGCATTGCGGGGGCGCGAGTTATAGTTAGCTGAACTAACTATAACAGGGGAATTTCTAGGGTTTTATACGAGGGAAATGTCCAGCTAACTATAACACCCCTGAAACCAATGGTTTTTTCAGTGAATTTCTAAGGTTTTTTAAATGCCAATTCCTAACTATAACGCCCCTGAAACCTTTGGTTTTTTCAGTCAATTTCAAAGGTTTTTTAAATGCCAATTCCTCACTATAACGCGCATGAAACCTATGTTTTTTTCAGTGAATTTCAAAGGGTTTTTAAATGCTACTTCCTATCTATAACTTATCTCTGAAGATATCATGAAAAGCATTCTTTTTTAAAAGTAGGGTGCACATTAGTTTTGTGGAAAAGCATCTTTGTGATTGGTTAAGAAAAAGCAGTTTCAACGTGGAGTACATATCATAGGATAAAATTTGCTCAGCTCAAGCACACCTGCTACTTGCATTTGGAAGGCACTGTTCGAACTTAAAACAATCGTCAACTTTTAATCTGCATGTGTCGTTAAATGTTCAAGAAAATGTTACAAAAAAATATCGTAAAGTTTTAAAAAATTTATGAACTTTTAACCTGCACGTATTGTGGCATGTTCTAGAAAGTGTGTTGATAGAATACGTTGCACTTCTGACTTCTATGTGTTGTTGAATATTAAAAAAAACGGTTCATATGGAAAATTAAAAAGAAACCAATAGAGAAGTTTTGAAACCTAAAAGAATCAAGGAACTATTCTAATTTATTCTTTACATGTATTTATGTGTGCAGCAACAAAATTATAGACACAACAGCACTAGGAAGAGGAAGCAAGGAGTGGGGGGAGGGGGGAGATGGGCAGAATGGCACACATGCACAATTAGGTACAACACACATATAGACTAACAATGGCCAAAATGAAACACACCAACAAGGAGCACAAGTCACACAACCTGCCAACATCACACCACTGAACGAGCATAGAAGTGAAAACCACGCTGTATTCATACAGGATGTGTACAAAGGCCAGTTGTTGGTGTTGTGGGAGGTCTGCGACCGTGGACATCATGGATGAGATGCCCAGCATGTGGCACATGGTCGAGTTCACTGTGTGTTATGTTGCCAAACGGCTGCTCCTCCCTCCCACGAGCCCCCACACTTTTGTACTGTTGTATCTCGTGCACTCGTACGGCATGCCATTGTAATGCCTATTTGCGCATGTCCTGCTACAATCCAACAACAACATCACAGTGCCGTTTGGAGGTGGTGCATGCCACTTTACAACATCGACTGCTGCGGTTCTTGTAACAGGCCACACCAGAACACAGAGACACACTTACTGCACTTACTGTACACGGACATGTCCGAGACACCCCGTTCCCCTTGCCGGATAGGCACACCCCTGCACTGACCTGTGAACAGACCAGCACACGCCAGTTGTGCATGCAGGAGGATGTGTACGTAGCTACACATCCAGGCTCACTGCCAACGCTGAGGTGACAGCAGACTGTGATGTTGCGGGGCTCGTGCCTATCATGCTAAGACAATGACCACAGGGACACACTTACTAAGATATGGGCGGGGGGAAATGGCGGTCCTGGAGTTGTTGAGATGAGTCTTCTGGCCCTCATGGGTATCCCTGTATCATGCTCATTGACTCTATGGCACCTGTGGGTGTTCTGGTGTGGCTCTTGGCTGTGTTCCCTTTCATGGTGCGGGTAGTTCTCCTGCTTAACACCAGCAGAAAGCAGGTGTAAAATCCCTGGTGCTAACGTGTCTTGTCACCGGAATTTGTTTCGCATTGCAATTGGTGTGAAAGTTGTGATGTGATTTTTTTCGTGTGGACAACAATATACGAACTGAGCAGTGTATCTCGTCAAGATCCACCACCTGACGCACTATTCCCAATCAATATAAATACAATGAGATTTCTTAATAGATTTTGTGTGTACACTGTAAGTGCAGCCAATACCTCAGTGCAATACAATACAGGATTTTAGTATTTCGAATAAATCGCAAAGGTGCACCTCATGTCTTTTTGCACGGGAACGGCTACTCTCCATTTCATTATCAGCACTTTAACGGAAGTAAAGTTGAGATAAATCTAAAACACTATTCAGAAGTTGGTGCAAACTGCAGATATCACTAGTATTCCAGCGATAAGCGCCCCAAAATTTAACACCATGGTGGACTCCATCAAATAACAGTAATAAGAACAAGAAAGAGTCACACAGCAGTTAAGAGAACAACCAAAAACATTATTAATTTTTTTCCAAACTTTATTTTTTATAATAATAAATATATAAACAATAAACTATTTTCAAACTTTATTTTTTTATTAACATAAATATAAACAATAAACTAATAAACAAAATGTAACTACTATAATACAAAACAACAAGGCGGAACACTCCTGTGGGAACCACGGATGTCGACGACAGACCTGGAAAATCAAAAAGATTGTTAAAAAACAACAACATGATATTCTCAACAAAATACCACAAGAAACAAATCACATATATAGAAAATGTATACAGCTAACAACATTTTATAAGTTTAACTTACAAAAACTGTAAATGTTGCCGCTTTAAAATATTTACCGAATCTGAGGATTTTTTTTTGTAGAAGGCACCACGCCCACAAAGTTTTTATTCAGTGGTGAAGAAATTTTTAACTTTTTCCAAGGGGCATACAAAGACCAATGCCACCTTCTTCATTCACAAGATTTGCCAAAGAGTTTTGTTACGAGGGGATCCTAACAAAAAATACTTGTGCGGCACAGCAAGTATGATGAAACACCTAAGGACCCTTCATCCAAACAATCTTACACGAGAAGAGTGCAAACAGATGAGAAACACTCCTGTTCTGTATCTGTATAAAAGAAACACAAATAAATGTATATTAATAACTTTCAAATTTATACTATTCCATTACTGTACAAACACATTTTATATAAAAACTGACTAAGAAACTATAGCCGTGAACCACAAGTGTGACGATGGTTAAAACACTACATGCATAGTGCATACTACTTTGAAGCAGTTCATGCCCTAAAGCCTACCTCACTAAAAGACTACATGCTAACTGACTAAATGATTACAGTACTACAAGGAGACACACTGGGTGAGTGACAGGGTGTTTGTTTGCTAGAAGAGTATGAATACTAACTAGGGAATTGAAGGTGTGAAACACAACTGTGTGGGTGATTAGAGGACTTCATCCATACTGCATAGGCATTTAAAGCAGTCCATGTGCTAAAGCCTGGCTCACTGCATGACTACTTGGGTACTGACTGAATGATTAGAGTACAGCAAGGAGAGTGCCTAGTTGAATTTATAAGTGCTAGGCTTTTCGCACAGGGAATGGATTCATACTTGGTAATGAATGGGTCACTGGAGGAGTGCAAAGGCAGTCACAAGTGCCGGACTGTATGGATACTGACTAGGAAATTGAAAGTGTGAAAGACAAGTGTCTAGGTGGTTAGAAGACTGCATGCATAGTGCATAGGGGTTTGAAGCAGTCCATGTGCTAAGGCCTGACTCAGTGTATGAATACTTAGGCACTGACTGAATGATTAGAGTACTGCAAAGATAGTATCTTGGTGAATTTATAAGTGTTTGGGTTTTAGCACAGTGAATGGATTAGTACATGGTGCTGAATGGGTCACTAGAGGACTGCAAAGGGAATGACAGGGTATTTCCTGGAAGTGTATGGATAGTGACTAGAAAATTGAAGGTGAGAAAGACAATTGTGTAGGTGGTTAGAGGACTGCATGCATAGTGGATAAGGGTTTGAAGCAGTCCATATACTAAGGCCTGGGTCACTGGATGAGTACTTGGGTACTGACTGGATGATTAGAGTACTGCAAGGAGAGTGCCTGGGTGAATTTATTAGGGTTTGGCGCAGTGAATGGATTAGTACATGATGCTGAATGGGTCACTAGAGGAGTGCAAATGGAGTGACAGGGTGTTTGCTGGAAGTGAACGGATACTGACTGGGGAATTGAAGGTGTGAAAGACAAGTGTGTAGGTGCTTAGAGGACTGCATGCATAGTGGATAGGGGTTTGAAGAAGTCCATATGCTAAGACCTGGCTCTATGCATGAATACTTAGGCAGTGACTGAATCATTAGAGTACTGGAAAGAGAGTGTCTTGGTGAATTTATAAGTGTTTGGGTTTTGGCACAGTGAATGGATTAGTACATGCTGTTGAATGGGTCTCTAGAGGACTGCAAAGGAAGTGACAGGATATTTCCTGGAAGTGTATGAATACTGACTAGGGAATTGAAGGTGTAAAAGACAAGTGTATAGTATGTTAGAACACTACATGCATACTGCATAGACATTTGAAGCAATCTATTTGGTACTTAGAAACTGACTAAATAATCAGACTACTTCTAGGACAGTGCTTAGGTAAAACTTTTACATTTTCAGTTCTGCCACAGTGAACAGAATAGTACATGGTACTGCACCTTAGTGTCAACCCCTGACTCATTTTATCAATGCATAAGCAAAGACTAGCTTCTAATGCTACTAAAACTTGACAACATGAGAGGTTTTAAATTAGTTATCTGTCAGCAAATACACGATGTTACCAAATGCTTCTCTCACAGTGGTTCTCAAATGCACACAGACTCACAGTGTGATTCTAGACAACAACCACTATACCTAGGAGTTTACCAAAAATCATTCACTACTGTGGAAGTGGTAAGCGAACTGAACACAATCTTCATATTTCAGGACTGCACTTTTATGTCAAAGCCTGACTCATATAATCAAAGCATAAGCAAAGACTGGCTTCTAATGCTACTAAAACTTCACAACATGACCTTTTTTAAAACAGGTATATCTCAGCAAATACACGATGTTACCAAATGCTTCTCTCACAATCCTTACCCAAATGCACACAGACTCACAGTGTGATTTTAGACAAACAACAATATCCTAGGAGTGTACCAAAACTCATTCACTACTCTGGAAGAGTTAACCCCTTCAGCGCTGGGCGAATTCCGCCGCGGTGCTGAAGGGTTCGAGCGCGGGCGGGACCATGACGGAACGGTTCCGTCATGAGCACAGCTCAACCGTGGCTCATGACGGAACCGTTCCGTCATGAGCATGGAAGGGGTTAATGGTACTGCACACAATCTACATATTTAAGTACACAACATCAGTGTCAAAGCACGACTCATTTAATCAACACATAAGCAAAGACTGGATTCTAATCCTACTAAAACTTCACAACATGACAGGTTTTAAAACAGTTATCTGTCAGCAAATACATGATGTTACCTAATGCTTCTCTCACAGTGATCCCAAATACACACTAACTCACAGTGTGATTCTAGACAAGCACCACTATCCCTATGAGTTTACCAAAACTCATTCACTACAGTGCAAGTGGTAAGGGAACTGCACACAATCTACATATTTCACAACTGCAATTTACTGTCAATGCCTGACTCATATAATGAAAGCATAAGCCATAACTGTCTTCTAATGCTACTAAAACTTGACAACATGACATGTTTTACAACACTTATCTGTCAGCAAATACACGATGTTACCAAACACTTCTCTCACAGTGGTTCCCAAATGCACACAGACTCACAGTGTGATTCTAGACAAACAACACTATCCCTCGGAGTTTACCAAAACTCATTCACTACAGTGGAAGTGGTAAAGGAACTGCACACAATCTACATATTTCACGACTACACTTTAATGTCAATGCCTGACTAATTTAATCAACGCATAAGCAAAGACTGGCTTCTAATGCTACTAAAACTTGACAACATGACAGGTTTTAAAACAGTTATCTGTCAGTAAATACACGATGTTACCAAATGCTTCTCTCACAATCCTTACCCAAATGCACACAGACTCACAGTGTGATTTTAGACAATCAACACTATCCTAGTACTTTACCAAAACTCATTCACTACTGTGGAAGGGGTAAGGGGACTGCACACAATCTACATATATAAGTACAGCACATCAGTGTCAAGGCATGACTCATTTAATCAACATATAAGCAAAGACTGGATTCTAATGCTACTAAAACTTCACAACATGACAGATTTTAAAACAGTTATCTGTCAGCAAATACATGATGTTACCAAATGATTCTCTCACACTGATCCCAAATACACACTAACTCACAGTGTGATTCTAGACAAGCACCACTATCCCTATTAGTTTACCAAAACTCCTTCACTACAGTGCAAGTGGTAAGGGAATTGCACACAATCTACATATTTCAGGACTGCACTTTTGTGTCAAAGCCTGACTCATTTAATCAAAGCATAAACAAAGACTGGCTTCTAATGCTACTAAAACTTGACAACATGACCGGTTTTAAAACAGTTATCTGTCAGCAAATACTCGATATTACCAAATGCTTCTCTCACAATCCTTACCCAAATGCACACAGACTCACAGTGTGATTTTAGACAATCAACACTATCCTAGGAGTTTACCAAAACGCATTCACTAGTCTAGAAGAGTTAATGGTACTGAACACAATCTACATATTTAAGTATAGCACATCAGTGTCAACACATGACTCATTTAATCAACGCATAACCAAAGACTGGATTCTAATGCTAATAAAACTTCACAACATGACAGGTTTTTAAAAAGTTATCTGTAAGCAAATACATGATATCACCAAATGCTTCTCTCACGCTGATCCCAAATACACACTAACTCACACTGTGATTCTAGACATGCACCACTATCCCTAGGAGTTTACCAAAACTCATTCACTACAGTGCAACTGGTAAGGGACCTGCACACAATCTACATATTTCAGGACTGCACTTTTCTGTCCAAGCCTGGCTCATTTAATCAAATCATAAGCCATAACTGTCTTCTAATGCTACTAAAACTTCACAACATGACAAGTTAAAACAGTTATCTCTCAGCAAATACACAATGTTACCAAATGCTTCTCTCACAGTGGTTCCCAAATGCACACAGACTCACTGTGGGATTCTAGACAAACAACACTATCCCTTGCACTATACCAAAACACATTTCTTCATCTAGAAGTAGTACTACATTTTAGTATAGAAACATAACATAACTCATTTCACAAATTCATAAACAATGACTGGTTTCTAATTCTACCAAAATATTGCACAGTGATCTGTTTACAAACACATGAAAAACACAAATGCTTATCACAGAATGGTTTCTACATGCACATACATTGTAGAGAAAAAAAGTACTCACTACACTTTAGCAGGAAAAATACATTAGTCTGATTAAAATCAAAATAGTCTACATACATCCCCTCACAATTAAATAACTCATCTTTCAAGTTCTTTTGTAGATTAAGAAGTATATCAATCACTCACCATATTTTCTTTTACAGAATCTCCGCACTGTGCACCTCTCAGCAAAAGCAAAGAATGAAAAAGTTTCCCTTTCATTTTCCACACATATACATGTAAACATCAAATCACAATCCTTCGCACATAAACTCAAAAGCAAACACACATTTCTATTGGTTAAACATTTCAACCCTTTCCAACTGAAATACATTTCAACCCTTCCCCCAATCTGCCTTCTGCCTGTTACCATAGAAACAGGTCATGGAACACTGCACTGAGCTCACAGGTCACAAGTTCAGCACACAATGTTCCTACACAAGACATGAAGTGTGCTTGACTTTTCAACATATCAGCTTATCATATATAATGTTCCTTACAATCTGTTTTTGTTAACCAATAACAATCATACCTTTAAAAAACAGAAATATACACCCTACCTTTTAGTGTAGAAAGATGTCATACAAACAATGATTTCTTGTCGTTTTTCAAAAAACGTTGCCGTGGATCCGCACACCCACCGCGAGAGAATCCGTGCATCCAACGCGATAGGATGCGCGCACCGTGCGCGCATTTCCCCGTGTTTTTTTATTTTTAAAAAGGGGCCCCAGGGGGTCCTTCTGGGACCCCCTAAGCACCTCTAGAGGGTCAAAGTATTTCCACTCTGCCCCCTTTATATGTTTTACACACTTATTCCCCTTGCATATTCAGCCTCGCTTCTACCGAGGCAGAAAATGGCCGCCAACAGTTCCTGGTTTCGAATGTAGAGAGACACTCGACAGTCAATTAGCATTCAGCGCGGGATCGGGAAGGTGCGTGCTCGATTCGGGGAGGGTGCGCGCTCGGGTCGGGGAGGGTGCGCTTACGGTGCGGGTACGGTCCGTGGATCCTCCGCTGCCATAGATATCACTAACTTTTTTACCCTAATTTTCTCAGGAACTACTGAACAGATTCACACCATATATGCAAAAGGCATGAGTCCGAACTGAGGACTACCTCTTTGCCAAATTTGGTGTCATTCCGTTCAGCGGTTCGGGCTGTAGCTGCGACAACAGATCCTATGGGAAATTGCATGGGGAAAACGTGTTTTGGGACCCCCCTTTTTTCTCGGCCCCCGCTTGACGGATCACCGCAAAACTTTCAGGGTAGGAGCGGAGCGGAGCTGGCCAAAAGTTTGGAAAATTTCGCGAGGATTCGTCAACCGGCGCTAACGTTATTCCAAATAGAATGTTGCGGATTTCCTATGGAAAATAGGTCCTAACTATAACTATCTACTGGCGACCGCCAGTAGATAATACACATATATATATATATATTACCTAGTTATAGTTAGAGCCTAGTTTCCGTAGGATAAACATTTTTTAATTTGCTAATAACTTTGGTGTCGTTTGACGAATCTTCACGAAAAACTCTATCCAGGTAAGCTCCTATCCTGAAAGTTTGGGGGTGATTCGTTAAGCGGGGGCTGAGAAAAAAAGGGGGTCCAAAAACACGTTTTCTCCATGTTAATTTCCATAGGAAATTTTGAGACGGGCTACAGCCTGAACTGCTGAACGGAAATACACTAAATTTGGCAAAAAGGTAGAGCTTAGTTCAGAAAGCAATCTTTTTTTAAAAATGGTGTAAATCCGTTCAGTAGTTTTTGAGAAATTAAAAAAATAAGAGTCAAAAAATGAATTTCCCAATGGAAACTTTGGGAAAGGCTACAGCCGAAACTGCTGAACGGAATTACCCCACATTTGGCAAAAAGGTAGTGCTTGGTTCAGAAAGCGACCTTTTTTTAAAATGGTGTAAATCCGTTCAATAGTTGCTGAGAAATTCCAAAAATGTAATTTTCAATATTTAGGGCAGCGGTGGAGTCGCGACCCCTCCCGACCACAAACTTCATTCTAATTGGCTGCCACGAACACAAGCTTCATTCGAATTGGCTGTCAACATTCCAAACCAGGAAGTGTTGGCAGTCATCTTGTGACTCGGTAGAAGCGAGTCACCAGAACACAGAGAAATAAAGATATAAAACAAGAGAAGGGGGCAGGGTAGAAACACCCTTACCCCCTAGGCCTGCTCAGGGGGTCCCAGAGGGACCCCCAGGGCCACAAAAAGCATTTTTTTAAATTTCGGTGCAATACGCGCTGAGGTTGCGAATTCCGCCGAAATTGTTTAAAAACAATGAAGCGCGGGTTCCCGCATTTTATTTTAATGAGTCCCCTGGGTGGCTAGGTCCCGGGGTCATTTCTTAAAAAATAATAGCAGGGGCCCGCTGGGGCCCCTGCAGCCCCGGGGAGGTGGAGGCCACTCATGTTGGGAGGGGGCGCGCCGCCCTCCTCCTGTAGCCCGTGATGGCCCTGGGGACCGCCACCCCCCAGGGCCGGCTCCTGCAGTGTCCCGGGGTGTCCACCCCCCGGACACTGCTGTTTGCTATGACAGGGCAGGAGCCGCGCGGTTTCTGCCCTGTCATAGCAAACTTGCTCTGGATTTTGGAAGTGAGAGCAGGGAAACCGGCTCTCACTTCCAAAATCCAAAGCTGATTGCTTTTCCACACAGGGAGATCCATGTCAGCAGCTTCCCGTATGGAAAAGCAATGCGTCTCTAGGGGCACTGTCACACCGCTCAACGTGACTGGCAGTTGTGGCAGGTGCACCACTTGCGTGCGCATCGGTTTTGACAGTATTGGCAAATGCACCTCTTCCAACACCCACAAAGTCTGTGGTAAAATACACTGTGCCATCCCTTTACCACAATACTGGTTGGTTTGTCATCGATCTAAAGTATATACAAAATAGCCGAACTCCATGCCATGCCATAAACTGTATGTACCACAAACTGAAAAGAATGTGAACGAAAACTTTTCACCGGTAAAATACCTTTGGTTTTCCTATTTCGTATTATGGATATTAGTACATGTTTGTCCCCTAAAAAGTTGCCTCGTATACTAATTAATGCCTAGTTTCTCCCACAGTCATAGCTCTCTCAGCTGAGATCTGTCCACACCCCCCACGTTCGTCCTTGCAGCGTGCCTATTCTCATGGGCGGGTCCCTCCTATAAAAGGAGATCATGCCCGAACGTACACGCTCGTTATTCTCTCGCTCACTTGAACTTCAGAAGCGGGTGTTGCTGTAGCGGTTCATCTCAGCGGTTCCCGATGGTGTGGAAACAGTTAGTCAGCTGCCATACAGACTCCAAAGAATAACGCAAAGCGTAAGGCGATATTACCCAACGGATTCCGGGTAAGAGCGCTCCAGTTCTTTTTTTGCAACTAGGCATTAACGCGTCTTGAATTTTTGGACAGAACATTGCAAGTTGTCGTAATCTAGAAACATTGAAAGATTGCAGCATTGAAATATTGCGAAACCTTAGGTATTGCTTTGATATTACTCTACGGATTCCTTGATCTCCAAGGATAATTTTTGGGCAAACTTCAGCGGACTATTTGGAGAACTGAATAAACATCACAGTTGTATAAAGTTTCGTGGCAGGTCCTGCATTCCATCTTGTTCAATATTATTAGGGACAGCAAGTGGTCGAAAACGTAGATAGGTATAATTGTCACCCATATAATATATATATGTGTGTTTTATTGTACCTTTCCCACTCAAAGTTACTTGTCTGACTAAACAGTAGGGAAATTCAGGTGACTGTTTAAACTAATATTGCTATTTAGCCAACCTTCTACTTAAGCTTCAATAAGTAACGTGCTGCATACTTCTTTGCAGATCTCCTTCCCAGCATTTCCCTACCCAACACCCTTTCCCCCACCTGGCCACTCTAATCGTCTGTGTCATAATGACAATCAGATTTGGAGGTGCCTGGAGGTGGACCCTTCTAGCATCGTGCAAGCCCTGAGAAACGGCACCTTTGACAGAATAACGAGCCCACAGGACTAGGGGAGCCGTTGAGACCGTGGGGGCATTGGGGCTCCCCCCACAGTCCCCAACAGTGAGGCCAGGGTTCAGGGGATGGGGTCCTCGGGCCCGGAATTGGCCACGGGAGGGGGGTCGACGCGGCCCTCTTCTCGTTTGCTTTTAAAAAAAAATAATGAACATGTCGGCATGATTCGGGGGATGGGGTCTCCCAGGCGAATGTAAATTAGTGAAAGTTGACTTTTTTTTAATTTATTTTTTAAATCGAGTCGCGACTCTAGCGTGGCTCTCAACACGGCCCCCCATGTGAAAGCGATGGGTGCGCAGCTCTCAGCGCGGCACTCGAGTACTTCTTAAGACTTTCAAACACCGAGGGGTATACTATATTCTGAAGGACACAATGCCGAGTTAACAACACTTTATCACAGCCAAAATGGTGATAAATTTAACGCACCATTCACAAGCTGGAACACACAGCCCATATCACCAGTTTACCAGAAATAGCAGCCTCAAAAAGCATCGTCACAGATTACCCCGGCAAATATTGTGAATGAGATGCAGAGTAGGCGTACCCGTGCAAAAAGAAGCGAACACATCACTTAGCAAGTTTCTCAACCACCAGCAAGATCGTCGAAGAGAGTACAAAACAGGCAATAATGTGTGTTAGTAGCAGGAAGTTTACACCTGCTCTGACCTGGTGTAAAGTCGGACTAAAACCTGCAACATGAAAAGGAGTCAAGCCCAGAGAGCCACACCTGAATGACAACAGATGCAATGGAGCCAACAATCATGCAGCTCGGATACCCAACACTGCTCCGACACCCCCCGCCAGCAGTCCCTTGTCCGCCATCCCCTTTTACCCCCACAAACAAATGTGACAGCAACCTTAGGAAATTTGGAACGTAACGAATTGGCTGATGTCGCACAATTATATTTAAGAAGATGCATGTGAGGTTGAACAAATAAGAATCTCCGTCATCTATGGATTTACATATAAAACATTTTATTTAAACAAAACAACAAAATAAAAGTAGGTACAGGCATGGTGTGTCATCCCTCGACAATTTGTGAATCACAGCCTGCAAGACAAAAAGAAAGATAAGATTGTGCGTCATGCGTCCATCAAAGGAGAGAGAGAGAAAGAGTGAGAGAGAGGAAGAGAGAGAGAAAGAAAGAGTGAGAGAGAGAAAGAGAGAAAGAGTGAGAGAGAGAGGAAGAGAGACAGAAATAGTGAGATACAAGGAAGAGAGAGAGAAAGAGAGAAACAGTGTGAGAGAGAGGAAGAGAGAGAGAGAAAGAGTGAGAGAGGAAGAGAGAAAAAGAAAGAATGAGAGAGTGGAAGAGACAGAGAAAGAGAGAGAGTGTGAGCGAGGGAAAGGAGAGATAGAGAGTGAGAGAGAGAAAGAGTGTGAGTGACAGAAAGGAAGAGATGGAGAGGGAGAGGGAGTGTTGACACTGTGGAGAAAATCCTCACAGCTCACCTTTCTGCCACCGGTGTGTCTCCAACCACATGCCGTGACATAGTGCAGCCCTCAAGTTTAGTCATCTGAAAGATGGTATAGAATCAGTAATGGCAGAGTACATACAATTGCACAAGCGTAATTTTCTGTTTCACCCCTGCGCACCCAGGCTGATGCACCCCATCGACTCCCATCACCCAGTGTAGTATGGGTTAACCACTACCTATGTACAACGCTAAGTTAGCATAACCTTGACAGCTGTTAGAAAGCCAGCTTGCTGTTTCTGCTGCTTTTGCACGCGACACTGTTGTTACATGTTATTCATTCGAGAACTGCTGACTCGACTTTGCTTCACATGAGAACCGTCTGTTGTTTAACATCCTTAACAGCGAGCAGTGACCTTGGTCTGTACACCGTGTAAAGAACGAGTCTGCAGGTTGTTGTGTTCAGGTTGATCGTACCACTTCTTAGCCATAACATACATACAGCTGCCAATACCTGAAAGACGAGTCCTTTAATATTGCAGAGCAGCATGTTTTCTGTTACATTTGAAACGAAGAGCTGTTGCAGGAGAGAGCCTAGCTGATCCTGTGATGTGATTCCACTAAGCTGATCTATAAGGTATGGGGTCCCCCATGCAAGCCTAAGAGACCTTCTATTAGTCTAAAAATAACTTATTAGTTGTTAGAGAAAGGAGGGTGGTCGCTTTCCACTGTCATTATTATTATGATTGCTCCTTTCATTTTCTATGGTATTGTAACAATGCGTCTCTAGGGGCACTGTCACACCGCTCAACGTGACTGGCAGTTGTGGCAGGTGCACTTGCGTGCGCATCGGTTTTGACAGTATTGGCAAATGCACCTCTTCCAACACCCACAAAGTCTGTGGTAAAATACACTGTGCCATCCCTTTACCACAATACTGGTTGGTTTGTCATCGATCTAAAGTATATACTAAATAGCCAAACTCCATGCCATGCCATAAACTGTATGTACCACAAACTGAAAAGAATGTGAACGAAAACTTTTCACCGGTAAAATACCTTTGGTTTTCCTATTTCGTATTATGGATATTAGTACATGTTTGTCCCCTAAAAAGTTGCCTCGTATACTAATTAATACCTAGTTTCTCCCACAGTCATAGCTCTCTCAGCTGAGATCTGTCCACACCCCCCACGTTCGTCCTTGCAGCGTGCCTATTCTCATGGGCGGGTCCCTCCTATAAAAGGAGATCATGCCCGAACGTACACGCTCGTTATTCTCTCGCTCACTTGAACTTCAGAAGCGGGTGTTGCTGTAGCGGTTCATCTCAGCGGTTCCCGATGGTGTGGAAACAGTTAGTCAGCTGCCATACTGACTCCAAAGAATAACGCAAAGCGGAAGGCGATATTACCCAACGGATTCCGGGTAAGAGCGCTCCAGTTCTTTTTTTGCAACTAGGCATTAACGCGTCTTGAATTTTTGGACAGAACATTGCAAGTTGTCGTAATCTAGAAACACTGAAAGATTGCAGCATTGAAATATTGCGAAACCATAGGTATTGCTTTGATATTACTCTACGGATTCCTTGATCTCCAAGGATAATTTTTGGGAAAACTTCAGCGGACTATTTGGAGAACTGAATAAACATCACAGTTGTATAAAGTTGCGTGGCAGGTCCTGCATTCCATCGTGTTCAATATTATTAGGGACAGCAAGTGGTCGAAAACGTAGATAGGTATAATTGTCACCCATATAATATATATATGTGTGTTTTATTGTAGCTTTCCCACTCGAAGTTACTTGTCTGACTAAACAGTAGGGAAATTCAGGTGACTGTTTAAACTAATATTGCTATTTAGCCAACCTTCTACTTAAGCTTCAATAAGTAACGTGCTGCATACTTCTTTGCAGATCTCCTTCCCAGTATTTCCCTACCCAACACCCTTTCCCCCACCTGGCCACTCTAATCGTCTGTGTCATAATGACAATCAGATTTGGAGGTGCCTGGAGGTGGACCCTTCTAGCATCGTGCAAGCCCTGAGAAACGGCACCTTTGACAGAATAACGAGCCCACAGGACTCGGGGAGCCGTTGAGACCGTGGGGGCATTGGGGCTCCCCCCACAGTCCCCAACAGTGAGGCCAGGTTCCAGGGGATGGGGTCCTCGGGCCCGGAATTGGCCACGGGAGGGGGGCCGACGCGGCCCTCTTCTCGTTTGCTTTTAAAAAAAAATAATGAACATGTCGGCATGATTCGAGGGATGGGGTCTCCCAGGCGAATGTAAATTAGTGAAAGTTGACTTTTTTTAAATTTATTTTTTAAATCGAGTTGCGACTCTAATGTGGCTCTCAAAACGGCCCCCCATGTGAAAGCGATGGGTGCACAGCTCTCAGCGCGGCACTCGAGTACTTCCTAAGACTTTCAAACACCGAGGGGTATACTATATTCTGAAGGACACAATGCCGAGTTAACAACACTTTATCACAGCCAAAATGGTGATAAATTTAACGCACCATTCACAAGCTGGAGCAAACACCCCATATCACCAGTTTACCAGAAATAGCAGCCTCAAAAAGCATCGTCACGGATTACCCCGGCAAATATTGTGAATGAGATGCAGAGTAGGCGTACCCGTGCAAAAAGAAGCGAACACATCACTTAGCAAGTTTCTCAACCACCAGCAAGATCGTCGAAGAGAGTACAAAACAGGCAATAATGTGTGTTAGTAGCAGGAAGTTTACACCTGCTCTGACCTGGTGTAAAGTCGGACTAAAACCTGCAACATGAAAAGAAGTCAAGCCCAGAGAGCCACACCTGAATGACAACAGATGCAATGGAGCCAACAATCATGCAGCTCGGATACCCAACACTGCTCCGACAGCCCCCGCCATCAGCCCCTTGTCCGCCATCCCCTTTTACCCCCACAAACAAATGTGACAGCAACCTTAGGAAATTTGGAACGTAACAAATTGGCTGATGTCGCACAATTATATTTAAGAAAATGCATGTGAGGTTGAACAAATAAGAATCTCCGTCATCTATGGATTTACATATAACACATTTTATTTAAACAAAACAACAAAATAAAAGTAGGCACAGGCATGGTGTGTCATCCCTCGACAATTTGTGAATCACAGCCTGCAAGACAAAAAGAAAGATAAGATTGTGCGTCATGCGTCCATCAAAGGAGAGAGAGAGAAAGAGTGAGAGAGAGGAAGAGAGAGAGAAAGAAAGAGTGAGAGAGAGAAAGAGAGAAAGAGTGAGAGAGAGAGGAAGAGAGACAGTAATAGTGAGATACAAGGAAGAGAGAGAGAAAGAGAGAAACAGTGTGAGAGAGAGGAAGAGAGAGAGAGTAAGAGTGAGAGAGGAAGAGAGAAAAAGAAAGAATGAGAGAGTGGAAGAGACAGAGAAAGAGAGAGAGTGTGAGCGAGGGAAAGGAAGAGATAGAGAGTGAGAGAAAGAAAGAGTGTGAGTGACAGAAAGGAAGAGATGGAGAGGGAGAGGGAGTGTTGACACTGTGGAGAAAATCCTCACAGCTCACCTTTCTGCCACCGGTGTGTCTCCAACCACATGCCGGGACATAGTGCAGCCCTCAAGTTTAGTCATCTGAAAGATAGTATAGAATCAGTAGTGGCAGAGTACATACAATTGCACAAGCGTAATTTTCTGTTTCACCCCTGCGCACCCAGGCTGACTCAGTGGAACTGAAGTCATCACCACATGGCGGGAGTTCCGTGTAGGGGGAGGGGGTCGTCAATCTGTGAATCACAGCCTGCTAGACAAAAAGCAAGATAATATTGTGCATCATGCGTCCATCAAAGGAGAGAGAGAGAGAGAGAGAGAGAGAGAGACCGAAAGAGTGTGAGAGAGGAAGAGAGAGAGAGAGAGAAAGAAAGAAAGAGTGAGAGGAAGACAGAAAGAAAGATAGAAAGAGTGAGAGAGAGAGGAAGAGAGAGAGAAAGAGAGAAACAGTGTGAGAATGAGGAAGAGAGAAACAGAGGAAGAGTGAGAGAGAGAGAGAAAGAGAGAAAGGGTGAGAGAGAGAGGAAGAGCGAGAGAAAGAGTGTGAGGGAGAGAAAGGAAAAGATGGAGAGGGACAGTGAGTGTCCACACTGTGGACAAAACCCTCACAGCTCACCTTTCCGCCACCGGTGTGTCTCCAATCACGTGGTAGGACATAGAGGAGCCCTCAAGCTCATTCATCTGAAACATAGTCCAGAATCAGTAATGGCAGAGTACATACGACTGCGCACACCTGAAGCGCTGTCCCACCTTTGTGCATCCAGGCTGCTGCACCCCATCCACTTCCACTGTCCAAAGGTGTCTGCCTGCCGCTGCGCACCCAGGCTGCTGCACCCCATTCACTCCCACCGCTCAGAGCTTTCTGCCCGCGCCTGCGCACCCAGACCTCACTGCTCACCTTTCCGCAGACAGGGCACCCTCCACATCATGCAGCCCCACTCCGCAGGCCACCAGGTCTCACATTTGGTGCCGCGTCTTGATTTTACCATGGCAGAGGACATACCAGCGCACCTGCCATCATCGCAGGTTGCACACCCGCTAAGCCCTTGCGGTGCCACTAACTCTGTGACCAGGGAGACCACGCCATGTGGAGGTAGGCCCCCATTGTTCGATGGCTCAGGCCTACACTGCTGTCCAGCAGGGCACACAAAACATGACCTGTCCGGATCACCGGGACGGGGCCTCATCGCAGGCTTCACACCCGTCCAGCACTTACATTGCCCCTACCTCAGTGCACGGAAAGTCACCGTCCCATGGTGGTGTGCCTTTGCCGGCCGCAGTACATCCGGTGCACTAAGTCTGAAATGGAAATGGCATGAAGCACGTGCGCCTGGTCCTTTTTATTGGCAGGGCCACGTGTCCTGTGATGCCTGTGCTTGACGGGTGTGGTGTGGGTGTAAACCAGCCATCAGGCAGTGGCTGTGGCATACTGACAACTAGACCTGTGAGCAGCAGATCACTACAATGAAAATCTGGGCCGTGTAGCGTTGTTGTCCCTCCTGGTATGCGTTAGTGGATTGGGATGGCCTGGCGTATGCCAGTCCTGTGTGAGGCTGAGAACAATGACTCCAGAGCTCTGGGTGTGGTTCCGTCCTGGGCTATATGAGGAATCAACTGATGCGGGTGTCCCTGTTGTAGTGCTGCCGCCACCCGGGCCGCAAGCGCCAATGTCTCACCCTGTGACCCAAGTCCTAAAACATGGCCAACATGGAAGGTAGGGGGAATCACTGACCCTACATTCATCCATCCTTTCACACATGAAAGATCATGCACATGACGTATCTGTGTAGATTTGAATGTTTATTGCACATTCAGTGGAGTGTTACAGCTGTAGCAATACAGGGCCATGCAAAGCCCAAATTTCCATTTTTGGCACATGGAGGGCAGCCAATTAGTGCCAAGCTCGTGCTCGGGGGTTAGGCTCCGCCAACATATGTACTTATCCAATTACTACGCCAATTCCGAAGCACTTATAAATTCACTATACACTTTCCTTGCAGTACTCTAATGATCCAGTCTCTACCTATGTGCTTATACAATGACAGAGACAAAGTTACATAACCAAAGTTTTCCCCACTGCCAGAGGTAAAATGGTTGCGAGGGCTGTCCACAGCAGAATGTAATGTGGTAGGGCCCAGGGGCAGCCTCATGCACATAATGAACACATGGACACAGTTAGATAGATAGCAGAACTTGGTACGGGCACGTGCGCTCGGACCCTTTTTATTACCAGGATCACATGTCCAGTGACGTCTGTGCTGGATGCGTGCAGGGTGAGTCTAAGCCAGCCCTCAGGGAATGGTTGGTGCTGGCAACAAGTACAACAGTAATCATCGGATCACACACAGAGATTCAGTCATAAAGGGTCCATGACTTGTGCTGCACTAAGTTAGGCGCACCAGATGTGAAATAATACACAAAAGATTCTACCGTAAAGCGTTCATGACTTGTGGGACACTGAGGTTGGGGCAGCAGAATTGAAATCATACACAAGAGATCCTATCATAAAGGGTCCATGAGTTGTGGTACAATGAGGTAGGGGCATCAGAAGCATTCGGCGTGTGCACAGCTAGCAATGATGCGGGATCCGGGAGGGCCGCACTGGTAGCAATGTCTGTAGCCTACTGGACTGCATCATCTGCAATCGTGACTCTATCTGAATTGTGAGCCCTGCAGTCTGCAATGTAGATGGAAGGCAGAAGTCAGGACAGACATCGAGGAATGCTTTTTGTCACTTCCTCTTGACAAAATCCGAGGACATAGAGTACAATTCTGTCTACAAATAATAAATCATGTTGCTATGTAAATTGTGAGCTCTGCTGACCACAGTGTAGGTAACAAAAGATAAAATATGTATGGAATACATTGTCGAAATGTGTAGGTTTCGTGGACGTTATAGTTAGTTGCCTACTGGACTCTGAAATTAATGAATCAAGACATAATTTGAATTGTGAGCCCTGCTGACCACAGTGTAGTCTGGAAGCAGCGGTCAGCAAAGGTCCACCGCCACGTGGCGTTGACTTTAGCTGCAAAGATTGGGAGAATTTGGTTTTCTTAACCGATTATAGTCTCTTACACAATTTGCATCGGTTCTAATCTTGAATTGTGAGCCCTGCTGACCACAGTGTAGACTGGAGGCAGTGGTCAGGAAGGACCCACAGTCACGTGGCATTGACCTGAGCTGTATAGAGTTAGTGGTAGGTGTGGTGCTCAGCATGTGAGCAGCCAGCGATTATGCGTGGTGTGGGTGGGTCGCACTGGGAGCAATGTCTCTTACCTACTGGACTGGGTCATCTGCAATCGTGACTAGGGGTGGGCGGAATTTGCGGAATTGTGTTACGCAAATCTCCGCGAAACGGTAAAAAATCTCCGCGAACACGCAGAAATTCCACGAACACGCGGAATTGCTTGTTCGCGATGCTTTTTTCCTGTTCACAATCGCTGTTTGCGTGCTTGGGGAGAAATATCTCGCGAACACGCATTTTGAGAACGCGAACAAGCTAAAAATTTCGCGAAATCGCGGAAAGCAGACTTTTGAGTAATTTCGCGTTCTCCGCAGAACGTGAAATTCCGCAAATTCCGCAAATTTCACGAGCGGAACGGAATTTGCAGCCCAGTCCTAATCGTGACTCCATCTGAATTGTGAGCCCTGCTATCCGCAGTGTAGATCGAAGGCAGTAGTGTGCACAGACATAACTCTGCGGTGCTGTGCTGCTGTGTTTGCAGGGGGCCTGTGTCGAGGAGGCCCGTGGTCATGGCGGCAGCCACATGGCAGTGTAAGGGCCGCCGCTCTGACAGAGGCGTTGGCCTTCACACAAGTGAACCACGCCGAGAGCCATGGCCAATTTATTCACACTTCTACACTGGAGTGGTGCACGTTGGACCAGCCCACTCCGCTTCCGCTTACAGGGGGAGACGAGACAGCTACATGACCAAGATGTTCCCCACTGCCTGAGGTAACATGGTTGCGTCCACTGCCCACAACACTACAAGCACCAGCAGTATATGTACACATGGAGAGGTTTGTGCTCTGCATAGTGAGGTCTGTCCAGCAGATCACCACTACACTTGGTATTGTGTGCATTATTATTGGTGGGTGAGTTGCGTCCTTCACACATGTTTGGTTGCCACATCTCGCAACATTCAGCTATTGTGTGGCTGAGGGGCCTTGCCGTTTTTGGAAGGTCCGCTGTCCTGTTGTGCACTGCCTCGGTGATAGTAGGCGGGGGTCCGGGGGTGTGGTCCTGAGAGTGGCAGTAGTGGGTTTTGTGCCCTTCTTGGGTGTCGGAGGTGCATGATCAGTGGCTCTATGACATGTGTTGGTCTTCAGATGTGATTCTGGGCTGGGCTCCCTTTTACACTGTAGGTAGTTGTCCTACTTTACACCAGTAAAAGGCAGATGTTACATTCCTACTGCTAACGCAGCTTATCGCCTGTTTTTGGCTCACACTGCAGATTTGGCAGCTTGTTGAAAATATCTGGAAGAGGTGTTTTCGTGTTATTTTTGCACAGGAACGCCTACTCTGCATATTATTAGCGTTAGTTGTTGCTCTCATTTGTGGCGATTTTTTTTTCCGGAAACTATTGCTGGAAAACTGGCGATATTGGCTGTTTCACCAGGTTAAGAATGGAATGATAATTTAAAATCACTGAAAAAATATAGGTTTAATGAACATTATAATTAGAAATTAGCATTTAAAAAACCTTTGAAATTCACTGAAAAAAAACATAGGTTTCAGGGACGTTGTAGTTAGAATTTAGCATTTAAAAAACCTTTGAAATTCACTGAAAAAACCATAGGTTTCATCGACGGTATAGTTAGTTGGACATTTCACTCGTACAAAACCAGAGAACTTTGAACGTTATAGTTAGTAGAGCTAACTATAACTTGCACCCCCGCAATGCACTGCTGATGACTAGGCCTGGGCTAAAATTCCGTTCCACTCACGGAAATTGCGATAATTTGACATTTTCGCGTTTCGCGGAGAGCGCGAAAATGTCAAAATTTCCACAATCCGCATTTTACTGGAAATTTTTTGCTTGCTTGTGCTGTAAAATAATACATTCTCGCGTGCGCGCGATTGCCTTACCTGAATCCCCGCGTTCGCCGACAAGTTTTCCCGATCTGGTCGCATTCTCCACGAGATGTTTGATTGTTGGTAGCCAGTTGCGCTGTCTCGTGACAGTTCGCACCCGCAGTAACGTCATTCGTCGCGCGATCACGTCTTTCTTCTCGCGATCATGCACCGCGAGACAAGTGAAAACAAGATGGCCGCGCCCGCGAGCAACCGCATGGGTAAGTTGGCGAGCTGCGACCATGCAGAAAATACCACGACCGGGCGGGAAAAAAGCTTCCACATCTTCGCGATATTTCCGCGTGTTTGCGGAGATTTTTACCATGTTCGCGATAATTTGCGAAAGTGAATTTCGCAAATTCCGCCCACCCCTACTGATGACGTCACATATTACATCACTCATGACATGGTCAGTGACATCACTGATGACATCATTGATGACATCTCAAATGGCATCACTGATGACATCACTGATGACATCATCCACGTGATAATCTGATGCACCACCTCACACCCTAATATAACCTTTGATACACCCCCTCTAAGATACAGACTACCATTTTCGAAACCACAGACAAATAAATAGCAGTTACTGTCTACCCACTGACTAATTCCTAGCAATACACATACATTCCCTCATTCACCCATACAGTTACTCATAAATGCAGTCACTCATCAATACAGCACTATTATATGTACTCATACATCTATACAAACACTCATACATCATCACTCATCCATAGAGTTATTGACACACCTAGCTAGTCATGTAAAGAATCAATAACACTGCCATTTACTCACCTATACAGTTATACATTCACTATCTAACCTATTCAGATACTAATATATACTTAATCTCTTATACAATCACTGACACAAGCACACACTCATTTATACAGCCACTCTCACAATTACTCACTCTCACATATAGTCCTTTATATACTCCAACACTCACATATACTGCCTTTCACATATGTAGTTACTCACACATATACCAGTGAGACATACATTCAATCACCAACACACTGATACATACACTCGCTCACCTATACAGCTATTTCCACATGTACTCTGGAACCCATACACCTAGTAAATTATACACTCACACATGTAGGCAGAAAGTCACCCACCGCCCACCCACCCACACACACAAACACTGAGGCACACATACAGATACTCATGCAACCAATAAGTAACCCATATAGACAGTCATGTAACTAATCATCAACCCATGCAGCAGCTTACACAGCAACTGAGAGACTGATACAGACATTCACACAGTTTAGTCACTAACCCTTGCATTCATTAAGACACATTTAATCACTACCTTATACAGTCAGTCGCACACCTATTAAATCCTCCACCCATACACTTATACACCAACTCAACTTCAATACACATTGGCATTAACATATATAAAATGTATTTAATAGTGCATTGCGGGGGTGCGAGTTATAGTTAGCTCTACTAACTATAACGTTCGAATTTCTCTGGTTTTGTGGGAGTGAAATGTCCAACTAACTATAACGTCCCTGAAACCTATGTTTTTTTCAGTGAATTTCAAAGATTTTTTAAATGCTAATTTCTAACTATAACGTCCCTGAAACCTATGTTTTTTTCAGTGAATATATATATATATATACATAAAACATATTTAAACTTTAAAAAAACACACATTCACTGGATGATGTCATCAGTGATGTAATTTGAGATGTCATCAATGATGTCATTGGTGATGTCACTGACCATGTCATGAGTGATTTAATATGTGACGTCATCAGAAGTGCATTGCGGGGGCACAAGTTATAGATAGCTCTACTAACTATAACAGCCGAAATTCTCTGTTTTTGTACGAGTGAAATGTCCAACTAACTATAACGTCCCTGAAACCTATGTTTTTTTCAGTGAATATATATATATATGTGTGTGTATATATATATGAGTATATATATTTATATATAACCTACTGGCGGTCGCCAGTAGGTAGTTATAGTTAGGACCTATTTTCCATAGGAAATCCGCAACATTCTATTCCCAATAAGTCTGGCGCCGGTTGACGAATCTTTGCGAAATTTTCCAAACTTTTGGTCAGCTCCGGTCCGCTCCTATACTGAAAGTTTCGTGGTGATTCGTCAAGCGGGGGCCAAAAAAAAAGGGGGGTCCCATAACACATTTTCCCCATGCAGTTTCCCATAGGACCTGTTGATGCAGCTACAGTCCGAACTGCTGAACGGAATTACACCAAATTTGGCAAAGAGGTAGTCCACAGTTCAGACTCGTGCTGTTTGCATAAATGGTGTAAATCCATTCAGTAGTTCCTGAGAAAATTAGAGAAAAAAAGATAGATATATCTATGGCCTCGGAGGATCCGCGCACCCTATGCACACCCTAAGCGCACCCTCTGCGAACCGAGCGTGCACTCTCCCGATCACACGCTGAATGCTAATTGGCTGTCAAGTGTCTGTTTACATTTTGTGCCTCGGTAGAAGCGAGGTTGATTAAGTAAGGGAAATAAGTGTGTGAAAGATGTAAAGGGGGCAGGGTAGAAATACTCTGACCCTCTAGTGTTGCTTAGGGGGTCCCAGAAGAACCCCCTGGGGCCCCCCTTTTTTTTTTTTTTTAAACGGCGAAATGCATGCAGGGTGCGCACATCCGGCCAGAAAAAAAAAAAAAAGTGAGGGCTTCCGCGCTTCGTTAATAATTAGCCCCCGGGGGGGCAAAATCCCGGGGGCAAAATCTTTAAAAATGAATGGGTGAGGGGGCTGCGTGACCCCCTTCTGGAGCCCTTGAGGGCCCTGGGGACTGCCACCACCTCCTACAGTGCCCTGGAGTGCCCAACCCAGGACACTGTTGTTTGCTATGAGAGGGCGGGAGTCTCCCGCCCTCCCAGCCGCCCTCCCATAGCAAACTTCGTTTGGATTTTGAAAGAGAGAGCAGGGAAACCTGCTCTCACTTTAAAAATCCAAATGATATTGCTTTTCCACAAGGGATGCTGCATGTTAGCAGCTCCCCATGTGGAAAAGCAATGCTGGCTCCCGAAGGACGCAGCGAGCCGCCTGGGACCGTGGGGGCGTTGGGGCTCCCCCCACGGTCCCCAATGTTTTTTAATAAACCCCGGGGGATGGGGTCCCCGGGGATAATAAAAATTAGTGATATGGGCTATTTTTTTTTTACGGTAAAATTAGGAGTTGCGCATCCTAACGCGCATCCTAACGCGTTGGGTGCGCGGATCCAAGGAATAAAAACTGAAAACCCCAACGCATACCGTACGTGGATGCTTTTGCACAGGGATCGAGTACGGTGCACATAGGGTGCACGAATCCCCCAAAAAATTGAGAAAAAAAAAAAAATAAAGTATTGAAAATATAGTTTAAAAAATATTTTTAAAAATATAAAAATATATATTTTTTAAAAATTACAATTTAATTGTATTTATTTTTTAAACAAATGAAATTTTTTAATTTTTAGAAGGATTAATCGAAAAAATAAGTTACAAAAATGGTGATAAAAAAGTATTTTAAAAAAACATAATTAAAAGAATTGACACACTGAAATAGAAACATTTAGAAATCCAATGAAAATCATTAAACATTATAGCTTTAGACATAAGTTATAGATAGGAATTAGCATTTAAAAAACCTTAGAAATTCACTGAAAAAACCATAGGTTTTCATGCACGTTATAGTTAGGAATTGGAATTTAAAAAACCTTAGAAATTCACTGAAAAAGCCATAGGTTTCAGGGGCGTTATAGTTAGCTGGACATTTCCCTCATACAAAACCCTAGAAATTCCTCCGTTATAGTTAGTTAAGCTAACTATAACTCGCGCCCCCGCAATGCACTGCTGATGATGTCACATATTACATCAGTCATGACATGGTCAGTGACATCACTGATGACATCACTGATGACATCTCAAATGACATTTCAAATGACATCACTGATAACGTCATCCAGTGAGTGTGTGTTTCTGTAAAGTTTAAATATGTTTAATATATATAGGGAAAGGCCTATGGAAGAATGAGTGGGTGTATAAGTGTGTAGCTAACTATAACGTCCCTGAAACCTATGTTTTTTTCAGTGAATATATATATATATATCTATATACATATATATATATGTATATAGATATATATATATATATATATTCACTTAAAAAACCATAGGTTTCACACATGTTATAGTTAGCTGGACATTTCACTCGTGAAAAACCATTGAAATTCCCCCGTTATAGTTAGTGCAGGCAACTATAACTCACGCGACCGCAATCCTCTGCTGATGACGTCAGATATTACATCACTGTATTTAGACACTTATTTACCCATGTCTTCTTCCATTAATTTTTAGCTATACATATATTACAAATTTTTTTTTTTCAGAAAGACACATATGTCATCAGTGATGTAATATCTGACGTCACCAGCAGAGGATTGCGGTCGCGTGAGTTATAGTTGCCTGCACTAACTATAACGGGGGAATTTCAATGGTTTTTCACGAGTCATATGTCCAGCTAACTATAACATGTGTGAAACCTATGGTTTTTTAAGTGAATTTGCAAGGTTTTTAAAATGCTAATTCCTAACTATAACGTGTGTGAAACCTATGTTTTTTTCAGTGAATTTGTACGGTTTTTTAAATCCTAAGTTATGTATTTATTTATTTTTTTTAAGGTTTTTCACCGTGCGCGCTCCGTGCGCGCACGGTTCGCTTCGGGCATCGTGCGCGCACTGTGGGCGCTCGGTGTGCTTCGCGCCCCTAGCGCCCACGTTACGCTATTCGTGGAATTTTTCCGTTTATACCGTACGCGCACGCTACGCGTACTCTGCGATTTTTTGTAAAAAAATTAAAATACATTTTGGCCCTTAGGGGTCCTTCTGGGACCCCCTGACAAAGGCTAGGGGGTCAGGAACTGTCCACCCTGCCCCCTTTTCACGTTCTCCACCTTTGTTTTTTATCCCCTCACACTGCGAGAGACAAAATGGCGCCCGACACTTCCTGGTTTCGACCGATTCGAATGTTTACTAAGATCTAACTACCAATTAGAATCACGCTCGTCCACAGCAGCGTGCGCGTACGGTAAGTTTTACCGTACGCGCACGGAGCGCACCTATAGATATATTTATGCTTTTAAATGCTATTTTCTCAGGTAATACCAAACAGATTTACACCAGACCTGCAAAAGGCACATCCCTGACCTGAGAACTACCTCTCTGCCAAATTTCAAGAAATTCTGTTCAGCCGTTCGGGCTGTAGCTTGGACTAAAGGTCCTATGGAAAAATGCATGGGGAAAACGCGTTTTGGGACCCCCCCTTTTTCTCAGCCCCCGCTTGACAAATCCCCCCGAGACTTTCAGGGAAGGAGCGGAGCGGAGTGCCCCACCTATTTTGAAAATTTCGCGAGGATTCGTCAATCGGCACCAAAGTTATTCCAAATAGAATGTTGCGGATGTCCTATGGAAACACGGTCCTAACTATAACTATCTACTGGCGACCGCCAGTAGATAATATATATATATATATATATATATATTACCTACTGGCGGTCGCGTACGGTGGCGTGCGCGAGCGCGATTCTGATTGGCCCTTAGATCTTAGTAAACATTCGAATCGGTCGAAACCAGGAAGCGGCGGCCGCCATTTTCTCTCTCGCACTCTGAGGGGGGAGCTGATAAACAAATGCCAAAAACATATAAAGGGGCTGTTTAGACAGCGCCCATGCACATAACCATGTTAGTTGAGTCTTCAATGATCCCCCAAGACAAATAACGGTAATTTTTAATTTTTCGAAAATTGCGCCGATTACGCTTACCATATGCTTACCGTACGCGTACGGTAATAAATTATAAAAAAAAAGAATCCACACTCTCTCCACCCCGTGTGGAAATGGTGGCCGAAGGCCACCATTTGTGCATGGCGTAATTAAACACAGCATTTCCCAAAAAAATTTCAACAGATTACCTATCACAAGGAAGCGCATAATATGTCCTCCATGTGCGCACGGTGCGCGAAGCGCATCGTGCGTACATGGCCCATCTAGCGTAACGAGGGCACGCGGTGCGCGTAGCGCACCGCGTGCCCACCGTGCGTGCACGGCACTAACTGCGTAAAGTGGGCGCGCGGTGCGCGAAGCGCACCGCGTGCTCACTGCGCGCACGGTGCACGCACGGAACGAACTGCGTTAAGTGGGCGCGCACGCCACGAATGGCGTAAAGTAACTTAGCATTTAAAAAACCGTACAAATTCATTGAAAAAACCATAGGTTTCACACACGTTATAGTTAGGAATTAGCATTTAAAAAACCTTGCAAATTCACTGAAAAAACCATAGGTTTCACACATGTTATAGTTAGCGGAAATTTTACTGATAAAAAACCAATGAAATTCCCCCGTTATAGTTAGTGCAGGCAACTATAACTCACGCGACCGCAATCTTCTGCTGATGACATATGTGTCTTTATGAAAAAAAAATATTTGTAATATATGTATAGCTAAAAATGTATGGAAGAAGACATGGGCAAATAAGTGTCTAAATACAGTATTAGCATCAGCAGAGGATTGCGGTCGCGTGAGTTATAGTTGCCTGCACTAACTATAACGGGGGAATTTCATTGGTTTTTTATCAGTAAAATTTCCGCTAACTATAACATGTGTGAAACCTATGGTTTTTTCAGTGAATTATATATATATATATATATACACATATATATACATACATTTAAACATGCAGCCTAAGACCATACAGCAGGCTAAGATGCCAAAATTGCAATGGATTTTTCATTTAAAATAGTCACGTTTAGAAAGTATTTTATTATATAAAAACATGCACTACTTAGTGTTTTGACATAGCACTTTATTTTCAAGGAAAAATGCAAGTAATAGGCAACTAGCCCATAGGCTGCATAGACAAAATAACAACAGTGATAAAAACTGGCGCCGTGCCTTAAGGACCTCCAAGAGTTCCCTGCCCCCATCATGCAAGAACAAAACGCTACTGTACTAGAGGTGTTCCGAGGTATGGGCGGGTGGCTTATGACTTTGATGAGTATACGCCTGGAAGAGAACTAGGATTACAGGTAAGTAACTTGTCCTACTCTTCTAGGGGATACTTATCAATAGTCATAAGCACTGAATAGCAAGCCCATACCCACTATCCTGCGGACGAAATCCAGTACAGTCACATCAATATACTCCAAGGAAAAATTATCCACACAGATTCCTTAGAGAGGCTTGACCAAACTGAGCATCCGCCTGAGTGTCAGATTCTAATCATTAATGCAGAGTAAATGTGTGCATCGATCACCATGTGGCAGCTTTACAAATGTCTGCAATCGGTACATTCCTGAGGAGAGCTGTGGTAGAGGCCTTTCCCCTGGTGGAGTGAGCCTTTGCTTTACCATGGGAGATGTTTGTTAGCTAACTGGTAAGACAAAGTAATACATGAGACTTTTCATCTAGAGATGGACTATTTGGAAGCTGAACAACCAGTACTTATGGAACAATAGTTTACAAACAGGCAGTCTGATTTTCTTAAAGCCTTGGTTTTGTCTAGGTAGAACTTAAGAACCCTCTTAAGGTTTAGGGAATATAAAGCCCTTTCTGCATGACTTGAAGGATTCGGAAAAAAAGGAAGAGTGATTGTTTGGTTAATATGGAAATCCGTGACCACTTTAGGTAGAAAACTCGTATGATTTCTAAGGACCACCCTGTTTGCATGGAAAACGATACAAGGTTCTTTACAACACAGAGCTTGTTTCTCGCTCAGTCTGCGAGCAGAGGTAATTGTGACTAAAAAAGACACCTTCCATGACAAATGCCGCAGAGAAGCCTTCTGAATAGGCTTGAATGGGGCATCAATCAATTTTTCAAGAACAACATAAAGTTCCTATAGAGGGGACAGGGATTTGATTGGTGGGAAGTCTTTTTTTAACCCCTCAGGGAAGTCTTTAACCACAGGTATCTGAAAAAAATAAATCTACATGGGAGATTTTCTGTATGCTGTAATAGCTGCTAAATGAACCCTTATAGAGGAAAACTGAAGGCCTGATTTTGCCAGGTACAGTAGGTAAGGTCACCTACTCCTACCCCAGAATGGGAGCATTATTACTATTGAAGCACCATAAGTAAATGGTTTTCATTTGTAAGCATACGACTTTCTGGTGGATGGTCTTCTCGCCTCCTTACGGTTGTTCATACAGATTGTGTACAAGGCTAGATGCCCATACTGGAGGACCTCAGGAGCCATGCCGTCAATCTCTCAATCTCAGAGATGAGAGGTTGGGTGGAACACCTTCCCCCGTGTTTGGATAGTAAGTCCAGTCGGCACAGTAATCTCCTATGTGGGGTCTCAGAGAGTTGAAAAAGATCTGGATACCACCACTGACAAGGTCACTGGTGCAATCAGTATCATTCTGGTCTTGGCCCTGTAGAACATGTTGATCATTAGAGAAATACGTGGAATTGGAGGAAAAGCATAAAGTAATGTCTACGAACATTTGATCAAAAGTGCATTTACTCTGGAGCCTGGTTGGAGGAACTTGGATTCAAAGACAGGGCATTTTGCATTTGTTGCATCCACAAATAGGTCGATGTCTGGAAAACCCCATCGTTGGAAGATGTACTGTGTGACTTCGTTGTTTAGCACCCAGTCGTGAGCTTCGACAAAGTTCTGACTTAGAGAGTCAGCATGAACGTTGATAGTACCTAGGAGGTGAATTGCAGAAATGGTTAACTTCCTTGCGAGTAGCCACTTCCATATGGTTTGAGCCTCCGGTGAGAGGGTTCTTGACCTGGTTCCTTTCTATTTGTTCAGGTAATACATGGTTGAATCAACAGGGAGCGTGTGCGAATGGACGGGAGCAATGACTTGAGTGCAAGATGTACGGCTCTCAGCTCTAGCATATTGATATGATACCCCTGCTCTGTCTCTGACCCCAGACCTTGTACTTGAAGAGGACCCATGTGAGCCCCCCAACCCTGGAGGAAAGCGTCCATGACAATTGTCTGAATGGGAAGATCCTGATGAAAAGGTACTCCTTTCAGCAGATGCGATCGTTCCATCCACCATTTGTGTGAATCCCTGGCTGACTGAGGGAGAACCACAGAGTATTCTTAATGGTCTGAGACTTGTGACCACTGATCCTCCAAAGTTTGCTGCAGAGGACGCATTTGTAGTCTGGCATTCGGGACAATGAAGATGCATGATGCCATCGAACCCAGAAGTGAGGACACTTGTCTGACCGTGGGTAGGCGAGAGCTGTGGAGAGTGCAGCACTTGTCATATATTGAACCTCTGAAGGACACACGCTTGCACTTATGGTATCCAGAGAAGCTCTAGGTAATGAACCTTTTAAGTCGGGTTGAAAATCGACTTCTTGTAGTTGATTTGTAGGCCCATGTAGCCTAGCACTCGTATGTAGCATTGGAGGGGATTCTGCAGCTAAGTGGGTGGTGAGCTTTTCAGCAACCAATCGTCCAGATACCGGTAGACATAGAAAAGCAGCTACTACTGCCATGCATTTTGAGAACGCGCAGGGGGCTGATTTGAGCCCGAATGGGAGGACTTTGAACTGGAAGTGTTGAGAAGCCACTTGGAAACGCAGGAGTTTCCAATGTTTCTTGGAGATTGACAAGTGCGTATGCGTCCTGAAGATCTATGGAACACATCCCATCCGCCTGATGGAGTTGGGGAAAAATCTGGTGCAGCACTAACATCTAAAATTTCTCTTTGCGGATGAAATTGTTCAAACGTCTAAGATCGCGTATTGGTCTGTATTCTTGGGTAGGACCTCTTTTCAGAACCAAGAAGTAACTGGAATGAATTCTCTGTTGCTGTTGTGGAAAGGGAACTTCCTCTAGAGGGTCTTTTTTTATTAGAGTATTCACCTCTGCCTGTAGCAAGTGATGCTGTTGGACATACGTTCCCCAAAGTGGTACTGATGGAGGTCGAGATTTGAATCTAAGCAAGTAACCATTCTGCACAATATTGAGCACCCAGTCATCTCTTGTGCTCTTTCTTGACTTGTCCAGGTGAAACATGATACTTCCCCCCACCGGAGTGGGCAACGGGGATGGGGAAGCCAGTGCTCATTGTTTTGCAGGTTGCTTTGCTGAGGAAGGTGTCTAGGGGCTCCTCCTTCTCGTCCTGGTTGACGCTGGTGGTAATGCAACTTGGGCTGCTGTTGCTCAGCTGACCAGTGATGGGCTTGATCCCTCTGTTGAAAATGCTGATGGTCGTATGGTCGGTACTTGCGTCGAAAATCCTTACGCTGCTCAAGGCCGACTTCCTTTAAAGTGTCCAATTCTGGTTTCATCTTGGACTTTTCATCATCAGCATGAGCGCCGAATAAGGAGGTACGACTGAAAGGAAGGTTCATAATCCTGCGCTGTGCTTCCGGTTTAAGACCAGTGAGCCACAACCAGGCCCAATGCCTAGCACAAATATTGTGGGAGAACCCATGTGCTGCCAAATCCGAGGCATTCGCAGCTGCCCTGATTATCTGGTTCGCAACAAGACCATCTTCCTGCAAGATCTCAAAGAAGTCTTGTTGGTCTTCCTTGGGCAGCTTATCTGTGAATCTAGGCAGAGTCCCACAAAGCCCTATTGTACCTCCCTAGGGGTGCCAAGGCACTAGCTACCTTCATTTTCTTTCCTAGGGAGTCCATGTGCTTACTCTAGTTCTCAGGAGGTACTGAAGAGGATGTTGCTCCAGGATGTGTCTTTCTCTGCTGCTGCCACTTTAACGGAAACAGGTGGAGGATCTTCTCTTAGGAACAGTGGATCCTGGTCTGGCGCCTTGCTTTTATTTGTGATGCGTGGGGGAGCCGACCCCACCACAGCTGGAGTTAAAAAGGTCTGCAGTGCTGGTTCAAGCAGCCCAGGGACCAGAGGAAGCAAGGGCCTTGCCAAAGACCTGTGATGCAGTGTCTCAAATTTTAACGATGAAGAGGTAGTCGGCACTGGCATATCAATGTTCAACTTATTGGCAGCACTGCAGAGAACTTCATTAAAGGTAATCATGTCAACCACTGGAGACACCCTAGCTGGAGGAGTAGCAAAAAGAGTCGGCGAGTAATGTCTCACAGATGACAGTGATGATGCAGACAATGACAGTGATCTTCGTCTGCTTCTTCATGATCTGGAGGAATGATCATCTAAGTGGTGTTCTAGATCGAGATCTTCGAGCCGGAGGAGACCACGTTCTCCTTGGAGATCTGTGTGGAGATCTTCCCGTAGATGTAGCGAGTGGAGGGCCAGCAGAGACACTAGAAAGAGAGTACATTTGCGAGAAGTCTGACCCTGGACTTCTAGGTGGAACTCTCCAATGGCGAACACTCTGCAACCATCTTGGAGACAGATTAACAAGAGGTGTCTGCTTTCCAGGAACCAGAGATCCCTCTGGCGTGATTTGCATGATCTTTATGCCTGGGGAAGAAGATGCTTTTCTTAATGTCGATTGTCTGGATCTCGATGTGGATCTCTGCCTTCCCAGTACCTCCATCGATGACGAGGGGGGCCTCGACGTCGTGATGCCTGTCACCGCCGTAAGTTTCTTGGATGGCGAGGAAAGTCTACGCTGTTTCTTCTCCGGCAAACACCGTGTGGAGACTGCGAGAATACTTCGACGTTGAACCTCGGACTGGAGCCGGTGACACAAGACTGTGACTCTCTCGACGCCGACCGCCTATGTGACTGTGGCTGGATCCTCGAGGTTGACCAACTATGTAATTGCGGCAGGGTCCTTGACGTCAACACTCTCGACGCCGGCTGTACCTGCTGCAATAGCGGCAGATTTCTGGACACCGACCGATGCATCGACGTCAGTGAATGGCGACGCAGGAGTATCTTCGACGCTGACTCAAGAACGCTCTTCAATGTTGACTTGCGCTTCTCAAATCTCTCATACTCCAAGGCTGAAGCAATGGGTCTTGACGTTGACTTCCTTTTCGACGTCTGAGGCTCTGACCGCCTCAACGGCGATCTGTCCCTCAACGTTGTCATATGCCGTGTATGTTTTTTCGACGTCGATCGTGACGCCGAAGGGGAACAATCAGGTATCTGCTTCTTTTTTGATGCTGGTGAAGCATAACAATGCCGTTTCTTCTCTGATCTGTCCATGGCTGCTTCCAAGGCCACTTTGTGATCCCATTCCTCTCTCCAGCAAGGCATGTGATGTTTTATCTGTCTTTCAGTGTTCTCTTAGAAAACTGCTTGCAATAATAACACTTCTCTGGATTGTGTGAGGATGGCAAACACAATACAGACAGAGTGTGGGTCAGATTTTGCTATCTTCTTCCCACAGGAAGAACATTTATTGAACAATTCTGGCATTTGTGACAGAAAATATTTTCAAAATTGTCAGAAACTTTACTAGGTTTTTTAAAGATACTGCGTAGATGTTTTTCAACAACATACATTTATGTATATAGTAGTATATATTATTGAATATGCTCCGAGGTCCCCACGAATGGGCGGGACTATTCAGTGCTTGTGACTATTGATGAGTATCCCCTGGAAGAGAACTATTGCACTGCAAATAGTTTGCAGAGTGGGGTAGTAGGGAGGGCGTTAAGGACTCTGCGGTTATACTATGTCTCTACCAGATAATGTGTTACTGAAGGTAAGTAACTTGTCCATCTGATAAAGACCTCTAACCACAGATTCCTTAACTTTGAATTAAATACCATAGCTATACCCACCCGGAGGAGGGTATGCAAAAGAAATTCTACAAAAGTCTTAGAAAGCGCCAGTCGATCTATATTAGTAACAGACCAGACGGGAGCAGGTATTAGATGAAAAGAAGCAAGAGCTCCTTATAAAAACTGTGGCTCGGACCACAGGTAATGCAAACACAACAGTTGATGGACAGAATGCAGAACAATGTCATACATTCACCCCAGTACAGAGATCTGGGCCTAAATCCATCGTTTTTTTGCTCACCATGCCATTCCAGATTGAACCCAGCCATATGCAAATCAGTCTTGACCCTGTGCCTCATGGGAACAGTCCAGCCCGAACTGCCAAGCTAGGTCCTCCCTGGACTGGAACCAAGCATCCTAGGACCGGTTTCGGGGTTTCACCCCTCTTCAGCCAGGATAGCTTGATTCCAGCGGCATGGAGAGCACGGGACTCACGTCTGAGCATACCCGTCCCACTCAGGGTGACAAATGCAAACACAACAGTTGATGGACAGAATGCAGAACAATGTCATACATTCACCCCAGTACAGAGATCTGGGCCTAAATCCATCGTTTTTTTGCTCACCATGCCATTCCAGATTGAACCCAGCCATATGCAAATCAGTCTTGACCCTGTGCCTCATGGGAACAGTCCAGCCCGAACTGCCAAGCTAGGTCCTCCCTGGACTGGAACCAAGCATCCTAGAACTGGTTTCGGGGTTTCACTCCTCTTCAGCCAGGATAGCTTGATTCCAGCGGCATGGAGAGCACGGGACTCACGTCTGAGAATACCCGTCCCACTCAGGGTGATAAATGCAAACACAACAGTTGATGGACAGAATGCAGAACAATGTCATACATTCACCCCAGTACAGAGATCTGGGCCTAAATCCATCGTTTTTTTGCTCACCATGCCATTCCAGATTGAACCCAGCCATATGCAAATCAGTCTTGACCCTGTGCCTCATGGGAACAGTCCAGCCCGAACTGCCAAGCTAGGTCCTCCCTGGACTGGAACCAAGCATCCTAGGACCGGTTTCGGGGTTTCACCCCTCTTCAGCCAGGATAGCTTGATTCCAGCGGCATGGAGAGCATGGGACTCACGTCTGAGCATACCCGTCCCACTCAGGGTGACAAATGCAAACACAACAGTTGATGGACAGAATGCAGAACAATGTCATACATTCACCCCAGTACAGAGATCTGGGCCTAAATCCATCGTTTTTTTGCTCACCATGCCATTCCAGATTGAACCCAGCCATATGCAAATCAGTCTTGACCCTGTGCCTCATGGGAACAGTCCAGCCCAAACTGCCAAGCTAGGTCCTCCCTGGACTGGAACCAAGCATCCGAGGACCGGTTTCGGGGTTTCACCCCTCTTCAGCCAGGATAGCTTGATTCCAGCGGCATGGAGAGCACAGAACTCACGTCTGAGCATACCCGTCACACTCAGGGTGACAAATGCAAACACAACAGTTGATTGACAGAATGCAGAACAATGTCATACATTCACCCCAGTACAGAGATCTGGGCCTAAATCCATCGTTTTTTTGCTCACCATGTCATTCCAGATTGAACCCAGCCATATGCAAATCAGCCTTGACCCTGTGCCTCATGGGAACAGTCCAGCCCGAACTGCCAAGCTAGGTCCTCCCTGGAATGGAACCAAGCATCCTAGGACCGGTTTCGGGGTTTCACCCCTCTTCAGCCAGGATAGCTTGATTCCAGCGGCATGGAGAGCACGGGACTCACGTCTGAGCATACCCGTCCCACTCAGGGTGACAAATGCAAACACAACAGTTGATGGACAGAATGCAGAACAATGTCATACATTCACCCCAGTACAGAGATCTGGGCCTAAATCCATCGTTTTTTTGCTCACCATGCCATTCCAGATTGAACCCAGCCATATGCAAATCAGTCTTGACCCTGTGCCACATGGGAACAGTCCAGCCCGAACTGCCAAGCTAGGTCCTCCCTGGACTGGAACCAAGCATCCTAGGACCGGTTTCGGGGTTTCACCCCTCTTCAGCCAGGATAGCTTGATTCCAGCGGCATGGAGAGCACGGGACTCACGTCTGAGCATACCCGTCCCACTCAGGGTGACAAATGCAAACACTGCCTCGCCTCCCAGCACAGTTCGCCCCTTAGCATTGTGGTAAATGCAGTTCACAGTGATTCACCATGTCTGAACTGGGGTGGCGTGGTGAGCAAAATAACGATGGATTAAACCCAGATCTGTGACTGGGGGTGAATGTTTTACCAATGTGCAACATTCCGTCCATCATCTCGTGTGTTTTGCTGTTCGCCCTATGTGGGAAGGGTATGCCCAGACGTGGGTCCCGTGCTCACTACGCCCCTGGAGTCAAGCTAACCTGGCTGAAGAAAGGTGAAACCACGAAACCAGACCTAGGATGCTTCATTCCGGTCCAGGGAAGACATGGCTTGGCACTTCGGGCTGGACTGTTCCCATGAGGCACATGGTCAGACTGATTTGCATATGGCCATGTCTGAACTGGGGTGGCAGAGTGGGCTAAAGAACGGTGATGGATCAAACCCAGATCTGTCGACTGGGTGTGAGTGTTTGATTGGTTCTGATGCTCCGTCCATCACCACCCCCTTTTTTACCGCTTTGTTCGCCATAAGTTGGCAGGGTATGCTCAGACGTGAGTCCCTTGCTCACTTTGCCACTGGATTCAAGCAAGCCTGGCTGAAGACGGCTGAAATGCCAGAAACCGGTCCTAGGAAGCTTGTTTCCGGTCCAGGGAAGACATGGCTTGGCAGTTCGAGCTGGACTGTTCCCATGAGGCACATGGTCAGACTGATTTGCATATGGCCATGGCTGAACTGGGGTGGCAGAGTGGGCTAAAGAACGGTGATGGATCAAACCCAGATCTGTTGACTGGGTGTGAGTGTTTGATTGGGTCCGATGCTCCGTCCATCAAAACCCCCTTTTGTACCGCTTTGTTCGCCATAAGTTGGCAGGGTATGCTCAGACGTGAGTCCCTTGCTCACTTTGCCACTGGATTCAAGCAAGCCTGGCTGAAGACGGCTGAAATGCCAGAAACCGGTCCTAGGAAGCTTGTTTCCAGTCCAGGGAAGACATGGCTTGGTAGTTCGGGCTGGACTGTTCCCATGAGGCACAGGGTCAGACTGATTTGCATATGGCCATGGCTGAACTGGGGTGGCAGAGTGGGCTAAAGAACGGTGATGGATCAAACCCAGATCTTTTGACTGGGTGTGAGTGTTTGATTGGTTCTGATGCTCCGTCCATCACCACCCCCTTTTGTACCGCTTTGTTCGCCATAAGTTGGCAGGGTATGCTCAGATGTGAGTCCCTTGCTCACTTTGCCACTGGATTCAAGCAAGCCTGGCTGAAGACGGCTGAAATGCCAGAAACCGGTCCTAGGAAGCTTGTTTCCGGTCCAGGGAAGACATGGCTTGGCAGTTCGAGCTGGACTGTTCCCATGAGGCACATGGTCAGACTGATTTGCATATGGCCATGTCTGAACTGGGGTGGCAGAGTGGGCTAACGAACGGTGATGGATCAAACCCAGATCTGTTGACTGGGTGTGAGTGTTTGATTGGTTCTGATGCTCCGTCCATCACCACCCCCTTTTGTACCGCTTTGTTCGCCATAAGTTGGCAGGGTATGCTCAGACGTGAGTCCCTTGCTCACTTTGCCACTGGATTCAAGCAAGCCTGGCTGAAGACGGCTGAAATGCCAGAAACCGGTCCTAGGAAGCTTGTTTCCAGTCCAGGGAAGACATGGCTTGGTAGTTCGGGCTGGACTGTTCCCATGAGGCACAGGGTCAGACTGATTTGCATATGGCCATGGCTGAACTGGGGTGGGAAAGTGGGCTAAAGAACGGTGATGGATCAAACCCAGATCTGTTGACTGGGTGTGAGTGTTTGATTGGTTCTGATGCTCCGTCCATCACCACCCCCTTTTGTACCGCTTTGTTCGCCATAAGTTGGCAGGGTATGCTCAGACGTGAGTCCCTTGCTCACTTTGCCACTGGATTCGAGCAAGCCTGGCTGAAGACGGCTGAAATGCCAAAAACCGGTCCTAGGAAGCTTGTTTCCGGTCCAGGGAAGACATGGCTTGGCAGTTCGGGCTGGGCTGTTCCCATGAGGCACAGGGTCAGACTGATTTGCATATGGCCATGTTTGAACTGGGGTGGCAGAGTGGGCTAAAGAACGGTGATGGATCAAACCCAGATCTGTTGACTGGGTGTGAGTGTTTGATTGGTTCTGATGCTCCGTCCATCACCACCCCCTTTTGTTTTGTACCGCTTTGTTCGCCAATAGTTGGCAGGGTATGCTCAGACGTGAGTCCCTTGCTCACTTTGCCACTGGATTCAAGCAAGCCTGGCTGAAGACGGCTGAAATGCCAGAAACCGGTCCTAGGAAGCTTGTTTCCGGTCCAGGGAAGACATGGCTTGGCAGTTCGAGCTGGACTGTTCCCATGAGGCACATGGTCAGACTGATTTGCATATGGCCATGGCTGAACTGGGGTGGCAGAGTGGGCTAAAGAACGGTGATGGATCAAACCCAGATCTGTTGACTGGGTGTGAGTGTTTGATTGGTTCTGATGCTCCGTCCATCAAAACCCCCTTTTGTACCGCTTTGTTCACCATAAGTTGGCAGGGTATGCTCAGACGTGAGTCCCTTGCTCACTTTGCCACTGGATTCAAGCAAGCCTGGCTGAAGACGGCTGAAATGCCAGAAACCGGTCCTAGGAAGCTTGTTTCCGGTCCAGGGAAGACATGGCTTGGCAGTTCGGGCTGGACTGTTCCCATGAGGCACAGGGTCAGACTGATTTGCATATGGCCATGTCTGAACTGGGGTGGCAGAGTGGGCTAAAGAACGGTGATGGATCAAACCCAGATCTGTTGACTGGGTGTGAGTGTTTGATTGGTTCTGATGCTCCGTCCATCACCACCCCCTTTTGTACCGCTTTGTTCGCCATAAGTTGGCAGGGTATGCTCAGACGTGAGTCCCTTGTCACTTTGACACTGGATTCAAGCAAGCCTGGCTGAAGACGTCTGAAATGCCAGAAACCCGTCCTAGGAAGCTTGTTTCCTGTCCAGGGAGGACATGGCTTGGCAGTTCGGGCTGGACTGTTCCCATGAGGCACCAGGTCAGACTGATTTGCATATGGCCATGTCTGAACTGGGGTGGCAGAGTGGGCTAAAGAACGGTGATGGATCAAACCCAGATCTGTTGACTGGGTGTGAGTGTTTGATTGGTTCTGATGCTCCGTCCATCACCACCCCCTTTTGTACCGCTTTGTTCGCCTTAAGTTGGCAGGGTATGCTCAGACGTGAGTCCCTTGCTCACTTTGCCACTGGATTCAAGCAAGCCTGGCTGAAGACGGCTGAAATGCCAGAAACCGGTCCTAGGAAGCTTGTTTCCGGTCCAGGGAAGACATGGCTTGGCAGTTCGAGCTGGACTGTTCCCATGAGGCACATGGTCAGACTGATTTGCATATGGCCATGGCTGAACTGGGGTGGCAGAGTGGGCTAAAGAACGGTGATGGATCAAACCCAGATCTGTTGACTGGGTGTGAGTGTTTGATTGGTTCTGATGCTCCGTCCATCAAAACCCCCTTTTGTACCGCTTTGTTCACCATAAGTTGGCAGGGTATGCTCAGACGTGAGTCCCTTGCTCACTTTGCCACTGGATTCAAGCAAGCCTGGCTGAAGACGGCTGAAATGCCAGAAACCGGTCCTAGGAAGCTTGTTTCCGGTCCAGGGAAGACATGGCTTGGCAGTTCGGGCTGGACTGTTCCCATGAGGCACAGGGTCAGACTGATTTGCATATGGCCATGTCTGAACTGGGGTGGCAGAGTGGGCTAAAGAACGGTGATGGATCAAACCCAGATCTGTTGACTGGGTGTGAGTGTTTGATTGGTTCTGATGCTCCGTCCATCACCACCCCCTTTTGTACCGCTTTGTTCGCCATAAGTTGGCAGGGTATGCTCAGACGTGAGTCCCTTGTCACTTTGACACTGGATTCAAGCAAGCCTGGCTGAAGACGTCTGAAATGCCAGAAACCCGTCCTAGGAAGCTTGTTTCCTGTCCAGGGAGGACATGGCTTGGCAGTTCGGGCTGGACTGTTCCCATGAGGCACCAGGTCAGACTGATTTGCATATGGCCATGTCTGAACTGGGGTGGCAGAGTGGGCTAAAGAACGGTGATGGATCAAACCCAGATCTGTTGACTGGGTGTGAGTGTTTGATTGGTTCTGATGCTCCGTCCATCACCACCCCCTTTTGTACCGCTTTGTTCGCCTTAAGTTGGCAGGGTATGCTCAGACGTGAGTCCCTTGCTCACTTTGCCACTGGATTCAAGCAAGCCTGGCTGAAGGCGGCTGAAATGCCAGAAACCGGTCCTAGGAAGCTTGTTTCCAGTCCAGGGAAGACATGGCTTGGCAGTTCGGGCTGGACTGTTCTCATGAGGCACAGGGTCAGACTGATTTGCATATGGCCATGTCTGAACTGGGGTGGCAGAGTGGGCTAAAGAACGGTGATGGATCAAACCCAGATCTGTTGACTGGGTGTGAGTATTTGATTGGTTCTGATGCTCCGTCCATCACCACCCCCTTTTGTAGGACCACAGGTAATGTCAATAAAAACAGCCTTGAGGTATGGATCAAAGAAAACCCTCGCGCCAAGGGTTGCAGAACAACACCGTGCCAGAAGGCAACAGTCAAAAGCATGAGCACAATACCTGACCCCAAAAGGGTGAAGCAGTCTATGGACAGAAGAGGCGGAGGAAATAACAAATATCATGAACTCTACAGTCTCTTTCTTCGCAAGAATATTTGAGGGGCAAACATCTTGAAAATCAGAAAGGGGGGCTCTCGAAACACATCCGCACTAGAAGTAGGGTAATAATGTATTTTCCGCACAAGCAGGAAGAGAAAAACAAGAACAAAATTGAAGAAAAAACTCCAACCTGTCCTTGAAAAGATACTCTATTATCCCTAGGATAATTACTAGGGTCCCTAGACTTGAAAAAGAACTCACGTCATAGATAAAAGAGCATTGCAAGGATCCACACCTTGTAGAACTGGTAGAGACAGAAAGATGGCAGGTATCTAGATAAGAGTCTGCAAAAACGATGACCAAAAATGTTCAAATCTCCATAGCTCATACTGTGGGCATACATATATAGACATACCCACAATACGTGTATGTATATATATATATATTACCTACTGGCGGTCGCCAGTAGGTAGTTATAGTTAGGACCTATTTTCCATAGGAAATCCGCAACATTCTATTTGGAATAACTTTGGCGCCGATTGACGAATGTTCGCGGAATTTCAAAACTTTTGGCCAGCTCCGGTCTGCTCCTATCCTGAAAGTTTCACGGTGATTCGTCAACAGGGGGCCGAGAAAAAGGGGGGGGATCATAAAATACGTTTTCCCCATACAATTTTCCATAGGACATTTTGACGCAGCTACAGCCCGAACTACTGAACGGAATTACACCAAATTTGGCAAAGAGGTAGTCCTTAGTTCAGACTCGTGCCTTTTGCTTAAATGGTTTAAATCCGTTCAGTAGTTCCTGAGAAAATGACATTTAAAAGTACATATATATCTATGGTCTTGGAGCATCCGCGCACCCTATGCGCACCCAGCGCACACCCTGCCGTGCACGAGCTGTATTCTAATTGGCTGTCAACACTCCAAATCAGGAAGTGTTGGCAGCCATCTTGTGCCTCGATAGAGACGAGGCACAAGAAACCTAAAAAACAAACGTGAAAAACGAAAAAAGGGGGCAGGGTATAAACACCCTGACCCCCTAGGCCTGCTCAGGGGGTCCCACAAGGACCCCCAGTGCCAAAAAAGGCATTTTTGTAAAAAAAAAAAAATCGGTGAGATTCGCGCACCCAGCGCGATTTCGAACAAAAATTTTAACAGAAGAAGCGCGGACTCCTGCGCTTCTTTGGTAATGGGCCCCCAGGGGGCCAAATCCCGGGGGCAATAGTTATGTAAAGGGAGGCCCAGAGGGGCCCCCCAGCCCTGCTCTCTCTTCCAAATAGCAAAGCAGATTGCTTTTCCACATGGGGAGCAGCATGTTAGCTGCTCCCCATGTGGAAAAGCAATGCCGGCTTCCGCAGGACCGTGGGGGGATTGGGGACCCCCCCCATGGTCCGCAACGGAGTGGGCCAGCCCTGGGAGATGGGGCTATTAGTGGCCCGGGAGGGGGGCCACGCGGCCCCCCTCCCCAAAATGATTTTTTTTTTTTTAAATAAAAAAGGGCCGGCCCCGGGGGATGGGGTCCCCGGGGCCACAAGTGGCCACAGGAGGGGGGCAAGGCAGCTCCCCTCCCAAAATATTTTTTTTTTTAAAAAAGGCCCATGCCCCGGGGGATGAGGTCCCCGGGGCAGATTATGGCCTCGGGAGGGAGGCCACGTGGCCCCCTTCCCGATTTTTTTATTTTAAAGAATAAATTTGGGGGCAGGCCCTGGGGGATGGGGTTACCAGGGCCAATAAATTAGAAAAAGAAGAGGGGCTACACAGCCCCCCTTCTTAAAAATAAAAAATAAATACGGGATCGGGCCAGAGGCCACGCCCCCTTATTGCACTACTCTGCAAACGCGCCCCCTGGCGCGTTTGCAGATGGGGAACACATTCCCCATAAATACTGGGGGTCCCTGGGGGCCAACTAGCCCACCAGGTACATCGTATGTGCCAGGGAGCTGTGTTGCAGAGAGGTGTTCTGAGGCCATGCCCCTTTTTACACCTCTCTGCAACACATCTCTGTGGCACTTACTGGAGGTAGCTGGTGGGTTAGTTGCATCCCAGGGACCCTCAGTATTCAAGGGGAGTTAATCCCCCAACTTAAAACACGCCACGGGCGCGTTTGCACAGTGGTAAAGGGAGGGGGCGGAGCCTGAGTTCACATGTGTGCAAACACGCCCTGTGGCCCGGTTTAAGTTGGGGAATTAATTCCTTGTCAATACTGAGGGTTCCTGGGGGCCAACTAGCCCACCAGGTACCTCCAGTAAGTGCCACTGAGCTGCGTTGCAGAGTGTTGTAAAAAGGGGCGTGGCCTCTAAGCACCTCTCTGCAACACAGCCTCCTGGCGCATACTGGAGGTATCTGGTGGGCTAGTTGGCCCCCAGGGGCCCACAGGATTGAGGAGGAATTAATTATCTAACTTAAAACGCGCCACAGGGTGTGTTTGCAGACATATCACCTCAGGCCACGCCCCTTTCCTTCACCACTGTGCAAACGCGCCCTGTGGCACGTTTTAAGTTGGGGAATTAATTCTCTTTCAATACTGAGGGTCCCTGAGGGCCAAATAGCCCAACAGGTATCTCCAGTATGCGCCAGGGAGCTGCGTTGCAGACAGGTGTTCAGAGGCCACGCCCCTTTTTACTCCTCTCTGCATTGCAGCTATGTGGCGCTTACTGGAGGTACCTAGTGGGCTAGTTTGACCCTAGAGACCCTTAGGATTGAAGGGGACTTAATCTCTTAACTTAGAACGGTGACAGGGCGCGTTTACACAGTGGTGAAGGGAGGGGACGGGGCCTGACGTGATGTGTGCAAACACACCCTGTGGCGCGTTTTAAGTGGGGGAAAAAATTCCACTTCAAACCTGATGGACCATGGGGGCCAAGTAGCCCGCCAGGTGCTTCCAGGAAGCACCACTGCGCTGCTTTGCAGAGAGGTGGTGCAGGCCCCTTTTGACATCTCTCTGCCACACAGCTCTGTGGCGCTTACTGGATGTACTACGAATTCCGATTTGCTCACCTGTTATCAGGAGAGACCTCAGTGCTGCATCTTTGAGCCCAGTACTGATCCTGAAAAGTAATTCTAACCATATTTACCAGTAACTTGAATTTCCTTCCATAGGCTAGCATTGACTGGTTTCACTTGGAAATTCTTTTAAGTGTGGAGTTTTGGAACTTTAATATATTCCTATAAAATCAGCAGAACTACGAATTCCGATTTACTCACCTGTTATCAGGAGAGACCTCAGTGCTGTATCTTTTAGCCCAGCACTGACCCTGAAAAGTAATTCTAACCGTACTTACCAGTAACTTGTATTTCCTTCTATAGGAATCCATTGTCTGGTTTTCAGCACAAAAGTTTCTAAGTGTCTATTTTCACAAACTAAAAATATTCCTTAAAAATAACCTGTATGACTTAAACGCATTCTTTCAACTGTTTACAGGAGATGCACCAGTGCTGGATCCAGAATCCACCACTGAGTAAGAAAAAGTGACGATAACACTACTTACCTGCTAAGTGAATTTCCTGCCATAGGATAACATAGGTGATTCTATGGGAAAAAATTGGTGTCAACTTTTAAAATACAATAATATTCCTTAAGAATCACTACTGTAACCAAAACGCTTTTACTCAACTGTTTACAAGAGATGTCCAAGGACTGAATCTAGGATCCAGTCCTGTAGTTAGAAAAGTAATCCATATAGTAACTAATTGCATTTAACTAGAAATTCACATTGACCTCAATGGTGCATTGTGTTTGAAATTGTGTTGCCCATTGCAACAACTGTAACTACTGTACTTAAAAGTCTATTGCCTATTTGCAAAGTATTTAAACTAAAGAAATTCATTCTGAGAAAGTATATTTTGTAATGTAATGTATAATGTAGTGTTGGGTGTTTGCACCGTACATACGGGGGTGACGTGGGGGTCCGCACCGTACATACGGGGGTGGGGTGGGGGTCCGCACCGTATATACGGGGGTGGGGTGGGCGTCCGCACCGTACATACAGGGGTGGGGGTTCGCACCGTACATACGGGGGTGGGGTGGGGGTCCGCACCGTACATACGGGGGTGGGGGTCCACACCGTACATACGGGGGTGGGGGTTCGCACCGTACATACAGGGGTGGGGGTCCGCACCGTACTTACGGGGGTGGGGTGGGGGTTCGCACCGTACATATGGGGGTGGGGTGGGGTCCGCACCGTACATACGGGGGTGGGGGTACGTACCGTACATACGGGGTGGGGTGGGGGTCTGCACCGTACATACGGGGGTGGGGTGGGGGTCTGCACCGTACATACGGGGGTGGGGTGGGGGTCCGCACCATACATACGGGGGTGGGGTGGGGGTTCGCACCGTTCATACGGAGGTGGGGGTTCGCACCGTACATATGGGGTGGGGTGGGGGTCCGCACCGTACATACAGGGGTGGGGTGGGGATTCGCACTGTACATACGGGGGTGGGGTGGGGGTCCGCACCGTACATACGGGGTTGGGGGTTCGCACCGGACATACACGGGTGGGGTGCGGGTACGTCACGGACATACGGGGGGCTGGGGGTACGGCGTGGACATGGGGGGTTGTTCGGCACGTATGCGGGCACATGTTTGGACATCTCCATGGTTGCTATGGAGGTTCGCTCTGTACGGTGTTTTTACCATACGGTTGTGGATTCGGACGGACGGGACGGATCGTACTTGCGCGTTCGGACGTCGGTTTACCGAGTCGTACGTAAAACCGTCCGGGGACGTGTCGGACACTTTTTCCGACCGGAGGACGTGTCGGGGTATATTCCCAATGCGATTCGTATGGTGTTTTTTACATACGAATCGTACTTGCCAGTTTGTACGGGACTTGTACGATTCGTACGTAAAAAAATCCGGATACGATTCGTACGGGGAATATTTCTCCAGGATCGGAATCGGCCCCATACTGTCTTCAACACATACAAACAGTGAGTCACTCATTCATGCATCTATGCACTATGTAATACCCCCACCGAACCATACAGACACTCAGACACTCATACTGATACTCAAAAAACCAACTGATAACCTAGATACACACTCATGTAGCTACTCAACAACCCATGCAGCCACTTATACACAAAGTGAGAGACTGATACAGATATTTACATATTTAAAGATTACTTACTAACCCATGTATTCACTAAGATACACTTAAACAGTCAGTTATTGAATCAATTTTCCCCAAAATATTTATCCTTTTAGACACTTATATACCCATTCATTCTTGCATTGACCTTGAGATATACATGTATAAAACATATTTGATTTTCAGAAAAACACACATTCAGTGGATGATGTCATCAGTGATGTCATCAGTGATGTCATTTGAGATGTCATGAGTGATGACATGAGTGATGTCACTGACCATGTCATGAGTGATGTAATAAGTGACGTCATCAGCAGTGCACTGCGGGCGCGCAAGTTATAGTTCGCTGAACTAACTATAACGGGGGAATTTCAATGGTTTTGTATGACAGAAATGTCCAACTAACTATAACGCACCTGAAACCTATGTTTTTTTCTGTTAATTTGTAAGGTTTTTTAAATGCTAATTCCTAACTATAACGTGCCTGAAACCTATGGTTTTTTTAGTGAATATATATATATATTCACTGAAAAAACCATAGGTTTCAGACATGTCATACTTAGGAATTAGCATTTAAAAAACCTTAGAAATTCATTAAAAAAAACATAGGTTTCAGGGCTGTTATAATTAGCTGGAAATTTCACTCGTACAAAACCATTGAAATTCCTCTGTTATAGTTAGTTGTAATCACTATAACTCGCGCGCCTGCAATCCACTGCTGATGATGTCACATATTACATCATTCATGACATGGTCAGTGACATCACTGATGACATCACTGATGACATCTCAAATGACATCACTGATGACATCACTGATGACATCATCCAGTGAATGTGGTTTGGTTCGTTAGTTAAATATGTATGATATATATAGCAATCTGCATTGAAGGAGTGGATATATAAATATAAATATCTGGATGGAGCATTTAGTAGCAGTGTGATTGACTGTTTACCTGATTATTTTATAGTGTCTCACTAAATATATTGGATAGTGACTAAACTGTGTGAATATCTGTATCACTTTGTCAGTAGTTGTGTAAACTGCTGTACTAGTTGGTTACTAGCTATGTGAAAGTCTATATTAGTTGTTGATTAGTTAACTGAGTATTTGTATGGGAGAGTAAATGTGTGTGTGGTTCGGTGGGGTGTGTGTGACTGCCGAAAGATGTGTGAATAGTTGATTCAGTAGGTATATGAGGTTAAGACTACATGTTATAACAGTTGTTTGGGTGAGTGAATATCTTTATGGGTGTGCTGATGAGCAAATATATCTCTTAATGGTACATGTCCAACAAACTAGAAAAATAAAAGGCAGTGTATGTGACAGTTGTTGTATATAAATAAGTATACATAAGACTCAGTGATTGTATGAGTGACTGTATGGATAACTGTATACTTGTAATAGTGATTTTATAACACAATAAGTATGAGTTGCTATCTATATGAATAAATGAAGTGGTGTTTGTATATGTGTGTAGCTGAGTAAATGTAAGTAATATTCGTTGTTTGCATAAATGAGTAGGATGACTGCATAAGTGAATAGGATGTGTGCTGGTGTGTAATGTTGATATAGGTGTATAAGTATATTTGATAGTGTTCTATTGATCATTGACAGCATGTATGAGTGAATCTATAGGTAAGTGATTAGATGTGTGTGTAGATCTAGGATCTGATGTCATCAGTGATGTCAGTGACCATGTCATGAATGATGTAATATGTGACATCATCAGCAGTGGATTGTGGGCGCGCGAGTTATAGTGAGTACAACTAACTATAACGGAGGAATTTCAATGGTTTTGTATGTGTGAAATGTCCAGCTAACTATAACAACCGTGAAACCTATGGTTTTTTCAATGAATTTCTAAGGTTTTTTAAATGCTAATGCCTAACTATAACATGTCTGAAATCTATGGTTTTTTCAGTGAATTTCGAAGGTGTTTTAAATGATAATTTTTAAATGTAATAATAGTTATATGTATTATTTATACCGATTTTTACAGTTTTTTAACTGTTTATTTTTACATATATATTTTTAATATAAATGGAAATAAAAATGTTTTTTAAAATATTGAAACTGAAATATTGTTTTTTTTGTTGAATGTATAAGTGCAGAACTATAAGTGTGTTGGTTAGTTAGGATACTGCATGCATAGTGGATAGGGGTTTGAAGCAGTCCATGTGCTAATGCCTGGCTCGCTGCATTAGTACTTGGATACTGACTGAATGATTAGAGTACTGCAAGGAGAGTGCCTGGGTGAATTTATAAGTGTTAGAATTACTTTTCAGAATCAGTACTGGGCTGAAAGATGCAGCACTGAGATCTCTCCTAATAACAGGTGAGTAAATCGGAATTTGTAGTGCGGCTGATTTTAGATGAATATTTTAAAGTTCCAAAACTGCACACTTAGAAAAATTTCCAAGTTAAACCAGTCAATGATAGCCTATGGAAGGAAATTCAAGTTACTGGTAAGTACATTTAGAATTACTTTTCAGGATCAGTACTGGGCTCAAAGATGAAGCACTGAGGTCTCTCCATGTTCACGGGAGTACAATTAAACAGGAACAGGGGTGGGAGCACACCGCTTCAAATCCCAGCAAGGTTCGCCTCTGGCATTGTAGTAAATGCAGTTTCAGTTACTTGCTTGCTTCAAGACTGTTCGAGTGTTTCGCCACAGTTGGCGCAGATAGTGCTGATCTTTAGACACATGGTTCTGGTTCTTTAACCGTCATCAGTAGAGATTACAGTCTTTCAAATGTGGAGTTTGCTGAGTAGACTGCCAAAATCTTTCTCAGGTCAGGTACATTTAACAGGCATGCGGGTGCTTCATGCACGAGTTCGTCAGCTCAATGACTCACTGGAGTACTATTAAAAGAGGAACAGGGGTGGGAGCACACCGCTTCACCTCCCAGCAAGGTTCGCACACTGGCATTGTGGTAAATGCAGTTTCAGTTACTTGCTTGCTTCAAGAGTGTTTAAGTGTTTCGCCACAGTTGGCGCAGATAGTGCTGATCTTTAGACACGTGTTTCTGGTTCTTTAACCGTCATCAGTAGAGCTTACAGTCTTTCAAATGTGGGGTTTGCTGAGTATGTTACCAACATCTTTCTCAGGTCAGGTACCTCTCACAGGCATGCGGGTGCTTCATCCACGAGCTCGTCAGCTCAATGACTCACTGGAGAACTATTAAACAGGAACAGGGGTGGGAGCACACCGCTTCACCTCCCAGCAATGTTCGTCCCTGGCATTGTGGTAAATGCAGTTTTAGTTACTTGCTTGTTCAAGAGTGTTCGAGTGTTTCGCCCCAGTTGGCGCAGATAGTGCTGATCTCGAGACACGTATTTCTGGTTCTTTAACCGTCATCAGTAGAGATTACAGTCTTTGAAATCGGGGGTTTGCTGAGTAGGCTGCCAACATCTTTCTCAGGTCTGGTACCTCTCACAGGCATGTGGGTGCTTCATCCACCAGCTCGTCAGCTCAATGACTCACGAGAGAACTATTAAACAGGAACAGGGGTGGGAGCACACCGCTTCACCTCCCAGCAAGGTTCGCCCCTGGCATTGTGGTAAATGCAGTTTCAGTTATTTGCTCGCTTCAAGAGTGTTTGAGTGTTTCGCCACAGTTGGCGCAGATAGTGTTGATCTCTAGACACGTGTTTCTGGTTCTTTAACCGTCATCAGTAGAGATTACAGTCTTTGAAATCTGGGGTTCGCTGAGTAGGCTGTCAACATCTTTCTCAGGTCAGGTACCTCTCACAGGCATGCGGGTGCTTCATCCACAAGCTCGTCAGCTCAATGACTCACAAGAGTACTATTAAACAGGAACAGGGGTGGGAGCGCACCGCTTCACCTCCCAGCAAGGTTCGCAAACTGGCATTGTGGTAAATGCAGTTTCAGTTACTTGCTTGCTTCAAGAGTGTTCAAGTGTTTCACCACAGTTGGTGCAGATAGTTCTGATTGCTAGACACGTGTTTCTGGTTCTTTAACCGTCATCAGTAGAGATTACAGTCTTTCAAATGTGAGGTTTGCTGAGTAGGCTGCCAACATCTTTCTCAGGTCAGGAACCTCTCACAGGCATTTGGGTGCTTCATCCACGTGCTCGTCAGCTCAATGACTCACAGGAGTACTATTAAACAGGAACAGGCGTGGGAGAACACCGCTTCACCTCCCAGCAAGGTTCGCCCCTGACATTGTGGTAATTGCAGTTTCAGTTACTTGCTTGCTTCAAGAGTGTTCGAGTGTTTCGTCACAGTTGGCGCAGATAGTGCTGATCTCTACACACGTGGTTCTGGTTCCTTAACTGTCATCAGTAGAGATTACAGTCTTTCAAATGTGGGGTTTGCTGAGTAGGCTTCCAACATCGTTCTCAGCTCTGCTACCTCTCACAGGCATGCGGGTGCTTAATCCACGAGCTCGTCAGCTCAATGACTCACAAGAGTACTATTAAACAGGAACAGGGGTGGGAGCACACCGCTTCACCTCCTAGCAAGGTTCACACCTGGCATTGTGGTAAATGCAGTTTCGGTTACTTGCTTGCTTCAAGTGTGTTCGATTGTTTTGCCACAGTTGGCGCAGATAGTGCTGATCTCTAGACACTTGTTTCTGGTTCTTTAACCGTCATCAGTAGAGATTACAGTCTTTCAAATGTGGGGTTTGCTGAGTAGGCTGCCAACATCGTTCTCAGCTCTGCTACCTCTCACAGGCATGCGGGTGCTTCATCCACGAGCTCGTCAGCTCAATGACTCACTGGAGAACTATTAAACAGGAAAAGGGGTGGGAGCACACCGCTTCACCTCCCAGCAAGTTTCGCCCCTGGCATTGTGGTAAATGCAGTTTCAGTTACTTGCTTACTTCAAGAGTGTTCGAGTGTTTCGTCACAGTTGACGCAGAGAGTGCTGATCTCTAGACACGTGGTTCTGGTTCTTAATCTTTAACCGTCATCAGTAGAGATTACAGTCTTTCAAATGTGGGGTTTGGTGAGTATGCTGTCAACATCTTTCTCAGGTCAGGTACCTCTCACAGGCATGCGGGTGCTTCATCCACGAGCTCCTCAGCTCAATGACTCACAAGTGTACTATTAAACAGGAACAGGGGTGGGAGCACACCACTTCACCTCCCAACAAGGTTCGCACACTGGCATTGTGGTAAATGCAGTTTCAGTTACTTGCTTGCTTCAAGAGTGTACGAGTGTTTCACCACAGTTGGCGCCGATAGTGCTGATCTCTAGATACGTGTTTCTGGTTCTTTAACCGTCATCAGTAGAGATTACAGTCTTTCAAATGTGGGGTTTGCTGAGTAGGCTGCCAACATCTTTCTCAGGTCAGGTACCTCTCACAGGCATTTGGGTGCTTCATCCACGAGCTCGTCAGCTTAATGACTCACAGGAGTACTATTAAACAGGAACAGGGGTGGGAGCACACCGCTTCAACCCCCAGCAAGGTTCACACACTGGCATTGTGGTAAATGCAGTTTCAGTTACTTGCTTGCTTCAAGAGTGTTCGAGTGTTTCGCCACAGTTGGCGCCGATAGTGCTGATCTCTAGACATGTGTTTCTGGTTCTTTAACCGTCATCAGTAGAGATTACAATCTTTCAAATTTGGGGTTTGCTGAGTAGGCTGCCAACATCTTTCTCAGGTCAGGTACCTCTCACAGGCATGCGGGTGCTTCATCCACGAGCTCATCAGCTCAATGACTGACTGGAGAACTATTAAACAGGAAAAGGGGTGGGAGCACACCGCTTGACCTCCCAGGAAGGTTTCACCCCTGGCATTGTGGTTAATGCAGTTTCAGTTACTTGCTTGCTTCAAGAGTGTTCGAGTGTTTCGACACAGTTGGCGCAGATAGTAATGATCTCTAGACACGTGGTTCTGGTTCTTTAACCGTCATCAGTAGAGATTACAGTCTTTCAAATGTGGGGTTTGCTGAGTATGCTGTCAACATCTTTCTCAGGTCAGGTACCTCTCACAGGCATGCTGGTGCTTCATCCACGAGCTCTTCAGCTCAATGACTCACGAGTGTACTATTAAATAGGAACAGGGGTGGGAGCACACCGCTTCACCTCCCAGCAAGGTTCGCACACTGGCATTGTGGTAAATGCAGTTTCAGTTACTTGCTTGATTCAAGAGTGTTCGAGTGTTTCGCCACAGTTGGCGCGGATAGTGCTGATCTCTAGACACGTGTGTCTGGTTCTTTAACCGTCATCAGTACAGCTTAGAGTCTTTCAAATGCATGGTTTGCTGAGTAGGCTACCAACATCTTTCTCAGGTCAGGTACCTCTTACAGGCATGCGGGTGCTTCATCCACAAGCTCGTCAGCTCAATGACTCACTGGAGAACTATTAAACAGGAACAGGTGTGGCAGCACACCGCTTCACCTCCCAGCAAGGTTCGCCCCTGGCATTATGGTAAATGCAGTTTCAGTTACTTGCTTGCTTCAAGAGTGTTCGAGTGTTTCGTCACAGTTGGCGCAGATAGTGCTGATCGCTAGACACGTGGTTGTGGTTCTTTAACTGTCATCAGTAGAGATTACAATCTTTCAAATGTGGGGTTTGCTGAGTATCCTATCAACATCTTTCTCAGGTCAGGTACCTCTCACAGGCATGCGGGTGCTTCATCCACGAGCTCGTCAGCTCAATAACTCACGGGAGTACTATTAAACAGGAACAGGGTTTGGGAGCACACCGCTTCACCTCCCAGCAAGGTTCGCCGCTGACATTGTGGTAATTGCAGTTCCAGTTACTTGCTTGCTTCAAGAGTGTTTGAGTGTTTCGCCACAGTTGGCGCAGATAGTGCTGATCTCTAGACATGTGTTTCTGGTTCTTTAACCATCATCAGTAGAGATTACAGTCTTTCAAATGTGGGGTTTGCTGAGTATCCTATCAACATCTTTCTCAGGTCAGGTACCTCTCACAGGCATGCGGGTGCTTCATCCACGAATTCGTCAGCTCAATGACTCACGAGTGTACTATTAAACAGGAACAGGGGTGGGAGCACACCGCTTCAACCCCCAGCAAGGTTCACACACTGGCATTGTGGTAAATGCAGTTTCAGTTACTTGCTTGCTTCAAGAGTGTTTGAGTGTTTCGCCACAGTTGGCGCCGATAGTGCTGATCTCTAGACACGTGTTTCTGGTTCTTTAACCGTCATCAGTAGAGATTACAGTCTTTCAAATTTGGGGTTTGCTGAGTAGGCTGCCAACATCTTTCTCAGGTCAGGTACCTCTCACAGGCATGCGGGTGCTTCATCCACGAGCTCGTCAGCTCAATGACTCACTGGAGAACTATTAAACAGGAAAAGGGGTGGGAGCACACCGCTTGACCTCCCAGGAAGGTTTCACCCCTGGCATTGTGGTTAATGCAGTTTCAGTTACTTGCTTGCTTCAAGAGTGTTCGAGTGTTTCGACACAGTTGGCGCAGATAGTAATGATCTCTAGACACGTGGTTCTGGTTCTTTAACTGTCATCAGTAGAGATTACAGTCTTTCAAATGTGGGGTTTGCTGAGTATGCTGTCAACATCTTTCTCAGGTCAGGTACCTCTCACAGGCATGCTGGTGCTTCATCCACGAGCTCTTCAGCTCAATGACTCACGAGTGTACTATTAAATAGGAACAGGGGTGGGAGCACACCGCTTCACCTCCCAGCAAGGTTCGCACACTGGCATTGTGGTAAATGCAGTTTCAGTTACTTGCTTGGTTCAAGAGTGTTTGAGTGTTTCGCCACAGTTGGTGCAGATAGTGCTGATCTCTAGACACATGTTTCTGGTTCTTTAACCGTCATCAGTAGAGATTACAGTCTTTGAAATTTGGGGTTTGCTGAGTAGGCTGCCAACATCTTTCTCAGGTCAGGTATCTCTCACAGGCATACGGGTGCCTCATCACTGAGCTTGTTAGCTCAATGACTCATTGGAGAACTATTAAACAGGAACAGGGGTGGGAGCACACCGCTTCACCTCACAGGAAGGCTCACCCCTGGCATTGTGGTAAATGCAGTTTCGGTTACTTGCTTGCTTCTAGAGTGTTCGAGTGTTTCGCCACAGTTGACGCAGATAGTGCTGATCTCTAGAAACGTGGTTCTGTTTCTTTAACCGTCATCAGTAGAGATTATAGTCTTTCAAATACTGAGTTTGCTGAGTAGGCTGCGTACATCTTTCTGAGGTGAGGTACATGTCACAGGCATGCGGGTGCTTCTTCATCCATGAGCTCGTCAGCTCAATGACTCACGGGAGTACTATTAAACAGGAACAGGGATGGGAGCACACCGCTTCACCTCGCAGGAAGGTTCGCCCCTGGCATTGTGGTAAATGCAGTTTCAGTTGCTTGCTTCAAGAGTGTTTGAGTGTTTTGCCACAGTTGGCGCAGATAGTGCTGATCTCTAGACACGTGGTTCTGGTTCTTTAACCATCATCGGTAGAGATTACAGTCTTTCAAATGTGGGGTTTGCTGAGTATGCTGTGAACATCTTTCTCAGGTCAGGTACCTCTCACAGGCATGCGGGTGCTTCATCCACGAGCTCGTCAGGTCAATGACTCATGAGTGTACTATTAAACAGGAACAGGTGTGGGAGCACACCGCTTCACCTCCCAGCAAGGTTCGCACACTGGCATTGTGGTAAATGCAGATTCAGTTACTTGCTTGCTTCAAGAGTGTTCGAGTGTTTCGCCACAGTTGGCGCAGATAGTGCTGATCTCTAGACACGTGTTTCTGGTTCTTTAACCGTCATCAGTAGAGATTACAGTCTTTGAAATTTGGGGTTCGCTGAGTAGGCTGCCAACATCTTTCTCAGGTCAGGTACCTCTCACAGGCATGCGGGTGCTTCATCACTGAGCTTGTTAGCTCAATGACTCACTGGAGAACTATTAAACAGGAACAGGGGTGGAAGCACACCGCTTCACCTCCCAGGAAGGTTCACCCCTGGCATTGTGGTAAATGCAGTTTCGGTTACTTACTTGCTTCAACAGTGTTCAAGTGTTTCGCCACAGTTGACGCAGATAGTGCTGATCTCTAGAAACGTGGTTCTGGTTCTTTAATCGTCATCAGTAGAGATTACAGTCTTTCAAATGTGCGGTTTGCTGAGTAGGCTGCCAACATCTTTCTCAGCTCAGGTACCTCTCACAGTCATGTGGGTGCTTCATCCACGAGCTCTTCAGCCCAATGACTCACAGGAGTACTATTAAACAGGAAAAGGGGTGGAAGCACACCACTTCACCTCCCAGCAAGGTTCGCCCCTGGCATTGTGGTAAATGCAGTTTCAGTTACTTGCTTGCTTCAAGAGTGTTTGAGTGTTTCGCCACAGTTGACGCTGATAGTGCTGATCTCTAGACTAGTGTTTCTGGTTCTTTAACCGTCATCAGTAGAGATTACAGTCTTTCAAATAATGAGTTTGCTGAGTAGGCTGCGTACATCTTTCTCAGGTCAGGTACCTCTCACAGGCATGCGGGTGTTTCTTCATCCACGGGCTTGTCAGCTCAATGACTCACGGGAGTACTATTAAACAGGAACAGGGGTGGGAGCACACCGCTTCACCTCCCAGGAAGGTTCGCCCCTGGCATTGTGGTAAATGCAGTTTCAGTTGCTTGCTTCAAGAGTGTTTGAGTGTTTCGCCACAGTTGGCGCAGATAGTGCTGATCTCTAGACACGTGGTTCTGGTTCTTTAACCGTCATCAGCAGAGATTACAGTCTTTCAAATGTGGGGTTTGCTGAATATGCTGTCAACATCTTTCTCAGGTCAGGTACCTCTCACAGGCATGCTGGTGCTTCATCCACGAGCTTGTCAGCTCAATGACTCACGAGTGTACTATTAAACAGGAACAGGGGTGGGAGCACACCGCTTCACCTCCCAGCAAGGTTCGCACACTGGCATTGTTGTAAATGCAGTTTCAGTTACTTGCTTGCTTCAAGTGTGTTCGAGTGTTCGCCACAGTTGGCGCAGATAGTGCTGATCTCTAGACACGTTTTTCTGGTTCTTTAACCGTCATCAGTAGAGCTTACAGTCTTTCAAATGCGGGGTTTGCTGAGTATGTTACCAACATCTTTCTCAGGTCAGGTACCTCTCACAGGCATGCGGGTGCTTCATCCACGAGCTCGTCAGCTCAATGACTCACTGGAGAACTATTAAACAGGAACAGGGGTGGGAGCACACCGCTTCACCTCCCAGCAATGTTCGCCCCTGGCATTGTGGTAAATGCAGTTTTAGTTACTTGCTTGCTTCAAGATTGTTTGAGTGTTTCGCCACAGTTTGCGCAGATAGTGATGATCTCTAGACATGTGTTTCTGGTTCTTTAACCGTCATCAGTAGAGATTACAGTTTTTTAAATATGGGGTTTGCTGAGTAGGCTGCCAACATCTTTCTCAGGTCAGGTACCTCTCACAGGCATGCGGGTGCTTCATCCACGAGCTCGTCAGCTCAATGACTCACGGGAGTACTTTTAAACAGGAACAGGGGTGGGAGCACTCCGCTTCACCTCCCAGCAAGGTTCTCACCCTGGTATTGTGGTAAATGCAGTTTCAGTTACTTGCTTGCTTTAAGAGTGTTCAAGTGTTTCGCTACAGTTGGCGCAGATAGTGCTGATCTCTAGACATGTGTTTCTGGTTCTTTAACCGCCATCAGTAGAGATTACAGTTTTTTAAATATGGGGTTTGCTGAGTAGGTTGCCAACATCTTTCTCAGGTCATGTACCTCTCACAGGCATGCGGGTGCTTCATCCACGGGCTCATCAGTGCAATGACTCACGGGAGTACTTTTGAACAGAAACAGGGGTGGGAGCACACCGCTTCACCTCCCAGCAAGGTTTGCCCCTGGCATTTTGGTAAATGCAGTTTCAGTTACTTGCTTGCTTCAAGAGTGTTCGAGTGTTTCACCACAGTTGGTGCAGATAGTGCTGATCTCTAGACATGTGTTTGTGGTTCTTTAACCGTCCTCATTAGAGATTACAGTCTTTGAAATTTGGGGTTTGCTGAGTAGGCTGCCAACATCTTTCTCAGATCAGGTACCTCTCACAGGCATGCGGGTGCTTCATCCACCAGCTCCTCAGCTCAATGACTCACAGGAGTACTATTAAGCAGGAACAGGGGTGGGAGCACACCGCTTCACCTCCCAGCAAGGTTCGCCCCTGGCATTGTGGTAAATGCAGTTTCGGTTACTTGCTTGCTTCAAGAGTGTTCGAGTGTTTCACCACAGTTGGCGCAGATAGTGCAGATCTCTAGACACGTGTTTCTGGTTCTTTAACCGTCATCAGTAGAGATTACAGTCTTTGAAATTTGGGGTTTGCTGAGTAGGCTGCCAGCATCTTTCTTAGGTCAGGTACCTCTCACAGGAATGCGGGTGCTTCATCCACGAGCTTGTCAGCTCAATGACTCACGGAAGTACTATTAAACAGGAACAGGGGTGCGAGGCAATGATATCCTATGGAAGGAAATTCAAGTTACTGGTAAGTGTGGTTAGAATTACTTTTCAAGATCAGTACTGGGCTCAAAGATGCAGCACTGAGGTCTGTCCTGATAACATGTGAGTAAATTGGAATTCGTAGTTCGGCTGATTTTAAAGGAGTATTTGTATGTTCCAAAACTCCACACACAGAAGAATTTCCAAGTGAAACCAATCAATGTTAGCCTATGGAAGGAAATTCAAGTTACTGGTCAGTACAGTTAGAATTACTTTTCAGGATCAGTACTGGGCTTAAACATGCAGCACTGAGGTCTCTCCTGATAACAGGCGATTAAATCGGAATTCGTAGTTCGGCTGATTTTAGAGGAATATTTGTAAGTTCCAAAACTCCACACTTTGATGAATTTCCAAGTGAAACCAGTCAATGTTAGCCTATGGAATGAAATTCATGTTACTGGTAAGTACGGTAAGAATTACTTTTCAGGATCAGTGCTGGGCTTAAAGATGCAGCACTGAGGTCTCTCCTGATAATGCATGCGCATTTGTCAGAAGAAGTTGGAAATGGAAGAGGGAGCCCCGGAGACGCCGCGCTTCAGGTAAGTTTCTTTACTTCTTATTTATTTTACATGCGGGGTTTGATTTAAAAGGAGGGCGGGCGGGAGGCGGGTCGCACGTAGTGGGGCTACGCGTAGCGCGTGAGTGTACGTAGATTTGGGCACACTACGCGCTGCTTCACGTAGCCCCACTACGCCCACTACGCCCACCCTTACTCCTGAAGCACAACTGGTTGGAGGGATGAAGGCCCCTTGGCTGCTGAGGGTCATTGGGGGCCAAGAACCTCTATTGTTACCCCAATGTAGGACACTAGCTCTCTATATAGTGCACTAAAATGAAGTACACTGTGCAGAGAGTCCAGTGAGACCCTGATTGGTACACTGAGGCAAAAGTTGATATATTAACGCTCTGTTTGTGGAAGTGTGGGTAAACAGTTAGGCTTATCAGAGGGTAGTCCTAAGCATTCTTTATACTCACAGAGGCAATAAATGAGACACACACTCAAGAATAAATCTGTGACCAATTTTTTAAACTAACACAGATTTTTATGTAATTGTTCAGACTAAGAACTACGTTCTACAGTAAGTACATTTTAAGATATGAATTTTTCAAGTTCACAATATAAATCACTTTTGTGCACAATTACGCACCATTGAAGTCATTGGGAGAAAAGAGAAACATGCATATAAAATCACACAGTTGGATTCCAAGGTTCACCTTCAGGATTTAAGTAACCAACAAAGACAGACCCAATGTTCCACCAAGTGGATTCTAAGCCTCCACGATTCGGACGGGAGCAAGGTCCTGAGGTTGTTGGTAGCTGGTGCGCAACGTTGAAGGGGGTCACTTAAAAACACACTGCTCAAAGAGATTTAAAGGTAAGTCTGAGGGGTCCCACTCAAGGGAGTAGTCACTATGGCCTCAGGACCACAGGAGCACACCTGGATTGTCATTACCAAGGCTGGACGAACCAGGTGCAGAAAAAATAGGTCAGCCGGGCAGTACACGCCAAGATGTCATGGCTGCCAGGAGCAGGCAGCTTGGAGAGGCAATTACGGCACAGCTGGGCCACTCACAAAGTGGGTCTCAAGGGTCCTGATGTCCCTCAACAGGTGCTTGTTTCCTGGGTGGTTGGAGTCTGGATTGGACTCTTCATCTCGGTATATGCTGCAGAGGGTCCTGTACTCTGGGTATTGGTGTGGCATGGCTCTGGTAAATCCTGGTGTTTACAAACTTGGTGGGGAGACAGATCTGACCCTCCGGAGCTCGGGTATCACTTTTAGTTTGAGTGCTGCGTCAAGAGTCTCCGGAAAGCAGCAAGTCGGTAAAACCGGATTCTGTAGTTCGGTGCCCAGCGGTCCTGTTTTTGTCCCGTTGCAGGTCTCGACTGACAACCACAAGTGCCGTAATGTATGAGAGACAGTCAGCCAGAAACACTCTGCAACAGAGCCACCCAGCCTGGGCCTAGGGGCACCAACTGCTTCCCCATGCTCCCAGGTCCCTCAAGAATCCAGCCCCCTTTGCAACCTATTTCTAAGTGCCCCCCTTCCTTTCTACTGTGTAGCACGAAGGCCACCCGACCAATCCGCCACCTCTGCACCCAGAATCACCAGCGCAGAAACAACTGATCTGCTGGTGGAACTTTGGCCCTTGACCTCCTACCACCTCACAACCTATAGGGGTCCCATGGAAACGTATTGCAACTATATGTATGTAGTGAATGCTCTTTCTCCCATAGTACATATACACTTAGGTGCTATTTTTAATTGTTGTGGATCTCATTTTTGAGTGTGTGCATCATTTATTGACTCCGTATATGCAACACGTGTCTAACACTCCTCTCTGATAAGCCAAAGGTACTTAACCACACTACCACAAATAGAGCACCTTGGGATTGCTAGAGCAAGCCCCTGCCCACTTATGAGGTATACCCTAACATTTTACAAAGTATGCCTCTTTTTGATATACTAACCAGCTTCCTACATTGGTGGTGCAGCAGGTGGATACAAGACTTTATATTTGCTGTACCACTCTGTTAGGAGATGATTCCACCAAGGGATCCAAAATTGTATTTAGCTTAAGAAAGCTATTTATTTGAAGCTGAAATAGTTTCTAAATTGTTTAAAATAACTGTTAGGGCCTAGTGTTAAGTCCCCCAGACCAAACCATTTAGAATTTTAAAAGCATACTAAGTTAGTTCTAAAGGTCTATATTAGAATTACTGTCATTTTTCTAAAAAGGTCCCAACTATAGTAAACAAGGAGCTCTACAGGGGATGTGGCTCTGGAGCTCAACCTGGCTCCATACCTGTTGCTTAACTACCAGCATTTAAGAACCATCTATAAAAAAGAATTATTAAAACTGGCTGACACCCTACCACTGCAACGCTTCAGAAGCTATTGGCAGCGTATGAGTTGACCCATCCAATGGATGAAACCACGCCCCCTGAGGGTCAGGGTGGGAATGGGGTGAGTGAGGATGATCCTGATCCTCCTCCCCTAGAAAGACAAGTTGTCGTACCTTTACCCAACAACCAAGAAACTGTGCCCAGAGTGCCTTCCTTTACTGAGGATAGATCAGGCAACTCAGGGCACAATGAGGAACCATATTCTTCTTGAAAGACTAGCCAGAAGAATAGCCCTCGAAGACAGGATACTGGCCATAGAAAGGGAAAGGGTTGAGAAGGGTCTTTAACCCATGATTAGTGGCAGCAAACTAATAACGGTATTCAGACAGAATATTGAGGTCAAAATATCGACAGATAAGAATATCAAGTCCTAAATATCGTGAGTGAGAAATATGGACAGCAAGAATATCATGGTCAAGAATATCGACTTAAGGTAAGAAATTTTGATTTTAAAAATACAGAAGTGATTAATATCGTTTGCAAAAATATAGTTTAAAATAGAGGTTGTTTCATTAGCGTTATGTATTTTAGTATACATTTAAATATATGTGATGTATTTTTTTGTATATGAATTGATTATGTTTTTTAATTTATGTGTTACGTTTTTAGGAGTTATTAATTTTATTCGAATTGAAATTTGCGATTTTTATCCGTACTGGGTTGTGGGTTTATAGGGGAATAGGGTGGGAAGTAATTTAATTATATTAAATGAATGATTATTTATTTATTTAATAATATTTATTTAATTGAGATTTTATATAGTTAATTGTGTAAAGTAATTTATTATTAATGAATAGGTGGCTGTTAATTAATATTAATCAATTAATTGGTAATTAAATATGGTATTTGTTTAATTAATTTTAGGTGCTCATTTTGGGGTTTATGGTGTAAAGGGTGGGAAGTAATTTATTTTTGATTAATTAATAATAAATTGTTAATTGATATTAATTTATTGAAAATTAAATATGGGAATTGTGTAATAACTTTTAGGTGTTCGTTGTGGGGTTTATAGTGGTAAAGGTTGGGGAGTAATGTGTGTTTAATTAATGAATAATTAGTTGTTAATTAATATTAATTAATTCATTGATTGATAACTCCGCTATCTAACACTTTCCCTACTGTTGCACTCACTGGAGTGGGAATAGTAATTTTTACCACTCCGCTATCCAACACTTTCTCTTCTGTTGCAGTGACTGGAGTGGGAATAGTAATTTTTACCCCTCTGCTATCCAATACTTTCCCTGCTGTTGTTCTGACTGAAGTTGGAATAGTAACTTTTATCCCACCACTATCCAACACTTTCCCTACTCATGCACTCACTGGAGTGGGAATAGTAATTCCCCCCCCCACCCTGCTATCCAACACTTTCCCTCCTGTTCACTGACTGAAGGTGGAATAGTACATGTTATCCCTCCACTATCCAACACTTTCCCTACTCATGCACTCATTGGAGTGGGAATAGTAATTCTTTCCCCTCCGCTATCCAACACTTTCCATACTGTTGCACTTATTGGAGTGGGAATAGTAATTTTTACCCCTACGCTATCCAACACTTTCTCTACTGTTACACTCACTGGAGTTGGAATAGTAATTTTTACCTCTGCGCTATCCAACACTTTCTCTACTGTTGCACTCACTGGAGTGGAAATAGTAATTTTTACGTTTCCGCTGTCCAATACTTTCCCTACTATTGCACTGACTGGAGTTGGAATAGTAAATGTAATCCCTCCGCTATCCAACACCTTCCTTCCTGTTGCATTCATTGGAGTTGGGATAGTAAATGTTACCTTTTCGCTATCCAACACTTTCCCTACTGTTGCACTGACTGAATTGGGAAATTTAAGTTTAAATATTTTTAAATAGTTTAATGTTTTAATTAATAATACAATATTTTTTAAATTATATTTTATGTTATTGGTATAGATATATATACACATATATATTTGTACATTTTTATATATTTTTTAAATTATAAAATAAATTAAAATAAATAGTTTATTAATTGTTTTAAAGTAAATATATATATATTAATTATTATGTTTGTGTTTACTTTTCTAAATTAAGTTAATTTGTTGTATTTTGTTAAAATATATAATAAATGTAATTTATTTTGTTAAAAATAATTGTATTAAATATATGTAATATTTATAATTTTATTTTTTATATATAAAAATCGATAATTTGTACAACTATATTTTTTACACCTATATTTTTTCTCTCAATATTTATGTACTTACCTGTTTAAGTATAGGGAGTCGTTATTTTTGCAGTCTATATTTTTTCATTGATATTTTTTACATCAATATTTTTTTACATTGATGGTGTGTCAGTGAACCCTAATAATTAGGGACAGAGAAAGGAACCTCTGACCCTAAAATCCCCAAAGGGATTGTCCCCAAATATGTTGAGGGTGATGATATTACCAAATGGTTCACAGCCTTTGACAGGGCTTGTAAAAAGAGAAAGCTCAACCAAAAGTATTAGGGCTCTCTACTCTGGAATCTATTCTCAGGAAAGTGCAGCGATAGACTCTTAACAACGCAGATTCTGAGTACTTCTATGACCCTGTAAGAATGAGGGTTACTCCAAATTCATGGTAAAAGTAGGTTTATTCCAAGAAAGGATCCCATCCACGGACAGCAAGCACAACAGCTGCTTCAGGTTACAGTCCTCAGCTAACAATGAACAGTCCCTGCTATTTACATCATAACATTCTAAAGTACATAGCAACAGGCATAGAACTCTAGGATGCCACACATCTCCCTTCCTAATAAATAACAAAACAAATGTACATTCCCAAAAGAACAAAGTAAATTACAAAGTGTAAATGCTTACTTACAGCAAAAACCAGGAAAACAGTCTGGTATAACTTATTTGACAAAATCACTTAAATACTTTGGAGAATGAGATACCCTGGAAGACTTCCGAATGCCATTGGGTGCATTCTGGGTTGGAGCTGACACATTGGGTGCATTCTGGGTTGGAGCTGACACACTAGGGGATTGGTTAGACTTAGAAGCAAATTATTTTCTAACCACCACCACCCTGTTCAAATTCCAAATGCGGTGATCAGCAGTCTTAACAGCATTGTTGAAAATCTTAATGACCTGAATTGGCTTAAAAAATGCTGTAGAAGACTTTTTATTTGAAGGATTTTTTATTAAAATCCAATCTCCAACATTGACCACTGTTTCCTTCACATTTTTCCTTAAATCATGAATTACCTTTCTATACTCAATTTTCTTTGACTCTGCCAGCTGCCAATCACTTTTCTCATTTTCACTAAATCTGCCCGGTTGCATGTCATTAACCCATGGGGGAGTAACAATAGTATTGGCACACCTACCTCTAAAGAGCTCAAAAGGCGTTCTTTTGGTGACAGCATGTGGTGACAATCTATAGACCTCCACTTTCTTCCAAACTTCAGGACCCCAGTCTAAATTAGACGACTTTGCCATTTCAATGGTTTCCTTGAGAACACGATTAAACCTCTCAACCATTCCATTTGTCTCTGGGTGATACAGTGAGGATTTTTTATGTCTGATGCCATGTTTAGACAAGAACACCTCCATTTCCCTAGACACTAATTGGACACCATTGTCCGTAAGAATGCTGCCAGGTATTCCTTCCCTGGCAATGAGCTTTTCGAGGAACGATATGACATGTTTCGTCTCAATTCCACGAGTGATAGCTATTTCTGGCCACCTGGAATAAAAATCAACAAGAACCAGTATATACCATTCTGTACTAGCGTGACAAATGGGACCAACAATGTCTAACCCTACTTCTTTCCATGGTCCCTCAGGACGATCTCTTATGACCATGGGCTGTACCTTAGGTTTGGCTACTCTCTCACTTAACGCACAATCAATACAGTCCCTAATTTTCCTTTCAATCTGTAAATCCATTCCGGGCCACCAATAGGCTAATCTCAGTTTTCTTTTGTCTTAGAAATTCCTAAATGTCCTATGTGAGCCAGTAAAATAAGCTCTTCCCTAATGGAACTTGGAGGGACAAGTCTCATGCCTCTAACAAGAAGACCATTCTGTTCAGACAGTTGATCCTTGACATGCCAAAACCTCTCTAAGATTTCGTTACCTTTGGGTTTAACTCTCCAGCCTACATTAATACACTCCAGTACTTTCTTTAGATCAACGTCAGCCTGAAGAGCTTCCTCCCATCTCACTTTGTCAATGATGTTTTCTTCAATAACACACACTAATTCCTCATCTTGCTCATGCTCATTTCCATCTCCCATATCATCTTCGAGAACAAGGCGACAAAGTGCATCAGCCACTTTGTTCTCTACCCCCAAGAAGATACTTGATGTCGAAATTATAATCTTGTAGGCCCACAACCCATATAGTGATTCTATTAGAGACAGCATCAATGCCCTTTTTCTTGAAAATTTCGCACAACGGCTTGTGATCTGTCCTGACTTCAAAAACACTACCCCACAGTAAGTTCTTGAGTTTCTTCACAGACCAGTAAATTGCCAGAGCTTCTCTTTCCACTACTGAGTATCTCTGTTCTGCGCCCCTTAAACTCCTTGACAAAAATAGAATAACGTCATCCTTGCCATCTGCTCTTTGAAGAAGAACTGCTCCCAGGACTTTCAGACTGGCATCAGTTATTAGAATCGATTTTTTGTCAGGGTCAAAGCTGCTTAACTTGGGGGCTGAGTTTAACTTCTCTTTAAGAAAACAAAACTCCTTTTCACACGCGTCATTCCAAACAAACTCACAACCCTTGCGCAATAAAGCTCTCATATTAACACACAACGAAGCAAAATCCTGAACAAACTTACCATAATATTCTGCCATTCCTAAAAAACTCATTAATTCCTCCTTATTAGTTGGAGAGGCCATTCTTTGTATCGAGGTGATCAAACCCTCTTTCGGCAATACGCCACCTTCTGAGATAGTATGGCCAAGATAATCAATGGAACTTCTCCTAAATTTACATTTGTCAATCTTAACAGTCAATCTAAAGTCATTAAGTCTGTTCAACACCTCTAAGAGTCTAGTATCATGCTCCTTATTGTCCACTCCAAAGATCAATATGTCATCCTGATAAATTCTGACACCACTTAGGCCTTCCAACACATTCTCCAAAGCCCTCTGAAACACTGACGCAGCTGATACCAAGCCAAACGGAAGCCTAAGAAACCTGTATGTTCCATAAGGAGTAACAAAAGCAGTCAAATCTTTTGAATCCTCATCCAATCTGATCTGATGATATGCTGATCTCAGATCTAGTGTGCTGAACACTCTTGCCCCTTTTAACAACATTAGCATGTCAGCTATTTTTGGTAAGGGAAACCGATCAACAATTACATTCTTATTCAATTCTCTGAGGTCCACACACAAACGGAGAGAGCCATCAGATTTTTGTGCGGCCACAACCAGAGCAATCCATTGCGTTGCCTCAACTTCCTCAATAACTCCTTCTGCTTTAAGTCTCACCAATTCAGCTTTGACCTTTTCTCTAACGGCAACTGGGACATTGCGTACTTTACAACAAACAGGTTTCGCATCCTTGACTAAGCGAATGTGATGAATATAGCCCCTAAGACAACCTAAATTAGCACAAAAAACCTTAGGGAATTTCTCTCTCAACATGTGTGAGAATTCATTGTCAGAAATTTGATGGATGCTTGAGATTGATTTAGATTGGAAATTTTCTTTTAGAATGATAGATGGTGAGGAATTAGGATCTAAGATCACCCCCAGATCTTTTTGGTGAAACCAACTTAGTATGCTATCACCCTTTTGCGAAATATACACTTTTGCGTTAGTTAGCCTGTTCTTGTAATCTATTACACCCCAGAAATAGCCAAATAAGTGTATTGGTTCACCACCATAGGCATACGGTCTAATGTCCGGATGAAAAATTTTAGTTTTATGTTTCATTTCTTTGAGATAAAATGCCTTTGATATTATGGTGATCTTGGCCCCAGAATCGAAAAGGACTTTAGTTGGTTTCCCTTCAACAAGAATCTCATCCATCGGCCAATTTTTACTTTCCCCATTTTGTATGACTTGAACCTGAATTTGACCACAGTCTACATCTTCAAAAGTTACAAATTCATCATCAACATCATAATCAACTTCATTGATTTTGCCTTTGTAACTTTTCGCTTTACATGCTATGGATAAATGTCCCTTCCTCTTACATTTGCTGCAGGTGGCTTTCCAGCCGGGACAATGTTTATCATTAGCGAAGTGACCCATTTTCCCACAGCAAAAACATTTGACCAGAGACAAATTGAATTTACCCTGTGGCTCATTAGATACTCCACTCTTCTTGACCTCTTTGTGTTCTACCTCTTCTTTCATGTTACCTTTAACTGCTTGGACTGAGCTTTTCCCTTTAACATCACCATTTTTCTTAATAACATCTACACATTTTATTGAGTGCTCAATCCTTTTAGCGATGACTATCACATCATCTAGTGTCGGTTCATCCTTCTGCCACAACTCTTCTCTAACTCGCTCAATGTTGCAGCCTAACATAAATTGGTCCCGTATTCGCTCATCCAGAGTGGCACCAAATTTACAGGAGGAGGCCAGCTTCCTAAGAGAAGTTATATAATTCTCGATGCTTTCATCGTCTAATTGCGATCTGCGACCAAAATGGTACCTCTCAAGTATTGTGCTGACTTTCGGCAAGTAGTGTTTGTCCAATTTTGCTATGCATATTTCATATTCATTGAGGGTGCGATCCTCAAGCTCAGGAAGGTGATCAAATACATCCTGACCTTCCGAGCCTAAGCAATGAAGCAGTAACGCTGTTTTCCTTTCCGCACTTAACGAAGCCCCACATACCCTAGCATATCGCTCAAACACCTTGTGCCATTTTTGCCATCTAATGGGTGGGTCACCAGGAGATGACAAGAAAAACGGAGGTGCAGTTACATTCTGCATATTGTATAACAAATGTAGACTAAATGTAGACTAAATGAACATTAATGAAAATTATTGTGACCCTCAGACTGCTTAACTAAGCATTACTCATAGAGCATTCAACAAAACATAGGAAAAAAATTATTTGTACTGTGGTTGTAACACACTGTGTAATAATAAAGTTTCACAATATTTCTTGTTCCTTCACTGGCTTGACATGCTTAAGTGAGCGTGTCACTGTTGAAAAGAGCAACGTAGTGTTAATTACAAGTGTGTGTATCACTGGTGTGACACACAAGGAAATACCTGTGATGTTGAACAGAGAAAATGAAGTTTGACACCTGCGTCCGCTTCGTTGTATCTCCGAGCAGGTATTAATGTAGAGAAATTGAAATTTGACACCAGCGTCCGCTTCGATGTATCTCCGAGCAAGTATTAATTACTGCACACGTTTCGTCACTTTGCACCAATTACGAGAAATTCACAGCGTTGTTTTGAAGCTTTCCAAGATGGCCGTCACGTCGACGTGTTAAGCGTGAAGATTGCCGTGGCAACTGGACGCTTCGTGACGGGATGACGTGATGAGCGTGCAGCGCAGACACCAGCAACAATGGAGGCAGAGACCAGGGGAGACGCCGCTCCAACCCAGTGATGAGTAGAATGAAGCCGAGTAAAGAGAACGTCAGTCGAACTCAGCTACGATTACACGCAGCGCATGCCATGAAGAACGCCGCTTGAGGGCCATGTATTGAAGTTCCAAGGTAGGGATTCAATGGTAAACAATTCCGTTTCACCCCTCCTCTCTCCAACCGCCAATTAAGGCCGTATTAAGCAACGAAAGATTGCACTTGCAAATGGCCGGACACGATGAGTCTCGGTGTAAACAATACCACGGTTACAAAAGCGCATTAGTAGCGGTGCTTAACAGGAGTGCAAGTCACTAGATAACGTAACGATTTTAAAAGCGCATCAGGAGCGGTGCTTGAGAGGAGTGCAGCTTCTCTTACAATGAACTGAGATGCAAGTCAACCAACCAGAAATCAAGCGGAAAGATGATTTTCCTGCCTTCTTTTTAAAATTTTTAAAAACAGTACCTTTGAAACGTAGAAGAACAAATCTTGATCTTGAGAAAGTCCTTCTTGCGTTAGTGTTGAGATCCTTCCGTAGCCATCCTCTGTCGCCAAGTGTAAGAATGAGGGTTACTCCGAATTCATGGTAAAAGTAGGTTTATTCCAAGAAAGGATCCCATCCACGGACAGCAAGCACAACAGCTGCTTCAGGTTACAGTCCTCAGCTAACAATGAACAGTCCCTGCTATTTACATCATAACATTCTAAAGTACATAGCAACAGGCATAGAACTCTAGGATGCCACAGACCCCATAAACGGTACCCTGATTGAGGGCTTTGGACTAGGCCTGGGCGAAAATTCCTTTCCGCTCGCGTAAATTGCGATAATTTGACATTTTCGCGTTCCGCGGACAGCGTGAAAATGTCAAAATTTCCGCAATCCGCATCTTACCGGAATTTTTTTCTTGCTCGCGCTGTAAAAAAATACATTCTTGCGTGTGTGCGATCGCCTTACCTAAATCCCCGCGTTCGCTGACAAGTTTTCCCGATCCGGTCGCGTTCTCCACGAGATGTTGGATTGTTGGTAGCCATTTGCGCTTTCTCGCGACAGTTCGTGCCCGCATTAACGTCATTTGTCGTGCAATCACGTCATTCGCCGCGCGATCACGTCTTTCTTCTCGCGATCATGCACCGCGAGAGTATGAGATGATTGAGATCTCGTACACGTCATTCTCCACCGCGAGTGAGAGCGTGAGGACGCGGGCACGTCATATTGAACGCGAGCGGGCGGGACAAGTGAAAACAAGATGGCCGCGCCCGTGAGCAACCGCATGGGTAAGTTGGCGAGCCGCGATCACGCAGAAAATACCACGAACGGGCGGGAAAAAAACTTCAGCGTCTTCGCGATATTTCCGCGTGTTTGCGGAGATTTTTTACATTTTCGCGATCGTTTGCGAAAGGGAATTTCGCAAATTCCGCCCACCCCTACTTTGGACTCAACACTGAGGAGTACAGGATTAAGTTCAGGTAGGCTCACAAAACTCTGAGTCAGGCCTGGATAGAATTTGTTGACTTCTGAGTCAAAACCCCAGGTGCAAGACTATGATGGGGTTATAATTTAATTATGAGAGAACGTCGGTTAAGTTACTGTGCTTCCCAAAAATTGCATCAGTGCTTGGTGGACTTAGGTCCAGTCTCACCCAAGAATTGGGAAAGAAGGGCAACCATTGGGTCAAGACTAGGGTATCCAAAATGTCTCATGGAGGGGGTGACCAAAAGAAAAGGCTTGCAACACCCCTCCAACCCCCAAGGGATAAAGAGTGTGCAGTCCAAAGATAACAAAAAGAATCTTATAGAGCCCCACTGAAGCTACTTTAGTCTAATAGGGTGGGGAGGATGTAGCTACCCTGGCTGTTTGGCCCAGTTACCTGGATAAATACAGACAATATCCACATATCAATGGGATTAGAGTGAGAGCACTAAGGGATGCAGGTGCAAGTGTCACTATCGTGACCGAAAAACTGATATCCCCAGAGCAGTACTTGACTGGAGAAACCTATCCAGTCATCAATGATGATAACCAAACTAAGGTACATCTCATGGCAGTGGTGTTCTTAAAATGGGGAGAGGGTTAGTGGCCAAAAGAAGGTGGTTGAATCATCTGCAATTCCTGAAGCCTGTCTGCTAGGAAATGACCTGGAGTCCTCTGCTTGGGCTGAGTAGAGCTGAAGTCCCATGGAGCCATGCTGGGAATTCCTGAATGGATGTGTGTGAAAACAAGAGCACAAAGCAAAGCCCAAGGTGAAAAAGAGGATGGAATAATGTCCCAATCCTCCAAGAGAAAATGCAAGTCAGGGAAGTTAAGTTCAAGTCACCCACTAGCTCAGGCCCCCTCACCTTACGCAGAAGCCCTGTCAGTCCCAGAGGGAACTGAGCCCCAGGAACGTGGGCCTTACCAGCAAAGATCCTATGCCCAGGGTGACCCTCTAAGGAAGATCCGTGCCAAGGACAGAAAACTTGTCCCACTCTTGAGAGCAGAAATCTGCTGACCAGGAAAAGGGAGATGTCAGTGGCTCCCACAGAACCTATTTTCTTTTTTAATTAAGCACTTTCGGATAACCTGTGTCTTTCTCTCTATCTTTCTTTGGCAGTCGCTATGTGTAGTTTCTATCTGTTATCTTTCTTCAGCAAAGCGCCGGGATGCTCCTTGGAGTAGCCATGCGCTATAGAAGAAATAAATTAACATAACATAACATAACATATTGGGAGGAGGGACTCATGTATACTGAGACCAGAGACCCCACCTGGTGCCACTAGGAGAGTGGTAGTGCCTAATCAATACAGAGGGTTCTTATGGTTCTTACTCTCTTTAGCTCATGACGTCCCATTAGCTGGGCATCTTGGCCAGACCAAATCATGGAGTGGGTTAGGCACCTACTTCTACTGGCTAGGTATTTCCCAGAAGGTGAGGTAGTTTTGTAAATCCTATTTTACCTGTCAAGCCAGTGGAAAGACAGGCAACTACCCAAAGGTCCCCTTAATTTAACTTCCAGAGGTTAGGGTTCCATTTAAAGGTACCGACCACCTCTATTTGTTAAACTCATGCCCAACATTCTACCCACACTTCCCCCACGTTCTAGGTCATTCCAAGAATATGACAGTATACTTTTCTGCCATGTTGTACTGTCATGGAAACTTCTGGTATACTGTTTAATTGAATGATGACACAAAATTGGGGGGGGGGGGGTCCACCATGACCATGGCCAATTTCTCGTTTTGACTGTTTGAGCATGAGCAAGAAAAAGAAAGACCTCTCAAAAAACATGTGTAGTGAATAAAAGGTTACTTAGGCCTCCAATCTTCTCAGTAGAGTACCAAAAATATGTTTCCCTAGTCTTACAGTACCACACGATATATAAAGGGAGAGGAAAAGCTTACTAACAAAGCAGAAGAAAGCTTCAGTTTTGTACAGAGAGAAGGAAGTCAGCTACAGAAACATGAAATATAGAAAAAGAGGATAATGCAGGAATAACAAAAATTGCTATTCTCCTATTACCATGACTAGAGAATCTGGATTTCATTAAAGACACGGAGGGTGACATTATATATATTCTTTTAATGCAGTCTCTAAGCAGCCGCATACATCACAATAACAAGCATTTGCAATGCAATAGGTCTCGCATTTGCAAAAGTTTAAGCTATTGGCATTGTTTATGACAATGTCTTTTTTAAGCTATTTTATAAACCAAACACATAATGGCATTTATTTATCATTTACAAAGCCAATAGCTAGTGTTGCATTATTATTAGCAATGCCAGCTGCTCACACTTTTATAATGCGAGACCTATTGCATTGCAAATGCTTGTTTTGTTAATCGCTGGCTTAAGAAATGACAGTCCGCATATGCATAATGTACATCCCACTTGCTCTATAACAGAATGTTAGTAAACATCGAACATCCCGTCTGGCTCTGTTCCTGGGACAGGAAACCAGGGTTCGAGCCTCGGGGTCGCGTCCACATCCTGTGATTGTGGGCAAATCACTTAATCTCCCCATGCCTGAATATGTAATGTAAATACGGTGCTCATGTACAGCGCCCCAATACCTTCGGGTCGAGTTCGCGCTATATAAAAGATGCAACATTTTTTTTTTTTAAATGGTACGAGATGTGGAACGAAACGACACTGAATTGGCGACTTTACGGCAAGCTACAACAGGAAATGTCAGACAGAAAGCAAAGCGGTTGCAATATCCTTCCTCACTAACGGCTGGTAAAAATGAGCTGTTACTCGAACACAAATGATACGGTGAATTTTCAACAAAGCAGAACTTCTATTAGAGTTCCACATGTGCTGGCCAGTACCTGAATACTGCTCCTGCTCTTGGTCGCCATGCTGGAGTTGTTAGCTTGGGGTTGCCTCGGAAACCAAGAGGCGGGTGAGTGACAGCCGGCGAGCCTACCATTGGGCAATGGAAGTCACATGACGACAGACGAAGGCCAGTTATTTTTCGTTTTTTGCTTTTAATGGAAATGTCTAGGAAAACACGGGAAGTTTCTGAAAGCTAAGGAGGAGCCCAGCAGCTGACAAAGGAAACTAACTTGAGGGCAGACTTTACAGCTGTTCCGTGGTGTGTGGGCGAACCGTTCTTTCTAAATAGAATACGTTTGTAATCGCTAGCTGTGAATAAATGGGCACAGAGTAGTGCACGCATCGCTGAATCTAAACATTCTTTTCCAGGACGCTTTAGTGTGAATGCTGTTATTCACCGCATGCTTCTCAGCAAACACAATATTTACCAGTTTAAAAGTAAACCACTTGTTCTTACATGATGATTGTGATAAAAGTATTTTGGTTTATTGGCGATGCAAACAATCGACGGAAGAGGGGATGTGGTGTATGTGTTATGGCCAGAGCTTGCGACTTTGGAACTGGAGAACCAGATTCGAGTGTCTGCGTCCATACTGTGAATCTAGGCAAATCACGTAATCTCCTTCCTGCCTAACAAATTTTAGGGAAAAAAAGTGTCCTTGTGTAATACCTTCGGGTCGAGTTTGCGCTGTATAATACTGGCCCCCCAAAATAAACGTTATTATTGCCTTGCGTAGTAGTGCTCATTTTATTGAGCTTAAGAGGATGGCATGCATATGTGTGCGGTACATGAGCGGCTTAAACGGCCCTGAAAGCAAAGCAGAGTAACAGCCATGGGGAGTGAAAAGCATGTGGAAAAGTGGTAGGAGAGAGTGCAGGACACAGTGACAGGGGCGCTAACTGAAACACGCGGCCGTGCGTCCGCGAAAGTGATTGCGATCGCGATCAAACTTCAAAGCGGCCGTGCGGCCGCCAAAGTGAAAGTAAACGCGTCAAGCGCGCGCGCGCCCGCGCACATGCACTGTATCACTAGGCTGGCCTGGCAGCACTTTTTGGAGCCCACTCAATAACAATAAGTCTCGCAGAGCATCGCTTACGCGATAGCTCAGGCGAGACCTAAAAAGGTTCCATAAAAGAACATTTAAAATACATAAAGGGCATGAGCCAACATCACTCTGTCTCTTTTAAATGTGGAAATACAGGGAAGAATAAGTCCATGAAACACAGAAAAGACTTCAAAATGTCCAAAGAACTTCAGAGGATCCTCAGGTGTAAACTGTGAAGATAGAAGAAGTGAATAAGGATCCAAACATCTCATAGTTAGGAAGGGTTCTCTGAAAAGAGAGACAAGTAAATCTTTGAAGAAATCCAAAGCAATAAAAATTTGCAGCACTGAGTAATACATATTAATATGCTAGAACTGTAAACAAGATGGCAAATAAATAATACAATTTAATATGCTAGAACGGTAAACAGAAGAGCAAATAAATACAGTAGAACATATCCCAGGGAGCGATGGGTGGGATAATGTCAGCCTCCGTGTCTTTAATGAAATCCTGATTCTCTAGTCATGGTAATAGGAGAATCGCAATTTCATTACAAGAACGGAGGCTACACTATGCATGTTGGTAGCTTTGTAAGACTACATCAGACATATGTTCGATAGGCTTGCAATAATTTCGAGCAAATGTGCTAGCATTGGACCAGTCAGCAGCTTTAAGGATGCCATCCAACTTACCACCAGACCAGAGGGATTTGCTGGCCATAGCACCTCTAAGAGAATGAGCTTGATATTTACGTAAATCAATGCCTGCTATCTGTTTTAACCCACCTAGAAATGGAGGTAGAGGATATAGCTTTATGTGGTTTAACAAAGGAAATGAGTAATTGGTTGACATCAGGGGGTCGAAAAACAGACATTCTGTGATTGTACTCTCTCAAACAATCCACAACATAAAGATTAGGGCAGGAGTCAAAGCGAGGGTAGAAAATTGAATCGGACATAGTCTGAGTTCTTCTATAAATCTCAAATTTAACACCAAACATGTTATAGAACCTGCTAGAAACCTCTAAAGCTTGACGTCGGAGACTCTACGACAAGACATTAGACATAAAAGAGTAGCAAGTTTGATTGAAAGGTATTTTCTGTTTAGGAGAGTGTTATACGGCCAATTAGTGAAAAGGTCAAAACTTAGCTTAACATCCCAAAGAGAATCATATTTGGGCTTTGGAGGTCTTCTTTGGAGGTCTTCTTAGACGAATGCTCTTCATAACTCTACAAATAATAACGTTTTTACTTACCGTTTTACCATTCACGAGGATGTGACCAGCAGAAATAGCTGACCTATAGCAGTTGATGGTTCTATAGCTAAGACCTCTATCAAATTGTTCACAAAGAAAATTAACTATGTCGACAATAGGTACCCTAAGGGAATCCAGGTTCCTTTCCAGGCACCAACGAACCCAGCTTCTCCAAACGTTGTTACATCTGTAGTGGGTGCCTGAAGACCAGGACTCTCTGAGGAGAGTTGCAGCTGTAGACAAAAGTACTGAGACTTCGTTGGTTCTCCTGACACTTTCAAGCAAGAAGGTTCAAATTCCCTGTCTGGATTAGGGGGTGAATTCCGCCCTCTACGTCTGTTAGGAGATATTCTAGGGAAGGGATTAGAAAGGGGGGTTCGCATGCCAGCTCCAGAGCCGTGGGGAACCAAGCTTGAGATGGCCAGAAGGGAGTTACTAGAACAAGGGAGCATTGATCGAGTCTCACTTTCTGTAAAACCCTTTGGATCATGGCAAAGGGGGGAAAGGCGTAGGCAGTGAGGTCCTTCCAAGATTGGAGAAAGGCATTCACTGCTAGAGCTCCGGGATCGGGCATCCAGCTGAAGTATTTTTCCACATGAAATGTTAGTCTGCTCGCGAATAGATCTATTTCCAAGTGACCCCAAATCTTGTCCAGAGACCTGAAGACGGAATGGTTGAGTTTCCAATCACTGTGCTCTAGGAGGAATCTGAAGTTCCAGTCCGCAGAGCGATTTTGTGTTCCAGAGAGAACATCCAAAGTTTTTTGGCCAAATTCGAGAGGTCCGCAGATTTAGTGCCGCCCAGATGGTTTATATAGGCTACTGCAGGCATGTTGTCCATCTTTAAGACGACCGACCTGCCCTGAAGAGAGTGTTTGAAGCTCATCAAGGCGTAAAGACCAGATGTGAGTTCCAAGTAGTTTATGTGTTGAGAGGATTCTTCCAGAGACCAGATGCCACCCGTGTTCTGATCGAGAAGGCAAGCTCCTCAGCCATGGAAGGCTGGCATCTGATTCAAAAACAAATTCTGGTTTCGAACCAAAGATCGCTTTGCCGTTCCAAGCGTCCAAGTTTTCGAGCCACCAAGCTAGTTCCAACTGGGCTTCTCGGTCTAGAGATACGCGATCTTTGTACCAAAGGCCAGACCTTAGGGACATCGCTTTCACCTTTTGGAGGGCCCGATAATTTAGAGGACCGGAAAAAATCGCTTGAATAGATGAGGAGAGGAGACTGAGTAGTCTGGCCAGTTCTCTGAGGGGAAAGTCTTGTTGTTTCAAGACATGACAAATTTTCTTCTTGATTTTGGTTATCTTCTTGGAAGGGAGTAGGAGGAGACATTTGGATGTATCTACAGTGAATCCCAGAAACTCCAGAGACCTGAAAGGGGTCAAGACCGATTTTTCTTTGTTGATGATGAAGCCCAGGTTTTCTAGAATGTCCATTACTGTCTTTAGTTATTGAGTTATTTGTGAAAGTTCTTGCGACATAATGAGAATGTCATCTAGATAGATGATCAAACGGATACCTCTTTCCCTTAGGTATGAGGCGATTGGTCTCATAACCTTGGTAAAGCACCAGAGGGCAGAAGAAAGGCCGAACGTGAGGGCTTTGAACTGGTATAATCGGTCTTTCCAGAGGAACTGGAGAAAGGGTTAATGGATTTCGGCCATAGGAATGGTGAAATAGGCATCCTTTAGGTTCAATTTTACTAACCAGTCTCCATCCAGAGGAAGATCTCTTAGAAGATGAATTCCTTCCAGAAGTGTTTGTAGACCAAAAATTTGTTGAGATGTCTTAAATTTATCACGGGTCGCCAACCCATGTCCTTTTTCTCTACAAGGACGAGTGTGCTTATGAATTGCAGTTCTTCCTGAGAAACTTCTATAATTGCTCCTTTTTGGAGCATGGAGGAGATCTCCTCTTCTATTATTTTCTGTTGTTCCGAAGGGAGTGGGAAATTCCGCGGAAGAGAGGATTGAGTAGGGGTTTCTGTAAAGTTTATTCTGAAACCCCTGACGGTATTTAAAACCCATGGATCCTGAGTGATCAGTTTCTAATTCTGAAAAAATAATTTGAGTCTCCCTCCCACCTTTTTTTTTTTTTATGCAATAACTATATATGCTATATAAACTTGCTGTTTTGCGGTTGTGGCAGGGAGGCAGCAGCTGATCGCGGGGTCCGAGGAGTAACTGACTCGATTAAGCTCGCGATCAGCTGCTGCCTCTTGTTGGCATGGGAACCGGTGTCTCGTGCCGGTGATTTAATAACAATCAGTCCGTAGTGGAGGACAAAGAAGAAAGGACCTTGGCAACGTGAGTACGCGACGTCGCAGTTGCCAAGGTTCATTTCTTTAAATTGTAAGCGTTACACGAACGCGCTCGAGCAGCAGCGTGCATCGCTAAGAAAAAACTTGTAAAAGGTTCGGTTTAAGCAGAAAAGGGGAATAAAAGGGAAAGAAAAGCAAATCCCGCAGAAGGCAAGGTGAGGCCTGATAAAAAGAACAATTTTAAACAAACAATGTGGATATAAAGTAAAATACTTACCGGTGGTGAAAGGAAACAAGCATTTGAAATGCAATAGGTCTCGCAGTTACGCGAGTTTGAGCTATTGACGTTGCAAATAACAATGCCTTTTATTTTTGTTTTTGTTTTAAAAACATAAATAAAAAGTATTGTCATTTACAATGCCAATAGCTTAAACTTGCGTAACTGCGAGATCTATTGCGTTGCAAATGCTTGTTTCCTATGGGAGGAAAGAGTGTTGGGGAAGTCAGACTCCAAGGCTCAACAAACGGCAACATCCTGTATCTTGGAGACCAGCGCTTGTCACAAGGCTTTCAGGCGAAAATCTGAACTTTTAGGACACTGGCAATTTGTGACAAGAATAGCTCCTTGCAACATTGTGTCTGTTTCAAGGCGCAGTGCCTTGGGCACCATGGGTAACACCCTAAAGTCCTACACACTCACCGCTGCAGCCTTCAGCCATCCCCGAGAGTTGGGGGACACTGTCACCCCTCCGCTGTCCTGGGGCTCAAACACAACGTTTCCCAGAGAGAGGACCCCTGCCAGGATCGCCTGCATGTCCACCTGCTCCTAGAAGACAAGACAGAGGCGCTTCTGTGTTTATCAGAACGAGGAAGAACTAAGCATGAGGCACGGGGCGGAGGGCGGGACTGAGAGGAAAAGAAAAAAGGTCAGTCGCTTACCTATATATTGAATTGACATTTGGGCACACTTTTGCTCGCAGTGAGGAGTGGGGAACCAGGTCTTGAATTTGTTGCACACTTGTGTTTTTATCACAAAGAAGGGACAGAAAGCTGGTTGATTAAACAAGGAGTAATACAAAGAGAGGGGTGAAGGCGTCAAGGGAGGAGGTAAGGTAAAGAACAGAGAATGAGGAAAGAAGGGTAGGATATTAAACAAGTTTGCGCTACATAAAACTGCTAACAAAAAAACAAACAAGCCATAGTTGCTGCTTATTTATCTAATGCAACTAACAACCATTGACAAAGCCAATAGTCCTGACTTCCTGTAGGTATTATGTGACTTGTTGTATCACATATCTTGATGCAATGACAAACAGCAAAATACAAGTCGGGCGGCACACTAAGCTCAGCACAGATTTTTCAGTTTAAGTGGTTTTAAGCCACGCCCTTAATTACATTGGCCACGTCCCCTTGAGAAACCCTCCAGTTATTTCATCCCACTTAAAGCCCCGACTATTATTAATACTGCTTTCATTTAAAAGTCATATTTAGTATCGTGTTCAGGCCTTTGCAGCCTCTTCAAACAACAAAAAATGGCCGGAATTATTCTCTTGGAAAAGTGACAATCTACATGCAAAGTATGATTAGTTATAAAGCCGGCATCTTAACTCTGAACCCATTCGACAGCTATGTACATCTAGTGGAGGGATAAAAATGCATGGATCGAGGACAAACACATTTGCCACTGCACTTTCTTACACGGCAATTACATATCCGCTACTTACACTGACCGTCAGTAAAATCAGCATCATTCTCGTAGCCCGTATCTGATCTTTACACAAATCGTAATCCGCAATTTTAGCATTTCCGGGTCACATAAACCCAATTCCAGGACTGAACCTATTCTGGAGGTCGTCTTGAAATGGACGGTATTATTAATATGTAAGATAGCCTACGATTGGTTTTGGCCCAGCCACACCTAAACGTCATACAGCATTTCGAAGTACTGATTGGCAGTCTGGTTCGGACTTGTCGTTGTCCGATCCGTTAATGCTTCTCTTTCGCGGAGAAGCCGAGTTAGGCATGCCACAGTGTTGACGGTTTATCTCTCGTTGAGCGCCACAGCCAGCCGCTTTGAATAGGAAGCACTCAGCAGTGTCTTGGGGCGAGGTATGATATTCACAGTGAGAGCCGAGTCCAGGGTCTTGCTTGGCTCGTGTAAGAGTAGCGTGCAGAGGACCAGCCCCCCAGGGAACTTTTTCGGCATCTAAATCGTGCGACGAACAATGTAAAGCTGTGATAAAGGCGCAAAAAAAACAAGCATTGGCCGCACGCGCGACTCGCGCTTAAAGTTTATATAAAAACAAGCCCTGCAGGTGTGTATAGAGGGAAGCGAGTTGAGACACGTCTCGCAGCGTCGACGAGAGACTCATCTTGAGACACGCCATGATGGTCTCTGGTCAGAGGGAGGCCGCACGCGCGCCTCGCGCTTTAAGTTTAATAAAAAAAAAAGACAAGCCCGGCGGAGCGTGGCGCGCGCGCGCGCGCTTGGGGGCGGGGGAGCGGACCCTTTGAAGTGCTCCCAAAAGGCGGATTGCATGGCGGCACGATGCGCGTGATTGTGCGCGTGCTAGCAAGGCAATCCGCGTTTTGGGAGTACTTTTGAAACCCGTATTCAATAGTCTCGCCTTGCAATCGCTTACGCGATAGCAAGGCGAGACCTAAAAAGGGAGTTAAGATAATATACGATATGGTAAATCATGAAGTGAATAAATAAACAATATGGCAAAGAATAGCCATAGAGGAAAGAAAGGAGGGGGATTTCCATAAATTGGAAATCGGTGTGAAGGCAGAGAGTAGGAAGGATAGGGGGAAATTAGCCCACATCATTCATAAATATGAAAGCAAGATTAAACAAACGCATTGAGGAAACATAAATGAAGACCACTTATCTGCTCAGAGCCGTATTTAAAAGAGGCAGAGTGATGTTGGCTCATGCCCTTTATGTATTTTCAATGTTCTTTTATGGAACCTTTTTATTGTGATGTATGCGGCTGCTTAGAGACTGCATTAAAAGAATATGCATAATGTAGCCTCAGTTCTTGTAATGAAATTTAACAAGCATTAAAGGAGTTGAAAATAATGGAGAAAGTATTAAAAAAATAAGCATGGCAAAATTATTCTAATAGTGGGGAGACAAAATTTAGGGAAATAATAATAACAGGACTTACTGGGTCCAGCAGAACCAGAAGCCATGACACTGGTGGTAGTGGTTCCACCTACCGCAGCACTGATGGTGACAGTCCCTTCACCCGCCTTAGATGCCCTCTTGCCCCTGGGTGCTGATGTAAGAAATAAAGAAGATAAAAAAATGAATTAGTGGCACAGTTAATCTCCCCAAACATATTTAGACAGGCAAACGCAGTAGCATTATACTTTCTAAATCAGTTCGTCTAAAGCACTGGTATTGAGTTGACCTATTTCTAATTACCTATACCTAAGTCCTATTCCTACTTTCCTAAACCTAAACTACATTTGGAACTACTAATGCATTGCAACAAATGATGTTTGCTTCTCAACCTCCTTTGATGGGCCAACTCAGTCTACCTTTTCAATGTATGGATGCACACTACACATCACTGGGAGAGTGGGACTGTTTGAGCTACATAAAGTAAAGCACAGAGGACACTAACCCACTGATGTTACTACCACTATCTTAGTGACAGGAAAGAGGAGTCTGCATGACTTAAATAATCAGCCCAAGAGAGCGCCGATGAGTATGATTAGGTAGCATTGAGCACCTGGCCAGCTCTAGCTGGATCACATAATATTCATAATGTAAACTTAACTTACCTCTGAATGTGAGCAGAAGTCTATTTAAAAAAGGAAGAAATTTCAAAAACAAAAAATTAATATTTACTCACTGAACACGCCAACCACCCAGCAGATCGAGCAGGTCCTCTTCCATGGCCAGCAGGTCGGGCCCAGTGGTGTATCAGCTGCTGTGTCGTGCGCTGAACTCCAGTACTCTTGCACACACACGGACTCACTCTCCCCCACAGCAGCCAATGCTCCAGCACGGCATACCCTCTCCCAAGAATGCTACCTGCAGCCAGCATGGATACGAGGTGGCGCTGCAAATAAAAAATAAGTGTGCCCACCTATCTCTCTGAAAAAATGGGGCTTGGCTGCACCCCTTGGTGGCACCGGTGACACCAACAAGGTGTGGAGCTTGTTGCAGCTGCAGTGGTGCTGACGCCGTTTGCTGCCTGTTGCTCTTCCGACATGGCGCTGGGGTGGGAAAAAGTAAGAAAAAGAAGCAGTAAGGAAGAACTAAAGGAAGTAAAGGGAAAACCAAAAAGTACAAAAAGTCATGGGAAAAGTAAAAATAAAAGACAAAAACATAAAATACACAAAAACAAAGACACACACTGGTAAAAAAAAAAAAATGTACATGAGGGATGGATGAGTGGGATAGTGGGAGGACTGGTTTCGATTTAAGTGGATAGAAGAATTTGGCCCAGTACCAGGTACAGAACAGGAAGCAGGTAAAATAAAATGACTGCACCACTGAGGACTGCGTGGTGCCCTTCGCGCTGATCCTGAAGCGTCGTACAAGCTACTTGCCTGAAAAAGAAGTGCGAATGGGCAGCCGAGCATTCCTCTGCCCATTCACGGAGTTCCGTGGAATTTGCCAGAGTTGTTTTTTTTAACTCTGCAGAATTCCGCAGAGCAAAACTCTGCGACTTCCACCCAGGCCTAGTAAGTGGTGTAAACGTAATAAGTGTTAAAATAGTTAGATATATTTTGTGCCTCGGTATACAGTGGTAACTTTGCGGTATACCGCAGTACAGGCCAAAGACAGTTTGTGATTGGCTAATGGCTGTCTTTAGAAAACGTAAAAGGCTGCCATGTAGTTTTCATTACACGTTCACTGCATTCTGGGTTAGGGCCTTACATATAGATAAGTAGTAGATTTTATTGCTGTTCCATGCTTATTACCACTTTGTGAAAGTGGTAATATGGAGAGGAATGTGTTTATCTTTTTCTATAGTTTTACAGCATTTACAGAGAATCAGACAATTTTAAAAAATGCGTGCTGCAATTTATAGGCATTACCGTGGTACTAAGCAGACATTTTTGTAAAGAATTAAATATGTAAAAACTGAAAGTGCACTGTAGTATTCTATTTCTGTAGAATATAGTGTATTACAGAACTCTGTACAATTTCTAACTTCTAACTATCTTTCCCTACCTGTTACCACTTTAATGAAGTGGTGATAAATAGGGAAAATATATAAAACTTTACCTATATTTAAGGCCCTAACCCAGAACACAGGGAAAAAAGCCCTTAAACATCATGGCTGCCTTTAACTTTTGTAAAGGCAGTCATTAGCCAGGATACCAGGGTAGTTTAGTAAAATACTGTGAAATACCACAACATCTTATTACAAGACCAGAGGCTCATGTTATGCTTAACTTTTCTTGCTTTAATAACATAGCAGCCAAGAAACATAGGAACTTCATAACCCAGAAACCCTGGGAAAAGAACTAACATCTTGCATCACAATAGGGCCATCAATAGTATATCGAGCACCACAATAATTATCTTGACTGGGAGCAACAAGCCCTCTTTTCTTGCTGCTCGCAGTCAAGATAAGTATTTTGCTTGCTATTTTCATTTGTTCTTAATGTATTGCAATGTTTGTTTTATGGTACCTGTTTAGCTTACTGTGTTGTTTGGCATCTGTTTAGGCAGTTTTGGTGTGTTCCATTCCTCAACGCGTCCCACGCGCGCCTTCCCTTTTCACAGCATTCTTTTCAGCCATTTTTCCTGATCAGCTGTCCGTTGAGGCCTGAGATGGCGATTCATTCCCGTGAGCTCAGCTGTGAGGACTTTTGTTTGACTCGTTCCTTTATTTCTGGACTCATTTCCGGTGTAAGCTGCTTTCCGGTCAGCTTTTCTCCTCGCTCTACTATGCCGGAGGGACTTCCCGATAGCAGCCCAGCCCCTAGTCATGCCTACTCCATGTTGACCCTACCCTTAGCCTTGTAGTTGTGTTTATAACCTGTTAACTTGCAGTTTCTTTTCTGGGTTTGCAATTCTTCCATGTATCAGCCTTTGATTATCTTTTTTTAGGCAACGCTTTGGTGATTTTCATTGCGTTGTCATTTTGGTTAATTGTTATCATGTCTGAGGATGAGGAATCCCAGTCTATGAAAGAACATTTTAAATCCTTTATTAAGGTTTCACTTCAAAAGGTGGTTCCTTTTTCTTTTTGTATGTTTCCAAAAACCTAGAGGCTTCTTTTGTCAAAGTTATTGCAGGGCCCTAAGGAAATTCCTTTAAAGAAAGGAAAGAAATGTGTTGCTCCTTGGTGTGTTACTGCAAAAAGTGTTTCTGTCGAAATTCGTCCTCTCACCAGAAAGGTTCCTTCTTTGGGGCTTCCTTTCTCCTCCCTCGACATTACTATGTTACAGGACACTGATGGTGACGATGATGACATCCTACAGGATGATAGGGCCAGTGGAAATATTATGGATGACTCTTATGATAATGGGCCTTCGGAGAAAAGGCAGAGAATGTCTCCTTCCGAGGGTTCATCCCTCTCAGTGTTCAATAATTTGGTTGATTTTTCAGGGGAACCTATGTTTGATCCTGTTTTCATCCATCATCTCAATTCCACTGATTATGTTTCCCCGTTATATAAATCCTCTAGGAATAAGTTAAAATCTGAATGTCCCCGCCCTTTCCTCCCTAACAAGGTGGCTGATACCCCAAGTATTGACCCTAGTATGTTATAATTTTTTACCAAGTTCAGCAAAAACCCCCAAAAAGATGTTGATAGAGACTGGTCAAATTGCCAAGACAGAATCTTGGATATGCTGGGTCCTTTTCCTTACCAGAATTTAGGATTTGGCCAAAGAGGATAAAACGGACGGGGAGCAAGTGGACCCTGACATTCTTTGTAATTGGGATCAACGAGCTATTTGCATGTTAGGTAATGCTAACACTCATATTTCCCAGGAGAGACGTAAGACTCTCTTTTTGAAAATAGACCTGAAGCTCAACGGTCTGGCGTCAAAGGAAGAGGGTTCTCAGGCTAATGGCCTTCTTTTTGGTGATTCTTTCATTAAGGAAATGGACAAGTATGTTTCCACCATTGCCACTATTGATAAGGCTCAATGACCATGAAAAAGTGTTTTCCCCCTCAGGATTTTGGCAGGGCCGGCAGAGGCAGGAGTTGCTCTTTCTGCCTCTATTCCTCAAGGGGACAGTCTATCAGAGGCTCCTTCAAACAAGGCTCCCAACAACATTATCATGATTACAAGCCCCAATTCTATCCCCGACGTACCAGTGGATTCTGGAATAGGGGATACAGAAACAAAGAAGATCAGTTCATAAATAAAACTTTCAATGTTGGCCATCCTCCTGTAGGAGGCAGGCTTCCATGTTGTCTGGATTGTTGGTTGTCCCTAACGTCAGATCCTCGGGTCATTTAATCCATCCAAGGGTATTGCATAGATCTTTATCAGGTTCCAATTCAATATCGTTTCCCTTCTCCTCTTCATTTTTCCCAAGAAAAGTTTCTGCTCATACAACAAGAAGAACGGTCGCTTCTTTCCAAACAGGCCATAGAGGAGACAGCTTTCGACCCATCACATTTTCTCAGTACCATTTTTCTGGTCCACAAGAAGAACAAAAAGCATTGTCTGATTATCAATCTAAAAGTTTTTAATAATTTTGTTGTTTACCATCATTTTAAGATGGAGACCATTCTTCATCTCAGGGATCTGCTTTTACAGGAAGATTGATCGGTGCGTCTTGATCTCCAAGAAGCTTACTTGACGGTTCCTGTCCATCCTTCCTACAGGAAGTTCCTTCAGTTCCAATGGGGTCAGCCCTTTTTTTTATTACAAAACTCTTCCTTTGCGTCAGCCCCTTGGTGCGTCACCAAGATTCTTAAGCCCGTCGTAGCCTTCCTCAGAGGTCAAGGAGTTTGTCTTACTGTTTATCGCAAAGACTTCCTAATAATGGCTCAGAAATTAGAATATAGAATATTTTTATGTGTTTGATTAGTTAAAACCGTTGCAACAATTTACATAAAATTAGAATAAGAAAAGGAGTCAAATTCCTGCGATTTTACACTAATATAGTTTCGCATAAAAAGTTGATAAAAATGGGTTAAAATTTAAAGAATATAGCCTAATTAGGATATTGTGGCCCCAAGTCCCCAACATATAGTCAAAATGGGCGTGTTTTGTGTGCAAAAGTAGCAATAGCGGGATTTCAAGAACCATCTTGTACAGTTAGCAGCAACATTTAATTTGTTTCTAAGTTGGCTCATCTGCTGCACCTTTGATAAGAGCCTCATCCACCTGAGGTCACCTTTACATTTGTTTGGACATGCCACTCTGTTGTAGTATGTTGATTAATTTGTCCTTTATCTTTGTTTCCACGATAGTCAGGAATTTTACCAGATGGCAACTCAGCTGGATGTCCTCTCCAGAGAAATTTGCTATCATTGTTTGTCTGCAAGACCATATGTTTTTCCTGTTAAAAAGTTGTCTGAGTAATACTTGACACTCCCTTAATAGCTCCCTGCAAATACTTAGGAGGTGCGGGATGAAAACAAGTTACTTACCTGTAACTGTAGTTCTCCAGTATTGAAAGCTTTCATAGATTCACATGCCTGAATCATTCCCCGTAGTCAAGACGGGAGTCTCCAGTATATAAAAAAGCAATGCTTAGTTGGATAGAAAACTGAAAAGAGGCCTAGGTCCATTTCCCTTTTGCAACCCATAACCTTCATTATGTAAAAGAGACCAAACATGTCCCTGAACCAATCAGAGCTCCTCACCCTCTAGAACCCTCCTGAGAGATCCTTTTGCCCCTCAGATTTGCGTGCACTTGTGCCATAGATATCTTTTGTGCTAAATCCAAGGTGGGCCTCTCAGGGGAGGAGGGTGGGTCGCATGTGAATCTATGAAAGCTCCAATACTGGAGAACTACAGTCACAGGTATGTAACTTGTTTTCTTACTCCAGTATTGGAGCTTTCATAGATTCACATGGCTGAATCAGAATAGCGAGCAGTAAATCATAGCACATTTTTTGTTACCCAAAACCTGGAACAAGGGAACATATATAGCTCAATAAAAGCGGTCTTCATATACCAATGCACACAGAAAACACTTTCCAAATTGCATATAATACAATATACAACAATAAAATGTGCATATGTAACCAATAAAAGGAAGGAGGGATGGTAAAGAGAGCTCACCGTCACTGGAAAAGGTTCCTCAGTACTGCTTGTCCTACTGCTACAGCGGAAAGGCCTTGTTTGCTTCAAGTAAAACTTCAGACAACGTTGAACATCCACTGAATGAAGAGTTCTCTCCGCTGCTGTTGATGGTTGAGGTAAAAAACCTCTTAAGGATCAGCGGTTCATTAAGATGAAAGTCTGTAGGCACTTTCGGAATGAATTTTGGATTAGTCCTGAGAACAATCCTGTCCTCTTTGAACTGCAAAAATGGTTCTTGTATTGTGAGAGCCTGTATTTCCCCAACTCTTCTGGCTGAAGTGAGAGCTATTAGAAGCGCTACCTTCCAGGATAAGAACTTTAGATCCGCCCTGTGAATTGGTTCAAAGGGCTGCTTCATCAATTGAGATAGAACAATGTTCAACTGCCACAGAGGTGGAGGAGGTCTTATGGGAGGAAAATTCTGAAACAATCCTTTCATGAACTGTTTGATAATCCTTTCAGACTACAGTGATGGACACGAGGAAGTTCTTCTATATCGAGAAATCACAGCAAGATGCTCTTTAATAGAAGCATGGGCTAAACCAGACTTTGCTAACATTAAAATATATGGAATAGTTTCATGTGCCGCTGAGCTTAGAGGATGAATATTACGTTCTTGGCACCACAAACAGAGGGGCATATCAGCAACAACCGGCGATAATTATCGCTAAGCGCACTTAACGCTAGGATAATTATCGCCGGCTAATGTGGATTTTTATTGCTGAGATAGCGTGCTATTAGCAACGCTTATCTCAAAAGTGATACAAATCCTAGCGCTAACTGCCAAACGTGAGATTATCGCTGGAAACCCAGCGATAATCTCACGAAGTTTGGCGTTAGCTTGATGATAGGGCCTCACATACTTAGCCATGATATCCACCTTCCATAGGATATCATGGCTAAGTCAGTCCTGAAGCAGGCGTAAGGAGAGTAGCGATAACTGGGGTTATCGCTACTTTTCTTGCCGCTATGCTTCATAGCGTGGGGTTTGATGATAGGAGAAATGTCGCTTAGCGACATTTCTCCAGTCATGTCAGGTCAGGAACGCCCACTTTGCATCTCATTATAGATGCAAAGCTGGGCGTTAAGAATACGGGCGCTAATGCATTGTTTCACGCGACAACATGACCTTGCTAATTAGGAGATAAAATTATCGCCGCTTTTCGCGCGAAAACGGACGCAAAAGCGGCGATAATTTTATATCGCCTCGTTGCTGATATGCCCCAGAATCTCTTCCATTTCATCCTATATGTCTTGTTTGTACTTTCCGCTCTGGCATTTGCTAGTATATCTCTGCATTCTGATGAAATATTTAGGTGTTCAAATTCGCAGTGTTCAGGAGCCAGGCCGCTAAGCGTAGCGATTTCCGGTCTGGATGAAGTACTTGTCCCAGGGACTTTGTCAAGAGTGATGGTATTGGTTGCAGATAAATCGGATGATCCTCCGACAGCAGGACCAACTCTGTGAACCAGTGTTGCCTGGGCCACCACGGAGCTATCAGTATCACTTTGCACAGTTCTTTCTTTATCTTTGTGAGAACACATGGCAGGAGGGGAATCGGAGGAAAGGCATAGGCAAAGACGCCGGACTATGCCATCAAAAACGCATTCCCCCAAGATCCCCATTGGTGATGCCAACTTGCGAAGAACCGGCATTTTTTGTTCTGATCTGTCGCAAACAGATCCACTTTCAGAGCTCCCCATTTGAAGAAGATGCTTTGTAAAATCTCCTGGTTGATTTCCCACTCATGGCATGTGGACCTCAATCTGCTGAGAGTGTCTGCTTTGACATTCTGATCTCCTGGAAGATGTTCCGCTCTTAGAGACACCTCGTGTTGAACAGCCCACTTCCATATCTTTTGTGCTTCCTGTGACAGGGAGAGTGGTCTTGTACCTCCCTGCTTGTTGAGATAGTGCATTGCAGTTGTGTTGTCTGTTCTTATCAGAACAGATGCTCCCTGAATCTTGGTAGGAAAGCCAGCAATGCCAAGCCTATCGCTTTGAGCTCCAGCAAGTTGATGTGGAGCTGCTATTCCTGCAATCCCCACCGACCGCTGATCTGTAAATCCTGAAGAAACGCCCCCCATCCTTCCAGGGATGCATCGGTGGTAATTACTAATGGAGCTGGTTCGGTCAGGAAGGAAAGACCCACCGAAATGTTCCTTTTGTGGGTCCACCATACTAGTGCTTGCCCCATAGCCGGCGTGATCTTCACCTTGTCGTCGAAGGATCCCTATGTCTGGTGCCATTGCCGATCCAGTTCCTCCTGTAATGGACACATCTTTAGTCGGCATAAAGGAATCAGAGGTATGCAAGAGCACATTGTCCCAAGTAGTGACTTGTATGTGCGGACTGAAAGCCACTTTTTTCTTGTGAAATTCTTGGCAAGCGTCATGAGACCCAGTTGCCTCTCTGTGGATGGAAATGCCTTGTTTACAGAGGTGCCCAGAATTGCTCCCAGGAACGTGATCTTCCTTGAAGGTTGAAGGGATGATTTCTCTATATTCAAAATCAGTCCCAGTTCGCCAAATAATTGTATGCATGCCGTAGTTGATAACTGGGCTGAAGTTTCTGATGGTGCTGATTTGAGGTCAAACGGTAGTACTTTGAACTGGTAATGGTCTCCGGCTACTGCAAACCGAAGATATCGTCTGCGGGAAGGATGAATGGGGATGTGAAAATATGCAGCCTTTAAGTCTAGAGTGGTCACATGATCACCTGGGTTTAAGAGCAGCAGAATGTCTTGGAGGGTCACCATTCGGAAAGACTGCTTCTTGAGATAAGTATTCAGCGACCTCAGGTCTAGAATAGGACGCCATTTGAGAGCATTCTTCCGGACAAGGAGTAAAACCCCATTCCTGTTTGGTAGATCAGCACCGGTTCTATTGCTCCCTTTCGGAGCATTGTCCGAATCTCCTGATGCATCTGAGATAGATGTTTGATCTCTTGACTTGTCGGTGGTGTATAAGGAGGAAATTGAAGGAATTCTAGAGTGTGTCCGAATTGTATTATATTGAGGACTCGTCTGTCCGTCATAATTTTCTGCCAATGATGCAGATGGGAAGCAACTCTTCTACCCAGGGGAACTTGTGGAGAGGAAGAAATACATGTAGCCGGATTCAGGAGGTTGTCATTGTCTTCTGTCATTGTCCTTTCCTTGACGACCCCCTCGTCCTCTAGGAGCAGACTTTGTATAGCTCCCTGATTGTTTTTGACCATATTGATGACGGTATGGTTGTGATGATGAGGAATAAGAGGGGTATCTCCCCTGTTGGTAACCCCTTCTGATGGATGATTGGCCTCTCCCTCTGGCACCACGAAGGGGCACTTTAAAGTATTGTAATGAACCTAGGGCTTTTGCAGTATCTGTATCTTTCTTGATACCTTGAAATGCATCATCCACTTGTTTCCCAAACAAATCTTCTCTGTCGAAAGGGAGATCTAGAATCTTATTTTGCACCTCTGGTCTAAAGGCAGTCGCCCTTAACCACCCCTAACACCGTAGCACCGCCGCTCCTCCAAGTGACCGGAAGGCTGTGGTTGCGATATCCATCACACAGTCAATGACTTCAGCCGAAGCCCTTTCACCTTCCTGAAGGATCTTTTTCACCTCCTCTCTATTGTCCTCTGGGATGAGGTCCATGTAAAGTGCCATATCGTACCACATCTGCTTGTCGTATCTGCCCAGAATGGCAAGGGCGTTTGCTGCTTTAACCAGGAGAGCAGACATGGATGAGAACCTCTTTCCTGCATTGTCTAATCGTCTCCCCTCTCTGTCAGGAGGTGCTGATATAGGCGCAGAGGGATTCTTAGATTTTTGTTGCGCCGCTTGCGAAACCACAGAATCAGGTTTTGGATGGCCCACTAAACATACTGGTGCATCCAAAGGAGCTTTATATTTTTTCTCCAATGTAGCAAGCATAGGTGTAACTGTCGCTGGTGTCTTCATCACTTTTAAACCTTCTTCCCACACATGGCTAACAATTGGGATAGCCCGGACTGACTTGTGGTTTGGTTCCTTAAAATCATATAGGAAGCATTCCGTTTGTGTTGAAGCCAGAGGAAGATGGAACCTCTTCGCAGCTCTTTCCATTAGATTATGGAATCCGCCGATATCCACCGGCGGAGAATCTACAGGTACTGGTGAGAGAGATGCCGGAGATGGACTCTGGTAATCCTCCCATTCTTTGTTGTGATCTGTTATCTCTACCTCTTCCTGGTCATCATCGTCCATGGTGACAGGATCCTGGTGGTGTATTGTTTGAGGAGTTGTAGGCATAACTTCTTGTAATAGTTCCCTGCTTCTAACTGGAGTAGCAGGGATGGAACGTGGATGCGAGACCGGGATTTCCTGAGAAGCTGGTGTCAGAGGAAATCTCCTTTTATAGTCTGCTAGCATAAACTGCAGATCCATCATCATGGATGATGGAATACCCACCATCTCTTCTTGGTACCCTTGGCGATAATGTTGTTGCAGAGGATATTGGTACTCCCCTTATCCCTCCTCATAGTCATCATCCTGACACTTCACATGCAATTGTGAAGGACTACTGGCGTAGCCAAAGGGTCAGTTGTCCTCCTCTTCCTCTGAATCCTGCTCCTCTAGCAGGTGTGATGGCACCAGAGGAGTAATCTTGCTTGGGGAGGTGATTTCTGGTGTAATTCTCCTCTTCCTAACGATTTCCAGTTTATCTGGAATTTCCCTCATCGACGAGCCCGTCAACGAGATCGCCGTCGACACCCCTGTCATTGATGCCGTCGTCGACACCAGGCGTAAAGAGCTATCTGTCGTCTACGACATAGTCGTCGTCGATGTTCCCATCGACAACCCCGTCAACGTCACCGTCGATGATGATCCAGTCATCGACATTATCGTCAGCGATGTCGCTGTCGTCATCGATGCCGCCGTCGATGTAACCGGCGTCGACACTACCGTCGACGATGACGTCAACGATGGAGAGGCTGTAATAGTCAATGATGGTGTCTTTGATATGAGCTTTACCTCAATCTTCGTTGTCGACGACGATGGTTTCTTCGTCGACGATCCCGTCGTCGATGCCTGTTTCTTAGATTTTACCTCAGGGGGCATAGAAGACGGCTTCCTGAAGGGTTCTTTGACCTGAGGAGGCGACTTTGATGGTTCAGAAATCGTCTTTTTCGATTGTTTTTCTCCAGAAGCATGTCCCTTACTCTCCTTTTCCACAGATTTAGGAGATTTTGAAGGACTGCACCCAGAAGACCCATGAGTGGTCTTTTTTAGGGCCTTCTCAGGACGGAGAGGCTGTAATTAGTCAATGATGGTGTCTTTGATATGAGCTTTCCTCAATCTTCGTTGTCGACGACGATGGTTTCTTCGTCGACGATCCCGCCGTCAATGCCTGTTTCTTAGATTTTACCTCAGGAGGCATAGAAGACGGCTTCCTGAAGGGTTCTTTGACCTGAGGAGGTGACTTTGACTTTTCAGAACTCGTCTTTTTCGATTGTTTTTCTCCAGAAGCATGTCCCTCACTCTCCTTTTCCACAGATTTAGGAGATTTTGAAGGACTGCACCCAGAAGACTCACGAGTGGTCTTTTTTAGGGCCCTCTCAGGACGTTCTCCTGAGGAATGAGTTTGAAGAGATTTTCTTCTCTTTTGAGATCTCCTAGATGTTGAGGAGGACTCCTCCTCACTGTCACCGGAGATACCCTCCTTTCTGGCCTGTAGCTTTTGAAGCCATATCAAGAGGCGCCCTTCACGATCTCTCTGAGTTTTACTTGAGAAAGTGCGACATACCTTACAGTCTTTGGCCTGGTGATCTGGGTATCGACAGTAGATGCAGTCAGAATGAGGGTCATCAGTGTAGAGTCTCTTCTTAGAACAAGTTGCACAGGCCCAAAATAAACCTTTCTTCTCCTTTCCAGACATTCTCTAAAGAATGTATTTGAAGACAATCCAGAGTAGTACAGAATCCAGTTGAATTTCTAAGAACAAAGGGCCAGATGTATCAAAGGGTTTTTCCCATTCTGTGTCTATGGAAAAATGTGTTCATACATATGGCCCATAGTTCTTCAAAGAAGTTGAAAAAACAGAATTTGAGCAGAGCTCAAAGGGGACTCCCTAGCATAACGTGCGGTAGAAAATCTTGGGGGCAAAAGGTTCTCTCAGGAGGGTTCTAGAGGGTGAGGAGCTCTGATTGTTTCAGGGACAAGTTTGGTCTGTTTTACATAACGAAGGTTATGGGTTGCAAAAGGGAAATGGGCCTAGGCCTCTTTTCAGTTTTCTATTCAACTAAGCATTGCTATTTTATATGCTGGAGACTCCCGTCTCGACAACGGGGAATGATTCAGGCATGTCCTCCTTCCCATCCCCACAGAGTCGACAGGTTGCTGGCATCGGGGGCGACGCCACGGCGGCAAGTGGAACTCAGATGGTAATATACTTAGGAGGTATTTCAGGAACTTCTCTTTGGTGGCCTTGGAAAAGCAGATATGAAGGTACGTTTGAGGCATAGCTTTGGCATAACTCTGAATAGTGAACCAGCCGTGTGCTCTCTCTGACAGGATGGTTTTATCCTGTATAAGGGACACTCTTTTGTTGGTTTTGTTGCCTAGCTTTTTGTAGCTCACGTAAGTCCCAGATGTCTCCCAGAGGCAGAGCAGGCCTAGTTGATCCAGTGAGTCTTCCTGGTAGCGTCTGGCTGGGCCTGTGCCCTTAGCTTGAAGTTCTTTCCATAAGTGGGCGTTTAGGGTTTCTGGGTCCCCCTTTCTAATTTTATACCAGCTTTTCTTTGTATGCTTCTTTGCGGGCCAGATCGTCGTTGAATCCCAAACTCTAATCTCAATTGTGTAGGGGATGTGTATCTCGGCAAACCATAAATCATTCGTACTGCTCTTACTATAGTGCCATCCAGTATTTCTGCATCCCTCCCTCTAATGGCCTCACTTCCATAGGTGATAGACAGTATGAGTTTTGCCTGTATCACCCGAGTCAGCAAGGAGAAGCTTGTGCCAGAGATCTTTTATGTAAGATTTCTTTTTGCCACAGTTGTCGCTATCCCCATCTTTTTTATGGCCTCCCATCAGGCTGCAAAATTCCCTTTGCTGTTGATAATGACTCCCAGATATTTATCTCTCTTCACAACATCCAGACGATATGTTGCCAGGTGCCAGTAATGGAATGACTTTACGCTTCGTGTATTCATGCACATGACCTTTGTTTTTTCTTCGTTAATGCTCAGTCCACTATCTTCTGAGTAACAGGATCTCACATCGAGCAGACATTGAAGGCCAATTGGAGTACGGCTAATGAGCACAAGATCATCTGTATAAAATAGATTTGTTAAGGCCAAGCCACCCAGCTTCACGGCATGCGAGTTACATTCGTCCAGCCTGGCTGGTAAATCTGCAATAAAAAGGTTAACGAGTGTTGTGGCTAGCACACAGCCCTGTTTCAATCCGTAGGTCGTAGCGATCTTCCTTGTTAAGTAATCTCCTATGCCTAATTTTACTTGCACCCACGTGTTGGAGTGTAGGAGACTTAAGGGCCAGATGAATGACGTGCAAAATTGCACATCGCAAATTGCGTGTACTTTGCGACTCGCAATTTGCGAAGCTCAATATGCCATGTACAACAGTGTGGAACACACTGTTTGCGATTCCCAATAGGGTCGCAAATTGTGAGGCTCATTAATATTAATCAGCCTCTCGCAATTTGCGAGCCCATTGGGAATGACAGGCCCTCCCAGGTATGGTGGCCTGCTGGGCTCAGCAGACCACCATGTCTGGGACTGCTTTTAAATAAAGCATTTTTTTTTTAAATGCAGCCCGTTTTCCTTAAAGGAAAACGAGATGCATTTAAAAAACACAAAATGAAACTCTTACGTTAAATTTTTTAAGGCCAGGTAGTGATCCCTGGGACCACTGCCTGTCCTTAAAAATATTTTTCAGTGACAGTCACAATGTGGAAAGGATCTCCTAGAGACCCCTTTCAAATTGTGACCAGAGGGCGGTGATTTGTGAGTGTTTTGCGTCACAAAACATTCATACATTGGATTGCGGACGCTATGAGGAAGGGAACGCCCTTTCTTAATAGCGACTCGCAATTCCTAATTAGCGAGTCGCAAATAAATTGCGACACACTATTAAGAAATTGTACATGGCACAGGGCCATTTTGTATGCGCAAACGGGTCGCAAACCCATTTGCGCATGCAAATTAGGGTCATACATCTGGCCCTACCTGTTTTAAGAGTAATGGTAAAATGTTCAGCTTTTATAGCTTTTTCCATAGTATGTTTCTGTTTATGTGGTCAAATGCTGAGCTGTAGTCAATAAAGCATATGTACAACGGTTGTCTGAGTGCTACTGTGGCATCTATCATCAGTGAGAGGGTTAAGATATTAGTAGTGGTGCCCATTTTCTTACAGAAGCCTGTATAATTTGTGGAATTACTGCATTTTCTGCAGCCCAAGACATTAGTTCTTGCAACATTAGCCCAGCATAATATTTGGCATCATTGTCCAATAAGGCTACTAACCGGTAGGTTTTTTGGGTCATTCCTGTTACCTTTTTTAGAGATTGGGGAGATAATAGAACCCCTCCATGATGCTGGAATCGTCGATGTTTGCAGGATTGCTTCAAAGATCGGTTTTAGTGCTTTGGCCCAATACTCTTGGTCAAGTTTGAACAGAATTGGCTGGATGCCATTAGGGCCTGGTGCGCCCTCTCGCTTCCCCGTGGTAATTCTTTTGCAAATTTGATTGTCCGTAATGGTTAATAACTGTTCCGGTGTAGGGATAAAATGACTCAGGACAAATCTTGTCTCTTGACTCATCTTCATCTTTGTCAGGATTGATAGAGCGTTACAAGATTCTGAAATTTGTAGGGGTGCATCATATTCACCGTTAGTCAGCACCCGCATATTAATCAATGTATGTTTAGAAGTGTCATAGAAATGTATTGATGTAATCGTTTAACTTAGACGTGATTAGAAATGTAATAATGCTTTTGTGAGGATCAATGTTGCAAGTTATTGTGAATGTATGCAACAAAACGAATAATCATTAGTTCCGTATAATGCAATGTATTAGGCTAAACGTGTGCCATGTTAAAGTTTACGCATAGGTTGCTTACCCACGTACATGAAAATAGTGAACTAATGCTTAGAGTGTGGTTTAATAGAGTGTTTAATGTGTAAAGGCCTAATCACATATATGCTAAAGAGAAGGCCTGTTCATTCCTTATGTTAGCAAATGTTGTAGGCCAAAAAATGATTCCCTTGGTAAAGGCTTTGGGTTGCAGGGAAATGTAAAATCTTAAAGATGTGAAATGGCTTTTCTCGTTCCCATGTTTCTGTTGCAGGTGCAAGGACATTTAGCTCGTTAGAGAGAATATATCTTTGTTTTAGGAGTTAGGATGCTGTGAGAAGCCAACAGGGGAGTGCATTGGAATGTGAGATAGATACATTTGCTGCGCAAGGTGTCTGGGGCCCAAGGTCAAGCTAACCATTGTTGGATGCAAGACAACTTTGTGGAAAACTACAGAGAGAAGACCTGGCTGAAGAGGTGTGCCGAAGGGCGTGTTCTATGATTTGGGGGTTTTGTATTAGGGACAGTGCCCCGTGGGTGGAGCAGATGAGGTTTAGACGGGAAGCTAGAAGGAGCATCTTAGAACGAGCCCTGACTAAGTGAAGGTACTTCTTATGGGAGTCTTCACTTCTGACACCTTTTCCTTGATTCTCTTGCCTGGGATGGGAATGCTAAGTAGGGATGTCACCTTAGAGGTAGTGTAGGGACAGACTAACGTTTTTGTTTTTGACTAATGATCCCCAATTTAGACATTGGTCTTACAATCGCCTTTTTGATGATTTTAGAATCTGTAATTCTTTTCGTTCTGAGTCGGATGAGAATCCAACAAAGGCTTGCATTTGTATTAGTGCCCATTTACCTTTTACACCTTGTTTTGAGGTGTTTGTATGTTCAGTTATTTTTGGTTGTAATAAAATCTTACAAATTTTAGATTCGGAGTCAGTGGTCCTTTCCAAATGAAGTCCAATTGTGGTAGATATATTTTGATAATTGTGTTCATCCCCTCCACACTAGCTGGCAAATAAAAAGATCCTGGCGACCTGTGAGGATTCTTGGAGATAATCAGGTAGGCAAGAATCCGGCCTTATCAAGATCTTTTGACAAAGTTAGATTTTCTGATAAACATCCAAATGTCTTCCTTACTACTGATCAATGCCTGGAAGTTCTCGGTTTTGTCATAGACACTTCTCGTTCCATTCTTCAACTTCCACTTCAGAAGGTGGTTCTAATAAGAAAGGAAATTCATCATGCATTATCTCTTCCCACATGCTCTCTCAGATCTATAGCTCGGCTGGTAGGTCTCCTACCCTCCTCCATTCAAGCCATTTTCCGAGTCCTCTGCATTACAGGGCACTTCAGAGGTTGAAGATTCATCATCTGCGCAAAGAGTTGGCTTATTCAGATCTGGTTTTTCTAGATTCAGAATCCATAGAAGAACTCCTTTGGTGGCTAAGTCACTTAGATGTCTGGAACGGGAGAACAATTTTCTCTGTTGCCCCAGATCTTGTCTGAGATTCAGATGCATGTCAGACAGGGTGGGGCGCAAGATGTGGTCAGCTCTCGACTGGAGGTACATGGTCGCCTCAGGTGTTGTCACTGCACATCATCTGTTTAGAGATGCTTGCAGGTTCCTTTGCCATTCAGTCCTTTATAAAAGACAGAGTAAAATGCACTGTACTTTTACGGATGGACAATCTGTCGACGGTCAGGTATATCTACCGTCTTGGAGGTACCAAGTCCAAGCCTCTGGCAGTTCTTGCCAAAAGTCTTTGGGAATTTTGCCATCAAAGAAATAGTTCTGTCAAGGCAGAGTATCTTCCAGGCAGGTTGAATGTAGTAGGAGACTGGTTTTCCATGCATTTTCACGAGTCCAGCGATTGGAAATTTCACCCTTTAGTCTTCCATCGTCTTTCTTCAATCTTCGGCTCCATGACGGTAGTCCTTTTTGGTTCACAAATCAATACCCAACTCCTGTTCTTCTTCAGTTGTAGGCTGGATCTGCTAGCTCTTGCGACTGCGACAGATGGATTTTTTGCAGTTTTGGCCCCAATCTCTTCTTTATGCCTTTCCTCTGTTTCTTATCATTTCACGAGTTCTGGTACATCTGCGTCGTCAACAGCCTGCCTTGGTTCTGATAACCCCCTACTGGCAAACTCAGCCATGGTATCCAACGCTACTGGAGTTCTAGGGGGACCTTCTGATTTTGATTGCATTATTTACGGACCTATTGCTCAATCATCAGTGCCTCCCTCACAACTTCATTCTTCAGGGTTCCCGGTCCCTCGTAGCATGGAGGGTTTTGGGTCTTCCTGAAGAACCCAAGGAATTTCACAGAAAGCTATTGGATTCCTCCAACAATCCTGGGCTCCAGGCACAGCCAAGGTATACAGGTCAGCCTGGTTGGTCTTGTGTAGCTGTTGTTTGGATAGGGACACCGATCCCATTTCAGCGGATGAAACGTTCTTGGTTAATTTCTTAGCTTCATTGGCCTCTCAGGGTAAGGCCTATAGCACGATCAACATATACAGATCTGCTGTATCTGCGGAACACATCACAGTGCAAGGAAGACCCATTGGTAAACATCCTCTGGTTTTTCGTCTATTAAAGGGAGTACGTTTTGCTAAGCCTCCTGTGCCTAAGTACAATGTCATGTGGGATGGTGATTTACTTTTACGTTTGTTTATTGCTTGGTCAGTGAATGATAATTTGTCTCTTAAGCACATCTGCTAAGTTAACTATGCTTTTGTGCTTGGTCTTACCCAACATCTCTCTGATGTGAGAGCATTAGATGTACCTTCTTTCCAAAACTCTTCTTCAGGTTTTTATTTTCAGGTAAACAGACGTACTAAAACAAATTTGGTGTCAATTCATTATCCCTTTTTCCCCTCTCAGCCCAATCTGTGTATTGGTAATTGGTTCAAATTCTACATTTTCCGAACTGCAAACCTCAGAAATCCGTCCTCCTCTCAGTTAATTATTTCCTTTCAGAAACCCTTCAGCCCTGTTTCTGCTCCCACTTTGCCCCGTTGGGTTAGATGGACCATGTCCTTGGCAGGACATTCCACTGTCTCTTGTGGGGCCCATTCAGCCAGAGGGCCTCTAAGGCTACTTGGGCTGGGTCTAGTCTTAATGATATTCTCAGATCTTGCGATTAGCCAAACGTTAACTCGTTTAGGGGCATATCTACAAGGCGGCGATATAAAATTATCGCCGTTTTCGGCCGAAAAGCGGCGATAATTTTATCGTTATATTAGCAAGGTCACGCTATCGTTTAAAACCTTGCCTTAGCGCCTGAATTCCTCACGCCCATCTTTGCATCTCTAATGAGATGCTAAGCGACATTTCTCCTATTATCAAGCCTCACGCAAAGCAGCATAGCGACAAGAAAAGTAGTGATAACCCCTGTTATGGCTACTTTCCTTACGCCTGCTTTGATACTGACTTAGCCATGATATCCTATGGAAGGTGGATATCATGGCTAAGTATGTGAGGCCGTATCAGCAAGCTATCGCCAAACTTTGTGGGTTTCCAGCGATAATCTCACGTTAGGGAGTTAGTGCTAGGATTTTTATCGCTTTTGAGATAAGCGTTGCTAATAGCACGCTATCTCAGCGATAAAAATCCACGCTAGCCGGCGATAATTATCCTAGCGCTAAGTGCGCTTAGCGATAATTATCGCCGGTTGTTGCCGATATGCCCCTAAGAACCCTCTGATTCTGTCATTGCTCTGCTTTAAATAAGGAGAATATGATCCTCAGGTCTTGCACGGCACTAACTGCGTAAAGTGGGCGCACGGAACGAACTGCGTGACGTGGGCGCGCACGGCACGAACGGCGTAAAGTAACTTAGCATTTAAAAAACCGTACAAATTCACTGAAAAAACCATAGGTTTCACACACGTTATAGTTAGGAATTAGCATTTAAAAAACCTTGCAAATTCACTGAAAAAACCATAGGTTTCACACAAGTTATAGTTAGCTGTACATTTTACTCGTAAAAAACCAATGAAATTCCATGTTATAGTTAGTGCAGGCAACTATAACTCACGCGACCGCAATCCTCTGCTGATGCTAATACTGTATTTAGACACTTATTTGCCCATGTCTTCTTCCATTAAATTTTAGCTATACATATATTACAAATATTTTTTTTTCATAAAGACACATATGTCATCAGCAGAGGATTGCGGTCGCGTGAGTTATAGGTGCCTGCACTAACTATAACGTGGAATTTCATTGGTTTTTTACGAGTGAAATGTACAGCTAACTATAACTTGTGTGAAACCTATGGTTTTTTAGTGAATTTGCAAGTATATATATAGATAGATATAGATATATATACATATATATATATTGTTTTTTTAAACTGCATTTTATTGATTTTTCTCTAACAAACATACAGTGCAATATTGGCAAATCCAGATGAGGATCTTCAGCAGACATTAAATAAAAACGTGTGCAGTCCAACCAAATCTACATTACATATATGGAATATAAATATATCCGAGGATGTTCCAAGTCAGCATAAGATAAAACCAAGACAACGAGCTCCAAAACATGTAGCTACATATAATGGCCCGCTTGGTCGTCATGAAGCCAACAAAGAGAGAGACGTTTCTAGCACTTTACAATCCTCCCCTCCCGGGCTACCCTTCATGGGATGGTCCCCATCTCTTGAAACATACCCAGTAGCTGCACCCACTGTAATATGGCTGTAGACGCCCCTTTGTCAGTATGGGAGAGGCGCATGCCCCCCACTCCATCAAATCCTTCAACCAACAGGTCAGCAGCGGGGTCCTTGCCCCCATCCACCCAATAGCCACCCGCCTCTTTGCCCGGAGCAGGGCTAGCTGGGCCAATCTATGAGGAATCCTACAACCTCTGGGGCGTACCACCACTCCCAATAAACAGCCAAACAATGTCAATGGGACACCGATTACCATGGTTGCCTCTATGCGAAGTACCACCAGTGCCCAGTAGGGCTGAACGGAAGTACACTCCCAGGCTAAATGCAGAAAGGTGTCACCAACCTTTCCCCATCATGAACAGGCAGCATTCCTCATGGGGATCTATCCTGTTAATGCTGTGTGGGGTGATGTATGTGCGGTGTACGAAATAGAAATGTAATAGTTTGAAGCATTTATTGCAGGATACAGTGCCCACAAGGTTCAGTGCCATATCCCAGTCCATATCGGAGATCAGCACCTCCATGTCTTCCTCCAAGGCCCTTTGCGCAGGATACTGCCGCGGCTGCATGGAGTATCTAAGGGCTTTGTAGAAATGAGTGATGAGATGGCACCCTTCCCTCATCCAATGAGACCCTCAAGGACCTCTCATGGACTTGGGCCGCCGAGAAATCCACTACGAAATCTTTGGCCACACTTTCCATCTTGGCATAATGAAGAAAATATGCCCATCCTTCCCCAAATGAGTCCTACGCATCCTGGAACAATATGAAGGTGCCCCCAGTGTAGAGGCCACCCGCTTCCAGATAACTCCCTTCCCCCAAAGCTCCATAGACATGGTAGAGTCAATGTTTCTAAAGAACACTAGATTCCACACTTTCAGTTCACTAGTAAAGGGAGCCCTACAGAGAAGCCTCTGAAGCACCCTTTCCCAGATCCCTGCAGTGTGGGTAATCAAAGATGGCAACTAGACCTCTTATCTTCCCACCGCCGAATTAGCAGCTATGCGAGGGTGTTCCCCCCGAACTCGGATCCCAAAAGCAGCTTCTCCCGTCAAACTCCACCAGCCATCGGGCCGTGTGCTGTAGGTGAGCCGCATAATAATAAAATTGTAAGTCCAGGACCACCAAGCCCCCATTCTCCATCTCCCATTTCGATGTAGCAAGCGCCACTCCACTACGCCTACCCGCCCATAGAAGTGTCACTATTAGGCTATCCAACCATTGTGAAAAGCGATCCTTAACTGGAAACAAAGAGTTCTTCTCAAGATAAAGCCATCTCAGGAGAAAGACCATTTTTGCTATCGCCACCCTGCCCATTAGAGAAAGGGGGAGCTGATTCCAGAAGGATATGGAGTTTTCCAGACCAGGCAACACCCTGTCGACATTCTGAACCTGGTGCTGGTCCTCCGTATGGGTAACCCAGAAACCAAAGTCACAAAACCCATCCAATTCCCATCAGAGGCCTACTACTGGTAGTTGGTGAGGTTGTTTCCCAATCAGTCCCCCCAAGGGGAACACCAAGTGCTTGCAAATGTTGTGTTTTAGTCCTGAAACAACACAAAAATCACCCAGATGCCTTATCAACAACAGGATGGACGCTCCCAGCTCACAAACGTCCACCAGCGTATGTCTGCAGAGAGTTAGACAACATGATTATTATTCCCTACCCAAATGTCCCAGCGGGACATTACTGCACGCAGCAATAGCGCAAGTGGCTCAATCGCCAAAGAGAATAACAGAGCAGAGAGGAAACAACCCTGACGAGTGCCCCTCCCACCAGCCAGGACTCCGAATGCTGCCCTCCCACCATGATACGTATTGAGGGCTCAGTGTACAGAAGGTGAATCCAGGCACAGAAATTAGGACCGAACTCCATACCCCTCAATACCACCATGAGAAAGGCCCACTCCACCATATCAAATGCCTTTTCTAAATCCAATGAGATCAGTGCCCTCTCCTCCTCTCTATTCAGGGCAGCGTGGAGCACATGTGTCAAACTACGAATGTTATGCGCAGTACTGCATGCATGCATGAAACCACATTGGTCCTCGTAGACTAGCTCTCGGACAACATCCCCCCGTCGTGTTGCCAGAATCTTGCACAAGATTTTTAGATTGGTATTAAGCATAGTTAGGGGCCTCTAGGGGGATGGGTCCATAGGATACTCTCCAGGTTTCAACATTAAGCATACCACTTCCTCTCTCATAGTCTACGGTAAACGCCCTTTAACTTTAGCTTCCAGATAAACCTCAAGCAGTTTCTCTCTGAGAGTCGGGGAATAAGCCTGATAAAATTCCATTGCTAAACTATCCCCACCAGGTGCTTTAAATTTGCCTTAAAAGCCTCTTCTAATTCTAACATGGCTGTCCTCTGCAACGGTGGGAGCCCCGCCCAAGCCAGAAATCCCTTCGTCCTGCCCTCAACATCTAGGGGCCCTGCCTTATAGAATAACTTGAAGTGGTCCAGAAGCAACGTCAGCATGTCTTGGCGCCGAGAGCGCGAATGACCTTGTGAGTCCCGTATTGAAATAATGAGGGGCACCCCCACCGCTCTCTTCAGAATCCATGCCAACAGTTTACCTGATTTGTCCTCTTCCCTATGCAGCAGTTGGCGGTAAGATTAAGACTTGTTTGTTCAAGGTGTCCCAAAGGGAGCGTCCCTCTTGATGGGCCTAAAGTACCGCCGCACACTCCCCAGCAGCAGCAGTCGCCTGTTTCTGAAGAGTGGCCAATCGGTCCACCTGGCTTTTTAAGTTTGCAATAAGTCTCCTATGCACCCCACAAACAGTACTAAGGCGTTCTTTCCTTACAGCAGCCTTTAAGATTTCCATTTTTAATGGCACTGGTATTCATTGTCCCCCAGTTGTTGTCAATGTATGTGTTCAGAACAGTTAACAGGTCCTCCCTACATGCAGGTTTCTCCAGCAAGTCAGAGGACATATGCCACGATCTGTAGCTATTCAACCCCTCATTCCAGTCCAACGCCAGAAGTGCCGAGGCATGATCAGACAGAAATCGCGCCATGTGCGTGACAGCATTAATCCTAGACTGATCCAGGCCACCCACCAAAAAGTGGTCTAGCCGGCTATTACTATTATGCGTTAGGGAATGACATGTATATTCGCGACACTCTGGGTGCAGAAGGCACCACCCATCCTGCAGGCCTAGGTTCAGGCATCGCCCTTTCCAGAGCGCATGTCATCAAGTGTTTGGTCCCATCCTGGGGGGAGTGGAGGCCGATAATCTCCCACACCATCCATAACACAATTAAACAAAATTAAATTTAAAATCTACCGCCCATATGATGGTGGATTCTATACTATCCGATAGAAAATCATGCAACCCCACAAAGAAGAACATGTCTTATAGGTTGGGGGAATATGAACTGAGCAATGTGATCTCTCCACCTCCTATGTACCATCTAAAAATGCCCATACTTCTTTGTTTTGTTTATATGCTTCACTGTTTCCTTTTGCCAAAGGTGCCCATGTTTCAGGAACTGAGTACTCAGATGCATGGTGACTCAGATGGCAGTGAAAGCCTCCTGCGAAAAGCACTTAGAACTCTCTCATCCAGTGAGCCGCATGAGTCATCACTCAAGCAAAGCACTTAGAACTCTCTTGCTGTGAGCCCTCTGAGTAATCACTCAAGCCTGGTGCTAAGTGCACACATAAGACCTCCTGCTGAAAGTTTGGACTTGGCAGCAGCTTGTCTATTTAAACTGCAACCAAGGCAAAACAACTTGCTTTGCCTAAAGATTTGTCAGCCTGCCGGTTTCCTGCCTATTGTGAAAGAAGTGAGACTAGCACTACCTAGCTGTTAATTACCGCCTTCAGAAGAACAACATTTCCTTCAGAGCATCCACATACCCAGCGCTCATTCAACCCTTTAAGAACAGACACTACTTCAAGAAGGAAACACTCACCTGAAGCCAACATTTGCTTTGCTGATCTTCATTGTTTCGCAGATCACAGGTGCCTGTAAATGAAAAGAAATTTTTATGACAAAGATAAACAGTGCACAGTTACTTTCTATACCTGCACATTATTTTCTCGTTTGATTAATAGACATTGCCACTGTGAGTGAGAGCACCTTTTTGAAATTTAACTAGTGCTAGAGTGAGAGTGCATTAATCCTGTGAAGGAACAGAACATTGCGCTATTTCCTTCACAAAAAAAAGAAACTATAAGGTAACAATTGGTATACAGTGCATATAAGAAATGGTGTACTGAAGTATGTTTTCTGTATCTCATGTCTTTTTTCTTAAGCCCCTAGATGCAATAAGTTTGTGTTCCCTGACTGTCGTTATCAGGCGCTTACAATTTCCAGCTGTATAGGTGAATTAGTCTGTGCGTGAGTAGCTGTATGAATAAGTGTATGGCTGTGTGAGTGACTGTGTGGGTGAGTGACTAGTTGTATGAGTAGTTGTATGGGTGAGTGAATGGTTGTGTGAGTAGCTGTAGGAATGAATGAGTTGGTGTGTGAGTAGCTCCAAGGAGAACTGAGTGCTTGATTAGGTGTGTGAATGGGTATGTGAGTGGTTATGTGGCTGTGTGAATTTCCATACAAGACGCTGTATGGGGGTGTGAGTGGGTATGTGAGTGGTTATGTGGATGATGTCATCAGTGATGTCATCAATGATGTCACTGTCCATGTCATGAGTGATGTAATATGTGAGGTCATAAGCAGTGCATTGCGGGGGCACAAGGTATAGTTAGGTAAGCTAACTATAACTGCTGAATTTTAATGGTTTTGTGCGAGTGAAATCTGAGCCTAACTGTAACGTCCTTGTCACCTTTGGTTTTTTCAGTGAATTTCTATGGTTTTTATAATTCTATTTCCTAACTATAACGTCCATGCAACCTATGGTTTTATATATATATCTATATATATATATATATTCACTGAAAAAACCATAGGTTTCAGGGGTGTTATAGTTAGCTGGACTTTTCACTTGTACAAAACCATTGAAATTCCCCCGTTATAGTTAGTTCAGCTAACTATAACTTGCGCGATTCTGATTGGCTGTTAGATCTTAGTAAACATTCGAATCGGTCGAAACCAGGAAGTGTCAGCCGCCATTTTCTCTCTCGCACTCTGAGGGGGGGGGGGGGGAAACAAAGTTGGATAACATGAAAAGGGGCAGGCTAGACAGCTCCTAACCACCTAGCCTTGGTTAGGGTGTCCCAGAAGGACCCCCAAGGCCAAAAATTATTATTATTTTTTTTTTTAAAAACGCCAAATGCGCTTACCTTACGCGTACGGCCAAAAATAAAAATAAAAAAAACAAACTCTACATATTCCCCCCCCCCCCCCCGAGTGCAAAAGGTGCCCTCAGGGCACCTTTTGTGTATGCCATAATACAGTTTTGTGAACATTTAATAGATAACCTTTCACAACGAAGCGCATAATATGTCCTCCGTGTGCGGACGGTGCGTGAAGCGCATCGTGCGTACATGGCCCATCCAGCGTAACGTGGGCACGCGGTGCGCGTAGCGCACCACGTGCCCACCGTGCATGCACGGCACTAACTGCGTAAAGTGGGCGCACGGAACGAACTGCGTGACGTGGGCGCGCACGGCACGAACGGCGTAAAGTAACTTAGCATTTAAAAAACCGTACAAATTCACTGAAAAAACCATAGGTTTCACACACGTTATAGTTAGGAATTAGCATTTAAAAAACCTTGCAAATTCACTGAAAAAACCATAGGTTTCACACAAGTTATAGTTAGCTGTACATTTTACTCGTAAAAAACCAATGAAATTCCATGTTATAGTTAGTGCAGGCAACTATAACTCACGCGACCGCAATCCTCTGCTGATGCTAATACTGTATTTAGACACTTATTTGCCCATGTCTTCTTCCATTAAATTTTAGCTATACATATATTACAAATATTTTTTTTTCATAAAGACACATATGTCATCAGCAGAGGATTGCGGTCGCGTGAGTTATAGGTGCCTGCACTAACTATAACGTGGAATTTCATTGGTTTTTTACGAGTGAAATGTACAGCTAACTATAACTTGTGTGAAACCTATGGTTTTTTAGTGAATTTGCAAGTATATATATAGATAGATATAGATATATATACATATATATATATTGTTTTTTTAAACTGCATTTTATTGATTTTTCTCTAACAAACATACAGTGCAATATTGGCAAATCCAGATGAGGATCTTCAGCAGACATTAAATAAAAACGTGTGCAGTCCAACCAAATCTACATTACATATATGGAATATAAATATATCCGAGGATGTTCCTAGTCAGCATAAGATAAAACCAAGACAACGAGCTCCAAAACATGTAGCTACATATAATGGCCCGCTTGGTCGTCATGAAGCCAACAAAGAGAGAGACGTTTCTAGCACTCTACAATCCTCCCCTCCCGGGCTACCCTTCATGGGATGGTCCCCATCTCTTGAAACATACCCAGTACCTGCACCCACTGTAATATGGCTGTAGACGCCCCTTTGTCAGTATGGGAGAGGCGCATGCCCCCCACTCCATCAAATCCTTCAACCAACAGGTCAGCAGCGGGGTCCTTGCCCCCATCCACCCAATAGCCACCCGCCTCTTTGCCCGGAGCAGGGCTAGCTGGGCCAATCTATGAGGAATCCTACAACCTCTGGGGCGTACCACCACTTCCAATAAACAGCCAAACAATGTCAATGGGACACCGATTACCATGGTTGCCTCTATGCGAAGTACCACCAGTGCCCAGTAGGGCTGAACGGAAGTACACTCCCAGGCTAAATGCAGAAAGGTGTCACCAACCTTTCCCCATCATGAACAGGCAGCATTCCTCATGGGGATCTATCCTGTTAATGCTGTGTGGGGTGATGTATGTGCGGTGTACGAAATAGAAATGTAATAGTTTGAAGCATTTATTGCAGGATACAGTGCCCACAAGGTTCAGTGCCATATCCCAGTCCATATCGGAGATCAGCACCTCCATGTCTTCCTCCAAGGCCCTTTGCGCAGGATACTGCCGCGGCTGCATGGAGTATCTAAGGGCTTTGTAGAAATGAGTGATGAGATGGCACCCTTCCCTCATCCAATGAGACCCTCAAGGACCTCTCATGGACTTGGGCCGCCGAGAAATCCTCTACGAAATCTTTGGCCACACTTTCCATCTTGGCATAATGAAGAAAATATGCCCATCCTTCCCCAAATGAGTCCTACGCATCCTGGAACAATATGAAGGTGCCCCCAGTGTAGAGGCCACCCGCTTCCAGATAACTCCCTTCCCCCAAAGCTCCATAGACATGGTAGAGTCAATGTTTCTAAAGAACACTAGATTCCACACTTTCAGTTCACTAGTAAAGGGAGCCCTACAGAGAAGCCTCTGAAGCACCCTTTCCCAGATCCCTGCAGTGTGGGTAATCAAAGATGGCAACTAGACCTCTTATCTTCCCACCGCCGAATTAGCAGCTATGCGAGGGTGTTCCCCCCGAACTCGGATCCCAAAAGCAGCTTCTCCCGTCAAACTCCACCAGCCATCGGGCCGTGTGCTGTAGGTGAGCAGCATAATAATAAAATTGTAAGTCCAGGACCACCAAGCCCCCATTCTCCATCTCCCATTTCGATGTAGCAAGCGCCACTCCACTACGCCTACCCGCCCATAGAAGTGTCACTATTAGGCTATCCAACCATTGTGAAAAGCGATCCTTAACTGGAAACAAAGAGTTCTTCTCAAGATAAAGCCATCTCAGGAGAAAGACCATTTTTGCTATCGCCACCCTGCCCATTAGAGAAAGGGGGAGCTGATTCCAGAAGGATATGGAGTTTTCCAGACCAGGCAACACCCTGTCGACATTCTGAACCTGGTGCTGGTCCTCCGTATGGGTAACCCAGAAACCAAAGTCACAAAACCCATCCAATTCCCATCAGAGGCCTACTACTGGTAGTTGGTGAGGTTGTTTCCCAATCAGTCCCCCCAAGGGGAACACCAAGTGCTTGCAAATGTTGTGTTTTAGTCCTGAAACAACACCAAAATCACCCAGATGCCTTATCAACAACAGGATGGACGCTCCCAGCTCACAAACGTCCACCATCGTATGTCTGCAGAGAGTTAGACAACATGATTATTATTCCCTACCCAAATGCCCCAGCGGGACATTACTGCACGCAGCAATAGCACAAGTGGCTCAATCGCCAAAGAGAATAACAGAGCAGAGAGGAAACAACCCTGACGAGTGCCCCTCCCACCAGCCAGGACTCCGAATGCTGCCCTCCCACCATGATACGTATTGAGGGCTCAGTGTACAGAAGGTGAATCCAGGCACAGAAATTAGGACCGAACTCCATACCCCTCAATACCACCATGAGAAAGGCCCACTCCACCATATCAAATGCCTTTTCTAAATCCAATGAGATCAGTGCCCTCTCCTCCTCTCTATTCAGGGCAGCGTGGAGCACATGTGTCAAACTACGAATGTTATGCGCAGTACTGCATGCATGCATGAAACCACATTGGTCCTTGTAGACTAGCTCTCGGACAACCTCCCCCCGTCGTGTTGCCAGAATCTTGCACAAGATTTTTAGATTGGTATTAAGCATAGTTAGGGGCCTCTAGGGGGATGGGTCCATAGGATACTCTCCAGGTTTCAACATTAAGCATACCACTTCCTCTCTCATAGTCTACGGTAAACGCCCTTTAACTTTAGCTTCCAGATAAACCTCAAGCAGTTTCTCTCTGAGAGTCGGGGAATAAGCCTGATAAAATTCCATTGCTAAACTATCCCCACCAGGTGCTTTAAATTTGCCTTAAAAGCCTCTTCTAATTCTAACATGGCTGTCCTCTGCAACGGTGGGAGCCCCGCCCAAGCCAGAAATCCCTTCGTCCTGCCCTCAACATCTAGGGGCCCTGCCTTATAGAATAACTTGAAGTGGTCCAGAAGCAACGTCAGCATGTCTTGGCGCCGAGAGCGCGAATGACCTTGTGAGTCCCGTATTGAAATAATGAGGGGCACCCCCACCGCTCTCTTCAGAATCCATGCCAACAGTTTACCTGATTTGTCCTCTTCCCTATGCAGCAGTTGGCGGTAAGATTAAGACTTGTTTGTTCAAGGTGTCCCAAAGGGAGCGTCCCTCTTGATGGGCCTAAAGTACCGCCGCACACTCCCCAGCAGCAGCAGTCGCCTGTTTCTGAAGAGTGGCCAATCGGTCCACCTGGCTTTTTAAGTTTGCAATAAGTCTGCTATGCACCCCACAAACAGTACTAAGGCGTTCTTTCCTTACAGCAGCCTTTAAGGTTTCCATTTTTAATGGCACTGGTATTCATTGTCCCCCAGTTGTTGTCAATGTATGTGTTCAGAACAGTTAACAGGTCCTCCCTACATGCAGGTTTCTCCAGCAAGTCAGAGGACATATGCCACGATCTGTAGCTATTCAACCCCTCATTCCAGTCCAACGCCAGAAGTGCCGAGGCATGATCAGACAGAAATCGCGCCATGTGCGTGACAGCATTAATCCTAGACTGATCCAGGCCACCCACCAAAAAGTGGTCTAGCCGGCTATTACTATTATGCGTTAGGGAATGACATGTATATTCGCGACACTCTGGGTGCAGAAGGCACCACCCATCCTGCAGCCCTAGGTTCAGGCATCGCCCTTTCCAGAGCGCATGTCATCAAGTGTTTGGTCCCATCCTGGGGGGAGTGGAGGCCGATAATCTCCCACACCATCCATAACACAATTAAACAAAATTAAATTTAAAATCTACCGCCCATATGATGGTGGATTCTATACTATCCGATAGAAAATCATGCAACCCCACAAAGAAGAACATGTCTTATAGGTTGGGGGAATATGAACTGAGCAATGTGATCTCTCCACCTCCTATGTACCATCTAAAAATGCCCATACTTCTTTGTTTTGTTTATATGCTTCACTGTTTCCTTTTGCCAAAGGTGCCCATGTTTCAGGAACTGAGTACTCAGATGCATGGTGACTCAGATGGCAGTGAAAGCCTCCTGCGAAAAGCACTTAGAACTCTCTCATCCAGTGAGCCGCATGAGTCATCACTCAAGCAAAGCACTTAGAACTCTCTTGCTGTGAGCCCTCTGAGTAATCACTCAAGCCTGGTGCTAAGTGCACACATAAGACCTCCTGCTGAAAGTTTGGACTTGGCAGCAGCTTGTCTATTTAAACTGCAACCAAGGCAAAACAACTTGCTTTGCCTAAAGATTTGTCAGCCTGCCGGTTTCCTGCCTATTGTGAAAGAAGTGAGACTAGCACTACCTAGCTGTTAATTACCGCCTTCAGAAGAACAACATTTCCTTCAGAGCATCCACATGCCCAGCGCTCATTCATTCCTCTAAGAACAGACACTACTTCAAGAAGGAAACACTCACCTGAAGCCAACATTTGCTTTGCTGATCTTCATTGTTTCGCAGATCACAGGTGCCTGTAAATGAAAAGAAATTTTTATGACAAAGATAAACAGTGCACAGTTACTTTCTATACCTGCACATTATTTTCTCGTTTGATTAATAGACATTGCCACTGTGAGTGAGAGCACCTTTTTGAAATTTAACTAGTGCTAGAGTGAGAGTGCATTAATCCTGTGAAGGAACAGAACATTGCGCTATTTCCTTCACAAAAAAAAGAAACTATAAGGTAACAATTGGTATACAGTGCATATAAGAAATGGTGTACTGAAGTATGTTTTCTGTATCTCATGTCTTTTTTCTTAAGCCCCTAGATGCAATAAGTTTGTGTTCCCTGACTGTCGTTATCAGGCGCTTACAATTTCCAGCTGTATAGGTGAATTAGTCTGTGCGTGAGTAGCTGTATGAATAAGTGTATGGCTGTGTGAGTGACTGTGTGGGTGAGTGACTAGTTGTATGAGTAGTTGTATGGGTGAGTGAATGGTTGTGTGAGTAGCTGTAGGAATGAATGAGTTGGTGTGTGAGTAGCTCCAAGGAGAACTGAGTGCTTGATTAGGTGTGTGAATGGGTATGTGAGTGGTTATGTGGCTGTGTGAATTTCCATACAAGACGCTGTATGGGGGTGTGAGTGGGTATGTGAGTGGTTATGTGGATGATGTCATCAGTGATGTCATCAATGATGTCACTGTCCATGTCATGAGTGATGTAATATGTGAGGTCATAAGCAGTGCATTGCGGGGGCACAAGGTATAGTTAGGTAAGCTAACTATAACTGCTGAATTTTAATGGTTTTGTGCGAGTGAAATCTGAGCCTAACTGTAACGTCCTTGTCACCTTTGGTTTTTTCAGTGAATTTCTATGGTTTTTATAATTCTATTTCCTAACTATAACGTCCATGCAACCTATGGTTTTATATATATATATCTATATATATATATATATATTCACTGAAAAAACCATAGGTTTCAGGGGTGTTATAGTTAGCTGGACTTTTCACTTGTACAAAACCATTGAAATTCCCCCGTTATAGTTAGTTCAGCTAACTATAACTCGCGCGCCCTCAATGCATTGCTGATGACGTCACATATTACATCACTCATGACATGGTCAGTGACATCACTCATGACATCACTGATGACATCTCAAATGACATCACTGATGACATCATCCAGTGAATGTGTGTTTTTCTGAAAATTAAATATGTTTTATATATGTATATCTCAAGGTCGATGGAAGAATAAATGGGTATATAAGTGTCTAAATGGGTGATTTGCTTTTGAAAAATTGATTGTGTAACTGACTGATTAAGTGTATCATAGTGAATACATGGCTTAGTGAATAATGTTTAAATATGTAAATATCTGTATCAGTCTCTCACTTTGTGTATAAGTGGCTGCATGGGTTGGTGAGTAGCTACATGGGTGTCTATATAGGTTATTAGTTGGTTTTTTGAGTATCAGTCTGAGTGTCTGCATGGTTCGGTGGGGGGTATTACGTATAGGCCTGGGCCAAAATTCCGTTCCGTTCGCGGAAATTGCGATATTTTGGCATTCTCGCGTTCCGCGGAAAGCGCGAAAATGTCAAAATTTCCGCATTCCGCAGCTTAGCGATAATTTTTTTCTTGCTCGCGCTGTAAAACAATACATTCTCGCGCGCGCGCGATCGCCTTACCTGAATCCCTGCGTTCTCCGACAAGTTTTCTTGACCCGGTCGCGTTCTCCACGAGATGTTGGATTTTGGTAGCCATTTTGCGCTGTCTCGCGAGAGTTCGCGGCCGCATTCAAGTCATTTTTCACGCGATCACGTCATTTGTCGCGCGATCAGGTCTTTCTTCTCGCGATCATGCACCGCGCGAGTATGAGAGGATTGAGATCTCGAACATGTCATTCTACATCGCGAGCCAGAGAATGAGGACGCGGGCACATGAAATCGAACGCGAACAGGAGAAAGAGACCGCGAACACGTCATATCCAACGCGACAGGGACAAAGAAGAGAACGCGATCATATCGTTTTCGACACGCCGGCGGAAGTAATGTGAAGCTGGAGAACTCAACAACGTAAAATTTACAATTTGGAGAGGAATATCGGCTCTAGCAGCATGAAACCATCTGCAAATACTGATTTTGGATGAAAAGAACTCCTTACATTCACATTTGGCTTTCCTTTTTTGTGCAAGGACTCCAGGAGTCATTTTTTTTTTACAAGGTGGAGAGAGGGAGGAAGTGACACAGATTCTCCAACTTCCTGTTCCTGTCCAGCAGGCTCCTCCCAGTGCTTTGTCCATCTCCTGCTCATTCTGCCTTTGGATTTGGAGCTGGAAAGATCACTCTTTTTGTCTGCTGCATCATTGCAATTGGATTTCAGGATTTTTGGAATAGGATATTTTACAAGTAAGTGGTTGTTGTGTTTGATTGTGGGCATTGCAGTTGTTGTGTAACTACAATTTATTTTTGATAATTAATTATCATCATTCCTTTTTTTTTTTTAAATTTATTTTAATTTTGTGGGTTGTAGTAGTAGGCCCGAGCTAGCCATGGGCATGGCCTCATGGGTGTGTGTGTGCATGATGAAGCAACTGTTCCTTTTGTTTTTTGAATATATTTCATTTTCAATCACATTTAGGGCATGGATGGCATTGGATTGAGTTGGGGAAGTGTGTTTTTTGGGGTGGCCTTGCTGATGTTGTTGGGCCTGGACATGTGGCTGGTGGCCATTTTGAGGCCTAGGCCTGCAAGCTTGCCTGGCCTTGTCTGCCAGCAGGCCTGCTTTCATCCACTGCTACCAGAGCAGGTAGCCACAGCTTTAGTAATCTACTGTTTTCTGTGTGCTCTGTTGAATTTAGACATCATTTAGGGCATGGATGGCATTGGATTGAGTTGGGGAAGAGTGTATTTTGGGGTGGCCTTGCTGATGTTGTTGGGGCTCGCCATGTGGCTGGTGGCCATTTTGACTTTTGAGGCCTAGGCCTGCAAGCTTGCCTGGCCTTGTCTGCCAACAGGCCTGCTTTCATCCACTGCTACCAGAGCAGGTAGCCACAGCTTTAGTAATCTACTGTTTTCTGTGTGCTCTGTTGAATTTAGACATCATTTTGGGCATGGATGGCATTGGATTGAGTTGGGGAAGTGTGTTTTTTGGGGTGGCCTTGCTGATGTTGTTGGGGCTCGCCATGTGGCTGGTGGCCATTTTGAGGCCTAGGCCTGCAAGCTTGCCTGGCCTTGTCTGCCAACAGGCCTGCTTTCATCCACTGCTACCAGAGCAGGTAGCCACAGCTTTAGTAATCTACTGTTTTCTGTGTGCGCTGTTGAATTTAGACATCATTTAGGGCATGGATGGCATTGGATTGAGTTGGGGAAGTGTGTTTTTTGGGGTGGCCTTGCTGATGTTGTTGGGGCTCGCCATGTGGCTGGTGGCCATTTTGAGGCCTAGGCCTGCAAGCTTGCCTGGCCTTGTCTGCCAACAGGCCTGCTTTCATCCACTGCTACCAGAGCAGGTAGCCACAGCTTTAGTAATCTACTGTTTTCTGTGTGTTCTGTTGAATTTAGACATCATTTTGGGCATGGATGGCATTGGATTGAGTTGGGGAAGTGTGTTTTTTGGGGTGGCCATGCTGATGTTGTTGGGGCTCGCCATGTGGCTGGTGGCCATTTTGAGGCCTAGGCCTGCAAGCTTGCCTGGCCTTGTCTGCCAACAGGCCTGCTTTCATCCACTGCTACCAGAGCAGGTAGCCACAGCTTTAGTAATCTACTGTTTTCTGTGTGCTCTGTTGAATTTAGACATCATTTAGGGCATGGATGGCATTGGATTGAGTTGGGGAAGTGTGTTTTTTGGGGTGGCCTTGCTGATGTTGTTGGGGCTCGCCATGTGGCTGGTGGCCATTTTGAGGCCTAGGCCTGCAAGCTTGCCTGGCCTTGTCTGCCAACAGGCCTGCTTTCATCCACTGCTACCAGAGCAGGTAGCCACAGCTTTAGTAATCTACTGTTTTCTGTGTGTTCTGTTGAATTTAGACATCATTTTGGGCATGGATGGCATTGGATTGAGTTGGGGAAGTGTGTTTTTTGGGGTGGCCTTGCTGATGTTGTTGGGGCTCGCCATGTGGCTGGTGGCCATTTTGAGGCCTAGGCCTGCAAGCTTGCCTGGCCTTGTCTGCCAACAGGCCTGCTTTCATCCACTGCTACCAGAGCAGGTAGCCACAGCTTTAGTAATCTACTGTTTTCTGTGTGTTCTGTTGAATTTAGACATCATTTTGGGCATGGATGGCATTGGATTGAGTTGGGGAAGTGTGTTTTTTGGGGTGGCCTTGCTGATGTTGTTGGGGCTCGCCATGTGGCTGGTGGCCATTTTGAGGCCTAGGCCTGCAAGCTTGCCTGGCCTTGTCTGCCAACAGGCCTGCTTTCATCCACTGCTACCAGAGCAGGTAGCCACAGCTTTAGTAATCTACTGTTTTCTGTGTGCTCTGTTGAATTTAGACATCATTTAGGGCATGGATGGCATTGGATTGAGTTGGGGAAGTGTGTTTTTTGGGGTGGCCTTGCTGATGTTGTTGGGGCTCGCCATGTGGCTGGTGGCCATTTTGAGGCCTAGGCCTGCAAGCTTGCCTGGCCTTGTCTGCCAACAGGCTTGCTTTCATCCACTGCTACCAGAGCAGGTAGCCACAGCTTTAGTAATCTACTGTTTTCTGTGTGCTCTGTTGAATTTAGACATCATTTAGGGCATGGATGGCATTGGATTGAGTTGGGGAAGTGTGTTTTTTGGGGTGGCCTTGCTGATGTTGTTGGGGCTCGCCATGTGGCTGGTGGCCATTTTGAGGCCTAGGCCTGCAAGCTTGCCTGGCCTTGTCTGCCAACAGGCCTGCTTTCATCCACTGCTACCAGAGCAGGTAGCCACAGCTTTAGTAATCTACTGTTTTCTGTGTGTTCTGTTGAATTTAGACATCATTTTGGGCATGGATGGCATTGGATTGAGTTGGGGAAGTGTGTTTTTTGGGGTGGCCTTGCTGATGTTGTTGGGGCTCGCCATGTGGCTGGTGGCCATTTTGAGGCCTAGGCCTGCAAGCTTGCCTGGCCTTGTCTGCCAGCAGGCCTGCTTTCATCCACTGCTACCAGAGCAGGTAGCCACAGCTTTATTGATCAAGTGTTTTCTATGTGATCTGTTGAATTTTTAGACATCACCTTCCTGAGAGTGTAGTGTGGCTGTACACAGTACTAGTAGTATAACATAGCTCTAGTTAAAAAAAATTCATAAATGGCTAGACTATCTTTTGTTTGCACTAGTACAGTACTAAGTAACTGAACCACAAAAACAAATGCAACATTTCACTGATGTTCTTCTCCTGTCTTCTTTGCTTTTAGGTGCACAAAAGACAGAGTAGGAGGTGTCATCGGCATCACCTGGCTACCCGTTGTACTGCCAGCCAGACAGAAGTCCTGCTGCGCATCACGCCCACGTGTGACCAGAACTTGTTGTGCATCTGCCTCCTGCCTGACGTCGGAATAAGATGGCCCCAAAGAAAGGTACCAGGTCCAGTACCAAGAAAGTTGCTGGTGAGAAGAAGGAACAGAAAAAGGAAGTGCCATTAACCATGACTGGTGGTGTGCCGGCCAAGGTTTTTTTTGGCACCAAAGCGTTGTCCGGGAACCAAGCTGGGAGCAGCACAGCGGTCCAGCAACCCCACCAACCTAGGCCCAAGGGCTTTACTGTCGCAGAGGTAGCCAGTCTACTAACGGGCAGCGATGTTGAAGAAATGTCATTACCGCAAAGTAGTACACAATCAAGTTCAACGCAGGCGCAAACTCAGCAGATCAGTGTGCAGCCGCCGCAACAAGAACAGCAGCAGCAGCCGCCGCAACCAGAACAGCAGCAGCAGCCGCCGCAACCAGAACAGCAGCAGCAGCTGGCGCAACCAGAACAGCAGCAGCAGCCGGCGCAACCAGAACAGCAGCAGCAGCCGCCGCAACCAGAACAGCAGCAGCAGCCGCCGCAACCAGAACAGCAGCAGCAGCCGCCGCAACCAGAACAGCAGCAGCAGCCGCCGCAACCAGAACAGCAGCAGCAGCCGCCGCAACCAGAACAGCAGCAGCCGCCACAACAGCCCACCATAGTAGTTGTTGCTCCTGACGTAGGGGCATTTCAGGAAATCGAGCTTCCTGCAGACAAAGCGGAGCGAAGTCAAACCACTGTTTCAGAACATCTATTGTCTTCCAGACCACCAGCAAGGAAAAGGAGGCTTAGTCCATCATCTTCTTCTTCAAGCCCCGCTTCTGATGATCGTGATGACACTTGGGTCCCACCAGCTCGGTCTGAGAGTGAAGTACGCCACAAGACATTGCTTCTGAAAAGGAAGGTCCCAGAAAAACTTAGAGTTATGGAGGTAGATGTAGAAGAGGGGGGTGATGATGTTGATGAAGACGAGCCAGTCATCACGCACATTACTCCCGCCCCAAAGGGATTGGAGACCGACATTCTAACCCTATCCAGAAAGGCTGCTACTGAGCGGGATGTAGCACGGATCTCACCAACACAGGTTACACCACCACTACCTCCAGCTGCCATATTTTCCAAGGCCCGGCAGGGACCTACATCCAGCTCAACCACCTCAGTAGGAAGTGGTAGTAAAAGTCACAGTGTAGGTGGACAGGGTCACATATTTTCAAGGACCCCCTCAAGTTCATCTGGTGTTGAAAGTGGCACATCCAGCAGTGCCAGAAAGTTCTCCTCCCCAGTTTGGGACTTCTTTTCTGTTAGCGCCAAGGAGGAGAACATTGCTATATGCGCAATTTGTCGGCAAGGTGTTCGGCGTGGTAAGCTTGGTACAAACTATGGTACCGGAGGACAAGCAAGTCATCTCAGAATACACCACACTATTGTGTGGGAGGATCACCTACTTAAGTTAAAAGAAAGTAGGAAAACTAAACCCTTTGAAGTTGGTCAGGAATCAGGGAGCGATATTATTGTGGTGGCAGGTGAAGAACAGGGAGGCATTTCTAGCCCTGTCTCCAGTAGTGCAGTCACTGCAGTGGTAACGCCCACATCCTCCTCAGTAACATCAGAGTGGCACCGCAGTAAGAGCCATACTCAGAGTGTGGGTGAGACACCAAGGCGACCGGCGGCGAGTACCTCAATGAGACAATCTGTGTCGTTGAGCCTTAGTGGGTTAATGGCACCACTAAGGAAAGTAAGCCAGCCTACCATTGACAGCATGTTTAGGTTGGAGGGGCAGTTCCAACGCAACCACCCAACGGCACGATTGTACAATGCGAAGCTGGCTAAAATGTTAGCGCTGGACCTTCTTCCTTTTTCATTTGTGGAAGGGGTGGGTTTCCTTGAATTTGTGTCTGCCATCTGCCCGAAATGGAAAGTTCCAAGCCGGTCCTATTTCGCAAGAATTGCTGTCCCGGCACTACATCATGATGTGCTGGAATTGGTTGGACAAGCTTTGCAGAAGAGTGCTGTGCACAATATCCACCTGACAACAGACATGTGGACCAGTTGCCAAGCCACAGATTACATGTGTATCACTGCACACTGGATCTCTTTTGTGGGGGTTAAAGATCAACTATCTGCACGAGGTGTTGTTGACACAGCTGCGATTTTTGAAGGTACTCGGAAACATGCAACTGTAGCCATGTTCGCCATGGAGAAATCTCATACGGCTGAAAACATTTTAGAAGAGTTTCGCACCAAGGTTTTGGAATGGCTGCAGCCCAGAGGGCTTGGTATTGGTTTTGTTGCCACAGACAATGACAGTAATGTACTTAAGGCCATGGAACTTGGTTCCTATTTCAGGGTTCCGTGTTTGGCACACTGCATAAACATTATAGTGCAAGACTTTCTGAAAAAAGAACCCATAGTAAGCAATTTACTGTCCATCTGCCGAAGAATATGCACTCATTTCAGCCATTCTTTTAAAGCTCGGAAGCAGCTGAGGATCATCCAACGTGACCGTAGGGTGCCAGTCAAGGCACTCATCCAGGAGGTGGCAACACGTTGGAACTCAACGTATTACATGCTTGATCGTCTGTACGAACAGCACAGGTCACTCAATGATTATGTCTGGTACAGAAGCAGTGATGCTAGTGTTAAAGGCATGACCCTTCAGAGGGAGCAATGGACCCTAATTCAATGCCTGACTGAGATGCTGTCTCCTTTTGAGGTCTTCACACGTGAAGTCAGCAAGGAGGACTGTACAATGGGCCAAGCTATCCCATTGTTGCAAATGCTAGAGCATGAGCTGAATAATGTGTCTGAATCCTACAAAGGTGTAGAGGACAGAAGGCAAGCCCATGACTTGGTGGAGAGCTTATCCAGGCGCTTATCAGAAAATGTAAGGATACAAAATAAAATTTTGTCACAAGACCATTACATTTGTGCCACAATTCTGGATCCACGTGCAAAATTAGGACTATTCCGTTCTTTTTCCGACACTGATGTTGCCCGCTACAAAAGTTGTATAGCTGAAGCAGCCATCAAGTTTGAAAACGAAGGGCTGCTAATTAAAAGCCAGCCACACCAACCCACAACAAGTACTGATACTGAAGCAGGCCATGCAGAATCAAGTGCAACTTCGTCGGCTGAGGGCAGTGCGGTTGGCTCACAATCGCAACACTCACCATCACCATCGACTACAAAAACAATAACTGGATCATTCTGCCGAGTACAATCATTATCAGATTGGTATGTAAAGATGGGCCTTAAGCACAGTGCTGATGCACAGAAAAAACAGCACAAAAGCTTACCAGCAGCAACCCTGAACATTGAGCGGATGGTCCAGGCCTATCTGGACGACCCAACAGAGGTGTACGTTGATCAAAACCCAGTGCAGTATTGGCATAGGAAAAGGTCTGAATGGCCACAGCTCAGCAGGCTGGCGATAAGCTATCTGGCTTGCCCTGTCGCAAGTGTCTCTTCCGAACGTGTTTTCAGTGCTGCAGGTTCCATTGTAACCTTGAGAAGGACCAGTCTATCTCCCAAAAACGTGGAGAGGTTAACAATGATCAAAATGAATCAGCACTTCATACCACCGAATTACACAATGCATGAATCAGCAGAGGAAGATGAGGACAGCGGCTCAGGTGACGGAAGTATTGTGTCAGATGATTACCTACTACTGGAAGATCCCCCAGAGTTTGAGGACGAGCTATACTTCCCTGACAATTAGGCTCGCACTTACTGTCTTCCTCCCTTTTTTCCCCCTTTGTTTGTGTCTGTTGTTCCGGTTATAAACTTGTGAATCGCAACCAATGCATTATCACCGTCTTCTAATCTTCTAATTTAAGATACAAGTTTCAGGTGTCTGCCATTTGACACTACAGTCCTCAGAATCCAGCTCCTCCGCTCGATCATACTGCATCTCCTGGTCAATTCCATTTCCCTCATGAATGATGATTGGATGATGGTAACAACAAATTCAAACTTTCCTCGTCCTTCCAAAACAAGTGGACCATGAATCTGATGACTTCTATAGCTATCCTCCTTCAGAGCCGAGAGAGACTGGCCATTAACTGAAAATAAGATGCAACAGGTAATGATTGATGCCATGCATTGTCCGCAGAAAAGCAGACTGAGTGATGTAGATTTTGTTGTGTGTGTTGCGCATGAATGAATTGATGTAATTGTGCACTGCCACTAATCAACATTCTACAGAACACACTAATTTTCCTCTTCTGGCAAACAAGAAATGTGTACTTCTCCTGCATCTTGGTGATACATTGCTTTTAATTCAATACAGGAAGGGGACTCGCTACATCTGCGCAATGCAAATGACTGTGACTTAACAGCACCGTCCATCATGATGATGGCGAAAGAGACGGCCTGCAGCGTTAACGAGATGAGATGCAACAGGTAATGATTGATGCCATGCATTGGCCGCAGAATAGCAGACTGAATGATGTAGATTTTGTGGTGTGTTGCGCATGAATTGATGTAATTGTGCACTGCCACTAATCAACTTTCTACAGAACACACTAGTAATTACTAATTTTCCCCTTCTGGCAAACAAGAAATGTGTACTTCTCTCCTGCATCTTGGTGATACATTGCTTTTAATTCAATACAGGAAGGGGACTCACTCAATCTGCGCAATGCAAATGACTGTGACTTAACAGCACCGTCCATCATGATGATGGCGAAAGAGACGGCCTGCAGCGTTAACGAGATGAGATGCAACAGGTAATGATTGATGCCATGCATTGGCCGCAGAATAGCAGACTGAATGATGTAGATTTTGTGGTGTTGCGCATGAATTGATGTAATTGTGCACTGCCACTAATCAACTTTCTACAGAACACACTAGTAATTACTAATTTTCCTCTTCTGGCAAACAAGAAATGTGTACTTCTCCTGCATCTTGGTGATACATTGCTTTTAATTCAATACAGGAAGGGGACTCACTCAATCTGCGCAATGCAAATGACTGTGACTTAACAGCACCGTCCGTCATGATGATGGCGAAAGAGACGGCCCGTTAACTTAAGATGAGAAGTAACAGGTAATAAATGATGATAATTAATGGCATGCATTGGACACCTGACTCTGAGCTATTGGTCTTTGTGTTTGCGTTGTTTGTTGTGCACAAAGTGATGTCAAAGTGTACTAGTGTTAATCTATCTTTCTGTACACAATAAAGAATGACTCAAGTCAGTAATATTTATATTTCTACTCTTGTTGTGTTATAAAAATTACACTTGTACTGCAGGCCGATCTTCAGTCAGTAGAAGTATCAGAGCTGATGATGAAGTCAGGAGGATGTTTCATGAGTGGCATAAAACGGAAAAGCCTAAAGGTAAACACGTGAACCACAACCACAGCACACCCAAATGTCTGTGTAGAAGTTGAATAGAGTGTAGCGGTGGGATGACTGCAGTGCATTGATTTTACTAACTTTAACTGTAAAATGCTATGTCTGGAATGGATAATGTGCTTTGCGTTTGTCCAACTCTTTGAGAGAAAAAAAAAAGGACTCTAAAGTGTTAACGTAGGATGTGCTAATGGTAAGCACTGTGGGCCTGATCTCTCCTGTTACTGTTGAAGGTCTATGCTGGAAACAGACTACAGTAGAGATGATGCATATGCATACATGCCACCTCGGAAAGTGTTCTTGTTGCACTACACCATCACTTGTGCATTTGTTTTCACTTTCTTTCTGAATATCCCCTTTGGTTTTCAATCTAAAATTACAGGCCGGGCCTTGTCCAAAACTTTGTAAAACATTACAATGCATATTAATTACCTTACCAATCAATCACCTTTTTATTCCAGCCGGGCAGTGGCGAGTGGTGAGGCGACACACCCAAGATTGATGGACGAGAGGAGCAAGAGGAATGCCGAGATTCAAAAAACCAGTCCACATTTTTGACCAGGATAAGACAGTAACAGTATCCACTTTTCACTTCTTTTAAATAATTTGATTAATATCTTGTATACATTCTTTACAACAGTGTGTTCTTGGAGTTGTTGTTATCAATCATCATTACGTTTGCTCTGTGTTTACGATTCTTCACTACCAATATTTTAAATTTCTATTTGCTATCTGTTAAAGTATTAAGGCCGGAACAGAACAAGAAATAGAAGTGTATGTAATCCGGGTCTCATCGTGCATGCATTTCCTTTTTTATACCTTAACATATGGAATGGATATGGTATGGTAGTCTTCAATGATTGTCGTTTGTTTGTCTATGTATGCATACTGTTTTTCTATGTCAAACCTTTCCCAAAATCCCCCTTCCCATCCAATCAACGGACCCTAACCCTCTTCCCCCGGGCTGTGTGACTTATTGTCGAGGTGTAACTAAATTAAATGTACACCAATACTTAATCACACACTTGCTGGGGCGGATGTGGTGAAAGCAACACTACTTCAATTTCAATGCAGAGCGATGAACTTCTTCTGCTTGCCCACCCATGAGTAGGATATTTCTCAGGTTATTTTATTTAACAAAGGAACATATACCTCAGCATGAATTGCCGGCATTGATTGGATTTGTTTGTTGTCATTCCTCATATACAGCACTAACTGTTAGACTGTAGGCATAGCCAAGTCGACAAAACTATAGTTTGTAACTCTGTCTAGTAGGCTATCCTCATAATAACCAGCATTCAGTTTTTTGGGCAAATATTTGAGCATATAATTGTTGCTCGGTAAATTCTGTGATGTACTTCATTCAACTACTCCTCTAACAGTCTCTCAAAGGCGATTGACTATCTCCTTTTCTTTTTTTGGAAATGCTGCCACCCTGCCAGTGTATACTACTACTACTATACTACCACCACCACCCCAATCATGGCATGTATGAAAAAGGAAACCATCTTCACCATGCAGCCAGTGCTGTGCCACAGTTGGACATAAACATCAAGCACCGTTAAGAGAGAAGTTTGGGGGAGGCAGAATCAATAATGGACATGTTGTCAATGATGTCAGTTTCAAACACCACTCCAAAGAATGCATAGTAGGACCAGTCAATGAGTGAGGTGTGTCGCATCTATCTGTTTGTGTCTTATACAGTCAGCAAATTATTGAAATCAAACACACGCTATGGGCGGCCATGCACCAGCAAAGAAACAGTGTGATGTAAAACAGTTACCCCACCTACAAAACATTAACAACATTGCATGTAACATAGAAAAATATATTTAATTGACCCTAACAAATAAACTAAACCCACAAAAGCTAACCCACCCACCTCCCTAACCCCAACGACTGTCCATAGAAATAGAGAACGCCCAAACGAGTCAAGAACGAACAGGAATTAAAAAAGGGGCAGTGACAGGGACTAACTGGTGGGGCGGGACTGGAGGAGGACACGAATCTGGTCCTCTAAATGGGCGACGCGGCGTCTAAGGCCGCGGCAGTTGCAGCCACAGTGGGGGGGGGCACCGGAGATGGCACGGTGGCGGCGGGCAGCCGCCAGACGGTGGCGCCGTACCGCTGGAGGGCGGTGGCTGGGGCCCGGGGCACTGGAGGAGGCTTGAATTGCTGCTGCAGTCTCCTCCTCCTCCTCGGCTAGGACCACCAGCCGCCGGTATTCATGCTGGATTGCCTCCAGCTTCCGGCGCCGTGCCTTGGCGGCCAACTCCTTCCGGTTGATTTTTGGAGTAGCTGTGTATCAAAAAGAAAAAGCAAGACAATTGTAAAATATAGTCTTAATAAAACAGTAGGACAAGGTAATTATTTACACACATAGTGGCATGGTAGAGTAGCACTATAAAATAAAGCACAGTAGTACATAACATTTTAAATGTCGCCCGTCCTTCTTCCTTCCACCTGTCTTACACTTTTTAGTTGAACAGTGCACCAGGTGCTCTTCTCCATAAAACTTTCAAAGCGGAGTTGAAATCAGATAGATGAGGCCATTGGTTACTCAATACTCTGGCTCCTAGTCCTATACCAATTAAAGGGAATTCTAGTCTTCTAGTTCACTCTTCAAACGTCCCCAAGAACTCATACTTACTTACGACATCGGATAGCGGGCGGACTTTGTCCGCCCGCCATCCGACTGCTAAAAAAGGGTGGGGGTCCCGTGGGGACAATTAATTAGGATGATGCGCCCGGCACAGTGGCGGGCGCACCCTGTTATTTTAAATTTAAATTCTGGTTGGCTTTGCTGAAAGCAATGCTAAAATGTTGTGCTGCTTTTCCAAGCACAACATGACGGGCCTCGCACGGAGCCTGTCACGTTTTGCTTTGAAAGTCGGGGGGGTACCATAGCATCGGTAGGTACCCTCCATGGGGGCCCCCAAGCATACTCTGCAATGTGTGCATGCCTTTCCGTGGCGGACGGTAATGCCGCCACGCAAAGGCATTCCAAAATGCAGATTATATGGCTGCCGGTGTGGTGAGAGAGACACCACCGCCATATTGAACCCTTTTCCGCCTAGACATGTCTGAATATTTTCTACAGGGATGGCGGGAGGTTTGCCCCTGCTGTGACGGCAGTGAATTCCAGCCAGCCCGGCGGGGGCAATACGCCCACCATCCTAATGGGGCCCTAATTCACAACTTTACAGTATACATATACATACAGTACACCTTTGCAGTGAGTGTGCTGTCAAGTTAAACAATAGTTAAAGATTATGAATCTAACTTACCACCGCCTGCCACTGGTGCTGCCACTCCCCCTCCGTTGCTATCTGCAACTGCCGCATCCTCGCCCTCTGCGTCGCCTTCGCTGGCCCCAGCAATGGTGGTCGGTAGTGCGCCTAGAAAACATTACACATTTATTAGGCAACATATACACCTCCCCCCTATTGATCAGTAGCAAGGTTGAAAAATGAGTTAATACTAACATAAATCACTAGTACAAATCAGGTAGTAGTAGAGTAGACACTAAGTTATATGATCATTGTAGCATTTGCTTGATTAGCCCTAGCCATGCACATGTGACGTTACCTTTACCTTGCAGCTTCTTAAGACACCTTTGAGCCCACATGACCTGCCTCACACTGCTACTGTCTAGTCTACGCGCTGCGTACAGGCGGTCAACAAACATTAACAAGCCACTTTTTTAGGAAGAACTGGTGTACTACTGTTACTGTTAGTCCATATTGCTTATCCATAGATGCTACACTTTTTGGCACGGCTGAGAAATGCTTGCAAGTTGCAATATACTAACGCACACCATTTCTTTTTTCGCATTACAGACGCAAGATTCGCTTCTACGAACCAGAGCTTCTGAACGATGCACCAACTACCAGTACTAGGTTCTTCTGAGGTGAGGGGTCCCTTCACTCACATCTTCATTTATAAATGTATATAAACTAAATTGCTATGGGATGGTGGTGCTGCCTTCCACCACTTCAGTTATCATGATTTAATTCCCAACTGTATAAGTGTAACAATGTATATTGTTTTAATGTTATTGATTTGCCGGTTGGTGCTGCTAAGAAAACAGTGTACAGACCTTCTCAAATCGAAATAAAAATTTGAAACTTACATAGACTTTGTGGTATTTGGTGTGGAGTGGACTAACTTACACGATTGAGCAAATTAAAGTAAGGGTGTGCATGTGAATAGCTTCCACGACAGAGGTTGCGTGTGTTAATGTTCTGGGTTGTCTACTTGTTGGTTATCTTGGGGGGAGGGTTCCGAGACCTAATAGGTATGACAAGACAGTACTATAGTCAAGCAGTGGAATTGTGGTGGGTGCGGAATTTCTGATTGAGGTGTGCAAGGAAGGTCCAACCTACCATCACCAACATCCTATTTTCTGGTGCAAATGTATGTGCAAGATCCCTACAACAGTTGTATGTCCTATAGGGTATCATATCAAAATATTAAGAAATCTGGTAGGGCTGTTGCTGTGAATTTTCAAAGCCTAAACATCAACAAGAGTAAAAAGTAGTACAAGACAACAACCCAACGGATTGTATGAGCTACTGGTGAATATGAGTTTTATATTACAACCTTTCACAAAGAGTGGCACTGGCCAACTGGGCAAGACTAGCTACTACAGTACAGACAGACAGACTGATAGTATGTAGTGGTACTCAGTCATCATAGCGGAGGCAGAGATAAGCTTTTTGAAACCGTACAGATCGAAGGATAATTGGTGGTAAAAGAATAGCATTTGGAAACACACTATAGTTCGGGAGAAATGGGGCAGTAAAAGTTATGGAATAAGAAATATTATTAAAAACAAGAAGACTTACTGGGGCCAGCAGAGGAGCCCTCAGCGGTGTCCTCCTCGTGGTGTTCCTGTCCCGCCGACTGCCCAGTCCCTGCCCGTCTGCCCCTGGGTGCTGATGAACAGGAAAGATATAAGAAAGAGACAAACATTGATGGATGGTGTCAACTTAAGCAAATACAATATTTTTCAACAACGGTCAAAAAACACTTATGTAAACAATTGCAATAACTACATTGACCGATCTCATCTGGTCAACATGTAATATCGGGGGATTCGCAGTTCGACTACTTAAGTTACTATTTATCAACAGTAATCCATTCTTCCATTCTGATTCCAGAAAACTAAGTTACAAGTAAGCCTAAGAATTAGTACAACGTACCACCCAACCTAGCCCACCTATTCCAGGCATGCCAATTGTACATTAAGTATGCATTTCGACTATATTCCTCAACAATGTGTATGATCCAATCATGGAGGACACATGAACATGACTACATTTTTTGTATACACCAAATTTTGGTTTGATTGATGCTGATCTGCTACTGCTAAGTAACTGCAAAGCCTACCTCCACTCATTGAACAAACTAGAAAGGTTCTAAAGACTGGCGTACTAGCAGCACGTCACGTAACTGAGTGAGAGGGGCATCACGCATACCACTAACCAATTAGAAGCTCATACAAAGTACCTAAACCTATGATCAATCCGCCCCTATCTATTAGTGACAGGACAAAGTAAGGAGTGGACGTGAGTCACTGTAGCATTACGTAACTTAATTTCTCTAAAATAAACTCGTAAAGAATCACGCTAAGCAAGCGCAAACGGAAAGCTGCAAACAAGTAAGATTAGTAGTAGCGCAGAAGAGCACCTGTGTCATAATCACAGAAGACTTTTAAACGTTATTAACCTGGAATGTATTGCAAGCAGCAACATTCTAGCTGGTTGGAAGGAAAAAAAGATATTCGCAATATATAACATAGAGCAGAAGAACAGACACAAAGTTGTAATAATTAAATAGGTACTCACCAAGCCCCGGGACCTCCACTCCTAGCAGGTCCAGCAGGTCCTGCTCACGGTCCAGGATGTCAGACCACCGGTGCGTCAGCTGTGCCTGGGTGCGCCGGACCCCAGAGATGCGCGACACTGCCCGGCGCACCTTCCCCCACCGCTGCCGACGCTCCCGGAGGCCGTACCCGGACCCAGGCCTGCCACCTGCTGCCAGGGTTGAGGGGAGGTGGCGCTGCACAAAGAAAATTAGTGCAGCCAACTCCGCCTCCCCAAATAAGGCCCGTGCATGCACCCCTTGTGGGCGCCGCCTTCCGCAAGGAAGGCGGTCGCGGCTCTGGCTGCGCCGGCGAACAGCCCTGCCCTTGGACATGGTTCTGGGGACGGGGCGGGAAAGAAAAGGTAAAATAAATAAAGGAGTAAAGGAAATAAATAGCGGGCAATACAAAGAGAAAAAGTAGCTAAAAAACTAAAAAAAAGTACACAAAAACCAAAAATATAGAGGCAGGAAAATAGTTAGAGAAATAATAAGTAATAAAGATCCAAAAAAAGTGGCTATAAACAAAGGATTGAAAAGATTTAGGGCCTCATGTAGGTAGCCAAATACCGGTCGGTAACGGCCGATATTCGGTAAATATGCCGTTACCGACCGGTATTCAGACAAGTGAGATGTAGGAGTCCAAAAACCACTTTTCGGTAAATATGAGGCGGTAAATACCGATTCATATTTACCGAATTCCAAAATACCGAATCAGATTTACCGAATACATAATTAACGATTCGGTAAACATGAAGTGGTAAATATGAAGTGGTAAAAATTAAAATGACATGTAGGAGCACTCGGTAATTAAGAAATCCAGGAAAATCGGTAAATAAGAGTCGGTAATTAACACGGATTGAAAGCAGGTGGTAACCATCAACAGTGCAGATAAGCAATCCCAAAATGCAACAGCGTGGACAACATGGCCGCTATGTACGTCATTGCAAGGCGCCTACGTCTACAGGCAGCAGGACTGAGGGTGTGGCGACGGGAGGAACAAATCTACAGACAGCGCATCACACTATTCCAGCTGACTGATGCAGAGATACATGAGAGGTACAGGCTACACCCCGAAACCATCATGGACTTAATCAGGGACCTACACCCACTCCTGGACCATCCAATAAGAAGGGCGCACGCCATACCCCCACATGTGCAGGTGCTCTGCAGCCTACATCTGTTGGCATCCGGCAGTTATCAGGTGGTGACAGCTGCGGTGGGTGGGGTATCCCAGAGTTGCCTGTCACGTTTCTTCAGGAAGTTCCTGGATGCCATGATGCAGAGAATGCACCACTACATAAGCTTCCCAAACACACAGGCTGCACTGCAGAAAACAAAAACAGACTTTTATCACATGGCACAGTTCCCCCATGTCATCGGCTGTATTGATGGTACACACATCCCAATCCGTCCACCAGCTGACACAGAGCACATCTACAGGAACAGGAAGTCCACCCACTCCATCAATGTGCAGGTGATCTGTGATGCAGGGAACATCATCACAGATATTGTTGCAAAGTTCCCTGGGAGCACCCACGACTCTTACATCTTCCAGAATAGTGGGATCTACACACGACTGAGTGCCGGAGAATTCGGAGAGGGATACCTGCTAGGTAAGTAACAGTGACGCCCCTTGAAACCTGCAAATCATAGTGTATAGAGGCATGTTACTGATGGTTCCCTCTTACTCATCCAGGCGACAGTGCATATGCATGCCGTTCATTCATCCTCACTCCCTACCTACACCCAGCAACCCAGAGTGAGAGACGATACAACGTGGCACACAAAACAACACGCAATGTGGTGGAGCGCACGTTTGGACTACTGAAGAGCAGGTTCCGCTGCCTGCACAAGAGCGGAGGCGCACGCCAGTACAAACCCATCACCTGCTGCAAGATTATTGCCACTTGTGCAATGCTGCACAACCTTGCCACGAAAAAAGGCACAGATGTGGAACTAACATATTTTGTGGACAACGAGGATGAGTCAGGCCAGCCAGAGGGCAACGCAGCTAGAGTGCCAACTGCAATCGATGGGAGAGAGAGACGGGCAGAGATCACATGCAACTATTTCTGAGTAAGTGAGGGGACACAGCGAGTTGTGAGAAGTCATGACGTAGTTTTAATGTGGCACCACGCCATGAACACATGAACAGGCCAATCTGGCAATATACCATCTATACAAGGAGTATGTCCAGGGTTACGTCACCCAATGGGAAGTGGCTAAGCAGGGCTACATCAATGTTTGCGCATACGCGCTGCAGTGGTGGATTGCACGGCCTGTGCATCCTCACTGGAGCCAACCCCAAGCCGCCTGCTGCTCCTGCGTGCTTCTGGGACGGGGGGTGTGATGCTGCTGCTGGTGTCGATGCTCTCCGCAGCATCCCCTGCAGCAGTTGTCGACGCCTGACTAGTCAATAGCACCCCTAGTGCACTTGTCACCTGCACCATCCCCCGAGACAGGTCGCTGCAGCACTGTGTTAGGCCCTCCTGCATCGTCACAGAGCGCCGGCACAGTAGAGAAGTCGCAGTTGCCAGACGGTTGAGTGCCCTGCTGGTAGTGTCCCTTCTCTGGCGTTCCCGGCGCCGTGCTTCGATGTCAGCATCTAATTTGCTGCACAACTGCTGGATTGACTGGGACATGTCCCGAATGCCCGCAGCCATGCCGCTAATGTTACTGTCCATGTTGACTAATGTTGTCCTCATCACCCGCATGTGCCTCTGGACTGACATGACTGCCTTTGATTGCAGGCGCTGTTGCTTCAACATTTGGCCCTCGAGACCCAAGAAGACACCATGGCCGTCAGTGGGTGCTGGTGGACTCTGGACACGCGACCTGCGGCGCCCTCTTGCTCCCGTCTGTGCTGCCTGTGAGGTGTGGGGCACAGTGGCATGGCTCCCTTCCTGGGGCCCGGTGCGGTCTTCTGGGCCCATGCTGTCGTCTGACGAGGTGTCTAAGGCTCGTAGCCTGGCTGCTGGACGCCTCCTCATTCTCACACCTGCAAGCGGAGATGTGGCCGGTGATTCGAACATGAGTGGCGATGCTGGCTCTGGTTGTGGTGATGCTGGCTCTCGGTGAGGTGATGCTGGCTCTGGGTGCGGCGAGGCTGGCTGTGTTGGTGGTGCGGCTGCCAGTGGGCCTGCTCCCTGGTCTGAACTTGTGCTGGCTAGAGGTGATATTTGTGGCCGGTGTGCCGTCTCTCCTGCAGCATGCCCTGTCCTGCATGATGTCACATCTGTGGACAGAAATACAACATTGGCTCAGTGTCCCCGAAGGGCTGCATTGCAAGCGTCACAATAAAACATTTCACATTCCAATATGTCCTCTGCTCCTTGTGCCTCGAGTGCGTGACATGCCTTGTTGCCCTGTAACATTTACGTCATGGTTAGTGTTGCCCTGACTACATCTCCCGGAATGCATTGCCTGTCTGCACTGACACGTGTGGACTGCAGTGTGATTCTCGTTTCACAATGGGGGATGTGGGATAGGGGTAGGGGGGGCTACATTGCTGTGCTTTCGTCTTACCTTGGTGTGTTGCGGCTCTGGCAGAGCTGTCGGCGTCCCCAAGACCCACGACGCTCTCCTGCTCGATTGTGGCCGCCACCAGCTCCTCCAGTTCGGTGAGGGCAGGTGCCCTGTTGGTTCCACCTCCGGTCTGGCTGGCCTCCTTCTGGATGTCGCCCATCTTCCTCTTGGTTACAATCCTCAGGTCATACCAGCGCTTTTTGAGGACCTCAATGTCCCTGTGGGTCACTCCCACAGCATTGACCTGCGCCTGGATGGCCAGCCATATGTTGCGCTTTTCAGCCTCAGGCACTTGCAGGGATTGCCTTCCAAACAGCTTCTGGTGCTGCTTCACCACCTCCTCCACCAGCACCTGGAGTTCCTTGGGGCTAAATTTCAGCTTCCTCCTCCTTTCCCCTCCGTCTCTCTGTGTTCTCTGGCTGGACATGCTGTTCATTTACCCGCTCGCACATGCAACGGCTCCCTGCCTCTCCTCTGCACTCCAAGCCTCTCCAGGGTCGGCTAATTATGTACACCTGCCTGGGTGTGGCCACTTCGGCTAATTATGTACACCTGCCTGGGTGTGGGCACTTCCTGGTTGGGTGGGCTGTCGTTGCACAGGATTAGCTGTTTCGTCAAGTCATGTGATTTTATTTACCGAATCCGTACATACCGATTCGGTATTTTCCGATTCGGTCAATACCACCTCGGTATTTTCCGATTCGGTAAATACCACCTCGGTATTTTCCGATTCGGTAAATACCACCTCGGTATTTACCGATTCGGTGAATTCCGATTCGTAATTACCGAATGTTACCGAATCGGTAACTGTTACCGAATTTTTACCTACATATAACTTACCGATTCTAATTTACCGATTCGGTACGGCTCGGTATTTAAGAACCGGTAAAATTTATTTACCTACATGAGGCCCTTAGGGAGGATTGAAAATCAGGCCCCAGAACCATGCAATAGAGTGGAAAACAAGATGGCCGCGCCCGTTGCGACCACGTGCGCAAGTTTGCGCGATATTTTCTCCCTGAGCAAGCAAAAAGCAACGCGATCAAGTAAAAGCGATCGCGAACAGGAAATATCGACCGCGAACATGCATTGCGCGACCCGGAACAGGAAGTAAACAACGCCAGAGGGCGGGACAAGTGAAAACAAGATGGCCGCGCCCGTGAGCGACCGCATGGGTAAGTTGGCGACCCGCGAACACGCAAAAAATACCGCGAACAGGCGGCAAAAAAACTTCCGCATCTTCGCGATATTTCCGGCATGTTTGCGGAGATTTTCTGCATTCTCGCGATAATTTGCGGAGGTTAATTCCGCAAATTCCGCCCACCCCTAATTACGTAGTGCATAGGTGCATGAATGAGTGACTCACTGTTTGTATGTGTTGAAGACAGCATGTGTGCAGGACTATATGGGTGGATGAGTGTGTGTATGGGTGTGTTAGTGAGTGAATGGCTGTCTCAATAGTGTCTTTATGAGTAACTACATATGTTTTAAACTAGTATATGTGACTATTGGTGTATATAAGTGAGTATATGTGAGAGTGAGAGATTGAAAGAGTTCCTGTATGAATAAGTATGTGTTTCTATATGTGATTGTTTAAAAGACTAAGTATGTGTAAGTTTCCGTAGAAGTAAGTGTGGTGGTGTGTGTATAACTGAATATGCAAGTAAATGTATGTTTGATTCTTTATTAGCATGAGTGACTATGTGTGTGAGTAACTCTATGGATGAGTGGCATTGTGTAACAGGATGTATAGGTGTATGAGTACCTATGATGAGTGTGTACATCTATGAGTGACTGTATAGGACTGTTGGTGAATGAGTGGATGTGTATGTGGATCTTAGAATTACTGAAGAGGTTGTTGTAACTGGTATTGGTATGTCCATTGTTTTGAAAATTGTAATCTCTATTTTTGAATGTGTGTATCAAAGGTTATATTAGGGTGAGAGGAGGTCTGCCACTCTATCACAAAGATGATGTCATCAGTGATGTCATCAGTGATGTCATTTGAGATGTCATCAGTGATGTCATGAGTGATGTAACTGACCATGTCATGAGTGATGTAATATGTGACGTCATCAGCAGTGCATTGCGGGCGCGCGAGTTATAGTTAGCTGAACTAACTATAATGGGGTAATTTCAATGGTTTTGTACAAGTGAAAAGTCCAGCTAACTATAACACCCCTGAAACCTATGGTTTTTTCAGTGAATTTCTGAGGTTTTTTAAATGCTAATTCCTAACTATAACGTGCCTGAAACCTATGTTTTTTTCTGTGAGTTTCAAAGGTTTTTTAAATGGTAATTTCTAACTATGCCTACAGAGATAGGACATGTGAAGAATGAAGAAAAAATGCACAGAAAGAAAAAAAAGAAGTGCAGAAAGAAGCAACAGAAGTCCTCAAAGACGAAGAAAAGTGCAGGAAGAAGGATAACGTGCAGAAAGAACAAAAAGAAGAGCAGAAAGAAGCCTTGTTGCAAAATCATCCTGTACCCCCAACTTTTTCAGACGGATACTGGTGGTAACTGAGTCTGACTAACCAGTCCTAGAGCCAGTGCTATGTTAAAAGACACTTAGAATACAGTGAAAACACCTACATACACTAGGGAACATTATGCGTTGGGGTCCCCCTGTGATTAGCATGACCTCCTCTGTAAGCCCCTAGTATATAATAGGGCAGGGGGATTAAAACTACCTCTTAAAACAGGCCACAGGGCATTTTTGCACATGTTAACTCAGGCCCTGTCCCCTCCCTTCACCACTGTGTAAACACGCCCTGTGTCTGTTTTTAGTTGGGAGATTAAGTTAATTTGAATCCTGAGGGTCCCTAGGGTCCAACTAGCCCACTAGGTACCTCCAGTAAGTGCCACAAAGCTGCGTTGCAGAGAGGTGTAAAAAGTGGCACGGCCTGGACCACCTCTCTGCAATGCAGCTCAGTGGCGCTTACTGGAAGCACTTGGTGGGCTAGTTAGCCCCCAGGGGCCCTCAGTATTGAAGGGAAATTATATCCTCAATTTAAAACGTGCCATAGTGCGTGTTTGCATACGTCACCTCAGGCCCCGTCCCCTCCCTTCACCACTGTGTAAAAGCGCCCTGTGGCTGTTCTAAGTTGAGAGATTAAGTCCCCTTGAATCCTAAGGGTCCCTAGGGTCAAACTAGACCACTAGGTACCTCCAGTAAGCGCTACAGAGCTGCGTTGCAGAGAGGTGTAAAAAGGGGCTTGGCCTCAGAACACCTGTCTGCAGTGCAGCTCCCTGGCACATACTGGAGATGCCTGTTGGGCTAGTTGGCCCTCAGGGACCCTCAGTATTGAAGAGGAATTAATTCCCAAACTTACAATTCGCCAGGGGGCGCGTTTGCAGAGTGCTGCAAGGAGGGGGCGTGGCCTCCAGCACGATGCCAGTCTTTTATTTATTTTAATTTTTTAAGAAGGGGGGCTGTGTGGTTCCCCTTCTTATTCTAATTTATTGGACCTGATGACCCCATCCCCCAGGGCCTGTCTCCTAATTATATTTTTTTGACCCCGATCCCCAGGGCCGGCCACTGTTTTTTATTATTTTTAAAAAATATATATTTATAGACACACCTAGGACATGCTGGACAAACCGTACGTACCTATCACCATGACGATTTGCGTGATATTCATTAAAAGGCGACTATGCATACAATGAATCCACGTGGAATGTATTTACACCACTAGTGAAGCTCTGACATGTTTGATGCCCTACCGTGCCTAATCCCGGTAGACACCCTTGTCGTTTATTTATACAAACATGGGTAGCTATTGACGGGCACATTTAATACACATGCACACCAAGCCATTTAAATGGGATTCGACAAAAATTTGACCAAAACTATACAAGAAACCCTCCTCACGGTTAATAAAACACACATCCACTGCCGGTTGTGTAATACTTTTTATTTTACTCTCTGGAAAGGGAAAGAACATCACTTGAGAGTCACAGCGCGCCCCTGGCAGAGCCCAATGCTGTGTTACACCCACCATTGCCTGCTGAGTGCCACACACCTCTGTGTTGTATTCCACTAGCTAGTGCATATGCTATGACACTCTCTAGCCCATGTGCACTGTAACACCACCCCGTGAATATGTCATGCCACACTTGTCTTCGCACGGGTTATATTGCCCCATCTAACGTGCCTTCCTCGATGCCTATGTTATAACGCACAGTGCTATGCCATACATATTACAATCTGGGATCCATATCTTTGTCACAGTGCATATGCAACGTTACACTCCCCAGCACATATTTTATATTACAACTTTAGAGACTAGTTAGGTTACACAACACTGCCCTGTGCATATTACACTCCAAGGCGCATATCGCATAGCACGCGCTAGTGCCTGTGCTATCTCGCGCTCTCCAATGAATCTGTAATTGCGCACAATGTATTGCATATTATATTTCACGCCCGGTTCATCTTATATCACACTTTTTGGTGCATAGTTTATACCATACACTATATCTAGTTTTCATTTTCAATCGTGCTCTCAGGACTATGTTCTATATAACACTGTGTTCACCTACCCTTTTCACGGGCATTACATTTTGCGATAGGGGGTGGAGGGTCAGGGGGTGTTTCTGCCAAGTGAGCCCGGCGTCACAGTCACAAACGTCCTCTTCTTCCTGAATAAAAGTGAGATTATGCTGCATACTTGTTCATATTTTAAGTAGTTCGCACAGACACGTTTTAAAAACAATAAAGTTCCTAATACTCGCCTTCTCTGAACAGTTAGCTTGCTGCCCCATTCCCCTCCTCCCTATCCTCTGTTGTGTGAATCCATGGACTAGCCTCCTCCCTCCTGCCATGCATGGTCTGATGTGCTGCCACTGCCCTCAATTTAGTATGATGTACCAGTCCACTCCTCCTGCCCTCCATTGCCCAATTCTATGCCCCATCATTGACCTCCTGCTTAAACTCTGTGCTTAGCTTGCTGCCCCTATTCTCCTTCCCCCTGCCCTCCGATGTCTTTGTGCATGCCCCTGCTCCATCCTTTTTGCCCACCATGTTCCATGGACCTGCCACTCCTATCTACTCTGAGTGTTCTGTTGAGCTGCCACTCCCCTCCCACCTGCCTAGCATTGTCAGATGACTGTAACCTGTCCCTGCCACCTCCACCCTGCCTGTCCACATGCCATGCCCCTATCCTCTTCCTCCTGTCCTACATGGTCCATTGTACTGCCACACCCTTCTGCCCTCCCTGGTCTGTTGTGCTGCAACTGCTCCTCCTGCCTGCCCCATACGGTCTGTTTTGAGGCCCCTTCCCCTGAACTTTCTTGTCTGTGCACAGGTCCTGACCCTCCCTTCTATCCTCCATCGTCCTTTGTGCATGCCACTGCACCCTCCTTCTTGCCCATCATAGCCATTGTGCTGCCACTAACCCTCCCACTTACCATGCGTGGTCTTCTGTGCTGCCATGGCCCCTTCCACCTTCCCTGTGTGGTCAGTTAGCTGCCCCTAACCCCCTCCCACCTTCCCTCCATGGTCTGTGTGTATGCCATCATAGTCTCAGTGTTGCGCTTCATGGTGTGTCTTGCTTCTAGTGCCCATCCTGCCTGACCTCCATGGCTATCTTTCTGCTCCTGCCCTGCCCCCTTGCCCCCAGCCCTCTGTTTACATGTGCAGACCCCTACTCCCTCCCTCCTGGCTTGTCTGTTCCATTGTAATGCCCCTGATCCATCCCTCCTGCCCTTTATGGTCTGTTATGCTGCAGCTTTCTCTCCTGTCTGTCCATTATGGTCAGCTAGCTACCATTGCCTCTTGCCCCTCTGTTCTCTGTTGTCCATGTGCATGGTCCTGTCCCCTCCCTCTTGCTTTCTATGGATTGTTGTGCTGCACTCCCATCCCGCATGCCCTGTGTGGTGTATTGTGCTGCTGCAAACCCTGATGCCTGCCCTGCAGGGTCAGTTTGGTGCACCTCTCCATGTCCCTTCTGTCCTCTGTTATCCAAGTTCCATGTCCCTACCCCATTTCCTTCCATGATCCAATGTACCATACTTGCGAACATTTTGAACTTGGTAAAAGGGAGATTTTGAAAAAAAACTGGGGTATTGATTTTGCCCTTTGAGTTACATTGAAAAAGAGGAGATTGTTGACAGGAGACAGATCAAATAAAGCCCATTTGAGCTTAAAAACATTGGACGTTTCCTGGCTGAATCGGGTCTGTTGGCATGTATGGTTGTACTACCATTGCCTCTTCCTTCTGCCCACAATGGTCTATTACATTGCCACAGCCTCTCTTGCAAGTCCTGTATTGTTGGTTTGTTGCCCCTGCCCCCCTTTCCATTGCCCTCCATAGTCTGTTGTGCTGCCACGGCCCTTCCTGCCTGCTCAGTGTGGTTAAATTGTTGCCTTTGCACCCTCCTACCTGCCTTCAATTTTCAGAGTCCGTGCCCCTGGCCTCTGCCTCTCAACAGTATCCTAATGAACAACTAGATTGCTAACATTCTATATTTATTACAAAAGTGTGGAAGGCATTACGTCATCTTGATGTAATCAAAACTGTAATACCTAGAGCATTTCCTTTAGAAATTACATATATGAGAGGGTCTTATTAGCATCACAATTATGGTTAGTGCTCTAAAAGACTAAAATAAGGACATATTTTCTGAGTTTTCAAATAGCGACAAAGCACTTTTAAATTATTTGTTATCTTTATGTTTTTTTATCCAGTTGACCACTTGATTAAATGTTGCACTTAGGGGAGAGGATGTGGTGTTACTTCCAGAACTGCAGACTTTGCAACTGGGGAACCAGGTTGGAGTTTCTGCTTCAGCTCGACATTCTGTGATTCTGGTCAAATCACTTAGTCTCCCCATGTCGACAACCAAAATGAATTTGTTCTTGTGTGATGTAACCAATGCTCATGTAAAGCACTCCAATACCTGACAAGTCTGCACTATATAACACTGCAAAAACACAAAATAATAAGTGTTTTGCACACTTCTGTCATTGGGCTATATTTGGGCTACATCTGGGTGATTTTGGGCTACATTTGGGCTCTTTTGTCTCCGGTGGCCATCTTGGGAGATTTATTTGTTATGAAGTTTCCTAATTGCCTCATGTACTGCAGTCTCCTCAGTAGGAAATGCTTTCAGTTTTTTACTTTGATTCCATCAGGAAGGTATTCAGATATGTCACACATTTGCCATAAATTCTGAATGTTAGCACTCTAGTTGCTCATTAGATCACTGTAGTAAAACTACTGTTCACCATGGAAGTCTGCTCCTGGTATTAAAAGTGCATGTTTCAGTCTGCATGTCAGAATTTTTTAATGAAATAGAAGAGGATTTGAGAAGTCACTCAAAATGTGCCCTCATTTTCTTTCTTCAGCATTAATCATAATTTCTATGGCAAAATGCACCCCCTCATTGTGTTCCTTTTTAAATTAAATGTTTTAAGTGTTACCAGTTTATTCCAATCAAGATGGCTTCAGGTGTGCCATACTTTTGTCATAATGAAGACAGTAGGCGCTCTAGTTGTTTTTAAGAACACTCTGGGACATTCTGTCATAGGGCTATACTTGGGCTACATCTGGGTGATACTTGGGCTACATTTGGGCTCTTTTGTCTCTGGTGGCCATCTTGGGAGACTTATTTGTTATGAAGTTTCCTAATTTCCACATTTACTGCAGTCTCCTCAGTAGGAAATACTTTCAGTTTTTTACTTTGATTCCATCAAGAAGGCATTCAGATGTGTCACACATTTGCCATAAATTCAGAATGTTAGCACTCTTTTTGCTCATTAGATCACTGTAGTAAAGCTGGGCACCAATGTATTGTAGGACAAATAGGTCCTGGGTTTTGTTTGTATGAAAATGGTGGTATAATGTTTAAATCTCACGTATTCATTGAATAAGTATTTTTCTAACAAGGTCAAAAATTAAAATATGGATTAATACCTCATTTTTATGTGTTTTGTAATCCTTACACAGTCCAGTAAGAGTGGTTCTTCTCTGTCTTAAGAAACGACTTAGATGCGTTTATAAAATAACTATAGGTACAGCAGATATTTTTTGTATTTACTTGTGAATTTTCCCCTGCTGCTCTACCTTCATTCATTCAGGGGTTCCCCTTTTCTAGTGGTTTTTCCTTCCCAGCCTTGTTTGCTGTGGGGTTGTTTATGTTCATTCGTCTTAAACAGTTGCACACATCTTTTCATTCCCAGAATCCCTCTCTCTATATCAGCCTCTGACATCTGTGCTACCCCTCCTTTTTTTTCCTTATTCTATTCTCATTTCTCCTATATTTGCCTTTTTCTCGAGTATATTATTAACCTCTTTCCTTCTATGGACAGTATTAAAACTTTTGGTTTTTCTGATGAGGACTATGCACGCCTCATAGGTCAAACACCTGATCCCAACAGACCCTTCTCACTCTCCAAAGGTCCCAATGAAGATTGGACCAAGTTGTTCAACCTAAAGAAGAAAACCAAACGTACGGAGTCTCATGCCAACTTCATGTTGGAGTATTTAAAGGCAGGAACAATCCCTATTGGCCTCAGAGTAAGAAACATACCAGGTCTTTTTGTTGAGATCAGGCAATTTCTCGAAAAATGGGCCCTGATATCAAACAGATGCTCTAGGGACTGGATGATCCTTATTGTAGAAACAGCCAGAGAGGTAATCCAACTATTAAATAAGGAAATCCAGGACCTAGAGGACAAACTTAAAACATTCAACGCCCTCGAGGAGGGTAAGAAAAAATTAGAAGAGATTACGATAGAGTTAGATTCTTTCAGTGAATATCTGTTCAAAAGGAAGACGGACAAGCTTAGGAAGGACATCAGACTCTTTTCACAGGAAAGGGCCTACCCCTACCTATCTGAAAACTTCTATTCGTCAACTAATGACAGTGTGACTGGCAACTTTGCAGGCCAGTGGAACAACAAACGTATCATAACATTCTCGGACACCACCGATTCTGACAGTGAGGGGCCATCTTACCAAACTCCCCAATATAGATCTGATGCAGAAAGATACCAAAGTGGGAATCCTTTTTTAGGGAACCGGAGGGGCGGATCCCGCCCTCGCTTTCAGCCCCAGTACCGAAGTCAATACCAGAACACCTATCAAAGGAACCAACACCAGGAACAAGTACCACAGCCGAGATACCAGGAACAAACCCAACCACAGAGGTACATCAGGACCCGCCAGAACCAATACTGGCGAACATAGCCAAAATTCCAGTCTTTAATCTATCAGGTTATACAATGGATGACCCTACTGAGACACTGCTCACCAAAGGTCTTTCCTTTGTACCTTCTACTACTATGAATAAATTTGAATTCATGACAGACATGCATGCCTTCTTCCGAAAAATCAGACTCAAAAAATTCTTTCAGAATAGAAGTATCTCTGAGGACAATGAAAACCGTTCAGGCCTAAAACCCCCATCCAACTTTACACCTACCATCGATCAAGTTGGCAAAGAAGTCGACATTTTCGAAAAAGCCGTCCTCAACAAGATTGGAAAAATAACGGCCTTTGTACCCTTTCCGATGAACAATATCTCCAGGGAAGAAAAAAACGCATTAAACACCCTTAAGAAAAACAACGATGTCACTCTGAAACCATGTGACAAAGGTGGAGGTATAGTCATTTTTAACACAGATGACTATAAGAACAGGATGAATACACTCTTGGGGTCACCGAGACACTATTTAAAAATTACTGTCAACCCAGAACCAAGACTAAAACGGAGAATTCTCCGAATAGTCATGTCAGCCGTAGAAAGGGGAGAAATTTGTGAAAAGGAAGCAGAGTATCTTACCCCCACCTATACTCGGATTCCCATTATCTACGGAGTACCAAAAACTCACAAAGACCAGAAGGACCCCCCTATGAGACCCATCGTATCTACTATTGGGTCAGCAACAGAACCCCTATCAAAATATATCGATCGTTTCCTCCAACCCCTGGTCACCATGCTTCCATCTTATGTGAAGGATACAGGGCATTTCATTTCCAAAATAGAAGGCCTACAGTACGATCCTGAACGAGAGATATTAGTCACCATGGACATAGAGTCCCTATATTCCAACATACCTCAGGGAGATGCGTTGGAAGTAGTCAAAGACAAAATAGATTCTGTGGCATCATTACAAAATAGCACATTCTTGACCGAATGTTTGGAAGTGGTTCTGGAAGAGAACTTTTTTGAGTTCGATGGTGACTTTTACCATCAAGTCCAGGGAGTAAGCATGGGGGCAGCCTGTGCGCCGAGTGTCGCCTGTCTATATATGGGACACTTCGAAGAGCGTAATATTTATAACGAGGTTGCCCCGTTCTATGAAAATGTTCGCCACTGGTCACGCTTCATAGACGATATTTTCTTCGTCTGGAGCGGTGACCGAGAATCCCTTAATGAATTCATTTCCTGGATCAATTTAGCCGATTCAAATCTTCATTTCACGGCACAAAGTAGCACTGAAAAGCTGGAATTTTTGGATGTCTATGTTAAACATGAGAGCAACCTTCTTCAGGTATCACTCTTTACCAAACCCACCTCCAGGAATACTCTGCTCCACTTTGAAAGCTTCCATCCCAACAGTCAAAAATCAAGCATTCCATTCAGTCAGTTCTTACGATTGCGCAGGAACTGTTCATCAATCAAAGATTATCTATTACACGCAGAGTCAATGAAACAAAAATTCCTCTTACGAGGATACCCTAACAGGCTTGTTAGGGATGCCCTCAAGAGAGCCAGATATTTTAATCGGGATACCTTGTTTACACCCAAGAAGGAAGAAAACAAGATGGAAAAACTGGTTTGTGTCATCAAACACTCTTCCATAAACCATAAAATACGACAAATCATCAATTCGCAGTGGCACCTCCTAAATCTGGACAATGAAGCAGAGAAGATACCCAAGCCTTTATTTGCATTCCGGAGGAACAAAAACCTAAAAAACCTATTGGTCAGAGCCAAACCACAAGAGCGGAATACTTTGACACAGAGATCCCTTTTTGGCAATACCCCGGTTCTTGGACATCACCAATGTGGAGGATGTCAAGCATGCCCCAACGCTATTGTCAACGACACCCTTGTAATCAATAATAAAACCATCAATCTCAATGAAATGACCAACTGTAAAACTACTAACTGTATCTATGTTATTTTATGCCCATGCAAAATCCCCTATGTAGGAGAAACTGGCAGAGAATGCAAAATACGCATAGGGGAACACAAATCTAACATCAGGCGAAATAACCTTTCAGCACCATTGGTCAAACATTGGATGGAGTCCAACCACACTGAGAAGGACTTACGTTGGACAATCTTAGAAAGGGTCCGCATGCAAAAAGGCACTGACAGCACCCGGATACGCAAAAAGCGAGAAGTCTTTTGGATCTACTTCCTGGATTCCAAGACTAGGGGGCTTAATGAGGAATTGCCCTGGGAGAATGCTATTATTTAAGCATTATATTAGAGCTATGTGTCCCTTTGAAAGAGACCAAAAAACGATTTGGATCCCTATTAATCTCTGTCATGAACTAACACAATAGATCCTCCATTGGTTCCCTTCGCTAAATCCTTTGGACACATACACAATATTATTAAGGCGCTCTTTAACTTATCTACCTGAGCCCTTATCACGAATTCCCTGTTATCGACTGCACTGCAGAATGTCAGGGATTACTGTATCTGGGAAGGTGCCGCATCACAAACAGCGATCATACTGGTGACCATAAAACACCCCGATCCGAATCCTCCTCAGAATCCACAGCCACCTCTTTGATATTACCCTAGGACGTGATGTCAGCCCCTGTTAGTATATAAGCAGCTGCTCCTAATCACACTGGTCGTTGCTCGCTTCGCAGTAAGCAGAGGACCAGCAGCGCAGCAGCATCTACTTTGATCTACGTGCCTGGAACAAAACGAAGAACTGAAAGCATCAGAAAGCTTCCTCTCGGTAAGCGCGTATAAAATAGGCATTTAGGCTAAGACATCAGCTCCCTCACTCGCTCTATCTGCACAGTTGCGTTAACTTTTTATTATCTTGTTATTTCGCCCACTAGATACGGCGGAGGAATTCTATTCTTTTTTTTTTTTTTTTTTTTTTTTTTTTTTTTTTTCCCCCCGGTCACACTCCTTGAACTGAAATGGCGATTAATTAACGTGTGGAGTTACTCGCGTAATATGCGGAGCAGCGCCCACATTGATCTGCATCCCTGGACGTAGGCGAAGGCCTGAACGCTTTAAAAAACCGGTAAGCGCTCAGATAATAGACTGAATGACTACGACTTCAGTTTCTCCGCTCTGTTAAGTGACGCTGGAGTGCTAACTCTATTTATTTTGTTAGTTGACCCTCCAGATACTGCGGAGGAATCCTATTCTTCTTTTTTCATCCAGCCACACGATAAACAGGAACAACGATACGCCCTAAAAGGTGATTAATCACATCTTTGAGGTTTTCACGTTTCATACGGGGCAATGATTAGTAATTAGCTTAACCCCATAATTAGCCTATTGCTAACTCTAATCACTTTGTCTGACTCACCATAGGCTGTGGCAGAATACATTTTCCTTTTTCTCACCAACCGTGGAAGCGTGAGGATAGGTGCACATCTAGCTGGAATTACGGGGTGGTCTCCCTAAAACTTAACAGGTGATGATTTACATCTTCAAGGTTCTCACTTATGACTTAGCTCTAGGATTCATATATATAAAGAATCACTAGCCCAGTTTGTTTTAACTGGTGTTCCTGACCCATTGACTCTTATTCGTTGCCTAAATAGTGAGAACAGAGAACACCTATAAATTGTTGATTTCATAAACATCACAAATCTAACAAACTATGCTTTATGTTAGAAATGTTAATCTTTCCTGATCTACTTTCTTCCTTAGATCTCGCATGCCTATAAGTTGAAAAGTTCCTCTACATTGCTATATATGTGTACCACTAGAAGTACTGAGGTTGCATCACTTAAGGAGAAAGAGAGATAATTATTCTCATCTTCCCATCTGATCCCTTGGTGAGCATGTCTCTTATCTTCCTTTTCCTAACCATCAGCTTCATGCAGATATAGCACCCCTACTTTTTATTACTGTCCTCGAAACTCACCCATCCCTCAGTTGATATCATTCTCTTGATGATATATGAATCCCCAAATGACATCTTTTATTTACTGAGTTTATCTAAATGCTGTTTACCAGATTTTATGCAACGGTATCCAGTCCTAGCTATATATTCAGGATTCCTTTTGATCAATTGCCAATATGACCTAACCAATTGTTGCATGTGTATTGTTTCATAAACTTCTCTCAAATTTGATTTTCTGTTCGTTATTTTCCATTATGTGTGCAACGTTCATAATATAATTAATAAGTTTAATGCTCAACCACTCATTTATCTGGACCAGTGTCTATCTTAGATGTATTTTGTATGTTGTAACTTTATAAATAATCAGTGTCATCTAATAGATATGTTGAGAATTAACAGTTTTGTGTTCACTAATTGTTATTTATCACTTGATAGGTCCCATGGAACTTATGTCTGAATAATTTCTTGCCCTGAAGAAGGTGTTGCCCCGGTTATAAGGGGGCGTCACACCGAAACGCGCGTCGGCATATTGAACTGGATTGTTCACTACACAGATTTATTAAGATACTACAAGAACATTTTTCTTGTTACCCCATTCTGTTTACCATATGCCATTCTTCTTTTGCACCCCTTGGTTTATGTTTAACACTTAAGAAGACTCGCTTACCATTATCTTGGGCCTGCATTTTGTTCTAATTTTAGTAGTTAGGGTCATGTGTCTTTTGTTATAATGTATGAATGCGTCTGAGTATGAATGAGTATGTGTGAATAATTTTATTCCACAGATTGTCCATGGGCACCAATGTATTGTAGGACAAATAGGTCCTGGGTTTTGTTTGTATGAAAATGGTGGTATAATGTTTAAATCTCACGTATTCATTGAATAAGTATTTTTCTAACAAGGTCAAAAATTAAAATATGGATTAATACCTCATTTTTATGTGTTTTGTAATCCTTACACAGTCCAGTAAGAGTGGTTCTTCTCTGTCTTAAGAAACGACTTAGATGCGTTTATAAAATAACTATAGGTACAGCAGATATTTTTTGTATTTACTAGTAAAGCTACTGCTCACCAGGGAAAACTGCTGCTGGTATTGAAAGTGCATGTTTCCGTCTGCATGTCAGAATTTTTTAATGAAATAGAAGAGGATTTGAGAAGTCACTCAAAATGTGCCCTAATTTTTCTTTCTGCAGCACTAATCATACTTTTTATGGAAAAATGAACCCCCTCATTTTGTTCCTTTTTAAATTAAATGTTTTAAGAGTTACCACTTTAATCCAAGCAAGATGGCTTCAGGTGTGCCATATGTTTATCATAAGTAGGACTGTTAGCGCTCTAGTTGTTCTTTGGAACACTCTGGGAAGCTGCAGTAGAACACAAAGGAATCAACTGACAGTCTCTGCCCTTGTTGGATGTACATGTTTTACTGAGAATGTCAGACTTCATTCTCACATGACTGAGAAAGATAATGTGAATTTACTGAAAATAAGCTCTCAGTTTAGCTTATAGATCACCTTCCAAACCTCTGTGGGAAAAGCATGAGAAAATATTTTTCTCTCAATCATGATATCCCAGCAGAAGGCTTTTTCACATGGTGAAATCACCTTAGAATATACCACAATTCCTAAAATGAGTATGGTACCATCAACAAATGATTTATAATGTAACTAAAGTCTTAAAACCTTCTATTAACTGCAATGCTTTTTAATGAGGTGCTATCATGTATATTGGTCCCAAGATGGCTCCCAACACTTCTTGGATGAAGTGCTGACAGCCAATCAGATCTCAGGATGAGATGTGTGGTTAGGCTCCGCCCACATATATATATGATTTTACTTTTGATTTTCTCAGGAACTACTGAACAGATTGACACCAGACCTACAAAAGGCACTTCCCTGACCTGAGGACTACCTCTCTGGCAAATTTCAAGTAATTCTGTTCAGCCGTTCGGGCTGTACCTTGGACTAAACGTCCCTATGGAAAATTGCATGGGGAAAACGTGTTTTGGGACCCCCCTTTTTTCTCAGCCCCCGCTTGACGAATCCCCCCGAGACTTTCAGTGTAGGAGCGGAGCGGAGCACCCCAACTATTTTGAAAATTTCGCGAGGATTCGTCAACCGGCGCCAAAGTTATTCCAAATAGAATGTTGCGGATTTCCTATGGAAACACGGTCCTAACTATAACTATTTACTGGCGACCGCCAGTAGATAATATATATATTATCTACTGGCGGTCGCCAGTAGATAGTTATAGTTAGGACCCTGTTTCCATAGGAAATCCGCAACATTCTATTTGGAATAACTTTGGCGCCGGTCGATGAATCCTCGCGAAAGTTTCAAAATAGGTGGGGCGCTACGCTCCGCTCCTACCCTGAAAGTCTCGGGGGGATTCGTCAAGCGGGGGCTGAGAAAAAAGGGGGGTCCCAAAACGCGTTTTTCCCATGCATTTTTCCATAGGACCTTTAGACACAGCTACAGCCCGAACGGCTGAACAGAGTTACTTGAAATTTGGCAGAGAGGTAGTCCTCAGGTCAAGGAAGTGCCTTTTGTAGGTCTGGTGTAAATCTGTTCAGTAGTTCCTGAGAAAATAGCATTTAAATCAATATATATATGTGGGCGGAGCCTAACCACACATCTCATCCTGAGATCTGATTGGCTGTCAGCACTTCATCCAAGAAGTGTTGGCAGCCATCTTGGGACCAATATACATGATAGCACCTCATTAAAAAGCATTGCAGTTAATAGAAGATTTTAAGACTTTAGTTACATTATAAATCATTTGTTGATGGTACCATACTCATTTTAGGAATTGTTGTATGTTCTAAGGTGATTTCACCATGTGAAAAAGCCTTCTGCTGGGATATCATGATTGAGAGAAAAATATTTTCTCATGCTTTTACCACAGAGGTTTGGAAGGTGATCTATAAGCTAAACTGAGAGCTTATTTTCTGTAAATTCACATTATCTTTCTCAGTCATGTGAGAATGAAGTCTGACATTCTCAGTAAAACATGTACATCCAACAAGGGCAGAGACTGTCAGTTGATTCCTTTGTGTTCTACTGCAGCTTTCCAGAGTGTTCCAAAGAACTACTAGAGCGCTAACCGTCCTACTTATGATAAATGTATGGCACACCTGAAGCCATCTTGCTTGGATTAAAGTGGTAACTCTTAAAACATTTAATTTAAAAAGGAACAAAATGAGGGGGTTCATTTTTCCATAAAAAGTATGATTAGTGCTGCAGAAAGAAAAATTAGGGCACATTTTGAGTGACTTCTCAAATCCTGGCATGCAGACTGAAACATGCACTTTCAATACCAGCAGCAGTTTTCCCTGGTGAGCAGTAGCTTTACTACAGTGATCTAATGAGCAAAAAGAGTGCTAACATTCTGATTTTATGGCAAATGTGTGACACATTTGAATGCCTTCTTGATGGAATCAAAGTAAAAAACTGAAAGTATTTCCTACTGAGGAGACTGCAGTAAATGAGGAAATTAGGAAACTTCATAACAAATAAGTCTCCCAAGATGGCCACCAGAGACAAAAGAGCCCAAATGTAGCCCAAATATCACCCAGATGTAGCCCAAGTATAGCCCAATGACAGAATGTCCAAGAATGTTCTTAAAAACAACTAGAGCACTTACTGTCTTCATTATGACAAAAGTATGGCACACCTGAAGCCATCTTGATTGGAATAAACTGGTAACACTTAAAACATTTAATTTAAAAAGGAACACAATGAGGGGGTTCATTTTGCCATAGAAATTATGATTAATGCTGAAGAAAGAAAATGAGGGCACATTTTGAGTGACTTCTCAAATCCTCTTCTATTTCATTAAAAAATTCTGACATGCAGACTGAAACATGCACTTTTAATACCAGGAGCAGACTTCCATGGTGAACAGTAGTTTTACTACAGTGATCTAATGAGCAACTAGAGTGCTAACATTCAGAATTCATGACAAATGTGTGACATATCTGAATACCTTCATGATGGAATCAAAGTAAAAAACTGAAAGCATTTCCGACTGAGGAGACTGCAGTACATGAGGAAATTAGGAAACTTCATAACAAATAAATCTCCCAAGATGGCCACCGGAGACAAAAGAGCCCAAATGTAGCCCAAAATCACCCAGATATAGCCCAAATATAGCCCAATGACAGAAGTGTGCAAAACACTTATTATTTTGTGATTTGCAGTGTTATATAGTGCAGACTTGTCAGGTATTGGAGTGCTTTACATGAGCATTGGTTACATCACACAAGAACAAATTCATTTTGGTTGTAGACATGGGGAGACTAAGTGATTTGACCAGAATCACAGAATGTCGAGCTGAAGCAGAAACTTCAACCTGGTTCCCCAGTTGCAAAGTCTGCAGTTCTGGAAGTAACACCACATCCTCTCCCCTAAGTGCAACATTTAATCAAGTTGTCAACTAGATAAAAAAACATAAAGATAACAAATAATTTAAAAGTGCTTTGTCGCTATTTGAAAACTCAGAAAATATGTCCTTATTTTAGTCTTTTAGAGCACTAACCATAATTTTGATGCCAATAAGACCCTCTCATATATGTAATTTCTAAAGGAATGCTCTAGGTATTACAGTTTTGATTACATCAAGATGATGTCAGGCGTTCCACACTTTTGTAATAAATATAGAATGTTAGCAATCTAGTTGTTCATTAGGATACTGTTGAGAGGCAGAGGCCAGGGGCACGGACTCTGAAAATTGAAGGCAGGTAGGAGGGTGCAAAGGCAACAATTTAACCACACTGAGCAGGCAGGAAGGGCCGTGGAAGCACAACAGACTATGGAGGGCAGTGGAAAGGGGGGCAGGGGCAACAAACCAACAATACAGGACTTGCAAGAGAGGCTGTTGGAGGGAAGATCTATTACGGGTCAAGGAAGCTAGGGGCGGTCCCCAGAGCCCCGGGAGCCACCACAGAACTGAGCAGGAGAGTGAGTCAGGGACAAAAGGGGCACCTTAATTTGAGCCGGGGTGCCTAGGAACGCTTGCTCCAAAAATGAAGAAAACAGACATATGAGACATGGAATTGGAGGCAGAATACAATGGCAGTTTAATGAGAAGATGCAACTTCAAAGAAACCGCAGAATAGAGACATAAAGTACAAAATACAGAATCCAGATAATCATACAGCTGTCATGATATTCTCTGTATCTCAATTAATGGACTGACAGAGAGAGAGAGAAAACACATCTATAAATGCATCATGAGAAACAAGTTACACCAAGGAAAATGTTACCTAGGGACACTCACATTTACTCTTAGAGCAAGCATTCCTGCAATTACAATACAACATCTTTTAAATGCAAAAGTAAAGAGAACAATGGTTAAACATAACATGACATTTCATATAGGTAAAATAGAATAAGATACTTCAAGCAAAGCAGAGCAAGACATTTTAAGCAAAGGAAGACAAGAGCTCCCAGTTCTTGGGGAAAACCTGCACAGCCTGTTAACCTACATACAGACGGCGAGGTTGTCCGTCGATATCTGTGGGTGCTCCCTTTTTATATCATTTTGTGGGCTCCTTTGCACGCTACATCTACCTACGTATGCTACCCAAAAGCTTCGTCTGCAGATTTTACCAGACATTTCGTCATTTACCCACTTAATGCTGACAATGGACTGGGTGAAAAGGTCAGTCTCTCAGGCCAATCGCTTATCGTAAGTTCCATAGAGCAAGCAGAAAATAATGGGTATTGTACAGGAATTCAATATATTCATGTATAAAATCTCCTCAGTTCTCCTAACTTGACGCTCTGTGGTTGCCACTTCCTTAAAAGCGGGAAACCTGCCCAGGAAGCAAGTACCAGTCCAGGATGCAGCCTACTGTATGTCGACAGCTTCAGGGGGATGTTGAACCTTGATACCGAGCACGGAGCACTCGGGTAGGGTGGGGGCTACTAGTTTGGAGCAGAAGGCCTCGCAGACCTGCCTTCAGACTGCTATACACTAAAATTGCAGAGCTATGGTCAATTTAACAAAGAGGCCTACATATTGAACAGAAGGGCCTACACAGGGGTTTTATGCTGGCTGAGTGGTAAGGATGTCTCAGGATAATTATATAGCAACACAGGACCCGCTGGTCAATTTAATACGGCCTACAAATGCGGCTGGCAGGGCAAGGACAAGGGTCTCATACTTCAGGTGTGGACAGAACGGGCCAGGGGCCCCCTGTGATACAAAATCTACCCTCCTTCAAGGCTGTGGCAATGTAATAGACCATTGTGGGCAGAAGGAAGAGGCAATGGTAGTACAACCATACATGCCAACAGACCCGATTCAGCCAGGAAACGTCCAATGTTTTTAAGCTCAAATGGGCTTTATTTGATCTGTCTCCTGTCTACAGTATCCTCTTTTTCTCAAAGGGGAAAATCAATACCCCAGTTTTTTTTCAAAATCTCCCTCTTACCAAGTTCAAAATGTTCGCAAGTATGGTACATTGGATCATGGAAGGAAATGGGATAGGGACATGGACTTGGATAACAGAGGACAGGAGAGACATGGAGAGGTGCACCAAACTGACCCTGCAGTGCAGGCATCAGGGTTTGCAGCAGCACAATACACCACACAGGGCATGCAGGACGGGAGTGCAGCACAACAATCCATAGAAAGCAAGAGGGAGGGGACAGGACCATGCACATGGGCAACAGAGAACAGAGGGGCAAGAGGCAATGGTAGCTAGCTGACCATAATGGACAGACAGGAAAGAAGGCTGCAGCATAACAGACCATAAAGGGCAGGAGGGACGGATCAGGGGCATTACAATGGAACAGACAAGCCAGGAGGGAGGGAGTAGGGGTCTGCACATGTAAACAGAGGGCTGGGGGCAAGGGGGCAGGGCAGGAGCAGCAAGATGGCCATGGAGGTCAGGCAGGATGGGCACTAGAAGCAAGACACAACATGAAGAGCAACAGTGAGACTGTGATGGCATACACACAGACCATGGAGGGAAGGTGGGAGGGGGTCAGGGGCAGCTAACTGACCATACAGGGAAGGTGGGAGGGGCCATGGCAGCACAGAAGACCATGCATGACAAGTGGGAGGGTTAGTGGCAGCACATCGGCTATGATGGGCAAGAAGGAGGGTGCAGGGGCATGCACAAAGGACGATGGAGGATAGAAGGGAGGGTCAGGACCTGTGCACAGACAAGAAAGTTCAGGGGAAGGGGCCTCACAACAGACCACACGGGGCAGGCAGGAGGAGCAGTTGCAGCACAACAGACCAGGGAGGGCAGAAGGGTGTGGCAGTACAATGGACCATGGAGGACAGGAGGAAGAGGATAGAGGCATGGCATGTGGACAGGCAGGGTGGAGGTGGCAGGGACAGGTTACAGTCATCTGACAATGCTAGGCAGGTGGGAGGGGAGTGGCAGCTCAACAGAACACTCAGAGTAGATAGGAGTGGCAGGTCCATGGGACATGGTGGGCAAAAAGGATGGAGCAGGGGCATGCACAAAGACATCAGAGGGCAGGGGTAAGGAGAATAGGGGCAGCAAGCTAAGCACAGAGTTTAAGCAGGAGGTCAATGATGGGGCATAGAATTGGGCAATGGAGGGCAGGAGGAGTGGACTGGTACATCATACTAAATTGAGGGCAGTGGCAGCACATCAGACCATGCATGGCAGGAGGGAGGAGGCTAGTCCATGGATTCACACAACAGAGGATAGGGAGGAGGGGGATGGGGCAGCAAGCTAACTGTTCAGAGAAGGCGGGTATTAGAAACTTTATTGTTTTTAAAACATTTTGTCTGTGCAAACTACTTAAAATATGAACAAGTATGCAGCATAATCTCACTTTTATTCAGGAAGAAGAAGACGTTAGTGACTGTGACTCCGGGCTCACTTGGCAAAAACACCCCCTGACCCTCCACCCCCTATCGCAAAATGTAATGCCCGTGAAAAGGGTAGGTGAACACAGTGTTATATAGAACATAGTCCTGAGAGCACGATTGAAAATGAAAACTAGATATAGTGTATGGTATAAACTATGCACCAAAAAGTGTGATATAAGATGAACCAGGCGTGAAATATAATATGCAATACATTGTGCGCAATGACAGATTCATTGGAGAGCGCGAGATAGCACAGGCACTAGCGCGTGCTATGCGATATGCGCCTTGGAGTGTAATATGCACAGGGCAGTGTTGTGTAACCTAACTAGTCTCTAAAGTTGTAATATAAAATATGTGCTGGGGAGTGTAACGTTGCATATGCACTGTGACAAAGATATGGATCCCAAATTGTAATATGTATGGCATAGCACTGTGCGTTATAACATAGGCATCGAGGAAGGCACGTTAGATGGGGCAATATAACCCGTGCGAAGACAAGTGTGGCATGACATTTTCACGGGGTGGTGTTACAGTGCACATGGGCTAGAGAGTGTCATAGCATATGCACTAGCTAGTGGAATACAATACAGAGGTGTGTGGCACTCGGCAGGCAATGGTGGGTGTAACACAGCATTGGGCTCTGTCAGGAGCGCGCTGTGACTCGCAAGTGATGTTCGTCCCCTTTCCAGAGAGTAAAATAAAAAGTATTACACATCCGGCAGTGGATGTGTGTTTTATTAACTGTGAGGGGGGTTTCTTGCATAGTTTTGGTCGAATTTTTGTCGAATCCCCTTTGAATGGCTTGGTGTGCATGTGTATTAAATGTGCCCGTCAATAGCTACCCATGTTTGTATAAATAAACGACAAGGGTGTCTACCGGGATTAGGCACGGTAGAGCATCAGACATGTCAGAGCTTCACTAGTGGTGTAAATACATTCCATGTGGATTAATTGCATGCATAGTCGCCTTTTAATGAATATCACGCAAATCGTCATGGTGATAGGTACGTACGGTTTGTCCAGCATGTCCTAGGTGTGTCTATAAATATATATTTTTTAAAAATAATAAAAAACAGTGGCCGGCCCTGGGGATTGGGGTCAAAAAAATATAATTAGGAGACAGGCCCTGGGGGATGGGGTCATCAGGGCCAATAAATTAGAATAAGAAGGGGAACCACACAGCCCCCCTTCTTAAAAAAATAAAATAAATAAAAGACTGGCATCGTGCCGGAGGCCATGCCCCCTCCATGCAGCACTCTGCAAACGCGCCCCCAACAGGCATCTCCAGTATGCGCCAGGGAGCTGCGCTGCAGACAGGTGTTCTGAGGTCAAGCCCCTTTTTACACCTCTCTGCAACGCAGCTCTGTGGCGCTTACTGGAGGTACCTAGTGGTCTAGTGTGACCCTAGGGACCCTTAGGATTCAAGGGGACTTAATCTCTCAACTTAGAACAGCCACAGGGCGCGTTTACACAGTGGTGAAGGGAGGGGACGGGGCCTGAGGTGACGTGTGCAAACACGCACCATGGCACGTTTTAAATTGGGGATATAATTTCCCTTCAATACTGAGGGCCCCTGGGGGCTAACTAGCCCACCAAGTGCTTCCAGTAAGCGCCACTGAGCTGCATTGCAGAGAGGTGGTCCAGGCCGTGCCACTTTTTACACCTCTCTGCAACGCAGCTCTGTGGCACTTACTGGAGGTACCTAGTGGGCTAGTTGGACCCTAGGGACCCTCAGGACTCAAATGAACTTAATCTCCCAACTAAAAACGGACACAGGGCGTGTTTACACAATGGTGAAAGGAGGGGACGGGGCCTGAGTTAACGTGTGCAAAAACGCCCTGTGGCCTGTTTTAAGAGGTAGTTTTAATCCCCATGCCCTATTATATACTAGGGGCTTATAGAGGAGGTAAGGCTAATCACAGGGGGACCCCAACGCATAATGTTCCCTAGTGTATGTAGGTGTTTTCACTGTATTCTAAGTGTCTTTTAACATAGCACTGGCTCTAGGACTGGTTAGTCAGACTCAGTTACCACCAGTATCCGTCTGAAAAAGTTGAGGGTACAGGATGATTTTGCAACAAGGATTCTTTCTGCTCTTCTTTTTGTTCTTTCTGCACGTTATCCTTCTTCCTGCACTTATATTCGTATTTGAGGACTTCTGTTGCTTCTTTCTGCACTTCTTTTGTTTCTTTCTGTGCATTTTTTCTTCTTTCTTCACATGTCCTATCTCTGTAGGCATAGTTAGAAATTAGCATTTAAAAAACCTTTGAAATTAACAGAAAAAACCATAGGTTTCAGGCACGTTATAGTTAGGAATTAGCATTTAAAAAACCTCAGAAATTCACTGAAAAAACCATAGGTTTCAGGGGTGTTATAGTTAGCTGGACTTTTCACTTGTACAAAACCATTGAAATTCCCCCGTTATAGTTAGTTCAGCTAACTATAACTCGCGCGCCCGCAATGCACTGCTGATGACGTCACATATTACATCACTCATGACATGGTCAGTGACATCACTCATGACATCACTGATGACATCTCAAATGACATCACTGATGACATCACTGATGACATCATCCTTGTGATAGAGTGGCAGATTTCCTCTCACCCAAATATAACCTTTGATACACACATTCAAAAATAGAGACTAAAATTTTCAAAACAATGGACATACCAATACCAGTTACAACAACCTCTTCAGTAATTCTAAGATCCACATACACATCCACTCATTCACCAACAGTCCAATACAGTCACTCATACATGTACTCACTCATCATATGTACTCATACACCTATACATCCTGTTACACAATGCCACTCATCCGTAGAGTTACTCACACACATAGTCACTCATGCTAATAAAGAATCAAACATACATTTACTTGCATATACAGTTATACACACACCACCACACTTACTTCTACGGAAACTTACACATACTTAGTCTTTTAAACAATCACTTATAGAAACACATACTTATTCATACAGGAACTCTTTCAATCTCTCACTCTCACATATACTCACATATATACACCAATAGTCACATATACTAGTTTAAAACATATGTAGTTACTCATAAAGACACTATTGAGACAGTCATTCACTCACTAACACACCCATACACACACTCATCCACCCATACAGTCCTGCACACATACTGTGTTCAACACATACAAACAGTGAGTCACTCATTCATGCACCTATGCACTACGTAATACCCCCACCGAACCATGCAGACACTCAGACTGATACTCAAAAAAACAACTAATAACCTATATAGACACCCATGTAGCTACTCACCAACCCATGCAGCCACTTATACACAAAGTGAGAGACTGATACAGATATTTACATATTTAAACATTACTCACTAAGCCATGTATTCACTATGATACACTTAATCAGTCAGTTACACAATCAATTTTTCAAAAACAAATCATCCATTTAGACACTTATATACCCATTTATTCTTCCATCGACCTTGAGATATACATATATAAAACATATTTAATTTTCAGAATAACACACATTCACTGGATGATGTCATCAGTGATGTCATTTGAGATGTCATCAGTGATGTCATGAGTGAGGTCACTGACCATGTCATGAGTGATGTAATATGTGACGTCATCAGCAGTGCATTGCGGGCGCGCGAGTTATAGTTAGCTGAACTAACTATAACGGGGGAATTTCAATGGTTTTGTACAAGTGAAAAGTCCAGCTAACTATAACACCCCTGAAACCTATGGTTTTTTCAGTGAATATATATATATATATATATATATATATATATATATCAGAATAAAGGATCCTTTTGCCAAAAAGGAAAGTCGACGCCTTGTCTGTTGCGCAAAAATCTTGAATCAGCTCAAAACGTTAAACGCACAAGTGAAGAACTACTGAAGCATGAAAAGTGTTAACAGACTCGTAGTTTCGGAACATAATCAAATAAAATGTATGCTCACGGTTTCAATTACAAACAGTTAATACAGTGTAAAAACAGTGTCATGTCCTAAGGTTAACCATCTATTAATGCGCTGTAATTCACAATATTACAGAATTTTAGAAGAGGTTAGAGCCGTTGCCATTATAGAGATATTCAATGTAAATTCAAAACGATCACCACCCCAGTGGGTACGCCTCACAGTCCCAGTGGACAGAATTTCTATAATTGCGGTTCTAAGTATCTAGCCCAAGTGGGCAAGCTCGACACTGTAATAAACCCATGCGCAACTTGATCATATCAACTTCCGAATTATACTAGTATGTGTAAAGTGCTTGTGCTAGTTAAAAATAAGTTCTAAAGCTTATAAATGTGACAATTAAAATACAGGTAGGGAGGTGCGCCAAAGGTGGGATCATAAGTGTGTGTGAAAGTCCTCCTCAATATTAAGACCTTCAGGGATTTTGGAGTTGAGGCGAATGATGTAACTTGATTCTAATTGCCTCCATTTTTTCACTCGATCACCTCCCCTTGCGCTCAATGGGACTGCATCAATTACGTAGTATTCAAGACCCTTGATGTCCCTTGTATGGTATGTGTCGAAGTGCTTAGCCACGGGGTAGGTTTTATCCCCATTTTTAATGGCCCTAAGGTGCTGGAGGATACGCTTATGTACTTTGTCCACTTTAAGGGGGACTAGGGAATCCTGATTGTCTGGTCCCAACCTGAACAATACGTTGTGCGAGCCATTACAGGACCCATTAAAAAGCATTGTAGCAAATGCCTGTTTTTTGAGGTCACAAAAAGGAGAACATAAAAAGTGTGATAATAGATTGTGAACACACAGGAAATCATTAGTAAATGGCACCATGCTTATTTTAGGAATTGTGGTGTAACCTAAGGTGACTTTACCCTGTGTAAAATGCTGACCCTCTGATGGGATTTGATAAAAAATATTTAAAAGAAAACTGTTTTGTCTCACAAGTTTCTCATAGAAGTTATAGAAGGTGTTCGAGAAGCTAGAATGAGTGCATATTATCTGTAAATTTAAACTTTTTTCCTCAGTCCGGTGAGAATAAAGTCTGACATACCGAGTAAAACATGTGCTTGCAACAGCAGCAGCGTGACAGTTGATTTTCCTTTTGCTTCTACTGCAGCCTCTCAGAGTGATCTAATAAAAACTAGAGCACTAACACTTTTACATATGACCAAACTGTGGCACTCCTGAAGCCATCTTGATTGAATCAAAGCTATAAAACTTAAAACATCTCCTTTAGAAATGAACAAAACCAGGGGTTTGTCTTGTCATAGAAATTATGATTAATGCTGTAGAAAGCAAAATCAGGACCCTTATTGCATGATTTCTCAAATATATTTCTCAACCCTTACAATAAAACTCTCTGGCATACACACTGAAACATGTACTTTCAACACCAGCAGCAGCTCAATTTCTGACAGAGTGTGGCACACCAGACTGCCATCTTGAAAGAACAAAACCTGTAAAACTGAAAACATTTCTTACAGAGGATACTGCAAGTAAATCAAGAAGTGAGGTAGCTTGATATCAAAAAAGACTCCAAAGTTGCATGCCTGAGGAAAAAAAGAGCCAAAATATAGCCCAAACATCACCAACATGCAGCCCAAATATAGCTCAAAGATTGCCATGCCCAAAATGCTTAAGTAACCCTTGCAACAACAAATCGATTGGATACAAAAAACAGAAAAGTAGTAACCAGTTTAAAACCCCTTTTTTGCTATATGTGAAATTTCTAGAGCACTAACGGTAACTTAGATGAGAAAAGAAACGCCATTTTGTTAGTTTGTAAAAGAAATGCTTTAAAGTGCACATGCACATGCAATATACATTTAAGGCCAGATGTCAAGTCAAGTCAAAACCACTTTAATCGATTAATTAAAATCATAAAAGTACAGCACTATAATTCATACAGATAATTAAATACATTTTGATAATACAATATAATACAAACATCATAAAAATTCATCCAGACGAGTACATATATCACTAAAATCATAATCTAGGCTGGGCATCGAGCCTTTTCCTTGACCGCGCCGCGGCAACCAGAAAGTTAGCAATGTCGAAAATATTCCATGGGCAGTCTAGTAATTGCAAATACATCAGTGCAGGTTTAACTTGAGAAAATCCCCTCCCTTGCAACAATGGTAAAATATACTTCTTTCTGCATAAGATTTACAAAATAAAATAAAGTGCGCAGTATCTTGAATTGAGCTACCATCACAGTTACAACGAGCAGTATCTTCTGGTTTGCTCCAGCCTTGAAAACTCCCTAAAGTAAAATGAATCAAATTAAAACGAAATCTGGTCAACAGCCAGCGGTGATAGTGTTTCGTGACCAACTTAAGATAAGGCTCAATCTGGGGGGAGGTTATTAGTAAAAAATGAGCCCTTACCGACACTTTTTTAAGTTCCTCTCCCTCCCGCTCTTGAGACCTTAAATTCAAAAACTGAACTTTAACCCAGCCAATATCCCTCTTAGTAATCACTTCTGGGTTCTCATAAATCTCTGGGCGCCCTAGTTTATAAAACATTTTCCTGATGTACAAGAGCCAAGGGATATCGGCGACTCTAGGTAATCCAATACAGTCTTTTAAAATCAATCGATTTAGGGAGATTTCAGGGTTCAACCATATTTTCAACCAAAATATTAGGGGGGCCAGACTTATACGATCAGACACATAATCCATCCCCAGTTCTTGATGTATTGGAAAGGTTGGGGATGATTGGGGGGTGGAGAGGAGTGAACGAAAACATTTATTTTCTACCATCTGGACTCCCTCCGCTTTTTTATACACCCAAATTGCAGCACCATAGACCGCTAAAGCTAAACATTTCGCCCTGTAGATGGCAAGAACTGCATCACATGGTTTGCCACCCAAACGTCGGGCAAAACTTAGTATAGCGGAGGATGCTCTACCTACGCTATTCTTTTTTGATATAAGCTGTGGGGCCCACGAACATCTATCATCAAATATGACCCCCAGGTAGGTAAATGCCTTTACTCTTGTGACCTCCACTCCTTTACAATAAAAATGTTTAACTTTATTTTTCTGTGTATCCAGGGACATAACATGCGATTTTGAACTATTCACCACTAGGTCCAGTGCGCTCATGAACTCCCCAAAGGAGTTCAGTAGTCTCTGTAATCCCAGAGGGGTACGAGCCATTAGGACAGCATCGTCCGCGTATAGAAGAACAGGGAGGATACTCTTCCCTATACGCGGAATATTCAAGCTGGCCTTACCTAAGGTTAAATCTAACCTATTGATATATAATGTGAAAAGTAAGGGGGCCAGGATGCATCCTTGGCGTACCCCTATGACCAGTGCTTAATTTGTAACATATGAAGTGCAGGTGCTCAAATATTTGTTGGAGGCCACACCTACTTTTCTCTGGCTCCACCCACTTCCCCCAATGTCCCCACCCACTTACTATATTAGCTCCACCCACATCCTCAAGAGGCACTGCTAAAATTCAGAAGTAATACCCGATCTGAATTTCAGCAAGGGTGCCTTCCTCATAGTAAGGTTAAATAGGAGAATCCCCTTCCCTGTGAACATTTTGAAAAAGATTAAATCAAAAGTGCATTTACAGCACAATTTTGGAATAAATTAGCTGAAATCACTTATGCCCTCCTTCAGCTTTCAGCTTCAAAGCACCTGAGCGAGACACAAACCAACACACAGGCAACAAGCACAGACAACAACACGCACAGCCACCTGTACGCACTGCTGTGTGTGGGAGCCTGAAACCTGCCCATCTTTGTACATGTGCTCCACCTCTTTGCACCCCGCACTCCTCTCCCTCATAGTCCATCGCTTTGGCTTCAGAAGCATATAACACAGGTATAGCAACATAAGCAAAGCTTCAGAAACGCAAAGAACAAAGAGGAAGCAGCGACAGCAGTGCAAGATTGCCAAGTGTGAATCACAAGCTGTGGCCACCCATGTGATGTCATCACCTTATGTGCGTTACTTGTGCTTGCAAACTTTTATAAGTGAAATCGGTAATGCACAATTCATACAAGTTTGTACATAAATACATTCTGCTGGACTAAACAACACTGCAGTCTTCTCTTTACAGACCATATGCGCACACTTATGCATGTTTTTTTAGTGTCCATGGGACAGTTCAAGGAAACTGGAGCTAAAAGTCTTCCAAGGCAGTGCGAGCAGGAACCTCAATACGTCAGTCTATAGGCCCCAGGCATGCATAGGTAAATGCAGAGAACGAATTATTTGGCACTGGCACTGGCAGGGCACACATGGCTTTGTCTTGCCCTATTTAAGATAAATTACTGAATTACTGAAGTTGAAGATCTGGTTTGTTTTACTAATCCCAAACCCAAAGCAAGTATTTTTAGAATACATTTTTCATACAGAAGAAGTACATTTCCCATTGACGGTTATGCAGAGGGTTGAAGAAGGCCATTGATAATGTTTCATGTATGGGTCTTATCAAAGATGTTTTTAAGAGGATTCAGTAATCTCCAGCTCATCGGTAGTATCACCCACTTTTGAATTAACCTGCAGGGGAGCTGACTGTTTCACGGCACTAGATGGCAGAAAGAGTCCATGGGTCTGTTCGCTTCCTTACAGACCATGCCACTACCACCCTCTGCACCCCTGAGTGTAGTTCCAGAGGGAATACTCAAAAACAGCACCGTTTTTACATTGTCCTTTGTTCACGAATCCTTGGCTATTTGGGATATGTCCATCTGCATTAAGGGACTTTTAGTTTAAATGATCCCAAGATGATGTGAGCTAAAATGGCAGAGCTGCCTAGTTTAGCACCAAACTTGACAATAAAACAATCCCCTTTTACAGTTCCTTATTGTGATCCACTCCGTATCCTTCCTCTCTTAGAGTGAAGCAAATGCTGCTGCATCTCTATTTTTTCATTAGACACAATTTTTCGAAAGAAAAAGTTCCCATCAGCAACCCCAAAACAAGTTTACAGTTTTTGGCTAGTATTATTAGAAATGCAAATCTTTACAAAAAGAAACCTACAATTTTTTTACACAGGGCATTTTAATTAAAAGCATTTTGGGTCGGGCACGTGGGAGAGGAGCAAGTCATGGCAGTATGTCCGGGACATCGTGGGCTGTGGGAATGCGGAAAGGACATAAGGGGGTCTGAATGACAGTGCTTTTAAGTACAGCATCTTGCAAGTGTCAAACACCTTCAACGCAGGACCCTGCTGCAAAAGCCAGTCCTTCCCCAAGTACAAATCAGTACATACTGCAAAACAGCTGTTCACCCCTTTTGCATCCATGTGATTTAAGTGATGTCAAGGCCATGTTAAGTAACCCATTCTACCCTGACACTTTGGTGAATCGACCTTCATGGAAGCGGGTACAGGTGGTTCGGCGGGGGTTGGAGGTATCAGGGCACCGAAGGTGGATTGCAGTTTGATGTTCCCTTCCCTATCTTCAATTCCCTTCCCCATCTTCACTTCACTGCCCCATCTTCACTTCCCTTCCCCATCTTCACGTCCCTTCCCTCCCCTCTCTTTCCATCCCTCCCCAGTCACCTCCCCTCCCTTTCCTTCCCCTCTCCCCTTATCTCTTTCTCTCTCCCCTTGTCTCCCACTCACTTTCTATTTGTTTCTCTGACGTTCATGGTTGGTCCCCTGTTCAGCGTGCTTCATTGCTGTCATTCATATTTATATATAATCCCTGCTACACACAGGGACAGGTGCATTGTTCTGTTTGGGTGGATCCTTGTTCGGAAGAGAAATAAACTCTTCACTGGGACTCACTCGGGAGAAGAGAAAAACACTCCGCGCTAACTCAGAGTCCAGTAGTGAGGTAAATATACCAATATCATCAAGGCAATATGTGGTGTGAAGCAGATGCGTGTAGTCCCGGCCCTGATAATTAAGTGCCGGTGCTAAGCACCGGAAAGCACCGGCACAAATTAAGCACTGCCTATGACCGATTTAAAGTGACGTGTGCATTTGCCCTCATGGGACACCCTTACTGCAGGCCAGATGTACCACCATTCACTTTAGCAAGTCGCAAACTACGCCGAAGTGCGACTCGCTAAAGTGAATGTACAAGTGTCTCAGACACTGTTTGCGATTCCCAAAGGGGGTCGACAATTGCATGCCTCATCAATATTCACGAGGCAAGCGCAATTTGCGACGCCATTGGGAATGGCTAGGACTCACAGGGATGGTGGCCTGAAGGAGTCAGCAGACCACCATGTCTGTGATTGTTTTTTAAATAAAGCAGTTTTAAAAAAAAAATGCAGCCCATTTTTCTCAAAGAAAAAAAGGATGCATTTAAAAAAATTATTGAACTTTTCAGTTTCATTTTTTAAGGGCAGGCAGTGGTCCCTGGGACCACTGCCTGCTCTTAAAAAATATTTTGGCACACACTCACAAAGAGGAAGGGGTCCCCTAGGCACCCCTTCCCGTTTACGAGTGGTTTACCACCTACTTAAAGTAGGTGGTAACCTGCGAGTGTTTTGCAACCGTAAATGCAGTCGCAAAACAATAGTATATGGCACTGAGACTCGCTATTAGGAAGGGATGTCCTTCTTAATAGCGAGAGTCGCAAACGCTATTTTGCGAGTCAGTGATAGCAAAATAGTGTTTGTACATGCCTGCACCATTTTTTGCAGTCGCAAACGGGCCGATCTCCCATTTGCGACCGCAAAAAAGGATCTTACATCTGCCCCTTAGACTTTACAGTTTCGATTCCATCAAAATGACGTCAGATGTACCACACATGTCATAAATACACAATGTTAAATCTCTACTTGTTCATAAGAAGAATTCAGAGAGGGGTGAGGCAGGGGCATGGACAAACAGAGCAGGTTGGAGGGCCAATGGCAGAACAACAGACCATGGAGGGCAAGGAGGAGGGGGCAAGGCCAGCAAGCCAACCAGGCAGAACATGCTAAAGAGGCTGTTGCAGTGCAACAGACCATGGAGAGCAGGAAGGATGGATTGGGAGCACTAATTCAGACAATGAGGGGCAGGAGGGAGGTCGCAGGGGCAGCAAGCTGGCCACATATGGCAGGCTGCAGAGGTAGTAGCAGCACAACAGACCACACAGGACAGGCAAGAGGGCAATGGTAGCACAACAGACCATGGAGGGCAAGAGGGAGGGGACAGGAAAATGAAGCCAGACAATGGAGAGCATAGAAGGGTGCATGGGTAGCAAGCTTGCCAGGCCGAACAGGATGAGAGAGTGGCAGAACAACAGATCTTGAAGGGCAGAAGGGAGGGGGCAGGGGCATGTCAACAGACCATGGATGGTAGTAGGGAAAGAATATGGCCACAGACAACAGAGGAGAGGGGGAGGGGAGCTGGGACAGGGGCAAGAAGCTGACTACGCAGGGCAGGTGGGAGTGGCAATGGCTGCACAATGGACCATGTAGGAAAGTGGAGTGGTATCACAGGTGACCCTGGAGGTCAGGAGGGAGGGGCATTGGCAACACAACATACCTTAGGGGCAGGAGGGAGTGAGGAGGCAGAGGTATGTACACATACAACGAAGGTTGGGGCAGGAGCAGCAGGCTGATTATGAAAGGCGGGTGGAGCGGGGTTGGCCTTAGAACAGACCATGGTGTGCAAGAGGGAAAGTGCTGGGTTATGCACAAAGCACCATGCAAGGGAGAAGGAAGAGGTTAGGGGTCATACTTAGACAAGAGGGGACAGGTCAGGGTGATGGGGCATGGACAGCAAGTTGGTCATGCCGTGCGGTGCTGGAGGAGAAATGTCTGCACAACAGACCAAGCAGTTCGGGCAGCAGGGAGGGGATAGGTACAGGGACTCAGACAATGGAAGGCAAGGTAGAAGGGGCAGAGACGGGTAGCAAGTGTTGCAGGGATTCTGCGCAAACACAGAACTATGCATAGGATTATGGGACCTTAGTATATAGGGACTGGGCCATCCTACTACCTTAGTACCCATGAGCCCAGGACCGACTAGCTATAGTGTCTCACTTGCCCTCCTACTTACATACAGAGGAACAAGTGATTCGACACACCAGAACAAAACAATCATGACTCTCAGGAATCGCGGTTACAAGATACACCCTTGCGCTCACACTCTTGTACTTGTCCACAATAAGATCTGAGAGAGACATGAACAGGTTTAAAATATTTATTTTAAATAACATGCTCTAATATGCAGTATACATGCCACAATAAGCAGAAAAAGGCATAACACAAATATGGTCAGCATAGCAAGTAATCCGTAGCTCATAAAAGGAGCTGTCATAGTGAGAGACAGATTAGCCGAACCTCCCTCCCCTTGCACATACACAGGATGATTATATATTAGAAGGTCTCTGGGTGTTACCTGCAGACCCCATACATCCATCTATAGGTGGTAGTTCTACATCATAGGTGCGGACTTGTTCTGCTCCCTGGAAAGGTCCCTCTCCAAATGTGTGCTACCTATCCGTGAATTCCTATAAGAACAAATTATATAGTCCCAAACAGCTGCATCTGTATGTTTAGTTCAGGTTCTAAGGCCTGAGCAGAACAGAATAACAAGGGGCATTGTTGTTCGACCTTGTTTGCAATGTTCAGACTAAATCCCAGGAACCTGCAAAGCGTGAACACAACTGTGGAAAATATCAAAAGAAGCAATTGCAAAATAAGCTCATGTAGTATCGTGTGCAAAGCAGTCTGCAGTGTGCTCATGCTAATTTAGGGAAGACAACGATGTCCCCAGGGACCACATGACACAAGCTGACCATGTTGAGTAGTCGGTAGGGGAAGTGGCAGCACAACTGTCTGTGCAGGGCATGCAGGAGGAGCAGTGGCACCTCAATCAACCGTGGAGAGCAGGAGAGAGGAAGTAAGGGCACACACAGAGACAGCCGAGCAGGGATACCAAGATAACCATGGAGGGCAAGCAGAAGGGGCTGTGGCAGCGCATTGAAACATGCTGGGCAGGGTATGGCCTCGGACAACAGAGTTCAGGAAGAGTATGGGTAGGAACAGCACTTAAGCATAAAAGGCGAGCAGGAGAAGCAGTGGGAGCGCAAAAGACCACACAGGGAGGAAGGGAGGGGTCAGGTGAACATGTGCGTTGATCCAGTGGCCCAGGGTAGAAGGACAACGATGTACAAAAGTGCAGGTGATGAGCTCTTGAGTAGGGACTCTGTCTGGTAAACTTGCTTACCTGCTTCAACAAAAGAAACATCATTTACTCCCAACAAGACTCCTGTCATGTGCCACAGCCGTCTTACTTGTCTTCATCATGCAGGGAATCATGCGCAGGAGTTGAGATCTTACTCACTGGGCTTTGAGGATGTCCAAAGAAAGCTGGGATTTTGTAAAGACTTTTGAAGTCCACCATTTGTGGTCCCCTGTGAGCCTTGAACAAGAGCTGTCGGATTGAATTCTTGTGGGGCCAGACTCTCGTGCTTTGGAAGCTACTAAACCTTATCAGACGGATGCCCTTCTGACAATTGTTTGTCTATGAAAACTGGGTCCCAATTTTTTTCCTTATAAATGCAATTGCTATCAGCCACCTTTAACCTACTGGACTTATTTTCCAGCCAGTGTAACATACAGGATAACATTTAATGTGGTGTGTGTCGTAGGTTTAATAAGGGTTTTTTTTGTTGAAGCAGCCAGACCCCTTGATGGCTCAGGGTGTAAGGCGATCCACCGCACATTAGACTCCGCTTCAAAGCTTTCGACTGACATCTTCACCTATGCTGACACCTTCCTGCTGATTTCATTTTCAACAGCCCTTTCCTAGATTAGTTTATTCTAGTGTAGGATGCGACTAGTCATTTATAATCTAGTGTAGGATGCGACTAGTCATTTATAATCCAGTGTAGGATGCGACTAGTCATTTATAATCTAGTGTAGGATGCGAACAGTCATTTATAATCCAGTGTAGTATGCGACTAGTCACTTATAATCTAGTGTAGGATTCGACTAGTCACTTATAATCTAGTGTAGGATGCGACTAGTCATTTATAATCTAGTGTAGGATGCGACTAGTCATTTATAATCCAGTGTAGGATGCGACTAGTCATTTATAATCTAGTGTAGGATGCGAACAGTCATTTATAATCCAGTGTAGTATGCGACTAGTCACTTATAATCTAGTGTAGGATTCGACTAGTCACTTATAATCTAGTGTAGGATGCGACTAGTCATTTATAATCCAGTGTAGGATGCGACTAGTCATTTATAATCTAGTGTAGGATGCGAACAGTCATTTATAATCCAGTGTAGTATGCGACTAGTCACTTATAATCTAGTGTAGGATTCGACTAGTCACTTATAATCCAGTGTAGTATGCGACTAGTCACTTATAATCTAGTGTAGGATTCGACTAGTCACTTATAATCTAGTGTAGGATGCGACTAGTCATTTATAATCCAGTGTAGGATGCGACTAGTCATTTATAATCTAGTGTAGGATGCGAACAGTCATTTATAATCCAGTGTAGTATGCGACTAGTCACTTATAATCTAGTGTAGGATGCGACTAGTCATTTATAATCCAGTGTAGGATGCGACTAGTCATTTATAATCCAGTGTAGGATGCGACTAGTCATTTATAATCTAGTGTAGGATGCAACTAGTCATTTATAATCTAGTGTAGGATGCGACTAGTCACTTATAATCTAGTGTAGGATGCGACTTGTCATTTATAATCCAGTGTAGGATGCGACTAGTCATTTATAATCCAGTGTAGGATGCGACTAGTCATTTATAATCTGTTCATGCCTAATCAGGAGAACCAGAAATATAGTACAGATACTATTTCTTCTCTTTCGCTTTGCTGCCACTGAATTTCCTGTGTGTTTCCTGCTGTTGAGACTAAACTTTGTAGGAAGGTTTGGTCTCCACTGGTGATTTTGTACCTTTATATTATGTTTTTGAGATTCTTTTATATCAGTCTGGCTATTCATTTGTAATAAACCTTCTTAACCTCTTTTTTAGAATCACAGTCTTTCTCGTGTAGCCAAATGGGTTACACAAATGTTAAATTGTTTGGTTAATGTTGACTCCCTTTTGCCTCTTAATCAACAACAAAGATTCATGGTAGTGTTAAGGGCAGGCTGGCGCTGCCCTCTTTCAGATGTGAGTGTGGGTGCTGTGGCCTGGAGTGCAGAATACACTGGCACCGCAGGAAGCTGTGCCAAACGAGATGGCACACCGTTCAGTATTGGGGTGCTCACGGGTTGTCCCCTAAAAGCTTGCTAGAAGTAGTAAGGTTTGCTCAACCCCTATGTAAATGCACATAGAACCGACGTTTTACCTCGATCCAGAATGTGTCTGCTGCCCCCTGTTGGGAACAGGAGGTAAATACATCCTTGGTGTAGCTCTGAGTATCCCTGAGTGGTAAATCCTTGGGGTGCTGTATCCCTCCCAGCAGTCCTGGCCAAGTGTCATCAGGTGAGAGTGCTTGCTATAGAGTGGAAGAGGCCTGCTGGTGACAGAGCTGTAGAGGTGAGGAGCTGTCCTGCCACGAGAGCACCGCTCCCTGCTGCCCTGCACCCCAGGGCGCGTGAGGAGGGGCCCTGCAAAGTACACGGAGAGGGCCCCTGCGCTCTGGACCCAACCAGGACCTCTAGGGCCACTGGCCCGCTGCCTGTGCACCGTGCTTGAGGGGGGCCCCGCACTGCGGGTGCTATTGTTCGCCCCTGCTTCACCGTGGGTGGAATGCAGGAGGGGCCACTTTCATAATTGTGTTTTGATTCTTGCAATCAAAGTGACTCATTTAAATATTTGGAAACCCAAAGAGGAGGATGTGATCAGGAAGAGCTCTCCAGAGTGTGAAGCAGCACTCGGGGCAGGTTTTTCCCAGTCCCGGGTGTCAGAGTGAAAATAGCAAACTCATGGGGTAGCAAACTCAAGGCAGGGAGTTCATGTGCCGTCCTGCAGGCAAGGTCCAGGGCTCCTGGTGTGTATGAAGAAGGGTCCTGGGGCCACACTATGTGTGCGCAAAGACGATGGTAACGGAGGGCACCCACTGAAAACACCTATCACAAAATATTGCAGATTGAAACCACACCTGTGTTTGACACCCTGCCCGACTTTCACAGCTACAGGTGCCAGAACCCCAGAGCTACCTTGCAGCCTGCGAAGATCTCTCTCCCAAGGACATCGCATGTCATCACCCCCCGGCTTGTAAAGCTGGGCATGAAACATGTTGGACATGGTTCTTAATTATACGTCGGTATTTTGCTAATGAGGAATACGAATACATTAAAGATAATTGCTGGGTGTGAAAACGAGCTCCAGACATGAAGAGAAGCGCATCACCGAGCCACGGCCAACCAGACCCGCTGCAGCGCTCCAGGAAGTGGAGGCCGCGAGGGCAGTACTCAGGGGTGGAGGAGGGGGCCTGCCTGTGCTTTCAGGGATGGGTGGAGAGCCTTCAGAGCATGGAACATGGGGCTCAGAAGGGCCGGGTGTGGAGAGCATTCAGAGCATGGAACATGGCACTCAGAAGGGCCGGGTGTGGAGAGCATTCAGAGCATGGAACATGGCACTCAGAAGGGCCGGGGTGTGGAGAGCATTCAGAGCATGGAACATGGCACTCAGAAGGGCCGGGTGTGGAGAGCATTCAGAGCATGGAACATGGCACTCAGAAGGGCCGGGGGTGGAGAGCATTCAGAGCATGGAACATGGCGCTCAAAAGGGCCGGGGTGTGGAGAGCATTCAGAGCATGGAACATGGCACTCAGAAGGGCCGGGTGTGGAGAGCATTCAGAGCATGGAACATGGCACTCAGAAGGGCCGGGGTGTGGAGAGCATTCAGAGCATGGAACATGGGGCTCAGAAGGGCCGGGGGTGGAGAGCATTCAGAGCATGGAACATGGCACTCAGAAGGGCCGGGGGTGGAGAGCATTCAGAGCATGGAACATGGCACTCAGAAGGGCCGGGGGTGGAGAGCATTCAGAGCATGGAACATGGCACTCAGAAGGGCCGGGGTGTGGAGAGCATTCAGAGCATGGAACATGGCACTCAGAAGGGCCGGGGTGTGGAGAGCATTCAGAGCATGGAACATGGCACTCAGAAGGGCCGGGGTGTGGAGAGCATTCAGAGCATGGAACATGGCACTCAGAAGGGCCGGGTGTGGAGAGCATTCAGAGCATGGAACATGGCACTCAGAAGGGCCGGGGTGTGGAGAGCATTCAGAGCATGGAACATGGCACTCAGAAGGGCCGGGGTGTGGAGAGCATTCAGAGCATGGAACATGGCACTCAGAAGGGCCGGGGTGTGGAGAGCATTCAGAGCATGGAACATGGCACTCAGAAGGGCCGGGGTGTGGAGAGCATTCAGAGCATGGAACATGGCGCTCAAAAGGGCCGGGGGTGGAGAGCATTCAGAGCATGGAACATGGCACTCAGAAGGGCCGGGGTGTGGAGAGCCTTCAGAGCATGGAACATGGCACTCAGAAGGGCCGGGGTGTGGAGAGCATTCAGAGCATGGAACATGGCACTCAGAAGGGCCGGGGTGTGGAGAGCATTCAGAGCATGGAACATGGCACTCAGAAGGGCCGGGGGTGGAGAGCATTCAGAGCATGGAACATGGCACTCAGAAGGGCCGGGGGTGGAGAGCATTCAGAGCATGGAACATGGCACTCAGAAGGGCCAGGGTGTGGAGAGCATTCAGAGCATGGAACATGGCACTCAGAAGGGCCGGGGGTGGAGAGCATTCAGAGCATGGAACATGGCACTCAGAAGGGCCGGGGTGTGGAGAGCCTTCAGAGCATGGAACATGGCACTCAGAAGGGCCGGGGGTGGAGAGCATTCAGAGCATGGAACATGGCGCTCAAAAGGGCCGGGGTGTGGAGAGCATTCAGAGCATGGAACATGGCACTCAAAAGGGCCGGGGGTGGAGAGCATTCAGAGCATGGAACATGGCGCTCAAAAGGGCCGGGGTGTGGAGAGCATTCAGAGCATGGAACATGGCACTCAGAAGGGCCGGGGTGTGGAGAGCATTCAGAGCATGGAACATGGCACTCAGAAGGGCCGGGGGTGGAGAGCATTCAGAGCATGGAACATGGCACTCAAAAGGGCCGGGGGGTGGAGAGCCTTCAGAGCATGGAACATGGCACTCAGAAGGGCCGGGGGTGGAGAGCATTCAGAGCATGGAACATGGCGCTCAAAAGGGCCGGGGTGTGGAGAGCATTCAGAGCATGGAACATGGCACTCAAAAGGGCCGGGGGTGGAGAGCATTCAGAGCATGGAACATGGCGCTCAAAAGGGCCGGGGTGTGGAGAGCATTCAGAGCATGGAACATGGCACTCAGAAGGGCCGGGGTGTGGAGAGCATTCAGAGCATGGAACATGGCGCTCAAAAGGGCCGGGGTGTGGAGAGCATTCAGAGCATGGAACATGGCACTCAGAAGGGCCGGGGGTGGAGAGCATTCAGAGCATGGAACATGGGACGCAGAAGGGCCGGGGGTGGAGAGCATTCAGAGCATGGAACATGGCACTCAGAAGGGCCGGGGGTGGAGAGCATTCAGAGCATGGAACATGGGGCTCAGAAGGGCCGGGGTGTGGAGAGCATTCAGAGCATGGAACATGGCACTCAGAAGGGCCGGGTGTGGAGAGCATTCAGAGCATGGAACATGGCACTCAAAAGGGCCGGGGTGTGGAGAGCATTCAGAGCATGGAGCATGGCACTCAGAAGGGCCGGGGTGTGGAGAGCATTCAGAGCATGGAACATGGCACTCAGAAGGGCCGGGGGTGGAGAGCATTCAGAGCATGGAACATGGCACTCAAAAGGGCCGGGGTGTGGAGAGCATTCAGAGCATGGAACATGGCACTCAAAAGGGCCGGGGGTGGAGAGCATTCAGAGCATGGAACATGGCACTCAAAAGGGCCGGGGGTGGAGAGCATTCAGAGCATGGAACATGGCGCTCAAAAGGGCCGGGGTGTGGAGAGCATTCAGAGCATGGAACATGGCACTCAGAAGGGCCGGGGTGTGGAGAGCATTCAGAGCATGGAACATGGCGCTCAAAAGGGCCGGGGTGTGGAGAGCATTCAGAGCATGGAACATGGCACTCAGAAGGGCCGGGGGTGGAGAGCATTCAGAGCATGGAACATGGGACGCAGAAGGGCCGGGGGTGGAGAGCATTCAGAGCATGGAACATGGCACTCAGAAGGGCCGGGGGTGGAGAGCATTCAGAGCATGGAACATGGGGCTCAGAAGGGCCGGGGTGTGGAGAGCATTCAGAGCATGGAACATGGCACTCAGAAGGGCCAGGGGTGGAGAGCATTCAGAGCATGGAACATGGCACTCAAAAGGGCCGGGGTGTGGAGAGCATTCAGAGCATGGAACATGGCACTCAGAAGGGCCGGGGTGTGGAGAGCATTCAGAGCATGGAACATGGCACTCAGAAGGGCCGGGGGTGGAAGAGCATTCAGAGCATGGAACATGGCGCTCAAAAGGGCCGGGGTGTGGAGAGCATTCAGAGCATGGAACATGGCACTCAGAAGGGCCGGGGTGTGGAGAGCATTCAGAGCATGGAACATGGCACTCAGAAGGGCCGGGGTGTGGAGAGCATTCAGAGCATGGAACATGGCACTCAGAAGGGCCGGGGTGTGGAGAGCATTCAGAGCATGGAACATGGCACTCAGAAGGGCCGGGGGTGGAGAGCATTCAGAGCATGGAACATGGCACTCAGAAGGGCCAGGGTGTGGAGAGCATTCAGAGCATGGAACATGGCACTCAGAAGGGCCGGGTGTGGAGAGCATTCAGAGCATGGAACATGGCACTCAAAAGGGCCGGGGTGTGGAGAGCATTCAGAGCATGGAGCATGGCACTCAGAAGGGCCGGGGTGTGGAGAGCATTCAGAGCATGGAACATGGCACTCAGAAGGGCCGGTGGTGGAAGAGCATTCAGAGCATGGAACATGGTACTCAAAAGGGCCGGGGTGTGGAGAGCATTCAGAGCATGGAACATGGCACTCAGAAGGGCCGGGGTGTGGAGAGCATTCAGAGCATGGAACATGGCACTCAGAAGGGCCGGGGTGTGGAGAGCATTCAGAGCATGGAACATGGCACTCAGAAGGGCCGGGGTGTGGAGAGCATTCAGAGCATGGCACATGGCACTCAGAAGGGCCGGGGGTGGAGACCATTCAGAGCATGGAACATGGCACTCAGAAGGGCCGGGGGTGGAGAGCATTCAGAGCATGGAACATGGCACTCAGAAGGGCCAGGGTGTGGAGAGCATTCAGAGCATGGAACATGGCACTCAGAAGGGCCGGGGGTGGAGAGCATTCAGAGCATGGAACATGGCACTCAGAAGGGCCGGGGTGTGGAGAGCATTCAGAGCATGGAACATGGCACTCAGAAGGGCCGGGGTGTGGAGAGCATTCAGAGCATGGAACATGGCACTCAGAAGGGCCGGGGGTGGAGAGCATTCAGAGCATGGAACATGGCGCTCAAAAGGGCCGGGGTGTGGAGAGCATTCAGAGCATGGAACATGGCACTCAGAAGGGCCGGGGTGTGGAGAGCATTCAGAGCATGGAACATGGCACTCAGAAGGGCCGGGGTGTGGAGAGCATTCAGAGCATGGAACATGGCACTCAAAAGGGCCGGGGTGTGGAGAGCATTCAGAGCATGGAACATGGCACTCAGAAGGGCCGGGGTGTGGAGAGCATTCAGAGCATGGAACATGGCACTCAGAAGGGCCGGGGGTGGAAGAGCATTCAGAGCATGGAACATGGCGCTCAAAAGGGCCGGGGTGTGGAGAGCATTCAGAGCATGGAACATGGCACTCAGAAGGGCCGGGGTGTGGAGAGCCTTCAGAGCATGGAACATGGAACATGGGACTCAGAAGGGCCGGGGTGTGGAGAGCCTTCAGAGCATGGAACATGGAACATGGGACTCAGAAGGGCCGGGCCCATTGACTTTGCTCTTAACATGTGAATGGCTCTGTTGGAAATAATCCATAATAAGAGATTACTTCTGTAGTTTTATTCTTGGCAGCACAGCAATACATCCAACTGTGAACGGCTCCAGATGCAACTGAAGCACGGGTAGAACTTCATAACTGAAGCTATAAAGAGAACTTACCACCAGACCGAAGGTAAACACAGCACATGCACATGACTTACATTGAGTACAATAAATACAGGTGAATGAATGGAACAGTAAATGAGAATGTAACACATCCCCCTTATTTAACAAAAAGGAAAAATTGGGGGAGAAAAAAACCAGGAAGGAGCCTGATGCTAAATGAATGAGAAGTGTTTCAAGATTTGCTAAAGTTCTGCACGAAGGGGTCAAAAATCCCAGGCACAGGCTTGGGTAGCCTGTTTATAGCTCAGAGATAATATGGGGACCATAACACCCTAGGCCTGCGAGGTCTGCCGACCGCAAGAGCAGCGTCTGTCTACTTCTGTTCCTGGGCTCATATTTACTGCATTTCCAGATGTGAAAATGTATGCAATGCAATGTTTTAGTACAAATGCCAATAAAAAGAGTTTTCAAAAAAAAATGAAGGGGTCAAAAATGTAAGTATATCTGCACTGCTGGGGTCCGGATATGCTCTGGCTGTCCAATTCAATGGGGACTAGTTAATCTTGATTGACTGGCCACGGCATGAACAATATGTTAAGGCTGCCATTTCGATACATGCCAATAGATGCCAATAATTGGCTAACTATAACTTGGACATCATGTTATCACAGTCATTACAAGACCTGGTGACATGGTCCCAATTTATTTATTTATAGTATTTATAGAGTGCACTGTCATCTAACAGGTATCCTGGCGCTAGACCTCTCCCGAGAAAGAAAAAATGCTGCTATTGAAATAGCTCGAAACAGTGACTCCTGATTACAGGGGAAGCGCCATGTTTGTTCGGCTTTCCTGAAATGCGATGTCAGTGGTGGTCCTCAATGCGGCAGGTCATTTGTTCCGAAGCTGAGCTGCATTGATCGTGACAGCTCGACCACCCTGACTTGTTTTCTGAAGTTTTGGAATGCACAGACAATTTGCAGTCGATGAACGTAGGTTCCTCCTAGGTACGTATCTTTTAATTTTGTTTGTAGTGATTTAGAGCCTCTACCCTGAGATGCTCTAAAGACCATGCAAAGTGACTTTCAAGACTATCCTTGGTTTTATTGGAAGCCAGTGAAGTTCCTCCAAGGCCCTGGGGGAAGATTACATTCTTGGTCTGTTAATGGTAGTTTTGCTGCTGCTGTTTGTTCTCTGTAGTCTGGCACTCCTAGCAGCAGAGCATGGCAGTAGCCAAGCCTGCCGAGAATGGCTCTCTGCACAGTCAGTGCTCTGGCTTGAGAGGATAGCATCGTCAGCGGTTTCCCTAAGTTCAGAAGAAGTACAAAGCAGGTAGATGCTATTTTATTAACACAGCTCTACAAAGATAACTTATTAGATCATCATCCTTAGCCAGTGGCCAAAAATCCCTCTGGAGTTTCATGGGGACTTTGCTGGCTGAACAACAGAGAATCTCTGTTGCCCCAGTTGTATTTTAAAGAGTTGGTGCCTGGCCAATGGACAATGTCTTTCAAACAGTTGTGAAAAGAGCCTAGTGCATCAGGCTCACTGCTTCTAAAGACAGTATCCATTACAGTGGTGTCTGCATAGTTGACAAGCTTGATGTAATGGGATTTAGGGGCATATCAACAACAACCGGCGATAATTATCGCTGAGCGCACTTAGCGCTAGGATAATTATCGCCGGCTAGCGTTGATTTTTATCGCTGAGATAGCGTGCTATTAGAAACGCTTATCTCAATAGCGATAAAAATCCTCACGCTAAGTGGCTAACGTGAGATTATCGCTGGAAACCCAGCGATAATCTCACGTTAGCTTGTTGATAGGGACAGACAAACTTAGCCATGATATCCTCCTTCCATAGGATATCATGGCTAAGTCAGAAAAATACCAGACGTAAAAAAGCAGCGTTAACCGCGGTTAGCGCTGCTTTTTTTGTCTCTAACAGGGTTAGCGATATTCTTGATAATAGGAGAAATGTCGCTTAGCGACATTTCTCCTATTATTTTACTCTGGAACGCCCCCTTTGCATCTCATTAGAGATGCAAGGGGAAGCGTAGATTAAAAGGGTGCTAACATGCAAATTTGCATGTTAGCACCCTGTTGTTGATAGGGCGCTAGTTTTATCTCTGCTTTTTTGGCTTTTAAAGCCAAAAAAGCAGAGATAAAGCCCTTGTTGATATGCCCCTACAGATGCCGCAAGTGGATATTAAAGAGAATTGGACTAAGCACCGACCCTTGGGGGACTCCATTCTCAATATTTTTAAAATCCAAGCGGTAGGGGAGTTCAAAAACTGCTTGATAACGATCCGTCGGATATGAACTGATCCAATTCACCAGCAAAGCGTCTCCACTGCACTCTTTACTAATCCTGACGGTAGTGTTTTGTGATTAACCGTGTCGAAAGGGGCTGACAGGTCAAGTGGTATTAGAACCGATGGTGACCGCCATCCACAATCACCTGAAGTTCGTCCAGTGCCAGTAACTGCACTGATTCAGTTCCATGTCCAGGTCTAAAGCCAATCTGCTTCTCCTCAAGGAGGTTTTGGTCTTCCAGATGTGTAGACAGTTTCATGCTTACATCCTATTCTAGAATCTCTACACGGAAAGGTAATAAGAGTATTGGTCTGCAATTGCTCAGCACCAGAGAGTCCCACAGAGGGATTTTTCCATAGGGGTTAAGCTTTTTTACAAATCCAAGGGACAAGGCCCAATTCCAATGATTGATTGCAGATCAGTAGTAGTGGAAAGAGTAACTCCTCAGCCAAATATTTCCAAACTCTATGCTGAAAGGATCTGAGCGGGAACCTGATGCTGTAGACATTGCTATTGCTCCAAAGCAGTCCTTGGTCATCAGGTCAAACGATTCAAGCTTATTGAGATGACTGCGGTAACAGCCTTACCAGAAGCATTCTGCATTTCATTGAATGCCTGTTTTTGAGGATCTTAAAAAGGAGCACGTATAAAGAGTGATAACAGATTTTACTCACAATATAAATGATTTGTTGGTGGTACCATAATAATGGTGTGTAGGAACTAAGATGATTTTACACTATGATAAATGTTGATTCTCGTCTGAGATTTGATTAACCGTGTTAGAGAGAAAACTGTTCTGTCTCATAATTTTCTCATGGAGGTTATGGAGAGGGCTCCAGAAGCTAAAATGAGAGCACAGAGTCCTTAAATTCACACTATTTTTCACAGCCATTTGAGAATGAAGTCTGACATTCGAAATAAAAGATGTACTTCCAGTAGCGGCCTGTTAGTTGATTCTCCAGTGTTCTAATGAGCAACTAGAGTGCTAACATCCTCGATTTATTTACAAAACAGTGGCACACCTGAATGCAATTATGATGGTTTCAAATCTGTAAAACTGAAAGCATTTCCTTTAGAAATTAACAAAATGAGGGGGAAGTTTTGTTATAGACTTTATGCTTATTCCTCTGGAATGCTAAAATGAGGGCACATTTTCTATGAGTTCCCGAAAATCTTTCTCATCGATGTCAGTAGACCGTTCAAACATGCAAGCTGGAACATGGGCTTTTAACACCAGCAGCAGACTGCCAGTTAACTCCCTAGTGCTCTACTGAAGCTTCCCACGGCGCTGAAATGAACATCTAATGGCTAACATCCTATATTTATTGGCAAAAGCAGTTGTGCAGCGTCTCCGGTTTTCAGACGGAGAGACGGAGAGTGGCGATTGCGCTCACCTGGGAGGGAGGAGGAGGAGTCCTGCGCAGTCAGCAGTGCAGACCGAGTGGAGTCGAGTGGAGCGGAGCCGTGGTTGGGGCCGGCGTTTGGGTTGAGCTGAGGGGTTTGAGCAGGGTTAAGCCACGCAGGTCGGTGCGGCTGCAGTTCTCCTTGCTCCTCCCAGTCCCCCCGCTCTCAGTTCCCTCAGTTTGCTCACTCTCAGCTGATTCTTCTTTCCCCACGCATTGAGCGGTGCAGGGCGGTGTAGAGCGAGGGGCTAGGCCCACTCTCCCGCTCTCGCTGCACCCAAGGACTTAAGGACGATTCAGAAGCAGACTCAGAGCGGGAACCCAGCCAGCCAGCTAAACCAAGGGATTTATTTAACATTACAAGATATATCCCTGCATGACCGCTGGGCAGCATCGATTGAGATTTACGAGCCCTGATCCGCAGACATCTGGTCCACGTCTGGTATCAGCATCGGCCAAAGCAAGCAGAATGAATCAAGTATTAAGGCGGTGAGTGGTGCGGAGCAGAGCAGTGAGGAGCAGGGAGCGAGAAAGGACTGTGTTCCCTGGGAGGGCGCTGAGAAGAGCGTAAAACAGCGGAGAAGGGGGGTCCAGTGGGAAACGCTGGGCAGCAGAATTGAAAAGAGTGAAAACTAAGGGCTGAAGGACTGAACAGGACTGAACAGTGAAGCCAGGCAGCAGCACATCATCCATCAGATTCTATATTGAGAGGTGAGGCCGGGGGTCTGCATTAGTGGGAAAAGCAGTCAGAAAAGCCTGACCAGATCTGGTTAGAGCTGAGGTTAGAGCTAAGGTCAGAGCTGAGGTATAAAGCCTTAACACCCTTAACGTGTGGGGTGGTTGGAGTGTGGCCGGGGCACTTCAAGCTGCGGGAGTACCCACGACTTCCTCAGGGCTCATTAATTTATCTTTTTCATTAATTGAATGGGCTGGATAGTTGGGATATTTCCTCACTATCAATACACTCTTTCTCAGCAACGCGGGTCTTGTCACGTTAACTCAATCTGTTGTGATTTTCCACACTACATGCTGTTTACATATGAGCATGCCTTGGTTCAATTGTGTAGGCTCCACTTGTATCACACAACAGTTGTTATTGTTTCGTTTTATACGTGTCACACAGAAACCTTATATTTATTTTCCAGCCCTGAGGAAGTCGTGGGTACTCCCGGGCGACGAAACACGTGTTGGCTGGACCAACGAATGAGAGAAGAAAGAGAAGATTTTTACATATGCTCTACCGATTGTCATTATACTGTATATTGTGATTTTCACATTGTGATGGATATAACTAGTTGTGCTCGGATGTTGATTCATTTATGAATGTGACCTGTTGGGATCATTATTGAGAAGGGTGGATGACCCCTCTCTCCTTGAGCACCTACCAGATACTTCCCTCGTACTACTATACGGATAAGGGTGAGCGCCTGTACTCACTAGGTTCCTTCATCCGTTTCAATTATACATGCATTTTAGCATATAAAGACCTGATCTCTGAAGGGCTGGGCCTGCGCCACTCTGGCTTGACCGGCCAGGCTGCGTCATTAGAGGTAAAGGGTTTTTGGAGGGCAGATAACGCTTGTCCTCCCTGCCTTGAGAGGCCTGTGGCACCTGGCTTGACCGGGACTAGGCTGCACACCCCAAAGCTGAAAGGGCATCTAGCTGACACCCCCACGACAAGTAGGGCAGAGGAGCAGTCTGCACCATTTCGCCATTTTGCCCTGCACTCTCCACCTGCCAGAGGACCGGACAACTTTGTCTGCGGTGTCCCAGGCAAGCTGCCTACACCCCCACCCCTCCCCTGACCGTGCAAATCTTGGTCTGCGGTGTCCCAGGCAAGCTGCCTACACCCCCACCCCTCCCCTGACCGTGCAGATCGCGCTGTCCCCCTCATGACAGAGGGAAAGGGAGGGGAACGGGGGACGCCTCATCTCATCGTGGTCTTGCCTGACATCTGCTACTGTTACCACGAGTGTCTCCATTCGGAGGTAAGACTGGACAGAAATAAAAGCTTTAAAACCTCTGCTTGTCCTTTCTTGGAGGAGCACGCTTGTGACATTTCTACAGAGGCATCGGGCGGATTTAATTTCTGATCCCATCACGCCCCTTGGCCTCGGATCCCCCTTTTGCATGCAGGGGAGACTGCCTGTTATACCGGAGCAGTGGCGGACGCGCGCTCCCATAGTTTATTTCGATTTTCTAAAACTCCCCTGAACACTTCTGTTTCTGCTACTACACAGCACGTAAAAGCCAGCACGCCTGCTCCCTCAATCGCACAGGAGCTCGGTGGGTGCTGATAGGCATTAAGTTGAGATACCTGCAGGGGGCTTACTCCCCCGCTCCATCGAGGCGATTAGCATGGCCTCATATACAAGCATGGCTGGCAATATTCGCTCATCCGATTACATGTCAAATACGGTGCGTGTGGAAATTGATTAAGCTCAAAGGAAGGAGAAGAATGTCTTGTTTCTCATTGAAGAAGTGTTAAAGAAGGAGTGTAATATATCGGAGAGGGCAATTGAATGTGTGCAGGACTTCTCCAACAGGGGCGTATTTGATGTTACCTTTTCTAGTGAGTCTATCTGTCAAGGTTTTCTCCACAATGCAACAGGGAAACGACACAGTAATGCTTTCTATGGGCTCTCTGTAACCCCTATGTTTGCGCCTAAGGAGACTGTGCTAGTGGTACATATGTACAACCCATACACGGATCCCAGGCTAATTGAGGTGTTTTTGAGTCGGAATTGTGCCACCGTCAGGGGGGGACAAAAGATTACAAACCTGTGTGGGATTTGGAATGGGAAGAGGAAATATGTGGTAACATTCAAGGAAGACCCTGAAGGAGTATGTGGGTTGGCACATCCACCACAGACATTCACCCTGGGTGCCAATAAGGGGTTTCTGGTTTACTCAGGGCAACCCCTTTTTTGCAGACTCTGCCTGCAATTTGGCCACTCCAAGGAACAATGCTCAGGGCTCATTTGCAGGAACTGTGAGGGGGCAGATCATAAGGCCCAAGACTGTGTTGCTCCAAAGAAATGCAATCTCTGTGGTAGTGAGGAACACCTCTTTAAAATGTGCCCCAGAGGTAAATTCTCCTATGCCTCAGCAGCTAGCACCCATTCCACGCAACACGCTCCAGCCGCTCATACCACCCAGCCAGTAGCTTCACCAGAGCTACAGACCCGGCAGGAAAAACCAGACATTACTGACTCTGACATACTGGGTTGCTTTGATGGTATAGAAATTAGAAGGTGTAGTGCACAAGCAGAGCAGGAGGGGGGCCAGAGGCGGCAGTGCCTCCCCTAGACACGGAAGATCCTCCTAGCCCCGTTCCTCTGCTGTCCCAGCTGGCAGCGGATGAGGTGGAGCGCATAGAAACAAAGAAGATTAAAACTGCAGCTTTCAAAAGAAGAGCGCGGCGCAAGCATCTTAAATCACAGGGCGCTACTTCCTCCGCTTTGCCTGGCACTGCACCTACCCTCGCAGAGGATGAGAGTCCGATCACTGAGATCCCTGATTCTGGTGTCTCAGTGATCCCCCCCACAGTGCAAGTAATTGTTAAAAACATCACCACAGAGCAGGCAGTACAGGGTCTGAGGCAGGCTTCACAGGACACTGCTCTTTCTTTTCATTCCTCGACTGTGACCTCAGAGTGGGGAAGGATATGGAGCACAGCGGGTGGACTACGTACATTTCCAACAAACGCAAAACGAGATGTACTAAAAGCCCAATGGACTCGCCTGCTGTCACCCGCTCCAAGTGACGTCCTTCTTCCTTGGAACGCTTTCCCCGAGGGGGCAGGTACGGCCCTCTACTTTCCCTCTCGGATACCGAGGAGGGTTTATCAGATGTTGCACAGGTCTTGGAAGTCAGTGATGGCCCTATACTAGATACAGAAAGCACACCAGATTTGGAGGCCCTGTTCTCAACCTCCATAATCACCAGTTGCGAGAGGATGGGCATCACTGAAGATGGAGAGTCAGTGAGGGCAACTACCTCTTCCAAGGTGTAAACGTGGCTGGTTCTCTTATGCTTTCATTATGGCAGTAACAGTGGCCTCTTGCAACGTGAGGGGCATAGGTAAAGCTGTCAGCAGAGCAATTGTATTGGATTATTTTGCAAACACATAAGCTAATATATGTCTTCAGGAGTGTTATCTCCCCCATCAGATGCGATACACCTCATTCCAACAACAATGGGAATATGGGCCATCGGCTTGGTCAGGAGGAGCTAATAGAAACGAAGGGGTGGTCATCCTCCTTAAAAACAAACATTGGCAGATCTTGGAGGAAAACGTTTTATACCCAGGAAGGGCTCTTTTGATTTCAGTACTTATGGATGGTATACCATTACGTATTTGTGTTGTTTATGCACCAGCCTCCAAAACAGAGAGAGAGGGCTTGTTGAATCTAATCAAACCTTTATCAACAGGTGCTATACCTCTCTTGTTAGCCGGGGATTTCAATTGCATCACACACAGCAGGGACAGGCAAGGGTCCCAACAAAATTATGTACTGGATGTGACGTTAAAACTGTTATTAACTCCCATACAGGATTTACACCTATATGATACTTTCAGGAAGCATCATCCGCCAGGTGAGGGCTACACTTGGGAGGCGGATAGCGGCCTCACACGATCACGCATTGATTATGTGTTTGCTTCTAAAACTCTCTGCGCCGATATAGCTCTGTTACACCAGTACCCTTTTCAGATCACCATATAATCACAGTCTCTTTATCAGTTCCTGATCGACCTCAAAAGGGTCCTGGATCATGGAAAATTAATAATGACCTCCTTACAGACCAGCAGATTTGTGACAAATATGTGATGAGCTACCAGAAGTGGGCGCAAAGGAAGGCTCACTTCCCCAATGTGTACCAATGGTGGAAATGGGTTAAAACTAAAACACGGGTGTTCTTCCAAGAGCAAGGGAAACTCCGACGCAAAAGGGAATGGCAGGACTTCCAGCGTTTACACAGGAGACTTATACTCCTCAACCAAATGGGAGAAGCTGGGGGTGCTGTTAAAGACAAGGTAGGCTCTACGAAACTAGACATGCAGAGATGGTTAAATAGACAGAACAAAAATGCTATCTTCCACTCAAGGGTCAAGAATTTCCAAGAGGATGAAAAGTGTACTTCTTTTTCATTAAAAAAGCTCAAGCATCACACAAGCTGCTAACTAAATTACAAAATGCAAAAGGGGACCTATTACAGAGGGTAGATGCATGCCAGACCATTGCGTTTGACTTCTATCAGTCCTTGTATGATGCTTCTGTCAAAACACCTTCAGCTTCAGATTTAGAAGAGTACTGTTCTTTACTCACAGCAGGGTTAACATTAGATCAAAGTAACTTCCTTGGGCAACCTTTTGGAGGTGAGGAATTTCTGGACGCACTGAGATCCTCCGCCAAAGGCTCGAGCCCAGGTTTGGACGGTCTAACTTGGGAGTTTTACAAGAAGTTCTGGGGACTGTTATGCTCTGACTACTTGCAGGTCCTGGAAGAGGGTTTTCAATATGATTGTTTTACACATGATTTTTCAGCAGGGGTTATCACCCACCTTTATAAAAAAGGAGATGAAACATCACTCCAAAACTGGAGACCAATTTCACTACTAAATGTGGATTACAAATTGGTATCTAAAGTCCTGGCGCGTAGGTTCAGGAAGGTTCTTCATTCATGTATCCACCTTGACCAGACATTTGCAGTTCAAGGACGCACCATCGTTGACAGTTTGGTTACCATTAGGGATGTTCTGTGTTATGCTCATGAAAGATCTCTGTCACTTGGGGTTTTAAGTCTGGATTTCCAGAAAGCTTTCGACCGGGTGGCTCACCCATACCTTTTTGCTGCACTTCAACGCTTGAATGTAACGCAAAATATCCTAAGCATCCTACACACTCTGTATAACACAGCACACAGCAGAGTGAGCATCAATGGTTTCCACACACAACAGTTTCCCATCCGTGCTGGGGTGCGACAAGGATGTCCCTTGTCCCCGGTGCTCTTTGTCTGTGCTTTAAGCCTTTCCTGTGCAAGCTACGAAGTGACAACATCATAAAAGGTGTGTTTGTACCGGGGGGGGTGGTACTCCTGCCAAAACGGTTGCATACATGGATGATGTCACAATCTTGTGCACGGATGCACAATCGGTGCGCAGAGCTCTACTACAGGCTTCACTCTTCCAAGAAGCATCAGGTCTCCGCCTTAAATGTGGACAAATGTGTGTGTCTCACTATGGGTCCCTGGGACTGGCTAACTAATCTCCCACTTGCAGTTACCACAGGACCCACAAAAATAATAGGGGTGCACTTCGCTACTGATACTCGTATAGAGAGAAACTGGAAAGAAGTGCAGGAAAATATTTAAAAAAGATCACCTTCTGGAAATTGCGCAAACTCACCATCGAGGGTAAGATCATGGTAACAAAAGCTGTTCTTCTTCCTATTCTGCTATACCTGTCTATGGTTTTCCCTCCACAGGCCCGCACATTGCAGAAATGCTCCAAATTGATTTTCTCTTTTATTTGGGGTTCGAAAATGGAAAGGTTGAGCAGGGAAAAGATGTGCACCATTTGGAAAAATGGGGGGAAAAGTATGCCTAATTTCAAAGTGTTTCTCTTTTCTAAAGTATTATGCTATGCTATATCACGGATTAATGTGGACTCCATGTCTGTACCAAGTTTCTTCACCAAGTATTTATTGGGAACTATGCTGCGGGGATACGGATTGTTTACACACTCAAATGTAATGCCATTTGCACTGAATGTACCCCCATATTACAATGGACTTTGCAACTTTCTAAAGACTCTGGACTCCAGCATACTCTCTAGAGCGATATGTTGCCATGCGAAAAAACTGAAACCGGCTTTGGTCGCCCGTGAAAAACCCCAACAAGTGGGTCTTCGGTCAGAGACTCAGTCCTTGGGTGTCTGGAGAATGGTGGGTCACCGACGTCTCACACACAGCCAGAGGGACTTGGCATGGATGAGCATACACAACTGCCTGCCAGTGAAGGTGTTCCAGCATCACAGAGGATTGGCACCATCAGCGCAATGCCCACATTCCCGCTGCGGCCACGAAGAAACTGTCTTTCACCTGTTCTAGGGACTGCAGGCAGGCGCAAGCCTTTTGGACTTTGGTAAATGCCTTTTCGTCTCCATATCGCAGACATTGCTGTGCTGAATTGGGACACTGTTCTGTATGGACATTCTATCTCCGAGTAATGTCCTCCCACGGCTTGGAGACTTTAGAACTGTGGTAAAGAATCGCTATGGGACTCAAGGAACTTGTTCCTTTTGTTGCATAAAGAAATCTCTGACACTGATTGCAGGAACCTCTTCCTTAACAAACTAATGACTTATGTTTATGTTGACCGAGCTCTTTTGGAGGAGGCAGAACCTGGTGCACTCTGGCATACGGACAAATGGAAGGGGTGGATCACTTAACACAGGCTTCATGTTTGCTCCTTTCTGATGCATAATACCCTGCCACCGGGTTATAACGATTGGCACTTATATATGTGTGTATATATATATATATATATATATATATATATATATATATATATATATTTATTTATTTATTTCTTTTTTCTGACACTTGCGAGAAATGTAATTTCGTAATGGGATTCTCACATATTTTGAGCATATTGTAGATTGTCTTTTTCCTGTATGTGTACCTTTATATAACTTAAATAAAGTTTACAGAAAATAAAAAATATATAAAGACAGAAACACTTATTTTATCATAACTTGCATTGTGCAGGATGTTGTTTGCAATTATTGTTTAGAGCAGACAAGCTCACAGTGTTATAAGCTAGGCACTGCAGGCTACTATGCCCAGGAATACAAACTATCAGCTAAAAGAAGAAAAAGCTGAAAGCAAGAAACAAATTGGTAATACAAACAAAACAGCAGAATACCAAGGTATTTCCAATATTTGGCTCCACCAGGGTGAATAAGGCAGTCAGGACTTGACGAGTCTTTCAGTAAGTACAGACGAAGACTGGACTAGCTATCATAAGGTAAAAGAGGAGGACAACAAAAAGATGGCTGACGCAAATCAGATCATAGAAAGAGGAGCAGACACAACCCCAGTTATGGGTGTGGATCGGGTGGGAATTGAGGAGACAATAAATAGAAAAGGAGATAAAACATTTGGTTCTGAGGAAAAAAATACAGTAGCTAGGCATAAAACAGGAAACAAGCGACCGACCCAGACAAATGACGCAAGCAGGACACAGCCTCAGAAGGAAATTAGGCAAGGCACTGATCCCGATGATGAAGACTGGAAAAAGAACGATCAGTTAGAGAAAACAATGGAGAGACCACAGGGCTCCAGAGCCCTCGCTCGAAGGTGGCCCAAAAAATGTTTTTGGAACCACAAAAGGCCTTGAGGCAGAATATCGAGATCTTAAAACAAAAAACAAATCAAAAGAGAACTTAAAGCCTCAGGCTCATAATCCTTGTAACAGTATTATGGGAGGGCCACCACTGGAAAATCCAACATCCGAAGATCTCGGTGAAGAAGGAGCAAGCCTAAATGAGAACACACAATTGAAATCTTTATCAGTATACAGACGAGAAAGTGACCAAGGACCCCGAGGGCGGGAAACAGCAACTGAAAACAAAAAGGAGACTAATCAGGAGAATTGGTCACTGTTAGAAATCCCAGCTTATAATACCAGAAAGGGGAGTACGATTCAATACGTTAATCTAAGAGTCCAAATAAAAGACGAAAAGAAGCGAATCCTAGCTGACAATAAGAACGAAGACCCTATGTTGCAGATAGAGCAAGGGCATCAACTACCAAAGCAGCAAATACTTTTAACACCAGAAAACGGACCAGACCAAGATAGATGGAGCTGGCTGCCAGGAGCGTTAAGTTTAGACAAGGGCTACTGACCAACGAAAAAGCTAGCAGACAAGCTAGACACAGGAAATATACATCTGCTCTCATGGAACATCGCGGGGGCAAAAAAATGGCTTGAAAACGTCTGCCACCCTATAAACTGGGAATCATGGGACATAATAGTGCTTCAGGAGACATGGGCACTGGATGATTTACCCCTGGCAGGTTACATACACTGCACAGTACCTGCAGTTAAAACAAAGACTCATGGGCAGCCGAAAGGGGGATTGGCAGTCTACATATCCACTTCATTAAACATCGAACCAGAACAGATTGCCTCTTCGGGTCCAAATATACAATTAATAAAATTCACCCCAAGCATCGTCGGCAGAACAAAAACTGTCCTGCTAATTAATACGTATGCCCATCCACTAGCAAGGAAAAAAAACAGCTCATAACACCCAGTTAATTGCCACAATTACAGACATAAGGAACACACACCCCTTATGGGATATGGTACTGACTGGGGACTTTAATTCTAATTTAATAAACACCCCGGATGACGACGAGAAGCTTGTAGATGACAACATTTACTGGAGTGTTCCACAACAATATCAGCGAAAAAGATCATCTCTGGACCCCTTAGGTCAACGCCTGGTAAATGCTTTAGAGTTTCATGGATTGAGAGAGATAAACGACAGAACAATGGACGACTTCCCACCAAACATACATTTCATGGAGGAAAGGCACGATCAAGACTGGATTATACAGCCATCTCATTAGCATTGATGCCTTTACTCTTTCATTTTTCCATAGAGTATACAACTAGGAGTGTTCATTCTTATCAGCATATACATTTCAGCTTAAAACTAGCTAAACATCAGGCGAATCTTACAATAGAAGGAAGCATCTACACAATTGACCTAAAACGTTTAAAATGGTCAAATGAAACAAATGAAGCACTTCAAACTAAATTAAAGAGACTGATAATGGAGAGTGAATTTGAGGCCCCAAATAAAATCCAAGCTTGGATAAGATTCACTTCAGAGCTTACAACATTAATAGCCAGGAAACAAAACCAGACTAAAAATCAAAAAACCCAAAACGAAATTAGGCAAAAATGATTGGAAGGGGTGAGAGCCTTGAAATGCGAACTCAAGAAAGCTATTAGGAGGCTAAAAATAACATTCCGCGACCAAGATGCCTGGGAAAATGTACAACAGCTTATAAAACTTATGAAAAAAAGTTATGGGAAGAAAAGAGAATTAACAATGACAAATTTTGGGCTGAATTACTCTGTAGTGCAAAGAAAACCAACCTGAATACATTCTGGGAAATAATAAATAAACTATACAGGCCGGCGAACATGCTATCGTCAAATATATAAGAACATGAGTGGGCTAAATTTCTAACTACAAAGTTCACAGAAATCATAACTCTCGAGAAGCCAGCATTGAACAACCAAGATTTACTGGAGGTAAAAAACATTTATGAAAACATCATACAAGGTGTCAGTGAGGCCAGCACGAGCTACTCAATAGTAAAAAATGATTCCGGTGCTAACCTAACGGAGGAAAACACTAAACTGCAGGATAAAACATGGCACCAGTTCCCTCAAACTAAAGACAAACCGGTCCTCCATGTCAGCTGATGGAGTAATACGCACAGTACAGAAAGGTAGAGGAGACGGTGCTCCTGGACCTAATGGCATTACTCAAGCCATCTTTAAGAACGATCCAGCCTTCTGGAGCATGAATTTATTTATGTTATTTAAATAAATAGACCTGCTAAATTGTATTCCACATAATTGGCAAGGCTCGATAATAACACCTATTTTTAAAGGAGGAAATAGAACAAATCCATCGAACTACAGGCTAATCGCCCTATTAGATGTCGAAGCAAAATATCATGCCTCACTCTTTTGGAAGACCGAAGGAATGGTCAAACAATCTTAATTTGATTCCAGTTAACCAAACATGTTTCAGGCAAGGCATAGGGACGATCACGAACATCTTAGCTCTATCACTAAATGCAAACAAATGCAAGCGGAGGAAACAACAACTTCACCTCTGTTTTATAAACCTAAAGGCATCGTTTGATAGTGTAGACCGTCACCTCCTATGGAAAAAACTACGAGCCTGGAACATCCCAGAGAGGTTGCTACAAGGAATACTGCAATTCTATTCCAATACATGGATAAGAATCAAGATAGGAGATGGCTCTAGACTATCCAGAAAGCTGCCTACGACTAAAGGCCTTAAACAAGGTTGCTTACTGGCACCACACCTTTTCAATTTTTTATATTGGATCTTGCACAGAGACTAGATTGTATTAACTCCCATCCTCTAAAAATTGGTAAACTACTACTCACACATCTTTCGTACGCCGATGATGTGGTGCTAATGAGTTTAACTAAGATCGGTCTTCAAAGAGCTTTAAATGAAATGTCAGATTATATCTCATCTAACAAATTAGAAATAAACACATCAAAAACCAAAACAATGTTGATTGGCAACCACCGGAGAAGTAAACAGAATATCTGGCTCAATGGCAACCAGTTAGAGGAAGTAAAAAGCTACAAATACCTGGGGTTCTATATAGACAATATACAAAATCATCTAGATCAAAAAATTTACATGACACAGAGAACTAGTGCTCTTACATTTGCTTTCAGACAACTGGCAACAAAATGTAATGGACCATCATATAAATCTCTGCTAGCGGTGATGGCGGCCAAAATCCTGCCAACGCTAACGTATGCCAGTACCGCTCTTCGTGGCAAAGACTCAGACCTCTGAAACCGACTAAAAGTCTCCACTTACAAAAATGTTTTCCAGATACATCAGTCAGCTTCACCGGCCCAGGTTCGTCTTGAATTTGGACTCTTAAACGTAACTATAGGGTGAATGTATACCACAATAAAGCTTTGGTATCGGTTGAAACTAAACGCGGCCACCTCACCAATTAACAAAGCCCTTTGATCTGAAGTGGACGAGGAGAGAAAATCACCATACTATCAATATCTGTACAAATCCTTGCAAATGACCTGCACGACCGAGCTATGGAATACAAATTTGCCATACCAGTCCTTCAAACAAGCAATAAACAAAGCAGCAAAAATCCATTCATCACTGTTTGAGAAAAATATCTTCAGGTTAAGGTCGCATGCGTGGATGGTGATTAATAATTATAAGTCTCTTGCTCCAGCACCTTACTTGAATTTGACATTTTCAATTTAACTGAAGAAACAAATAATGGCAATACGTTTTGGGAAGCTACCATCAACAGCGGATCAGCCTACCTGGGAGTACACAGGGCCTAAATCATGTCTACTTTGCGGTAACCACAAAGAGGATTTTATCCATATAATCTGTATATGCAAAAAAATGTACAATGCACAAGTCACTTTACTTAGAATTTTTTTTAATGCCAGAGGTATCAGGACATGCAGAGCTGCAATAAGTTTGGGGCTAAATCCATCTGACCCACAATTGAACTGTAAATTGATCAAAGACCTTAATGTCTTTGACCAGGCCCTGAAAACTGATCTTAAAAAAAGCCACTTCGAAGGTGGTTACGTTTGACTCCTTCAAAGTACTGTGACTCTGCTAAAAATATATATATGTGATCAAGGTCATCTGGTGGCCGAAACGCGTAATGGCGTGCTGTGTGGGTGCTGATTAACATTAAATACCTGTGAAGCACGAGTTGGTGTCCGTGTGCTTCTTCCTCGCCGGTTGGAGGTGGGAGACAGCTGTTTGGATTTTCATATATATATATATATATATATATATATATATATATATATATATATATATATATATATATATATATATATATATATATATATATATATATATATATATATATATATATCAAGTTCGTTAAAAGGGTTGGAACTTTGGCAGAGCAATGGTCAAGAATCTGGAATAATAATTGTAATTAATTATGTATAATATTTTATGAGCTTCATATTGATGTAAAAAGCTAAAAATTAGCAAAAATTATTGAAGTTTTTTTAAATGTCTTTTATATTGTTAAGGTTTTAATTGACCAAACAATAAAACTTACTTTGACTTTTGACTTTATTGACAAAACTGCGGCGTATCTTTATTTGAATAAAAGCTGTAAAAAACATTTCATTTAGACATCACAAGGAGGTTCTTTTTGCCATAGAAGGTATAACCAGTGCTATAGAAAGCTAAAATGAAGGACATGCTTTCAATGATTTCACAAATATTCCCCTCATTCTTTTCAGTAACACATTCTGACACACAGAGTGAAAGATTATGTGCTTTCAAAACCAGCAGCAGGTCGTCAACTGCAGTTTTATACAGTTTTATAATGAACAACTACAGCACTAACATTCTGTATTTATTGACAAAAATGTAGTACACCTGACAGCATCTCGATGGAATCAAAGCTGTAAAACGTAATGTATTTCTTTTTCAAAATGAACACAATGATGGGGGTTGTTTTGTCATTGAAATTATGGTCAGTAGTTGAGAAAGCCAGAATGAGGACACGTTTTCTTTGAGTTCTCAAATATAGTCCTCATCCATGTCAGTAGTGCATTTTGACATGCACACTAAAATGTACTTTTCAGCATCAACCTTGCAATTCTTTGGCAGGACCAAAGGCTACTCATTTCTTAAATGCAAACCACTGCAGTCAAACAACTAACAGTAAAACCAAAACTACATATCACATAAACATGAGAATGAACCCACTTGGTATCCACCAGTCATGGGTATTTGAACAAACTATATTGTGTTGCAGAAATATTGTGTCAAGAATATTGGGACCTCATATATATTTTAGACAGGAATATCAATGTTAAAAATATTATTTTAAATGTAGTTTTTAATATCATTTTTTTAAAAAGTAGTATATAATGTTATTTGTTAGTGTACAATAGTATGTAATGAATTGCTTTTTTATTCTTTAGATGCATTACGATGCCGGTCAGACGAGCGTCCAACCAACATCGCGGCGGGAGTGGAACCGCCTGACTAGTAGTCGTGATTCCAACCCCCATATCACAATGTGACCGCCAGCACGGAAGTTGGAAATACGCCTTTTTCAATTGCATATTGTGCTACAGTCCCTAAAAGGGCCGCAGCACAAGCTGCAGTTGAATAAGGCATATTTTTAAACATCCGTGTGCCAGGCACTACGTGGTACCTGGCAATCGGTGCATGGATGTTTGAGGGGGTACCATATGTGCCACCAGACCCCATAGCGGAGGCCCAGGGGGGACAGGGGCCCTGCTAGGGGCCCAAAGTCCCTTTCTGTATGCCTATACAAGGCGGTCAGACCGCCATGTACAGGCCGAGGGTAATGAATATTGTAATCCCTACAATGGGGCCTAAACAGGCACCGCCCCTAGTGTAGGGATTACGGTCCCATCGCTGCCCTGACAGGCTCCTTGAGCCCGTCAGAAAAGCAGCGGTCGGTCCTTCCTCCCAATGCCTCCGACCACCGGATCATAATCCGGTGTTTGGACCGCTTCTGTGGATGTTGGTCAGCCTGCCAATGACTACCTGTTGATGGCAGGCCAACAAACATCGGAATAAGGTCCTATGTCTTTATATATTTTTTAATTCGTTTTAATTTTAGAATTTGTTTTATTTATTTCATTATTATTTGTAATTTTTAATTTTTGATTTTTTTTTAATTATTGAATTCTTTTTTTATTAGCAGGATGTTGGGTCAATGGGGAAAAGGGTGGGGAGATTTTTTTAAAATGTGTATTATAAATTTAATTAATTTTAAGTTAGTTGTTTGGTTATGCAAATTCTTTTTATTATTTTTTTTAATGTATTTCATTGCATTAGATATATATTTTTAATTATTGTATGTGAAATAACATTTTTGTTACAGTTTTTTTTCAAAATATTGAATATATTAAAGTATCTAAAATAGACATTTCTTATAAAATATTATATTTCTATTTATTTATATGTTAAATTTTAAAATATTATATTTTAGTGTGAAATTGTCATACTTGTATACAAAACTGTAAAAATAATATTTAGAAATAAAAAAATAAAAAAAGTTATGTTAAAAATGCAAAAAAATTTTATAAACTTTTTCTGAAAATGTGGTTATTTGCAAAAACTTTAGTAGTAAATTTCAAATAATTTTGATTTTACTTTTTATATACATAACAGTAGCTAGGTTAGGGTGTTATAATATAACATTGGAGAAAAATGCATGATTTTTTTAAGTGGGATAATGTTGAGTGTTAACTGTGTATTTTGTTTTTTTAAAATATAATATGTAGATAAAAAGGTTAATTTTGAATAAGAACTATTTAATTTGTCTTTTTACATTTTTTACTCCTTCATCAAATTAGTTTAAAGTGGACGAGGAATACTAAATGTCACCCCTTTACTATTCAATACCTTCCCCAAGTTGCTTTCGGCTGGAGTGGAAATAATAAGTTTCACCCCTTCACTGTCCAATACCGTCCCCAGATTGGTTTAGATTGGATTAGGAATAGTAAACGTCATCCCTTTACTATCCAACACTTTCCCTGAATTGGTTTGGATTGGAGTGGGAATAGAATGTTGCACCTCTCTAGTGTCCAACACCTTCCTTGAATTGGTTTAGATTGGAGAGGGAATGGTAAATGTCACCCCTTTAGTGTCCAACACCTTCCCTGCGTTGGTTTAAATTGGAGTGGGAATAGAAAATGTCACCCATTTAGTGTCTAACACCTTCCTCAAATTGGTTTAGGATGGAGTGGTAATAAGAAATACCACCCTTAAGTGTCCAACACCTTCCCTGAGTTGGTTTAAATTGGAGTGGGGATAGTAAATGTCATCCCTTTAGTGTCCATCTTTTTCCCAAAATTGGATTAGATTGGAGTGGGAAAAGTGAATGTCACCCCTTTAGTGTCCAACACCTTTCCCAAATTAGTTTAGCTTGTATTGGGTATGGTAAATGTCACCCCTCTAGTCTCCAGAACATTCCCTGAGATGGGTTAGGTTGAAGTGGGAATAATGTATCCCTTTAGTGTCAAACACCTTCCCCAAATCTGTTTACATTTGTTTAGGAATAGAAAATGTCACCCCTATAGTATCAACACCTTCCGTGAATTGCTTTAGATTGGAGTTGCTAGAGTAAATGTCACCCCTTTAGTGCCCAACACCTTCCCTGACTTGGTTTAAATTGGAGTGGGAATAGAACATTTCACCCCTTTAGTTTTCAGCACCTTCCCCAAATGGATTTAGATTGGAGTGGTAATTGTAAATGCCCCCTCTTTAGTTCCAGCATCTTCCCTGAGTTAGTTTAGATGGGAGTGTGAATGCTACATGTCTACTCTTTAGGGTCCAACACCTTCCCCAAATTGGTTTAGATTGGAGTAGGAATAGTAAATGTCACTCTTTTGGTGTCCAACACCTTCCCTGGGCTGGTTTTGATTTGAGTGGGAATAGTAAATTTCACCCCTTTAGTGTCCAACACCTTCTCCAAATTGGTTTATATGGGAGTGGGAATAGTACATGTCTCCCCTTTAGTATCCAACACCTTCCCTGAGTTTATTTAGATTGGAGTTGGAATAGCAAATATCTCCCCCTTTGGTGTCCAACACCCTCCCTGGGCCGGTTTAGATTGGAGTGGGAATAGTAAATTTCACCCCTTCAGTGTCCAACACCTTCCCTGCGTTGGTTTAAGTTGGAGTGGGAATAGTACATTTTACCCTTTTAGTGTTCAACACCTTACTCATATTGGGTATGATTGGAGTGTGAATAGTAAATATCACCCCTTTAGTATCAAACACCTTTCCTGAGTTGGTTTAAATTGGAGTGGGCATAGAATATGTCACCCATTTAGTGTCCAACACCTTCCTCAAATTGGTTTAGGATGGAGTGGTAATAGTAAATACCACCCTTTAGTGTCCAACATCTTCCCTGAGTTGGTTTAAATTGGATTATGGATAGTAATTATATTCCCTTTAGTGTCCATCTTTTTCCCCAAATTGGATTAGATTGGAGTGGGAAAAGTGAATGTCACCACTTTAGTGTGCAACACTTTTCCCAAATTGGTTTAGATTGTATTGGGTATGGTAATTGTCACCCCTCTAGTCTCCAGAACCTTCCCTGAGATGGTTTAGGTTGAAGTGGGTCTAGTTTATCCCTTTAGTGTCCAACACCTTCCCCAAATCTATTTACATTGGTTTAGGAATAAACAATGTCACCCCTTTAGTATCCAACACCTTCCCTGAGTTGGTTTAGATTGGAATTGCAATAGTAAATGTCACCCCTATAGTGTCCAACACCTTCCCCAAATTGGTTTGGATTGGAGTGGGCATAGTAAATGTCACTCCTTTAGTGTCCAACACCTTCCCCAAATCTATTTACATTGGTTTAGGAATAAACAATGTCACCCCTTTAGTATCCAACACCTTCCCTAAGTTGGTTTAGTTTGGAGTTGCAATATTAAATGTCACTCTTTTAGTGTCCATTGCCTTCCACAAATTGGTGTAGATTGGAGTGGGAATAGTAGCCCTTTTAGTGGGTCCCGTGCTCACTACGCCACTGGAGTCAAGCTATCCTGGCTGAAGAGGGGTGAAACCCCGAAACGGGTCCTAGGATGCTTGATTCTGGTCCAGGGAAGACATGGCTTGGCAGTTCGCGCTGGACTGTTCCCATGAGGCACAGGGCCAAGACTGATTTGCATATGGCCATGTCTGAACTGGGGTGGCGTGGTGAGCAAAATAACAATGGATTAAACCCAGATCTGTGACTGGGGGTGAATGTTTTGCCAATGTGCAACATTCCGTCCATCATCTTGTGTGTTTTGCTGTTCACCCTATGTGGGAAGGGTATGCCCAGACGTGGGTCCCTTGCTAACTACACCACTGGAGTCAAGCTATCCTGGCTGAAGAGGGGTGAAACCCCGAAACCGGTCCTAGAATGCTTGATTCCGGTCCAGGGAAGACATGGCTTGGCAGTTTGGGCTGAACTGTTCCCATGAGGCACAGGGCCAAGACTGATTTGCATATGGCCATGTCTGAACTGGAGTGGCGTGGTGAGCAAAATAACGATGGATTAAACCCAGATCTGTGACTGGGGGTGAATGTTTTGCCAATGTGCAACATTCCGTCCATCATCTTGTGTGTTTTGCTGTTCGCCCTATGTGGGAAGGGTATGCCCAGACGTGGGTCCCGTGCTCACTACGCCACTGGAGTCAAGCTATCCTGGCTGAAGAGGGGTGAAACCCCGAACCCGGTCCTAGGATGCTTGATTCCAGTCCAGGGAAGACATGGCTTGGCAGTTCGGGTTGGACTGTTCCTATGAGGTACAGGGCCAAGACTGATTTGCATATGGCCATGTCTGAACTGGGGTGGCGTGGTGAGCAAAATAACAATGGATTAAATCCAGATCTGTGACTGGGGGTGAATGTTTTGCCAATGTGCAACATTCCGTCCATCATCTTGTGTGTTTTACCCTTTTAGTGCATAGCACCTTCCCAGAGATGGTTTAGATTGGAGTGGGATTATTAAATGTAACCCCTTTAGTGTCCAACACCTTCTCTGAGTTGGTTTATGCTGGAGTGGAAATAGTGCGTTTCATCCCTTTAATGTTTAACAGCTTCGTCAAATTGGTTTAGATTGGAGTGGGAATAGTAAATGTCACCCCTTTACTATCCAACAGCTTCCCTGAGTTGGCTTACATTGGAGTGAGAATAGTAAATGTCACAATTTTTGTGTTCAACCCCTTCCCCAACTTGGTTTAGACTGGAGTGGGAATAGTAAGTGTTACCTCTTTTTTTTGTCCAACACTTTCTCCGAGATGGTTCAGATTGAAACAGAATAGAAAATGTTACCCGTTTAGTTTTTAACTTTTTCCCTAAATTTGGTAGTATAAATACGTCACACATATTTTTAAAATTTTTATTTTTTGACAATTGTAATTTATTGTATACTTTTACATTTTGTGAAATATATTTTTTAAATAAAAAAATAGCAATTTTAAAGTGAAGAAAATAAAATTATTATTTTTGTTATTGTAAAATACAGAAAAAAATTATTTTTTACATATTGGTATGATATACATTTTCACATGTTAGCGGTATCAACCCCATGAAGCCCGCCGTCCAAAAATGATCGACAACGGATTGTATTAGATGATAGCAGAAGTTTTCTAATAAAAGCAAACCAATTTAATCTTTCAGCACCATTAACAATTTCATCCGTCAGTATGATAGATCACGAATCAGGAGTTTCGGTGAAGTGGCGTGAACAACAGCCAAGCACACAATGGAGTCAGTACTTGCTAGGTACACTGGACCAAGCAATAAGGATACTGAATTATCAATCTGATAAAATGGAAGTCCAAATAGACCTCATAAATCTAATTGCTGGTCACATCTCGGGCATAAACGCCAAGATGGACTTAATCACGTCCCTACTAACAAACAGGGGAAACCCGGAGCATCAAACAAATAAAGATAAATAATTGCCTAATTGTGGCTGCGGGAGCATAATTGAGAAATTGGCAAGTCTCCCTGACATTTTAAAGGATATTCTAGGGGCTGTAAAACTAACCTGTAACAACAAGCAGAACATGGAAACTCAATATAAGACGGATATAACGGCAACTTCAAAATGCAATAAATCAATAACAAAGTCAAGTAGCAAAGCAAATGGTGAACTAGAGCAAGCGGAATTCGATGAGCAACCGGATACAACAGATAACCAAATGTAAACAACACAGAATTCCCTTAAGATCTCACCCCTTGTATAACTGACAAAAAGGCAAAGAAAACGTGCAAGAAAGGCCATGCTTAAATACAAAAAGAAACAAAGTATAGATTCAGAAAAAAACTTTTCAATATTTAAAATGAAAACACCCCAAGAGGGTAAAAGTAAATCACCAAATGTGCCCTCATGTGGGGCAGTATTAACTGACGTAGTTCAATTGAAACATACTTCAGAACCCATGCTAACGGAAGAAAGCCCTGTCGCCGCAGTTAACACCGTCCCCACCCTTCAAAAAAATAATAAGACAAATCAATGTCTCCTTACAGATGTAAGATGCCCGCCAACAAAAGAAATAGATCAAAAATATAGACAGGAAACACGGGTACCTGAAAGACCTCAATCAATCAAAGGTGTAGGGCAAGCAGCAACATCTCAAATCATAGATATAAACGCTTCTTGGAATAATACACGTCAAAAAACAGCTATAGGAGATGAATCTCTACATTGGAATGAGGAAAGTAAAATACGGAACGAACAAGGAAGACAGGAAGATTCAACAAGCAAGAGGTGGCTGTAGAAAATAAAAATCAAACCGCAACCCCAACAGAATTCAATAAAGGTCACAATAATTGGAAAGGACCGAAGATGCACGCTATCTGTCATGGAACCAGACCCTGAACCAACAGGGATAAGGACAACAAAAAACCCGGGAAAAACAGAGAAGAAAAAGGAGAAGGGGAATGAAGAACTAGCGGAACAAGAAGCCCATGTTGTGTGTGAATTATTAATAATTAGCAATCCTGCAGCTGCCAAAGACGAAATCTTACAATCTCCTAATGGCTTCCAAAACCATTTAGAGGCGTTTGAATCAAAATTGACATTCATGCCAGAATATCCTACTAAAGGAAGGCAGGATATTCTGAACAGAGGTAACTTGTTAAAGTTGTTCAAAGAAATCCCAGAACTAAAAGGGATAGCCTCACAAGATTTAATAGCTGTGGAATTTGAACAAAAAAGATTAAATCCAGACATTGAAGAATCCGTGACAACTTGGTCCTCAAAGGAACTAGTGGACAAGATATATTCAACAAGACCAAGGTTCAGAGCCTGGGGAATTACGTTGATGCTATACAAACGTCCAAGGTACCCTTACCCCATCCTAAATAGTCCAAGAAACTCAAAAAAGAACGAAAGATTCTGGAAAAGCCAGAATACATGCTCACGAGGAGCTTGATCCACCACGCCTGTAACGTTGATCCAGCGCGAGACTGGGAAAAGGGGCAAATTAAAAATATCCTCCCTGCGTCGCAGACTCTATGTCACACTAGCTCATTCACACACACTGTCATTGGTGGGGCCCATAACACCAACACTCATACATTTCTCTCACGAGTCTGCACACAGGAGGGATGATAATACACGTGGGATATGTGTGGGGTACCTTATAACCTATAGGGAGGAAAAGTTAAGTTACAAAATACACATTAGCATCCGCCACCTATAGATTCCTAATCCTAAACATCAAGGCACTCCACCACTTGGTCGATGGACCAATTAGTTGGATTGGTTGATGGTGATTTAGAACCCGCTACAATACATTTAAGACTCAGAATCTTTTACCCTCTTTATTTTAAATAACTACAAACTCGTAATTTCTGTTAATCAATAATTGTTTATCTAAGTAATATTTCATTTAATCTCAACATTTATCATTAATCCAAGTTTAGAAATTTAGTCAACTAATACAGATTGCTAGACATTCATATTTACCTATTCTGGCTATCTGGATTTTCTCTAGTTCATTTGGCTCTGCATAACCGAATTTTAGCCGTCAATTATCCCAATAATGCAGGCAAAGCTATAGTTCCAAAAGTTCTTTGCTCAGCACGCTACAGTCCCATAGATCTCAAAAAGACTAGAAAATCGTGCAAGCATCTATCAGCATTTTAGATCAGGTTCGAGCAGCAGTTCAGAGGTCCGACGGCAGCGAGCATCAAGCAGACCCCTCCCTATTCTACTACTCTTTTTATAATAAAATTCGGAATAACATGAAACATTTTTAAGTGAAAAAGGATTTTGATTGGCTGTTGGGGAATCGTCCGATTTTATTCCCATGAATTTCGCTCAGTCATTTTCTATGACATAGTCAGTCCTTATGTTTCAATTTGTTCCGGTTCTACTTGTATATTCCAATTGTTCATTTAGACTGGCAATCCACCAAGTTCTTATCTTTGACCGGGGACAGTGTGGAATAGGTTATGTGGAGGTTTACGGAGCCATCCGAGTCTGCGCAGTAGAGATCGCGCTCACGAGACGGTGGCCACTTCTGAACCCCATGTCGGACCCATTTTAGGTAGGCCCAAAATGCTAACTTAAGCGAAACAAACACAAAGGAATAATTAATACATAGAATTGATGATTCTAATGTTATACCCCCACTAATCCCTTTATATATTAGTATTTTCCTAGCATATAGCAACATTTAAAGCAATTATATTTACCTTTACGGTCCTCCACGAAGATGCAAACATTACAAAAGCAACATATATCATGCGATTGCTAGTACCACATGTACTCTTATTAATATGCGTACAGATTTTAGTTATCAAAGTTATTTTGCCATGCAAATAGCGGTTTCCCACGTGTAATTGGTATATGTGATTGGTTAATTGATTTTTACACATCAGTCAGTTAATAAAATTATAATTAGTATATTATGTAATTAGTATTCTCATGCAAAATAGAGGAGGTACACAACATTTTGCTCTACCTGCTCCATCAATCCCTCCTTTGGTGATTTTAACATCACCATATTACCTAAAATTTTGTAAACTTTTGTAAAGAAATGAATTCAGTTCTCTTAATATTTTGTTAGGTCACATTACTGTTTCACCTGTCTCTTCTTCTCTTGTCTTTCTATACATATTTTCTTTCCACTCTTCTAATTCTACCTCTTCAAATTCTCTTCTTTCTTTCTCTCCCTTCTTTACAGTTTCTCTTTTTATGTTATTTTGTATTTTCTTTCTTTTGCTGCATAAACATCCTAGTCTCAGAATTAATACTAAAAATATCACACATGTTAATGGAAATAAGATCTTACCTATAAAGGTACTACCTAGTTTTAATAGAAAATCTTTAATAGAAGCAAACTTTTTCCCAATCTTCTCCCAAATACCTTCAACCACCAGTGGAGCAATCTCCTCGTGCAAATCAGTTATATTCTTTATATATGTCTTTAGATCTTGACTTTTGTCAGGAATGTAAGTACAACAACGTTGAACTTTCAGCATTCCACTGACTCCACCCTCTTTTGCCAAAATTATATCAAGGGCAAGTCCATTTTGCATTACCATAGCATGCATGGCAACCATTTCGGTATTTACCAATAAAAATCCTCAAGCAGTGCTTGTTGACAAGCGATCCACTACTGTTGATAATTTTCTAATTTTATGTGCATTCAGAGATATTCCAATTGCTGGTATCAGTGCTCCAAAGATGTCTCATACAATTTCCGACCAAGATTCTCTTCTTCTACGTGTTAGTTGTCTACCTAACTCATGTGCACCATCTTTCCCTCTTCCCACATGAAATATCTTTGGGAAAACCAGGCCTAGATAACATGTGCCATACCAGTGATCTGGGAATCAATAATATGCTTTGTTCCCACAGATAAAATATAATCCAGGAAAAACCGGATCATTTTCTCCTTTAAATCCCCATCCGCCCATGATTCTATAAGTATCATGGCAATCACTTGTGCTTACAAAGTAGTTATCATATGCAGTTTGGTTCCTTCTGATACATAACTTCCCTTTCTGAGGCCAATCTAAAGCCCTTGTTGGACTAGCTTCTACTTTCAAATGTTTTTCTCTTTCAACATCCCAGACTGTCTTTTCTTCCTTTCCCTCAGGTTCATTCTTTTGCATTTTCAATCTCCTTTCTTCTACCATATCTAAGAAAGTTTTCTCCTCCTTCTTTACACTACATGTTAGATTGTTTCTAAATATTAACTCTAATGTTAATTCTTTAGGGGCATATCAGCAAGGGCTTTATCTCCACTTTTTTGGCTTTAAAAGCCAGAAAAGCAGAGATAAAACCATCACCCTATCAGCAAGAGGGTGCTAACATGAATATTTGCATGTTAGCACCCTTTTTCACTATGCCTACCTTTGCATCTCTAATGAGATGCAAAGTGGGCGTTCCTGACATTCACCACGTCAGAACATCCATAACACGGCTTCGCACTATCAGCAAGGATGCCCTAGCATTTTAGCAGACGTTCGTTTTTGGAGAAAACTGCAGTTTCCTCCAAAAACGAACGTCTGCTAAAATCCTGACTTAGCCACCCCTAACATAGGGGGTGGATTCTGCTGATAAGACCACAGGTTTGTATCAGCAAGGTTATCGCCGTTTTGCAAGGAACATTGCTGGAAAACCAGTGATGTTCCCTGCAAAACAGCGATTTCCCCGCTATCGCAGGAATTTTTATCACCTTGGAGATACGCGTTGCTAATAACGTGATATCTCCGCGATAAAAACCTTCGATAGCGGGCGTTAGGGAAAGGAGCGCTAAGCACGCTTTGCGATAGTTATCGCAAAGCGTTGCTAATATGCCCCTTAGTTTCTAAGAAAAAATTCACCTAACACTTTAGCAGGTTTTACTTTATTCAGTTTATTTACTACAGGTACTTGTGAAAATATGTTATCTACATCTGAAAAATAATATTCTAATTTCCCTATTTTGTAAAACAAACTTGCTAATACACTACATGTTATTCCATATGTCACTGGGAGGTGATGGTATGTCACTCCCTCAGACACAGATGCGGGCAACTGCATGCAGACATAACAATCCCTCACGTCCATCATCTTCACATACTCGTACAATAATTTTGAAAAAACATTGTTAGAAAAATCAGTTATAGACCTATCTTTATGTAAATAATTTCTATCTATTTTAGTCGGATATATCTTTTGAATCTTTTCTACATTAGTCTTATTTTTGCTATGTCCTTCTATTGTTTCTAATGTACCCTTAAATGCGACCATTATAGCTAACACACTCCACAGAAGCATTAATAATCCTGTACAACAACAACACATTTTGAAACATCTCCTAAGGAATGCACATTTAGATTTTCTACTTTCTGTGATTGCCATTTCGAAAAATGATCAGTGCTTTTGACTTAGCCTCTCCTACTTCACAACTAGTTTTGACTAACCCAAGGCTCTAAGCACCTACTTTGTTCTTTTCTATCTAAGTATTTTTTGGTAGTTTTCAAATTTCTCCGTCTGGTGCACTTTTGTCTCTTCAATTTGGCATTTGATCATCTTTCACTTTTCTTTCACAATCTTGATTCAGAATTTCCTGAACATCCGTCTCTTCCCCGATGTCGGACAAGATAACTCTCAGGATTTCCGATTCTTTGACTTCCTCAACCACTTCTGGTACAGTCACCTTTAGATCTCCTTGGCTATCTGCCTCTTCTTGTATTTCAGGTAGTGCTACATATGACCATTCCGGCGACTTATACTTCTGGTTCGGCTTTCTAGTCCTTTTGCTTTCCTCTGAGGGTGTCTGCTCAACGTCTTTTGGTTTCTCTTGGCTGGACACCTCATTCACTTGTTCAGCTCTGGATGAATTCACTTGTGTCAATCTGTATCTTAATCTTTTTATCCTGTTTGGCCAAATTTCATCTCTTGCTGGCCTTTTTATCTTACTTCCCTTTTCATTTCTCTCAGTTCTCCATGCTCTCTTTCTCAGGACTCGACCTTCTGGTACTTCTTCATCACTGTCCTCCGATTCAGTTCCGACTTGACTTTTACTTTCTGTAGTCTTTCTTTCCACCACCTTCTTTTTCTTATCTACTTCTGTCCCTCCTCTTGGTTCTTCCACGCAATCTTCCTGCTGACTAACTGTCCCTTCTTCTACCTGGATGTGTGGTTTCCCTACAACTCCTCTTGGGTCTTCCGCGACAATATTTCCCTCACTCTCTGTATCTGGTACCTTACCATCTATCTCAGTGACTTCAGGTGGAATTTCTCTTGACCTTTCTTTTGGAACTTCTTTTCCAAGATTTTCTTTGACAGTCTCGTCACTGTTTTTATTTTTACTCTTATGTGTTTGTACTGGTTCGGTGTCTGATTCTGAGCTGGTGTCAGAAATCTGCAACTTTCTTCTTAAAGGAAGATTCTCTGGTGCAATAACTGGACTTGGTTCTGGCTCCCCCCTTTCAGGAGTTTGTACTGTTCTTATTTCTTCAGTATCTGATTCAGAACTTGTATCTGATTCTTCAAAGTATTCTCCTTCCTTGTTATCCACTGGATTTGGAATTCGCAGGGTGTGACTAGCATGAATCCAGTTCATTATTCCTGCACATTTTACAGCTGTTGTCGTGGTCAGAATCACCTGACGTGGTTTTCCCCAACGTGGGACCAAACAGTTTCGTCTTCTGTGCACTTTTATTCTCACCCAGTCTTCTGGGCTCAAATCATGTGCTGGCTTCTTTTCAAGAGTGGTGGCATCCGACCAACCTAACGGAACACAGAATGAACAGAATCAGCCAACCCCTTGCAATAATCCAACACCAAGTCATCAGATATAGGCAATAGCTTGTTGACTGGTATGAAAACTTGTCGCATTGCTCTTCCCATGATGATTTCATGGGGACTCAGACCTGTATTCCTATCTGGAATAGATCTAATAGTCATGAGTACCAGAGGCAAGACATCAGGCCATTTCAAACCTGTGGCTAAACACAATTTTCTTAGTCTGTTTTTAATGGTGCCATTTTCTTGTTCCACTACACTAGAAGCCTCTGGGCGATAGGCACAATGTAGTTTCTGTTGTACATTTAATGCTTCACAAATTAATTTCATGATTTCATTATGGAAATGTTTTCCTCTATCTGACTCGATAGTAACTGGAAAACCGAATCTAGGAATGAACTCTCTCAACAGTAGCTTGGCTACCGTAATTTCATCATTCCTTTTAGTTGGGTATGCTTCCACCCATCGAGAGAACAGACAAACCATCACTAAAACATACTGCAACCTGTTACAGGGGGGCATTTCAATGAAGTCAATTTGCATTCTGGTGAAAGGTCCTCCTTCTCGACCTATCGTTCCCAGACTAAACACTGTTTTTCTACCAGGATTGAATTGCTGACATATAAGGCATCTTTGACAAAGGCTTTCAGCCACAAGTCTAAATTTTGCATTATACCATGTTTGTTTGAAAAGTCTGATCATAGCGTCTCTTCCTACATGTGCTTGTCCATGATACATCTGTGCCATGGTAGAAACCATGCTATCAGGCATGACTGGTCTTCCATCCCGATAAACCCACACATGATCTGTTTCCCATGGTGCACATCCTGCCTTTACCCACTGTCTCATTTCCTCATCTCCTGCTTCTTCCTGCAACTGCCTCACTTCTTCCCATGTATTCACAGTGTTAGTAAATAAAAAAGGGACATGAATTCATTTCTCTTTCTCTTCCCCGATTCACAGAGTTCTGATTACATGCGCAATATTGAGCCATATCATGGGCAAATTGGTTGCCAGCTGAAATGTAGTCATTTGACCTAGAATGAGCTGCACATTTTACAACAACTAACTGCTTAGGCGGCTGTATCGCCTCAAGCAATTTCTCAACCACTTCAGCATTTCTTATAGGAGTTCCACTCGATGTCAAAAACCCTCTTTGGGACCAAATTTGCCCAAAGTCATGCACTACACCGAAGCCGTATTGACTATCGGTTATCACAGTCAGTCTCATATTCTTTTCCAACTTGCATGCTCTCGTTAATGCAAAAAGTTCAGCAACCTGGGCTGATTTTACTCCTTTCAGACAAGATGCTTCCAATATAGTTGCTACTGTACATACTGCATACGCTGAATGCCTTCATCCGTTCTCAAGCATGATCCATCCACAAACATCACAGTCACTTTCTGTCAAAGGTACATCTTTTATATCCGGTCGTGGTTTGGTACAGAAATCAAGCACTTCCAAACAGTCATGATCCACATCGTCATTTTCAGCATCAGGTAACATGGTTGAAGGATTCACATTCAGACATCTCACAAGGCTCACATTCGTTGCACCTAGGTTGACTTTCTCATATTTAGTCAGACGACTATGCGTCATGAACTGAGTGCGGCTCCTTGTTAAAAGGATTGCCACATCATGAGGTACAAACACTCGCACAGGATAGCCCATCACAATCCCCTCACTTTGTTCCAGACTTTTACAAGTGGCTGCTACAGCTTTCAAACAACCAGGCAATGCTACAGTTACAGGGTCTAATATAGCTGAAAAATATGCAATTGGTCTCCTCAGTTTTCCATGTTTTTGTATTAACACAGAAAGTGCACATCCATTTCTTTCGCTGCAATAGAGCTCAAATTCTTTCTCATAGTCAGGCATGCCAAGTGCTGGTGCTTCACACAAACCATCTCTCAATTGTTTAAAAGCCGTCAACTCCACTTTATTTAATTCAATGGGATCTTTTACATCACTTCTTGTCAAGCGTACCAAAGGTTTTGCAATCAGGGAAAAGTTACTTATCCATTGATGGCAATATCCAACCATTCCGAGAAACATTCTCACTTCTCTTTGCGTCATTGGGGCTCTGATTCCTTTTATTATCTTAATTCTTTCTGCAGTTACTTTTCTCAATCCCCTTTCAATTTTGTGGCCTAAATATTGTACTTCTTTCTGACAGAATTGCAATTTCGATGGGGATACTTTAAGTCCTCCATCTGCCAAATGATTCAACAATGCAATGGTATCCACTACACAAGCTTCTCGAGTTCTCGATCCCACAAGCAAGTCGTCTATGTATTGGACCAGAACCGAACTTTAAGGCATTTTAAAATCTTCTAAAGACTTTTTCAATATCTGATTGAATATTGAGGGGCTCTCTGTATACCCCTGTGGGATTCGGCACCATGCCAAAATACGCTTGCCAAACCGGAATGCAAATATCTGTTGGCTGTCCGGGTGCAATGGAACGGAAAAGAAAGCATGACACAGATCAATTACTGTCTACCATTCTGCTTCATGAGGAATCTGACACAAAATCACTGATGGATTTGATACAATGGGACAACAGGGTACAACGGTTTTATTTACTTTTCTCAGATCTTGAACTATTCTAAAAGTTTCGTTAGGCTTTTTCAGTCCCATATTTGGTGAATTACATGGACTGCTCATTATTTCCTTCTAAATACCTTGTTCAATTATTCTGTCTATTATAGGAGTGACTCCTGCTATTATCTCAGGTGTCAATTTGTACTGTGGAATATTTGGGTAACTTACTCCTTCCTTAACAGCAATTTTTACGGAATCTACATTTTTCATTAATCCCACATGTTCTCCTGTGAAATCCCAGACCTCCGTTTTTACTGTCTTTTTCAATTCTTGAGGCAATTCCTTGGGGTCAAATACAGCAAATGCCTCGGTAATCTCAGGTTCCATATTAACCATAGTCATTTTATACAGTACATCCTCATCAGGAGTCTCAAATGCTATACCATCTGGAGTACAAACTATTGTGCAATTCATCTTGCACAGCAAATCTCTTCCTAACAAATTAACAGGGCTTGAATCGCACACGACAAAACGGTGCATTTCAGAAAACTTCCCTATGTTAACTTTAACTGGTTCAGTGAGATACGTTTTTATCTGTCTGTTGGATACTCCAACTACTTGGATTGTTTCATCCGAGAGAGGAAGATTTTTAACATCAGCTGACCTAACAGTTGAACGAGTAGCACCAGTATCTACTAGGAAAGTAATATTTTTGTCATTTACCTTTCCATCCACAAATGGGCCTGTCTGGTCTACTTCTAGAGTTGCGCCAAGTACGCACTTCTCTTCCTTCCCTCGGCACCGTCAATAACTTTCTTCTGACTCACTCTCATCACGTTGTAACCAATACTGCGAACCAGCACTAGCACGCAGCAGTTTAGTTACCTGTTCTTCGTTGAAGAATCCTGTCTCATTACTGTATTTCTGAGGATTTACGCTCTGTGGAAAAGGTGGTTTTGGCACCTGACACTGTTGGGCAACAACCTGCGGCAGTCGCTGCGGTTGACAACTCACCTCATTCTTCACCTGTGGATTCAATGATGCATTATCACCATTAGCACTTGGGGGAAATTTACACTCGGTTTTCCAATGCCCTATTCTTCCGTAATTATGACATGGCCATTTCTTTTTGGCCTCTTTTAGATTAATCTGTCCCTTCCCTTTCCCAAAGTTGGGTTTTTATTTCATACCCGTACCATTTACTTGAGCCCACATGGCTTTTTCTTTTAATTTACGCTGCTTTGCTTCAATTTCATCACTAAAATATTTTGCATGTCTCAGTACTTCAGCTATCTTTTTATTCTGCCAGTCTACTGTATGCTGTTTAATCATTTCACTTACTTCAGGTCGCAACCCATACACAAATCGATATACAAAATGAATCAGATCTTTTTCACTGAAATTTTCATCACCACTAAACTGCTTAAAGGCAAGAATCAACCTTTCATAATATGCATGTACAGATTCCTTCGCTTCCTGATGAGTTGTATCAATTTTTACCCAATCATTTTCTTTAGGAGGTACTTTATTTTTCAGAAAGGTAATTTCTTGCTCATATTTTCTCATTACTTCTGGATCAGGGGCACCTGTTTTAGAATCCCTAGGGTATTCTTGCGTAGGCCAACTTATTGTTATTTTACATTCTGCCCATAGATCTACTTGTACAAATATCTCAAATAGACTATTCTAATCAATCCATAATACCTTTGATAATTTTACAAACCTGTCTACCTGCCGGTACAACTCGACCGGCTTCTCGCGCAAGCGAGGGAAGTCATTGGTAAATGATAAAATGTCTTGTTTAGTCCAGGGGACATGCACATAGCCTCCCCCTGGAATCTCCCTCATGGGACATTCAGTTATCACCTTTTCCTTTTCTCTTACCGGAAAAGCTGCAAACGTTTTGTCTGTTGTATCGTCTCGTTTCCGAAACCACCTACTTTTCCATTTATCTACATCTCCCCATTTTCTTAGTAAAATGATTAAATCTTTAATCTGAGTTGTCCGTCCTGTAGTATTCCGATTTTCAATATCCTTTTCAGAAAAGTCTACTCGGTATGGTTTTTGTAAAGACTTTACCTTTTCAAAGTCGATACCCATTTCATTTGCTACTTCTTCTAGTCTTTCATGTAAATTTCTTGCTCTCCATGTTATACTTTTGCATAGAAACAGTAACTCTTCATCCTGATATGCTTTAAATTTTTCCGTGGGGATAGTCCCTACTATTAATTCTTCCAAGACAATTTTCAACTTGGCCACATCTAAAGGTTGGGGTTCTGCATCTTTCCGCTGTAAACTCCCCAACCATTCACTTAGTTCTTCCGAAGTAGGACCTACGGGATTTGGTTCATTTCTTGTTTGTTCTAAACCTTTTGGTGACCCTGGTACTGAATCTGTCGTCATTATTATTCTATCCACTAGACTCTGATTTACTGTCAAATTTTTAGGCGTACTTTGTTCCGAAATACCTACCGTTTGTCTCCATGAATTCTCGTTTGAACCCTTTCTTTGCATTTCGGTTTGTTTATTACTATTATAAGGAATCGTCAGACAATGCTCACTATCCTTTTGTTTATCCAAGATAGGAATTACAGGTCCTATGGTCACAGGAACAGTTACAGCTTCCAAGTTTTTAGTTAATTCCCTAATCTTCTCTGTCAATTCTAAAGTTGTCTTTGCTAATTCAGCTGAATTTTCATGAGCCATTTTACCAGGTTGTGTTTTTTCAGTTTCTCTGAAGGGATTATTTCTTCCTACCTCATGTGGTATTGATTCAAACTTTATATTTAGTGGTGTTTCTTTTACTGGGGCACTTGGTGTCAACAATGTGGAGTCTGATTGATACGGGGTGGATTTTTATAAAACATGTCATCAAGAACATCATCCTCTGACTCATGCACACTAGGGGTGGGCGGAATTTGCGAAATCCATTTTCGCAAATTATCGCAAAAATGTTAAAAATTATCGCAAACACGCGGAAATATTGCGAAGATGCAGAAGTTTTTTTCCCGCATGTTCGCGAGATTTTCTGCATGGTTGCGGCTCACCAACTTACCCATGTGGTTGCTCGCGGGCGCGGCCATCTTGTTTTCAGTTGTCTCGCGGTGCATGATCGCGAGAAGAAAGACGTGATCGCGCGACGCATGACGCGTAGCGCTGGGGGTACGCACCGTACATACACGGGTGGGGGTACGACTCGAACGTACAGGGGTGTACATACATGGGGGGGTTCGACACGTACAGGGGTGTACATACACGGGGGTTCGACACGTACAGGGGTGTACATACACGAGGGGTTCGACACGTACAGGGGTGTACATACATACAGGGGTGTACATACACGGGGGGTACGACACGTACAGGGGTGTACATACACGGGGGGTTCGACACGTACAGGGGTGTACATACACGGGGGGTTCGACACGTACAGGGGTGTACATACACGGGGGTTCGACACGTACAGGGGTGTACATACACGGGGGGTTCGACACGTACAGGGGTGTACATACACGGGGGGTTCGGCGCATACTCACGGGGCTGGGGGGGGTTCGGCGCGTATGCGGGCACATGTCTCAATGGTTGCAATGGGAGTTCGGTGCGGACGGTGTTTTTTCCATACGGTTGTGACATCGGACGCACGGGATGGATCGTACTTACGCGGTCGGACTTCACTTTTCACGTTTGTACGGTAAATCGTCCGGGGAGGTGTCGGACACATTTTCCGACCCGAGGACGTGTGGGGAATTATTCCCAATGCGACTCGTATGGGCTTTTTACCATGCGAATCGTGATTGCCAGTTTGTACGGCACTTGTACGATTCGTACGGTAAAAAGACCGGATACGAGTCGGACGGGCAATTTTTTTACCGGATCGTGATCGGCACCAGAGTGTTAATACATAAACCAATACTTATCCAACATTCACAATCAATAATCAATATTCTAAATAGCAAGATCAATAAGCAACAATCTACTCTATAAGCAATCATCACCAAACCAATGCAATAAAACCATCATTCTGCTACAAGAAAAACTGATCCAGCGCGAGACTGGCAAATTCACAAATATCCTCCCTGCGTCGCAGACCCTACGTCACACTAGCTCATCTACACACGCAGTCATCGGTGGGGCCCATAACACCAACACTCATACGTCTCTCTCACAAGTCTGTACACAGGAGGGATGATGATATCGCACTGGACATGTGGGGGGTACCTTATAACCTATAGGGAGGAAAAGTTATGTTACAAAATATACATTAGCATCCGCCAACTATAGATTTCTAATCCTAAACATCAAGGCACTCCACCACTTGGCCGATGCACCAATTAGTTCGATTGGCTGATGGTGATTTAGAACCCGCTAAAATACATTTAAGACTCAGAATCTTTTACCCTCTTTCTTTTAAATAACTACAAACTCGTAATTTCGGTTAATCAATAACTGTTTATCTAAGTAATATTTAATTTAATCTCAACATTTATCATTAATCCAAGTTTAGAAATTTTGTCAATTAATACAGATTGCTAGACATTCATATTTACCTATTCTGGCTATCTGGATTTTCTCTAGTTCATTTGGCTCTGCGTAACCGAATTTTAGCCGTCAATTGTCCCAATAATGCAGGCCAAAGCTATAGGTCCAAAAGTTCTTTGCTCAGCAGGCTACAGTCCCATAGATCTCAAAAGGACTAGAAAATCGTGCAAGCATCTATTAGCATCTCACATCAGGTTCGAGCAGCAGTTCAAAGTTCTGACGGCAGCGAGCATCAAGCAGACCCCTCCCTATTCTACTACTCTTTTTATAATAACATTCGGAATAACATGAAACATTTTTAAGTGAAAAAGGAATTTGATTGGCTGTTGGGGAATCATCCGATTTTATACCCATGAATTTTGCTCAGTCATTTTCTATGACATAGTCAGTCTTTATGTTTCAATTTGATCCAGTTCTACTTGTATATTCCAATTGTTCATTTAGACTGGGAATCCACCAAGCTCTTATCCTTGACCGGGGACAGTGTGGAATAGGTTATGTGGAGGTTTACGGAGCCATCCAAGTCTGCGCAATAGAGATCGCGCTCACGAGACGGTGGCCACTTCTGAACTCCATGTGGAGCCCATTTTAGGTAGGCCCAAAATGCTAACTTAAGCGAAACAAACACAAAGGAATAATTTATACATAGAATTGATGATTCTAATGTTATACCCTCAGTAATACCTTTATATATTAGTATTTTCCTAGCATATAGCAACATTTAAAGCAATTATATTTACCTTTACGGTCCTCCTTGAAGATGCAAACATCACAAAAGCAACATATATCATGCGATTGCTATTACCACATGTACTATTATTAATATGTGTACAGATTTTAGTTAGCAAAGTTATTTTGCCATGCAAATAGCGGTTTCCCACGTGTAATTGGAGTATGCGATTGGTTAATTGATTTTTACACATCAGGCAGTTAATAAAATTATAATTAGTATATTATGTAATTAGTATTCTCATGCAAAATAGAGGAGGTATACAAAATTTTGCTCTACATGCTCCATCAACGTCATCGATTGAAAACTGGGCCAATACATCAGCAAGTACACTAGATGCGGGAAGCCGAACATTGGACAGGCTGGATTGGTCATGGGTGCCAAAGGCGTTAAGCAAAAATAATACCTAACGAAGAATCAAAACTAACAACGGAAGAAGAGACGCAGGACCAAATCTCGAAGGAAAAAAGGCAGCATAGCATTGCGAACTGCTCATGGAACGTCCACGGTTTTAAAGAGATGGACCAGGACCACAAAACCCTAGCATTTTTCCAGCAACAAGATATAATCTTTTTCCAGGAAACATGGAACATGACTCCAACTTCAATTCCAGGATTTAAAGAACATCACATTCTCGCAGAAAGACTTTCACCTATTGGACATCCACGAGGCGGTTTATCGATATATGCAGCCCAAAAGTATGATTGGTTAACTGAAGAACTGGATGTTGGGGTTAACTGGGTACAAGTGATTAAAATTAGTGGTAAGTCCCCACTAAATAAATTAAAGTGGCAACTTCTACTGATTACCGTTTACATTCATCTAGAGAGAAAGACCCAGAAAGAAAAATATTCTACTTTAATGAACCTGATAAAAGCAATGCAAAGATCTTACGAGCAATGCCCTATGTTCTTCTCAGGAGATTTCAATTGTAATCTCACAACAAAAAATCGGGTTGAAGGAAAGAAGCAAGTGAATTGGGGAGGAGGAATAATAACGAACAAACTAGAAGACCTTGGATTGACAATTCGGAATGGCAACACAAAGGGAGATACCCCAGTGGCTATAACACACTTGAGTGGTAATGTTCGTTCAACAATAGACTGTAATAAGTTATTCCCCTGTATTGAAACATTTCATATTACCCAGCGCATAGAAAGTGATCACTTCCCCCAAATAACGAGAATGAATATCTTTCTTACTCAGTCCCCAAAAATTAATTCCCTTACACGACATGCCAATAAGTTTAATGTAAGAAAACTAAAATAGCAAGGTGGGGACTTGAAAAGCATTCAGGAGACAGCAAGGGGATATGTGAGCAAATTGGGGCCACAGACAGAGGAGGAACGCGTAACAAATTGGGAACAGTTGGCCCAGGTCCTCACCCGAAAATTTCCAGCCGTGCCAGGTAGCCAAAGAAGAATAAACACCAGGAGGGAACCATGGTTCAATATTGACTTACAAGACCAAAAGAGAAGGGTCGCAAGAGAGGTACGATTACAAACACGGGCAATAAGAATGGGAAGAAATCCAAACAAAAGTAAATAGAAGGAAATAATGAACAACGACAGGAAGATGTTGAGGAATACTAAAACAGCATATAAGGAAACCATCTAGACTAAACTATTGTGTGCAGGCAAACTGCCAAATAGCAAGGACTTCTGGGGCATCATAAACAATTTGAATAAAGGAGCAAGACTTCAACAAGAAGCAGGAATTGGAGAGGAAATGTGGGTTCAACACCTGCGAAATATGTACACTAGTACAGAATTATGCACCATTGAAGGTTCCCGAGGGCCAGCGTTTGTAGTGGAAAAAACTAAAAACAAAATCGAGTCAGGATAAGGCGGAAAGTGAAGATACAGAACAAGAGAAATGGGGTAGTGAACAAAATTCCCTGACCAATAGTAAACAATTACGAGGCATAATACAAAAACTTAAGACAGAAGGAGCGGCAGGTCCGAACCGGCTGCCCAACGCACATTTCAAGAATAACCCAGATTTCTGGTCGGAGAATCTAACACCTCTTTTCAACCAGCTTTATGCGCATACCGACGTCCCCAACTCTTGGAAAGGGAACATAATCCAACCAATATTTAAACAGGGAGACCATCGCAAGCCAGGGAATTAAAGGCTGATATCTTTAATTGATGTAGAGGCCAAGCTTTACGCATCTTGCCTCCTAGTACAGCTGCGAGATTGGATGGACGACAAGAACATAATTCCCAAGTTCCAAACAGGCTTTAGGCAAGGGATGGGTGCAATAACAAACTTGGCTATCTTGATGCTTTTAACCAAAAAAGCAGTAAAAAAAGAGAACACGGCTGTACTCATGTTTTGTTGACATAAAATCTGCCTTTGACCGAGTGAGTACAGATCGTCTTTGGGTAAAGCTAAATGCATGGGGATTGCCGAGTCAATTACTAAACGCAATAATTGCCCTATACAGTGACACCCGGGCAAGAGTGAAATTAGGCGATGGATGCAGTACAACTTCGAGCATTGACACGCAGCAAGGTTTAAAACAAGGATGCGTGTTAGCACCAGGTCTATTCAATTTGTTCCTCTCAGATATCAGCAAAAATATGGAAGCAGCCGATTGTCATCCGCCGAATGTGGCCAATAAGCCGATTACCATTTTACAGTACGCGGACGACATTGTAGTGCTAAGCGAAACTCCCATAGGCCTACAAAGAGTGATAAATAACCTAGTATCCTATTTGGACCAGGAAAACTAAATAAAGAAAAAACAAAAGTCGTCCGCCTAGTGGATCCCAAAAAAATTAAGTTCAAATGGTCGGTGAAAGGGGCAACGGTGGAAGAGCAAGGGTCTTATAAATACCTTGGTATAACAATAGGGCAGGGCACAACACACAAAGAGCATAAATTGGCCATAAAAGCCAAAGCACAGTCGCTAACTTTTGCATATAAACTACTAAAAACTAAATTGGATTACCCGAATCATAACCACCTTTTAAAAGTGATGGCTGCGCAAATCTTGCCCACCTTGTCATACAGTTTAGTCACTTGGTTAGGCAAGGAGGCTGATTTATTAAATGATCTCCAGCCAAATATTTATAAGGCCGGTTTCAATCTGCCAAAGTCTGCCTCCCCGTCGTAAATTCGGCTTGAATTCGGCCTCCAAAACCAGAAATTTCGGGGCGTGAGCGGCTTTGTAAAACTATGTCAAAAACTTCGCTCCGCAGACCCGGACACAATGGACAGCTTATGCTGGGAAGTAATCAAGCACCAGGTGGATCAAGAAACATCGAGTTCATGGGGAAGTTATTTGAGAACTTGTTTGGCCTACCTGGAAATACAAACAGCATGGGAAATTAGGGCAGACAAATCAAGTGTCAGTAAAGCGGTCAATGATGCAGCAAAAAGGAAATCTTTTCTGGAAGATAAAAATACAATTTCCAAACGTTGGCATGGGTGGACTGTCATCACCTCTTATAAATCATTAAGACCGCAAGCATATTTAATAACACACTTTAGACGGCATTTAAAAAAGAGCTACACAGACTACCGGATGGGTCAGCACGATTCAAAAGACCTACAGCCGCCCTGGAAAAACACCAAACAAACAGCGCAGTGTCGACTGTGTGGCTATAATAAGGAATCCCTAATTCATCTATTATGCATATGCCCAGCAGGTATGGTCCTGAGGAGACGGGACTTAAAACCCATTTTTAACGAACTGAATATCCGCACGTGCAGGTAAACTGTAGTATGCTGGTTGGATTGTTCCTCCATAATCCTGGCCTGCCGGGGAGTAAAATACCCGCTAATTAGCGGTAAGAAAACTTTTACGGCAAGCCGATCTGGAGGAAAATAGAGAAGTATGACCGACCAGGCTTGAGCCCTACGGTGCCAATTGCATAATATATGGACTGAATGTAAAACAGTTTATTTAGTAAGCAGGATCACAGAAGCTGGATTTAAATTGTAATTATTGTATTTATAATATTTTATGCGCTGGTTAAGCACACACACCTTAGCTATACAACCAATGGGATATTATTAATGTCTGTTTTTTAATTGCGATTGTAAAGGTATTTTATTTTATCATTTTTGGGATAAATGTAAAGATTTTAATTAATCATACAATAAAATGTTTGACTTGACAAATGTTAGTTTACATTCAATATAATTTATTAAATAAAAAAAATGTAACCATCCTTTAACATATTATTAGTATATTTTAAATAATTGTATATATTTTATACTATTATTTAATTGATACTTTACAATTTTTAAAGTATTTTTTACCACATTGACATGTTAAACACTTTTTATATTTGTTTACATGTTTGTTAACATATATTAAACATTTCCACTATTTTTCCCATTGATTTCTATGGGGAGACAGTCTTTCTTTTTAGTTTCATTTGGCGGGCAGTTTTGTTTGGTGTCATTTTGGGTCTTACATAGGAGGCAAGTGGTGGTTAGATGCTGCTGTTCATCAGAACTGGTAAGTTGCTTTTTAGGGATTTTTATGGTCTTTTAGGATAGGAAAAATTTAGGATGGAGGTGTGAAAGTTGGGTAACGTGTTGTTTATGAGTTTTTGGTATGTTTACATGGGTTTTTGTTAATGTTTTGCACTATGTTGTAGTGTCACATTTTTAGATTTTGCCTGCACAGCGCTTGCTCTGTGCTTGAGAAATCTATTCTTTTTTTATATAAACTTAAAAGGGAGTTACATCCTGTCTCCTCTCTTTCCTGGCATCTCATTAGTTCCTATGTATGCTACATACATTTCCTCCATTCCTATTGGCTGTAGCATATTTTCCTCCATTTACCAATGTTTCTTCCTCGTCTGCTTCTCTTATCAGTTTTCCACTGCCGACAGGGCCGGCTTTAGGGCAGTGCAACCAGTGCAGCCGCACTGGGCCCTAGCCTGTCGAGGGGGTGCTGATCTCAGAGTGGGGTTGCTGTTTTAAGCAATAACTTATGATTTGAGAGATGAGGGGCACTTGTGCCCTGCGGAAGTGAGAGAATCCGAGGAGGCGGTAATGGGGTGTAGGGGCACCAAAATTGTGTGCGGCACAGGGCGCTACCAACGCTTAAACCCGGCCCTGACCCCTGAAATACTGTTAACATCCGCGTTGGTGGAATTAGTTTTTCATAAGTAAAGTTTTGCCTTTTTCTGATTGCAGCAGTTTCATATATCACCGTGAGAGATTAATTAATTTGCCCAGAATCACAGGATGAGGCGCCCACGAGACTCGAACCGAGAATCACAGCTCTTGAGTCAACAGCTCTGGCTACTGCGCCACATCCTCTCCACTCCCGTCATGTTTGTCAGAGAGCTCTTTCCTTCATCTTGGGCAGCGATTGATGAAAACAGCTTAGTATTACTCATATAGGTGAACCCGGTGCATTACCAATGCTAGTTTAAATTTACTTTGGCGAGTGCTTCTGTTAGCTGTCCCTCTTCTTCCCCCTGCCCTCTGTTGTGTTTTGACCCACCGCATCCCACTCTCCATTGTGTTTTTATTTCCCCACCCTCCTCACGCTCTCCTTTGCAGTTTCAAACTGCACCCTCCCCTTCCCATCTCAATGTCAGAATATGTGATGTTGCTTATGTTTTGATGGTTCCATGTTATGTATGTATTTGTTTGGGACTGTAATGTATTGTATGGGAGGGCGTTAACATTTTTATTTTAGGGAAGTAGGAGTTTACGATTTAAAAAAAAAAGAAATATGGTTTGATTTTGATTTATTACGAACCTATTGTTTTTAATTATAATTGTTTATTTTCTGGTTTTCCTAGAGCGTTTTATATTTTTTTCTGGTTTTTTTTCATTGAACCTATGAACTTTGGATTGGTTTAAGGAATTTTGATAGGATTGTTAATATTTTTGTATTTTTATTTGGCTTTTTTTATTTATTTTTTTATTTTTTGGGTGGATTACTATTTTTGTTATGTGGATTTGGCGAGAGAACTGTAGCTACAAAACAGTAAGTTTTATATTAATTTTTTATTGTGGAAGGGAAATATTTTTGTGTTGCAATTTCATCCTATGCCCTAGGCACCCCCATTTTTTGCTGACTTTTTATTGGTGGTAACTGACTCTGACTGACACTAGGCTCTACCTAACGAGGCCCAGGGCCAGTGCTATGCTAAAACAACACTTAGAATACAGTAAAACACTTACATACGCTAAAGTACACCATGGATTAGGGTACCCCTATGATTGTCATGACCTCCCTCATAAGGCCCTAGTACATAATAGAGCAAAGGGATATAGGTATATAATGGGGCATGGCAGTTTAGAGACCAGCAGCCTTTCTGCACTTGCATGTGTGCACTGCGGAGGCCTGAGGTCAGTTTAAAAGCAACCATGTGTTGCATATTAAGTACCCCAGAGTCTCCCCTAGGTGTCCCAGGGGAGTGGGGTCAGGTATGAGTGGGGTCAGGTACTTATAAGGAGAATTCTTATAAAATGGTTTCTATATGCCCTGGGATTCGTGAAATTGCACATTTCACTCCACACATTGTAGTAAAGTGCTTCCCAAAATTGACTTTTGTGCTAGGAGCACTGTGGAGTAAGGATCTGCAATATATTTACATTTTAAGAACCCCTAAAGCCTCCCCTAGGTGTTCCAGGGGTGGGGGTTCTGTGGATATAGGCAGGGTCCTTATAAAATATGTTTTATAATCCCTGGTAGTGGAGACACTGCCCAGTTCATTTTCCCCATTGCAGATCCCCAGCCACAGAAGGATAACAAGGCAAGAAGTTATTCATTAATAACTAATGTCAGGAGACATCGAAAAATATCATGCAAGGACTTCCTAGGATGGTACTGATAAATCCAACAATATGCTATTGTTGAATATATCCTAAAATGTACAGACAAGTTATAAGACTTTCTTGTCTGGAAGCCAAATTTCACCCTTCCAGTGATCTGTTCTGATTGGTCAGATTTAAGTGGATTAGCCAGGCTGCTTTGATGAGGAGATATTAGCCCTCGGGGTTAGAGAGCCATGCTGGGAGTGCTGGGTTCTGCTATATAGGAATGCCAGAGCAGGGAGAGGGATCATAAACAATAACCTTCAATAGAAGGAGCAGACAGGAAGGAGAAGCCAATTTAATTTACACCCCTACTCTTTGAACCCAGCCTGATGTCAGGATTAAGGAAGGAATGAACAGATGCTAAAAACAATATCATATATCATGATGCTAAAACATTTAGAGGTAAGATATGTTTAGTAAAGTTTACCCTGGTATATTATTGTGTGATCCAGATTCTAGTTTCTGCTAGGCAGGTGCCACTACTTAATCGCATTAATCAGACACTCGCTTTGGCTGATTAATTAAGAACCCATTTTAGACTATTTTTTCTGTCACTATAGTGAATCACTGAGTAGCGCGTTCTCTCTGTGACTTTGTTTGTGTAGCTCGTACAGTTCCAGGTTATTTAATTGAATTCACAGTGATGATGTGAAGTATGCATCTATGCATTGCAAAAAAGGGAGACTGAGTTGGCTCATCAAGGGTGTTGAGAAATGGGAATAGAATAAAATCAAAGATCATTCACTGCAATACATTAGTTCCAAATGTAGTTTTTGTCAAGGAGATTTGGAATATGGATTTAACGACAGTCGATAGACTGAGTTGAAACTAGTAGTACTTTAGGTGATCTGTTTTAGTGACTGCATTTACTTTTCATAAAACATTTTGTGGAGATTATTAACAGAAATACTAATCTATTTTTACTTGTATTCTTAATTTCTTTCATCAGCACCCAAGGGCAAGAAGAGGGACAATTAGAGGGTCCAGGGCAAGCTGTTGAGCCGGCGCCGACCATTAGCGTTGTTGCTGAGGGCTCTGCTGATCTCAGTAAGTCCTTTATGATAGTTGTGGAGTTCTTAGGGTAGAACTATTGAATCTTGGGGTATTTATTGGTCTATTGGAATATTGGTGCTTTCTATCGTGATTTGTGGAGCGTCAGATAGCAGGCCCAAGTAATCTACTATTTTAAATAAAAATCATCATGTGTGTTTGTTCAGAAGGCTTTCCTTTTCCTGCTCATGCCTAGCACGGTTCAGTTCATGGGGCTGTTGGCATGGAGCACTCCCCCCCTCAATGTAGTGTGCTGCAGACCCATTTATTTATAGTTACAGTACACCAGCAGTTTCCAATGAAAGTGCAGCAAGGCTGGAAAAAAGTATGAGGTCCCTTCTCCCATTGCATTTGCCACCCAACACCATATGTTTTTCATTGACCATTACTCCACACGTGGCTTGTCTAACTTTGTGAACCAACAAATCAAATGCCCAGAGAGATATTTAGAATAATACTGATGTGCTAACTGAGCCGTAGTGCTGCATTGCTGTTGTATTTGGGGTTGCGTATCTGGGATCTAAATTATATGAAATGTTTTATTCTAGCCACACAGAACATCAGTGATGCCGATTCCAGTTCTGCTGCAGGACGAGATGCGATGGGTCAATTGGAGGGGGAGAAGCAGCAGCAGGGAAGGGGCACTGGTAAGTCTCAAATTCCTTGCAATTACTATGCTCTCTAGCTATTGCCATAGCGTCGCTCGTCATCATCAAAAATGACTGTGAGGTGAACCCGTACCCCCCAGCTTTACCAGCCACATTGGTGGTTGAGTTAATATGGCCTCTTCTATCTGCAATGCAGAAAATCTCACATAATGAGCTTTGATGGCATGAGGAATACAGGAAAGAAAGGAAGGTATGTTGAAAGAAAGGAAATGGTATATGAGTGAAAGGGTGGGTGGGCCATTCTTGGCATGTGCCACATTTAATCATGCGATACCCATGTGAAGTGATTCCAGAACATAAATCATAGTTTCCCATAACAGATTCATTTGCACTTGTTCAGATTTTTCCCATTAGAATTGAACCATGACTGAATAAGCCAAAGATGATGAATCGATGATCAGTGTAGTAGCCCCTATATTATATAAAAAAAGCTCTACCCTACCAGTCTAATCCCTCTACCCTACCCCCTGCAGTAGAGAAAATCGAGTTTCCTTTCCTTCATTACTGCCCAGCAAATACATTTGTGGGAAATACGTGGTGGCAGGCAAGGTTACAGAGTAAAGTGTGAGTAAGTGCATAATTTGATATCAAGTTTGGCATATGGGATACACAGTGACGAATATGCGAGATAAAAGCCAAATAAAATCTATATTATCTGTTCCTTTACCAGTAGTGCAATCCATTAGATTCCTTTTCCTCAACGTCTACTTATGACAGACAGGATGATATATTAATATCCGCATTTCATACATGAGGTGTGTGACTGACGTATCTTATTTATTATTCACCAGACTCTTTGGAGAAGGGTACCAAGAGGAATGCATTTGGCGAAGAGCAGGGCCATTGGAATTAAAAATAGATATTTGTCAACTACAGCTGCAGACATTAGCAAACTAGCAGAGATGCAGGCTAGGAATGAGCATGGCTTCATCATTTTAGCACCACGCACAACTTGTACTCCATATAATTCCTTACTCATCAATGAGAAGTCATTTATTTTTCAACTCAGAGTGTTTGACTCTGTTTATAGTGGTGTGAAAAGCCTTTAGGAAAAAATAATATCCCAATCACTGTTTTTTTAATCCGGTAATGTTATTCTCTGCCTGTTACTGTTCTGTCACACAGCCAGTTCTTTATTTTGTTTGACAACATGTGTGGGAAAAAGAAAACATAAAAGATGCCTTGTGATTCTCCTAATCATAATCACATAAAATAAATTCCAATGGCCATAGGAGACCAGAAATATACTGCTACTGTGCCACCCAGTTATGTAATGGTAAAGGAGGTTTTTTTACATAGAGATACAATGCTATCTATATGTGACTGTCCAACTGGACCTAATAATTTAATGTAAGTAATAAAAGAACATATACAACATATGAAAGAAAACATATGAAAGAAAAAGAACTCAGGCAATTGATGAATTGTTGCCCAAAAATATATGCAGCTGTTAGGCCAACATAAGTTACATTAAGGTATTCAGGCACAGCATAATTAGTGGTATAAGTTTATGTCAGAGTACTAGAAGTCAACAACATTTCAATCCTTTTAGTGCAATTCTAGGATCATCTTCAGGACAAGACAAGTAATGCCTAAGACAGATGCCTGTTAGAGTCTAAAGAAAGGGAGAAGGGAGGGGAGGAGAGAAGAGAATGACATAGAGCTATGTTATTTAGAACGCAGGAAAACCAATAATTCATCAATTGCCCGAGTACTAACATTAAATGATTATGTCCACTTGGACAGCCACATATAGATATCATTGTATCTCTATATAAAAAAAGTCCTTTACCATTTATTTCTATGATAGGGACCATTGAGTTGGGATTGGCACTTGAGAGCCTTTCTTGAGCATTTTGAGTTTTGGGGCTTGGGTCAGTTTTTTGGGGGAGAAAGGTGGACATGTTGTTTGGGTGGAGAGGGTGGGTTGCTTTGTAAATAAATGAAGAGGGAAACAATTTTGTATAATCTAAATTTATGCCTGAAGTTGTTTATTTTACTTTTACTTTGCACTGCTGCCTTCAAGTAGTTTTACGCAGGCTGTTTATGTGCTAGTAACTTAAGAGATAGTGTAGCACTTAGTTATAGAGTCTATGGTTATACGTCTTTAACTATCTTGACCATTATGAGGAATGCTACCATGATGACCTATATTGTGTCGAAGTTCTGAACTATCTAGATAAAAAACAGTAGCAGTTAATTTATTTCTTACTAAGTTAAATTACTTCCATACTAGTTGTCTTACCTGAATATACATGCAGCAATAACAGGGGAGGCATCACAGCTTCGCTAGCGAGATCCCACTTTCAGTTCCACGTAAGTGAGCTCCCACTGTAGGCTTGATTTGAATGATTGATTAATTATGCATTGTAGGCAACAAAATGGAAGAAGAAAGACTGAGTAAATGGGTTGTATATTTATCAAAGATTTACAAAGAATTGACACCACCTGAGTAGTATGTGAAGACACAATGAAAATACCTGATTGTGCTAAAATAGAAAATATAGCAATACTAGTATGTTTTGGCAAATGAGGAGCTAGCAGAGTTATTGTGAAATACTCAAGGTATCAAAAATGGACTCAAAGTCTGGAGTCAACAATCTTTGGTTAGTTGTTTACAGTTAGGCAACACAAGGACTGAAAGATGATGATGCTGATGACTGATGTTCTTCATTATATATCTAAAAAAATATGGATAATTTTTAATGCACAGGTTGGTAATGGGCTGGAGGGGGCTACTGCTTAGAAAATTCTCAGTAAGTTTGTGTTGCTTTCACCACATCCGCCCCACCAGGAGTGTGATCTGTTGATGGTGTAATTTAAGCAACATCTAAATAAATCACACAGCTCGGGGGAAGAGGGTGAAGGGTTCAATGAATGGACGGGTAATGATTTGAGTAAAGGTTTGACAACAACAAACCCTACAACACAAGGCCAACATTCATCTGGGCAATAAGCAGCAGCACATCTTTCAACATTAATCTGTTGTTATAAGGATACAAAGGAATGAGTATGACAGGGTACAGATACATGCATTGCAAACAGTCCCTCGGCCCGAGAACCAATTTACCATATATGTAAGTGTTTTGTCTTCTAGGTTAGCGAGTGAGCCCACCCACCCACTTCTCTTAGTTAATACGTTAAAAGAAAAATTATACTGTATTGCAAAATTGTGTGGTGCGTCGGCATCCTTCTCGGAAATGTCTACTCTGGGGCCCGTCTGCAATGGTATAGTAGGTAAGCAAGGGTGTTGGTGAGCGCTGCTAGCTTTCAACTTTTGTTCTTGAAGGAGACTAGAAGAAAGCCTGCGGATTGTAAAAGAGAAACTGTATTTAGAGTCAAGGAGAAGGACAGAAGGAAGGTAAGCTTCATGAGGAGTGTATCAAGAAGAATCAGAGGCAGGGCCCAAAAAACAAAAGGGGGACTCAGAGTATCAATTTTGCCACAAGTCCAACACACACACGCACACACACACAAACAAAGCAGCATTTCACAAACGCACCTCTCCCTATTCCACACAGCTGAGTACTAGGACTCAGACTCTTGGTTTACCTTCGAACTCAATTTGATAGTATACTTGATAACATCTTGCTTCTAGCTATTGATGAGGTAGTACTGCAGCTCTCAATCCCACTCTGAGTTCTTCCATGATACTCCTCCTCCAGTACTCACTCTAAGTAATGCCGTCCCAGACCAGTCATCATCATCATCATGAATCATGATTAGGGGTGGGCGGAATTTGCGAAATCCACTTTCGCAAATTATCGTGAAAATGTTAAAAATTATCGCAAACACGCGGAAATATCGCAAAGATGCGGAAGTTTTTTTCCCGCATGTTCGCGAGATTTTCAGCATGGTTGCGGCTCGCCAACTTACCCATCTGGTTGCTCGCGGGCGCGGCCATCTTGTTTTCAGTTGTCTCGCGGTGCATGATCACGAGAAGAAAGACGTGATCGCGCGACGCATGACGTCACTGCGGGCGCGAACTGTCGCGAGACAGCGCAAATGGTGTTCTGCTCGATTTTCCCGGCCTTCTTGTGTTAACAAGTGATTGAATGTGACTTCAGTCTCTTACCATTCAAGCCTAAGGGTTAGAGTAGTGAATGGAGCCTATTTACTAAGCACTTCGACATGATTCTGTGCTCTTCCCCATAGATCAGGGCTTGCACACATAGCCTAGGGGATAGATTTGTTAGTATTAGGGATAACCTGTCCTGTAGTGAGGGTATTTCATGGAGCTGTGCTGAATTCAGGCCTGGTAGGCCTCAAACGGGAGAGACTCCATCTTTCTTTCTGCTCCGGCACCTTGGGATTCTTCTAGGTCAAGAGTAATGTTTTAGTTATGAGGTGTTATTCGCTTGGAGAGAACCGGTTCAGGCCGGCCCTTATCGAAGGATTGTATTTTTCTTCATGCCGAAGACACTACATCAGGCCGGCCGGCTGGGAACGTGTCCTTGGTACGGGGAGGTACAAGAATTTGGTGGGCGGCAGGTTACGGGCCGGAATTTTCCATGAGGAAATGCACCTCTATATTAGTGAAAGTCTGAGGCAGTTACATGTTCAGTCCGTAGGCGGCATCTAGCCGTTAGCAGTAAAGCTACTACTTATTCCAGGGAAGACAGACGCCATCTTGAAGGCGGAGAAGAACCGAGAGACAGATGCTTTCCTAACAGAATAGCCAGAGAGGAGAGAGTAGCCGATAAGGAAGAGGTCACAGTGACTCGGAGAAGGGTGATTCCAGGCGAGCCGAGGCACAGACGAGAGGGGAGCCTAGATGACCACTGAGTGCAGGCTACATACTAATAAGGTGATGTCGACCCGTTCTTATTAGAGTGTACAACTTAATCTTTCACTTTTCTTTGCAGGTTATGTGTTATATCGTAATGTTATGTGATTGTGTATGTAATGAGTAATAAAGTATCCAGTTTGTAGTGAACCAACATGTGCTGCGTGTTCTTGTATAAGAGGGTAGCCTATTCTTCTAGTCAGCTGCGGCTACATGAACAGATGTTAACCCTGATCAGGTAAATGGTAACTGAATAAGGGAAAGAGGAGCCCCTCAAACCTGAGAACAGGCTATGCCCGAACTGGCAATCCTTGTGTGATCTGATGAATAGTGAGACTGATTCCCTTTTTGTATGTTATGGTGATCATAGGATGAACTGTCGTATGAGACTGCCGTCTAGGTAGAGAGGTCTGGATTCGTAGGGGATCGCGAGGCCGCCGATTGTGCTGATACTTTCGTATGGGCAGAGAGGTCTGGGTTCGTATGGGACCGCGAGGCCGCCACTTGTGATACTGTCGTATGGGCAGAGAGGTCTGGATTCGTAGGGGATCGCGAGGCCGCCGATTGTGCTGATACTGTCGTATGGGCAGAGAGGTCTGGGTTCGTATGGGACCGCGAGGCCGCCACTTGTGATACTGTCGTATGGGCAGAGAGGTCTGGATTCGTAGGGGATCGCGAGGCCGCCGATTGTGCTGATACTGTCGTATGGGCAGAGAGGTCTGGGTTCGTATGGGACCGCGAGGCCGCCACTTGTGATACTGTCGTATGGGCAGAGAGGTCTGGGTTCGTATGGGACCGCGAGGCCGCCACTTGTGATACTGTCGTATGGGCAGAAAGGTCTGGATCCGTATGGGATCGCGAGGCCGCCGATTGTGAGATCTTGGTATGCATAGTAGGAATCCCCTGTCCTTAGGTGATAGATATATGTGGTTGTAGGATTGTAAATAGGTTCTAGGGAGGGGGTAACGTTCTGGCTGGGTTAGTGAGGCTCTGATGAGCGGGTTCTATCTGATCCGAAAACCCAAGCAGAACATTTGGCGTCACGAACCGTTTACGAAACCCGTGTGCGTTGTGGTTGTATCGTGTTTGCCTTCGGCGCGTGCGTGGTTTTGTTTCTATATTATTTGTATATACCTGCGTGTAGTTTTCTTTTCTCTTTCTTCTTTTTCTTTGTCTCTTTTTCTTTCTTTTCAAAGATGTTTTCTAGAAAGTCGAAATCTACTTTTAAGTTGCCCGTTGATATTCCCGGCTGGGATTCAACGCCTTATGAAGCCTTAGCCCGTGAGTGGGCTGATTCTACTGGTTTGAGTGAGAATTGGAATTCTTTTTTGGAGCTGGCGGCTAATGTGATTACTTGTTTACAGAAGGCGCCGGTATCTAAGGGTGATGAGCTTCCCGTTTTAGGGCGCAGAGGTTGGATTGTTCTGTCTGCGTACAGGACTCTCCATGAGAGGTTGTTGAAGTTGCAGAACTTGCATAAGGATTTGGAAGCGAACTTTGTTGAGATTCAGAATGCTCATACTTTGTTGCGGTGTCAAAATAAGTTGCTTGCTGATAAACTTGAGACGTACCAAACTATTGCCGAGAGGGCGGCTGTGCGAATTGCTCGTTATAAATACAAGAATCGGCGTGGTCGGGTTTCGACGCGGAAGGTGCGTCTGGTCGTGGCGAAAGCCGGACTGGATTGGAATCCTGATGAATGGGATGGTAATATCTGGAACTCGAGTGATTCTCCTTCCTCGGGTGAGGAGTCTGCCAAGCGCGAGTCCTCTCGCTCCGGCCGTGCTTGTTAATCTGCTTCTTGCGCCTCTGATGGTGCACCCCGTGATTGCGCTCGTCCTTCGAGCGGGGTCGATGCTTCTCCCACTAATTGTTCCTCTACGTGTACTGGTCGAGCTCCTTGTGATGCTCATCCCGCGGTCTCGGCACATCCTGTTTTTCGACGGAAGGTGCAGCAGGCTCCCGGTGCTCCGAATGGTATTGCTTTAGACTCTTTGGAGGATTTTACTCAACAAGAAATTAGTGATATTTTGCAGCGATTTCGGCAGCGAGTTGGTGAGCCCTTGCTCACATGGATGGTGCGCCTTTATGAACTGGGCGCTGCTGGCATTATGTTGGATGCTGGCGATTGTTTGAAGTTTTGTTCCTTGAGTTCGGATTCTACTGTACAGGATCATTTTTGTAACTTTAATGGTGGTGGTCAAATTTCTTTGCTTCAATTGGCGACTGAGGGTTGTAATCAAAAATATCCTACTGAGTCTGACTGGCCTCTGAATGACAAGCCGTGGTATACTTTGCGCGATGCTGCGCAACGTCTCAAAGAGGAGGTGATGAAAACGGCGATTTTTCTCAATACTGCTGACAGGTTGCTTGATGGTTTCTTGACATCTTCTGTGCGGAATCGTATTATTCGTTCTTCCCCTGTTGCTTATAAGCAGGTCATGATGACTTTATTGATTAATCAGACTGGTAACATGTTATCTGTGGTGCTGGAATCGGTACGCCAACTCGGTGAGTTGGGTGAGTGGTTTAAACCTGAACGGCAGTCCCGGCCTGACACTCGTACTCCTGGTGACAATAAATTTACTAGACGTGATATGTTTTTTGCTCTTATGGCTGATGGTGTGCGGAAGGAGGACATTGATGGTGAGACTACTTCTCGTTTGTGGGAAATGTTTCGCAAACGTGGCTTGGATCGAAAGGAGGGTGCCCGGCGTGTTCGGACAACTGAGTGTGATCGTGGTTTTTCTGACGGTAGCGGTGATGACGACCGCCGTGGGCGCTCTGATCGTCGTGATGATCGACGTTATGCGCGTGATTTGTCCCCCCGTCGTGAGAGAGACAGGGAGAGAGAGGGGAAAGAGAGAGGGGGAGAGATGATTATGTTAACAGCAGACGTAGAGATGATAGGGATCAATCCCCTGAGTTGAGAAGGAGAGAGGATCGACACATATTGGCCGATCGAAACCCGCAGTACAATGCAGGGAACAGTAATCCATTTCGTAATGGAGATGGATATGAACAGGAGGTATCGATACCTAGGAACCGTGAGAGTCTTTATCCTGATTTATCCTGGTACACAGAACACAATAAAAAGGACTAGGAAATAGGTCAAGCTCCAGTACACAGATGGGCTCACAGAGATAATAGACCCTATGTAGATATTGATATTTATTGGAGACATCGTAATATCCAAAGGGCCCGAGCATTGGTAGATACAGGAGCGGAGGCCACTCTTATTCATGGAAAATCAAAGAAGTTTAAAGGTCAGTCTTTTACAATTACCGGATTAGGTGGAAAGGAAACTCCCGCAGTTCAAACCTTACTTGTAATGAGAATAGGTAGAATTCCTAGAAAAGAATACTCTGTATTAGTGGTGCCACTCTTAGAATTCATAATTGGAATTGATATTTTGAAAGGAATGACTTTGCACTTAGATGATGGATGTTACCAATTTGGAACTAAACATTATATATCGTCCAGGCCTGTACGGGTTGGTCGTTTAAGAATGCCCCCCATAAAAGTTCCCCAGGCGACAAAAGTGGTTCGTCAGAAGCAGTATCGTATTCCAGGTGGTCATGAAGAGATTAGTACCACTATTCAGGAGTTGGTGGATGCAGGAGTTATAACCCCAGTTACTTCTGCTTGGAATAATCCTGTTTGGCCTGTACGTAAGAGTGATAATTCTTGGCGCATGACTGTTGATTATCCAGAATTGAATAGACACACACCCTCTTTGACTGTTGCAGTACCGGATGTTATTACCCTAATTGAAAGAATCCAGAAACATCCAGGTACATGGTATGCGTCCATTGATATTGCTAATGCTTTCTTTTCGATTCCGATTGCCCCTGAGTGTCAGGAACAATTCAGTTTTACGTGGAACGGGCGTCAGATGACGTTTAGAAGTCTTCCTCAGGGCTATGTGCATAGTCCTACGATATGTCACCGGCTGGTGGCAGAGCATCTGGCTGAGGTACCAGTTCATCCACAAATTCAGATATGTCACTATATTGATGATATTTTGATCCAAGGTGAATCACAAGAGGAAGTTCAGACCCAATTGGATAGAGTCATTGAGTGCTTGCGTGAGAAAGGTTGGGAAATCAACCCGGATAAATTACAAGGTCCGTCCCAGGCTGTGAAATTTTTGGGTATTAATTGGCATGAAGGGCACCGAGAAGTGATCCCTCAGGTTAAACAGAAAATTCTTGATTTTGCAGTTCCGAGAAATAGGAAAGAAGCCCAAAGCTTCATTGGTTTGTTTGGCTTTTGGCGCCAGCATATTCCTCATTTGAGTCAAATATTGGCCCCTTTGTACCAGGTCACTCGTAAAAAGAATGCATTTGAATGGGGTAAACCACAGCAAGATGCGTTCAGTCTGGCAAAAGAAGCAATTCAGCATGCTCTGGACTTATGGCCTGTATGTGATGGTGATGTGGATTTGAATGTGTCTGTACAAGGCCTTTATGCGAATTGGAGTTTGTGGCAGAAACAAGGCAAGAGTAGAGTACCGTTAGGTTTCTGGACCAAAAAGTTACCTGATGCTGGTGAGCGTTATACACCTTTTGAGAAACAGTTACTTGCATGTTATTGGGCTCTGGTGGATACCGAGCAATTGACTTTGGGACATGATATAGTTTGCGACCTGAAATTCCTATCATGCAGTGGGTTATGAGTTCGCCGAAAACTCACCGGATTGGACACGCTCAAGAGGCGAGTGTGATTAAATGGAAATGGTATATACAAGACAGGGCACGTGGGGACAAAAAGAAGTTGCATCTTTGCATGAGCAGGTGGCACGGGCGCCATCAACTGAAACTGAGAGTGAATGTTCCGTACCTTTAGTACAGGAGTCTCCTGTTAAGTGGGGTAAACCTTTTGATGATTTGTCCGCAGAGGACAGAAACCATGTCTGGTTTACGGATGGTTCAGCAAGGTTCATAGGGACGAAACGGCATTGGAAGGCAGTGTCCTATAATCCGATCACACAAAAATTGCTGAGTACAACTGGTGAGGGTAAGAGCAGTCAATTTGCTGAACTCTATGCTGTTTATCAAGTTCTGAAACAAGAGTTACCTGGCACATGTCATATTTTTACCGATTCTTGGTCTACTGCCAATGGACTGGCAGTTTGGTTACCGACTTGGCATTCCCATAGTTGGAAAATCCATTCCAAAGAATTGTGGGGAAAAGAATTATGGCAGGAGATTTGGGAAATGCTCCCACAGAGTACTGTTACAATCTTCCATGTGGATGCTCATACCCCAATAGACTCTCTTGACAAATTCTTTCATAACATTGCAGATGAGAAATCTAAAATTGCTGAGGCAGTGGTGGACACGCAAGATTCTGATATTGCGGGATTGGCGAAATGGGCCCACCAGAAAGCAGGACACTTTGGAGAAAAAGCCACTAGCAGGTGGGCTGCTGATCGAGGAATTTATATTCCCCTAGATTTAATTAAAAATGTTATTCTACATTGTCCCATTTGTCAGCATATCAGGCAGCGCAAAGTGCCCCAAATTGTTAAAGGTCATTTACATCGCGGGAAATTGCCCGCTCAAATTTGGCAGATTGATTACATTGGTCCACTTCCTATGAGTAGGAATTGTCAATATGTTTGCACCATTGTTGATACATACAGTGGCCTGTTGGTGGCCCTTCCCTGTAAGCAAGCTACCCAATTGAATACTATTAAAACATTGGAATTGATTATGATGTATTATGGTGTGCCATTCCAAATTCAATCTGATAATGCATCCCATTTTCGTGGAAGATTGGTACAGGAATTCTGTGTGGAAAACAATATTGAATGGGTGTTTCATATACCATATTATCCACAGGCCTCGGGTCTTGTGGAGAGGTTGAATGGCCTGCTAAAAGACCAACTGCGCAAATTAACAGATGACAAGTAAAGGAATTGGCGAGATTTTTTGCCACAAGCGCTATTGATTTTGAATAACCGTCCTTTTCTAAATGCTGAATCCCCACTTATGCGTTTGTTTCCTCCGAATGTTAATGCTAAACCCAATGAGATCAGAGAGACTGTGATGTACTGGGAGATTACACCCGGAGCTTTGGCTCCATGCAGAGCGACCCCAGGGTCGGCAGGTTTAGACTTGCATGCCATGGATGACACCATTATAAAAAGTAAAGATCGAGTCATCATTGAGACAGGTGTTGGTGTTCAGATACCACCTGGAAATTTCGGATTAATTGCCCCTAGATCGGGGCTGGCTGTAAAAGGCATTCAGGTGCTTGGAGGAATCATTGATAGTGATTATCAGGGAGAGATTAAGGTGCTCCTGCTGAATAGCAGTGAGGTTGACTTACTGATACATAAAACTGACCGAGTGGCTCAATTGCTAATAATGCCTGTGTTCAGCGGTGAGATCACAAAAGGCACTGCCCCAACGTTGCTAACGGTACGAGGCCAGAAAGGTTTTGGCTCCACAGATAATCCTGGGGCCAGAGTTTGGGTGCAGTCGCCTAAGAATCCCCCTGAACAAGCAGAAGTGATTGCAACCGGTCAAGACAACACCATTTTAGTTATGAGACCAGGGAAAGATAGCTGGGAAGCAGTCCCGGCTGACAAATGTTACTTACGAGAATGAATAATGCCTGTATTTGATTCTTTTTCAGATCATTCTTTGGACTGTTGCTGCAGGATGTGTCAGCGTTGGACTCCTTTTGGGATGGTACGACGAGAGAGGAGGGACCCCATCAACCCGGGCTGAGTTGAGAACCCGAGTGTCGCGTTCCTTCGCTGCGTGGGATTCGTCGCCAAACTTTTGGGTTACATTGGCCAAGCAAGTGACGAAGACCCCTCATTTCTGCTTGACACCGATGAGATCGGTAACTGATATATTGGCAACTTGTCTAGTTGCTGTCCCTGCTTCATTGGAGACTCTGACTCATATTTTTAATATAACAAATGCTCGCCCCAATGTTCTTCTGGGCGATTTCGCTGCCCATGAGTATTGCCCCTTGTGTACTGTACTGTCAGACCCGATACCGCCTGTCCAGTCCCAAATAGTTACCTATAATATCACACAAGGTGATTTATGTTTTTTCCTTACTTGTGATCCTAGTGCGATTTCTGAATGTATGCGTTTAAAATTGAAAGGTGCCACTTTATTCACCGCTCATGAACGAACTTTGTGCTTTCAAAGGACACCGAAAACATGTACTTCTGTTACCTGCCGGATGGCTTTTCTCATGTGGTAATACTTCCTGGCCATATATCCCCGCAAATATTTCAATTGTTGGTGTTCCTGCTTTGGCAGTTTATAATGCCAAATCTATTGGGAAAATGGCCTGCTGGATGGTAAAATCCATCAATCATACTTCTAGACGCCCAGGGTGAACGAAGGGCTATCTTACAAAATCGAGCGGCCATTGGTTATCTTTTGCTTAAACATGGACACGATTGTTCTGATTTTGAGGGTCTTTGTTGTTTTAACTTGTCGGATCATACAAAATCCATTCAGGTTCACATTGACAAATTACATGACTTGACGGAAGAAGTTAGAAAACACATTGACCAGGGCTGGTTTGACTGGCTCTTTAATTGGTTACCTGATTTACATTTGTTACGTCAAATATTAGGAGGTATTCTGATTGCTATCGGCATTTTGATTTCTATCTGTTGCTTTATTCAGTGTATTCCTTCACTACTTCAATTCTGCACACCTGGTACTAGACATAGATCAGTTAGTCTTGTTTCATATTATTCTTCCACAGATATTAGTTCTGTTTAATGAATGTATAATAGACTGAAGTCAAGGGTGAAATGTTCTGCTCCATTTTCCCGGCCTTCTTGTGTTAACAAGTGATTGAATGTGACTTCAGTCTCTTACCATTCAAGCCTAAGGGTTAGAGTAGTGAATGGAGCCTATTTACTAGGCACTTCGACATGATTCTGTGCTCTTCCCCATAGATCAGGGCTTGCACACATAGCCTAGGGGATAGATTTGTTAGTATTAGGGATAACCTGTCCTGTAGTGAGGGTATTTCATGGAGCTGTGCTGAATTCAGGCCTGGTAGGCCTCAAACGGGAGAGACTCCATCTTTCTTTCTGCTCTGGCAGCCTGGGATTCTTCTAGGTCAAGAGTAATGTTTTAGTTATGAGGTGTTATTCGCTTGGAGAGAACCGGTTCAGGCCGGCCCTTATCGAAGGATTGTATTTTTCTTCATGCCGAAGACACTACATCAGGCCGGCCGGCTGGGAACGTGTCCTTGGTACGGGGAGGTACAAGAATTTGGTGGGCGGCAGGTTACGGGCCGGAATTTTCCATGAGGAAATGCACCTCTATATTAGTGAAAGTCTGAGGCAGTTACATGTTCAGTCCGTAGGCGGCATCTAGCCGTTAGCAGTAAAGCTACTACTTATTCCAGGGAAGACAGACGCCATCTTGAAGGCGGAGCAGAACCGAGAGACAGATGCTTTCCTAACAGAATAGCCAGAGAGGAGAGAGTAGCCGATAAGGAAGAGGTCCCAGTGACTCGGAGAAGGGTGATTCCAGGCGAGCCGAGGCACAGACGAGAGGGGAGCCTAGATGACCACTGAGTGCAGGCTACATACTAATAAGGTGATGTCGACCCGTTCTTATTAGAGTGTACAACTTAATCTTTCACTTTTCTTTGCAGGTTATGTGTTATATCGTAATGTTATGTGATTGTGTATGTAATGAGTAATAAAGTATCCAGTTTGTAGTGAACCAACATGTGCTGCGTGTTCTTGTATAAGAGGGTAGCCTATTCTTCTAGTCAGCTGCGGCTACATGAACAGATGTTAACCCTGATCAGGTAAATGGTAACTGAATAAGGGAAAGAGGAGCCCCTCAAACCTGAGAACAGGCTATGCCCGAACTGGCAATCCTTGTGTGATCTGATGAATAGTGAGACTGATTCCCTTTTTGTATGTTATGGTGATCATAGGATGAACTGTCGTATGAGACTGCCGTCTAGGTAGAGAGGTCTGGATTCGTAGGGGATCGCGAGGCCGCCGATTGTGCTGATACTGTCGTATGGGCAGAGAGGTCTGGGTTCGTATGGGACCGCGAGGCCGCCACTTGTGATACTGTCGTATGGGCAGAGAGGTCTGGATTCGTAGGGGATCGCGAGGCCGCCGATTGTGCTGATACTGTCGTATGGGCTGAGAGGTCTGGGTTCGTATGGGACCGCGAGGCCGCCACTTGTGATACTGTCGTATGGGCAGAGAGGTCTGGATTCGTAGGGGATCGCGAGGCCGCCGATTGTGTTGATACGGTCGTATGGGCAGAGAGGTCTGGGTTCGTATGGGACCGCGAGGCCGCCACTTGTGATACTGTCGTATGGGCAGAGAGGTCTGGATTCGTAGGGGATCGCGAGGCCGCCGATTGTGCTGATACTGTCGTATGGGCAGAGAGGTCTGGGTTTGTATGGGACCGCGAGGCCGCCACTTGTGATACTGTCGTATGGGCAGAGAGGTCTGGGTTCGTATGGGACCGCGAGGCCGCCACTTGTGATACTGTCGTATGGGCAGAAAGGTCTGGATCCGTATGGGATCGCGAGGCCGCCGATTGTGAGATCTTGGTATGCATAGTAGGAATCCCCTGTCCTTAGGTGATAGATATATGTGGTTGTAGGATTGTAAATAGGTTCTAGGGAGGGGGTAACGTTCTGGCTGGGTTAGTGAGGCTCTGATGAGCGGGTTCTATCTGATCCGAAAACCCAAGCAGAACAAATGGCTAAAAACAATACAACATCTCATGGAGAACGCGACCGGATCAAGAAAACTTGTCGGCGAACGCAGGGATTCAGGTAAGGCAATCGCGTGCGCGCATGTTTTATTTTACAGCGCGAGCAAGAAACAAATTATTGCCAAGCTGCGGAATGCGGAAATTTTGACTTTTTTGCGCTTTCCGCAGAATGCGAAAATGTCAAATTATCGCAATTTCCGCGAACGGAACAAAACTTTCGCCCAGGCCTAATCATGATGACCTAAGCAAGATAGACGTGGAGTGCAGTGCACTGCTGTTGAAGAATAAGTAGAGAATGAAACAGAATTGCAGTATTTTGGATAGGTTTTTGTTTGATAACTAAAGTGACTTTTCTGATGTTCACATCCTCCCTCAGTGTCTGCCACCACATGAATCATCAATCAACTTAAATCATCACTCACGCAACCAGTCACTCACCGTTGTAATAGTTAAAGTTACCTTATCCAATCCAAGCACAGGTAGTTCAGATAGGTATTCAATCACCTTTGATGCATGCAAAACATTGGAATTTGGTCTTGGCAGGCAGTCTTGTAGAATAATAAATAAATGTATGGGGCAGCCCTTCGAGTGCAGAGTGACGCAAGAAGAAATTATGCAGTAGGCAATACACCTGTGAGGGGGGCAGGCATTTTCCCCAATGCCCTGAAGGAATAGTGGAGGCTTCTTCTATGTACACTGGTCCAACTGCAATCCGGCAATATATATGTGACAAATAAAAAAGGTGGGGCAGCATAAATCTGAAACAAAAATAATAATGTTCCTCAAGCTAAATTTTTGTTGTTGTCTTTTGCAAAGAAAGAACTAAGTTCAACGAGAAAATTGTAAAAGTGCTATGGGGGCACTGTCATACTTGGTTTGGGAAGAAGAGTTTGTCCACAAACTCAGGTGGTTCACCCAGAAGTTGGTCAGCTAACACATTTGATTCAATTTTGGTCCAGTCACCCTCTACCTCCTCCTTTGCTGCTGTTTCAGGAATTTTGAGGTATAAAATGTTGGTTAATTTTGATCATAGTCAAGTCACCACATTTTGAGGCAAGAGACTGGCCCTTCTTATTGTGACGACCGCACCAGCTGCTCTGAACACACGCTCAGCAGACATTCTGGCGACAGGACAAGCCAGGTACTTTATTGTCAGCCTGCTGAGCTCTACTCATTGGTTCATCTTCCCATAGCAATACATCAATGGATTTTGATCCACATAGACCTCTTTTGGATCATCCAGATACTCTTGGAACATCCTGTGGATGGTCATTGGTGCTGCCATTTGCTCTACCTGTTTTGCCTTCACCTCTGCACTGGACTTGAGCCCTGCCAACTGAAACCAATATAATGCAGAGCTTGGGTCCGGTACTTCTATTTCTGTTATTGCCGGTATTCTGGTTGATGGTGTTGTTGGCTGCTGTGAGACAAGACTGCCCTCTCTCGAAGTTGAAGGCAGCACCCCAGAACTGTGGGTGGGACTCGAAGTTCCAGCCATTCTTCTTCCAAGTCTCCTGCTTGCTCTACAATCCAGCTCTTGTATTTAAAAAAATCCCCTTCAGAAAGAGCAATGAAAGTGGGCAGAATTATTTTATACCGTGGATCAAGTAGTGTGGCACATATGTACTCTTTGAACTCAATGATGTCATGTTGCAGGCTTTTATTAGAAGCCAAGCGCAGGACTAAGCTCTCAACCAAGGCATGTGCTTCTGTGTTTTCCTTCGTACCTGAAGGGGCAAACCTTTCAGACACTTTCTTTTCCAGGTCTTGTAGGAGATCCAACAATGGGATAGCTTGGCCCATCGTACTGTCCTCCTTGCTAACTTCCCATGTGAAATCCTCAAAAGGGAGTAGCATCTGTGTTAGGCATTTGACTTGGCCCCATTTGTCTGCAATCCTCTACAACACCCAGAACTCCAAGGAATTTGCCAAACCAGACAGCGAAACAACAGACATCCCTTCCTCCCAAGACCTCTGCAACAGACTCAGCTCCTTATTTCACCTCAAGATCAAGACACTCTACTACAACTTCGATGACCAGGGCCTCTGTACTGTCTCATCGCCCACCCCCAGCGACGCCATCCAACAGACCCTACTCACTTAGACCCCGCTCATGACAGAAGACACCTTAAAGACCATGAAGAGCATCCTCAGATCCCTGTCCACCCCACATCTTCCTCAGGGCCGCCACAGCGATCGCACCCAAGCTACGTCGAATGATCAATTGCTTCCTTGAGACCACCACATTCCCCCATGACTGCAAGCATGCTGAAGTCAACCCCCACTCAAGAAACCCTCTGCAGACGGGACGAACGTCAGACCTATATCGTTGCTTCCATTCGCAGCCAAAGTCATTGAAAAGGCCATCAACACCAGATCTCTGTACTGGGGTGAATGTATGACATTGTTCTGCATTCTGTCCATCAATAGCTCTTTTTGCAATCAACACCCAGCTAGCATACTTCATTGAAGCCAACAACATGCTAGACATCTCCCAATCCAGATTCCACAACAACCACAGCACTGAGACCGCCCTCCTTGCCGCCACTGACCACATCCGCCCCCCTCCTCAACCAGGGCCAAATGACAGCCCTCATCCTCCTGGACCTATCAGCAGCCTTTGACACCGTCTACCACTGCACACTAGCCACCAGACTCCACGATGCCAGTCTCCGAGGAAAGGACCTAGACTGGATACGTTCATTCCTCACAGGCAGATTACATAGAGGACGACTCCCACCCTACCTCTCAGAACCGACAGAGACCAGATGCAGAGTACCCCAAGGATCCTCCCACAGACCCACCCTCTTCAACATCTACATGGCCCCCCTCGCTACCATCGTCAGAAACCACTAGCTCAGCATTGTCTCCAATGACACCCAGCTCATTCTCTCCCTCACCAAAGAACCTCACATCACCAGGCACAACTTCCAAAAAGGGATGAAAGCTATTGCAACTTGGATGACACTCAACTGAGCTGCCTGACACTCAACTCAGAAAAAACTGAATTTCACATCCTCGGCTCCACCCTCTCAGTGGGACGATACCTGGTGGCCCCCCGCCCTCAGAAACCCACCCACCACGACAGACCATGCACATAACCTCAGCATCATATTGGACTAATCGCTCAATATGAACCGCCAGATCAACGCCATCTTCTCAGCCTGTTTCAATACCCTCCGCATATTCCATAAAACATTCAAATGGATCCTCTCCGAAACCAGAAAAACGGTCACACACACCCTCATCTCCAGCAGACTAGACTATGGCAATGACCTCTATGCTGGAATCAACAAAAAACTCCTCACAAGCTCCAGACCATGCAGAATTGCACAGCCAGACTAATCCTTGACGTCCCTAGGCACAACCACATCACCAAACACCTCCTTGATCTGCACTGGCTCTCCGTCAAAAGAAGGATAACTTTCAAGCTGCTAACACACGTGTACAAGACCCTCCACAACATCGGAACACAATACTTCAACAACAGTCTCTCCTTCCACACCCCCAAGAAAAACCTCCATTCATCCAACCTTGCCCTGGCCACCATCCCATACTTTGACAGGAACAGGGCGGGTGGAAGGTCCTTCTCCTACCTCAGAGTCAAGACCTAGCATGAACTCCCCCTCCACCTCTGCCAAAGCCCCACACTGCTCCAATTCAGGAAAGACCCGGCTCTTCAGATGACCCCAATGGAACTGCACATACTCCCCCAGTGCCTTGTGACCCTAACAGTGAGTAGTGCGCTTTGCAAACCCCTGATTGATTGATTGATTGATTGACCTATGGTCCTATCCTTCCCAACTGCATCCCCTCCTCTTTGAATGACATAGTCATTGATCTGTTTGTACTGCTTAAACAGACGTTGCAGCATGTAAAAGATGGAGTTCCAATGTGCTGGCACCTCCTGTATCAGGGCTTTAACTGGTGCTTCATTATTATGCTGAATAATCGGCAGCTGCTTCCGGGCTTTAATAGAATGGCTGAAATTATTGCAGATTCTTCTGACTTTGTCTTCCTTTTTGAGGAAGTCTTGCACCACCAGGTTGATGCAATGTGCCAAACACAGGACCCTGAATTAGCCTCCGCTTGACATGACCTGGACTATGTTACTGCCATTGTCTGTGGCATAAAATTCTATTCAAAGATTTGCTGGGTCACAGCCATTTATACACCTTGCTGTGAAATTCCTCCAAGATGCTTGCAGCTGTATGTAATTTCTCCCTCGCGGACATAGCCACTGTTGCTTGCAGCCGAACGCTCTTAAAACTTTCTTCAGGGACAAGAACTGAAGATATCTTTTGCTTTACCCCTGCAAAAGAGATCCAGTGTGCAGTGATGCACATATAATCAGTTGCCTGACAACTGGTCCACATGTCTGTCGCCAGGTAGATGGTGTGAACAACACTTTGCAGCAAAGTTTGTCCAGCCAACTGCAGCACATCGTGACAAAATAGGTCCTACTTGGTACCTTCAATTTTAGGCAGATGGTTGCCTCAAATTCTAAGAATCCCACTCCTTCCACAAAAGAAAAAGGGAGGAGGTCCAGCGCTAACATTTTTTCCAGCTTCCCATTGTACAAACATGAGGTTGGGTGGTTTCACATGTAGGGCCCCTACTGCCTAAACATACCTGTAATAAAAGCATAGATTTTCTTCTTTTCTTGGGGCTCTGACAAAGGTGTCTTTTGAGAAGTAGGTGCTAGTGGTAGACACAATGTGTGTAGTCATGGTGGGGCAGTCACTGTATGCCACAATGTCTCCATCATCTCACTCTGAGTCTTATTGCGCAATTCGCAAAGTCGCTGATGTGGGCGAATCTGCTTAGCACACTTCTGGGGACAGGGCAGCTTTGCATAAAGAGGATGTCACCCTCTTCTTCCTCATCCTCATCATCACCTTCCCCCATGATTGGACTTGTAGCTGATGTTTCCCGGCTCTCTCCACCACCACGTTCAGCAATTTTTTAAAGGTGCTCCTCCCACTTGATTATGTGATGTTTTTCCATATGGGTTGTATGGCTTCCGTTACCATATTGTGTACCAGGCTTACCTCGACGAACATTTGTGTGGCAAATGGTGAATACGGTAATGTGCTCTACCTCTTTGCTAACTGTAAAAAAGTCCCAAACTGGGGAAGAGTACTTTTTTTACCTGCCCACTGCCAATGCCTGAAGACGAACTGGTGGTAGGTGTTCATGTTGTCAATTGCCTCTCTGCTTCTCCGGAGGAAGGGACTGGTGCAGGTCTCAGCTGGGGCTTTACAAATATGGGAGCTGGTGGTCGTGCAACCTGTGCCACATCTCTCGGAGCTGGTTGAATAGCAATGTCAGATTCCTCTGTGTCACCTTCCTCGTCATCCTCCTCTTCATCCCCTTCCAGTCTAAGTCTTGCTGGAACTTTTCTTTTTCCTTGCCTCTCCTGTTGTCTCCTGGTCTCTGTCGGGATCCACTCCATGTCCCTATCATCACCATCAGAAGTAATGCTTGGAGAAGATGGTGCTGTTGTACCCTTCCTTTCCCTTGCTGGAGATGTGGGAGCCAATTATTCTAAAAGAGGAGGTTCAACTTCTTACTCTGAAGGAAGCTCAACCTCCTGTTCCGCTTCAACATCAGACAAATCCATTGCTGGCTGAGGCTGTGTCTACTTTGCTGTGTTTCCTGAAACAATTGTGTACTACTTTGAGAAATGGACAAATCCAATTCAATATCACTACTCGTCGGTGTCGACATGATTGCTCTGGCTGCCTCATTGGGAAACATGGTCCTGGGCTTAGGTTGGGGGGGGTGGTACTCTTGATGCAGGAGTGCTGCTCGATGCTTCATCACCAGAGGACGGTGCAGTAGGCATAACTTTCCTGAAAAATGTTGCGGTCGGCACACCATTTGTGGAAATCTGCTTCTTCTGCTCCCCACAAGCCACTTTTTTGTCAGTTGGCATTGGCACAACAAGCGGAAGAGATGACGTGTTGCGTAGTTAGTCACGTGTCACGTCGTGCATAGGCCTTCAGTCTGGCAGTATTGTGGGTGATTTCTCTTTTTTTGGGAACCTAAAACCAAACAATGCTAGAAAAACATCAGTCAAACGTGGCATTGTTTCCGTTCAAGTAGCAGTACAAACAAACAATATCATTTAGTGTGGTTACTTAAGTTATTATAAATAATTAATATTAGTATACAGCCACGACTGGGTGAACGTCTAGGTCATGAACTCTTTCTCACACCTTCATCAACATTTCTAGAATCCTCTACACTCACTGGAGTAAACCCTTGTTCATAAATAACATCAGGTTAATACAATTGCTCTTGAACAAGAGCATCCAGAAACACATTCCTTTCCTCAGACTCAGTGATCACTGAATGGTCAACCGCGCTCAACTTAGCACACTCAGAACCTTGGCAGACTGAAATTCTGCTCATATTCCAAATTTTCACTCCCATAACTTTCACCAATCTACCATAAACTTCCACAACTTTAACCGGATCGGACCATCTAGGAAACTCTTTCCCTGACACCATAGGTTTTTTAATACACACCCAATCTCCAGAATTGATCTTAACTAAAAGGTTTTTCTATATTCCTGTTCACCATCTCTTTCATCTTCTCTCAATAGTTTTCCACACGCTCTTTAATCTTTTTATAAGCAACAACCTCAGAATGTCCACCACATTCCTTCAACCACCAAAGAGCCAATTTAGTACCAGGCTTCCTCTCATGAAGTAATTCAAATGGAAAACATCAAGTAGCAGTATTAGGCACAGTGTGATACAACAACAAAGTGGCCTGTAAAGATTTTCTCCAAGATAATCCACCCATTATAGCCAATTGAATAGATAATCTAACCACCCAGTTAAACCTCCCAACTTGGCCATTCGATTGGGGATAATAATTAAAAAAATTATTGTATTTTATGCCACTACTCAACAAATGTAAATGTAAATGTAAATGTAAATGTATGTGTCTTGTAAAGCGCACTGCTGCCCTGAGGCGTCGTGGCGCTGTAGACCGCTGGGGAACCCGTCCTGGCTATCCCTGTGAGATGGTCCCTCCTGGGTATCTCCAAGGTGAAACCAGGCATCCCCGGCGAATGTGGGGGGCCGTTGTGGAGATGAGGCAAGCTAATGCCCAGAGTTGCCGAGTGTGTTCCTGGTTAGAGTAGGTACCGAGGCGAGAATTATCGAGTCCGTTTTGACCCTGGTCCACAACCCTGCCGCGTCAGGAATTGAACCCTGGTCCCTGGCCGATTCTCTGCCTGCGGATCTGCCGCCTCTAACCAGTGAGCCACACGCTCTTCAAACCTCTAACTCACAAACTGGGGCCCATTATCAGACACCAGCTCTTCAGGCAAACCTTCTCTGCAAAATACATCTTCTAAAAATTCAATCACAACTTCAGAATTCACGTTCTCTGTTATTCTGATTTTGGGCCAATTCGAAAAATAGTCAATTAACCCAATAGTAAAAGCTTCTTTTTGGTAACAGTACAAAATGGACTGAAAATATCTATCCCTAACATTCTCAATGACCCTGAAACAAACGCAATTGGTAATCATTCAGTTTCACCATGTTTTGCCATTGCTGACATCCCAATATGCCCTTTATGACCAGTCACAAAAACTTTCCTTCTCAATCCAGCAGGTAGCGCAACTTTGTCACCTTGAAACAAACAAAACCCATCATATGTCAACCAATCCTTCTCTTTGAAAAACGCAGTTACCTCTCCACTCAACTTCTACTCTTCTGGCCGACCCCTGGAAAGGTATTCACAAACCAACTTCATTTTATCCACAGTAGAAGCCACTTCACAATCCTCCAGTGCTTCCCCCTCATCCAACTTCAACACCACCGGCAAACGTGACATGACCATTAATTCTTCCTGGCACCTATTCAACTTTAAACTGATAAGATTGATGTTTTGCTGCTAAATGAGCTAATCTAGCAGTCAGACACCATCCTTGTCCTGGAGAACATAAACAAACAAGCAACTTATGGTCTGTTCTCAAAACAAACCACGTTCCCCATAAAAATAGTGTTAAATGATCAGCAGTCCAAGTACATGCTAACAATTCCTTCCCTATTACAGAATAGTTTTTCTCAGACTCTCTTAACATTCTCGAAGCATAAGACGCTACCGACTCTTTAGATTTATCTCTTTACAACAAAACTGCACCCAGACCAAATCCACTCGTATCCACCACAACAATTCATTCTTTACACTCCATACAAATTCATTTTTTTCTTTTGCAAACATTGTAAAAGTTCAATTTTGCTAGCATAGTTATCAATAAACTTCAAATAAAATTTTCTGATGATACAGTACCTCAATATACTCCACCTATTCACATTTAAATTTACATTTCAACTTTTTAAGGGTTAAACCCTTATGTTCCAATCAACAAAGTACATTCCGTAAATTGAATAAATCATCTTCCTAACTCTTACCATAAAGTAAAATATCATCCTGAAATGCAATTTCTCCCTTAATGACTTCTAAAGTCTATTTCATTAAACATTGGAAAACAGATCCTGCACTGGCTTTCTGCAAAAGGCATTCTGCAAAACTGAAACCATGCCTTCAGGAGTTCAAAAATTTGTTAGTTGCCTGGACTTTTCATCCAACTCAACTTGGTGATAGGCACTAGCAAGATCTAAGGTGGAACAAACTTAACTCCAGCCAATGTAAAAACTAACTCTTGCAAATTTGCTAAAGGATGTCTATCTATCCATAGTTTATTTATTTAATTGCGATTTTATATAGCGTGAACATACCCGAAGGTGTCAGACCGCTTTACAAAAGAACCAGTTGCGTTACATAAGGACTTTGGATTACATAAGTTACATAAGAGATACAAACAGAAAAAATTGCAAATGTACAAGTTGTAAAGTCACTCAAGGAAGAGGTACACACAGATAAACTCTAAAATCACATAGGAATGGTAGTAAGTACAAAGGTCTACTACATATACTATTGGTTAAAGTTATATATATACAAAAAGAAAATTCACTCAAGATTACATTTTAACAGCGATTAGGCTTGGACAATTATATATTACATATTTACAGAGCAGGAATTTCTTGCCATGGTTCAGCCAGGTGTTCAGGTGGTGTTGCACTCAAGGGTGGTGGTCTTGGGTCTGGAGGGTTATAGTTCATTGTTAATGCTTCTAAGATCTACACATAATCTAAGCTCACCTGAATGTTTCAAGGAAATTACAACAGATGAAGCCCATGGTGATGACTCAATAGGTTGAATAACCTGTTTGTCACATAAATCTTTCAACAACTCTTTGAGTCTTGCTCTATAAGTAAAAGCTACATTACAAACTTTTGCCCAAATTCTGAAAACTGTTATGGAGTACAGCGCAGCCCCCAAAGAGGTTGCACTGCGTTGCATGACAGAAGAGAGCAAGAAAGTGTCATATTCACATAGATTTAGCACTCTCCTCCCCTCACCCTAGCGCTGGTAATGATTTAAGAAGCAGTGCACCAGGCACACACCTAAGCGTCATAGTGCTAGCTAGGGTGGTGCCTGAGTCTAGCATAGGTTTTGTAAAGGAAGGCTATCCCCCCCTGTACAAAATACTGTGCCTAGACACACTTCGAAGCTTTTCATACTTTGTATCTGCACATTGCAGCACGCATGCAAAGTCAGAAAATAAAAGAGAAATGAAAAAACACCCATGTATCACCCATTTTTTGCCCCCTTGACGCAAAGTAATGCAAAGCTGATTAATATGCCTCAACTAACATGGCCACCGTGGTTTCTTTAAACTTCTTTCCTTTTGTACCAATTTGCTCGCTATAAGGATTATTCATTATTACAGAGTTGAAGAGATAACATTACATGCCAATCACTTGAAACAAGTTAATATGCTGTTTTCAATCGATGTGGCTGTTGGAGTTCACATTTAATATTCTTTTCATACTCTGTTAATATGGCGGGCTATTTCTGTTGAGTAGGTCCGTTTTTAGTTTTGATCAGCACAGGTGTTTTAACTTACATGGCTATAAAAACGGGCGATATTCAAGTGCTCACATCGAGCACGGAAGCTTCAATTGTTGCTGGCCACCCTGCCTACTAATCATATGTTTCACCACATTCAGGCTTTGATAATAATTTATTTTTCTTAAGCTAGCTAGGACAAGCATCGTTTAACTTTACTCTGTTTTTTGTATTGCAGTTATCGTCTGCATTATTTTCATGGCGATAAGGTACCATTTTATTTTTGGTTTATATTAATGCTCTATAGGACATGAGGTCAGAATGTGCTCTTTGTTACGAGGCGTGTGGTCGATTAAATAAGGACCTCACACATGCGCTTTGGCCACTATAATCGAGCTGGTTTGCTTTTGAGACAAATCTTGTTGGTTACAAATGATGCTTTCACCCACTTGTCGAGAATCTTTTTGTTTCTTTTTTCTGCCTGGCGATATTCTGCAGGCTTTTATTATTGGTTTAATGAATATGTTTTACTGGCCAATTTGATTTTTTGGTCCATTTCCCCCCCCCCTGTTTTTTCCCCATTATGATTGTTATGATAACAACAAGGGGTAGCCATGATTAATGCTGATAGCACGATAAGCTTATATATTCATGCACCAACTTTAAACCTTGAGCAATTTTTAGATGAGACAACAATGTAGAGAACCTTAAATTGTAGGCAATGATAATGAAGCGTCTCAACACAATGAGGCAATGGTTAAGATATGATATGAAGGGATTGCCATGAAATGTGTTGTTACAAATTGGCAATTTTGCCCATTGTTTTTTTGTGGTATGTGAGTTTATTTGACTCTCATATCATTAATTTAATTTGGTTATCAACGTTGAAAAAGTGATATTTTGGTGGGGTCTTTATTTGCACATTAATGACCCTTTTCTGACTGAGGACCAAAACCAAACTTTTTAAATCACTTTAAAGGCTAAATTATGTGATATGTTTCATAACTTGTTTCCCTCTGCAGATGACTATCCTGACATTATTTATTTGTGTCCCAAAGTGCGCCAAAAGAACCGATGGATGAAAAGCTGGTGCAGTACACTGACAGCATGTAGTATCAAAACTTGTATACAAGAGAGCATTGACAACACCGCGTCTTAGTCATACTTCTCAAGTTCAGCTGCGGGATTCCAATCACTTGTTACCATCGCCCCATGAGTCGCGGACACGCATTCAGACCACTCACATGACCCATCACAATCAACCGGGCGCATTGCAGTATCGCCGTTGCACTTACTTGAAGGTTGTTGCCGGAATGGGCCGTCAATACCGATACTACATGCTGTCAGTGTACTGCACCAGCTTTTCATCCATCGGTTCTTTGGCGCACTTTGCTTGGCACTCCGTGGGGGCTGGGAGCATCCCAGGGTTCTCGCCGGTTCCTTTTTCACCGTGACGGCAGACCGGGTTTGCCCTAGACTCGACTCGTGGTGTGGGCGACTGCGTTGCGGGGCCTTTATTCTGTGGCCACGCATCTCTGGCTGGCAGATACCTTGTCTGGGTTGGCATTCACGATCCATACGCCTCTGGTGTGACTCCTTTTAAGTTTGCCTCATGGTGCTTCTTTATTTTCTCATTATCCCTCCTGTTTCATGACTCATATTACTGCAGCTCATATGACGGGATCGCACACGGGCGATATTGTTTTACGTGTGCTGATACTACATGTCGGGCCAGTTGCCCTCCGTGTTTTATTTTGTTTTCCATTTAACATTTTGTTTCTCATTAGGACACCAGAATCTTGGTGTCCCGGTGGCGCCACGGCCACGGATAGGAGCAGGGATTCACACCACAATAGGTGAGTGCCCTATTACTCCTCAATGAAGAAACCTGTTGTCACTTCATAATTACTTCCTCATAGGGAGTACAACACTTCCAGTCTTCTGTTTTATGTAGCTTGTTTTTACATTCACTCTTGGAGGAGAATACCTACTCACTGTATAGGATATTTTGACACTTGGTGACAATGGACGTATACTTGTGCCATTTGGTCAAGGGGGTAATCACTACTATGTGAGATCTACCTGTACAGTACTAATTTTAATCACTGCCTATGCTTGGGTTGCCTTCCTAAAAACTTTCCTTTTTTTCTTAGGTCCCCTTAGACATATGGCGAGATCGTTTTCCATATAACGTGTGGCAGGTAACATTTGTACTCACCACGTTGTGTAGATTAATGACAGTTCAGTAGGTCCTGAAGAATTGCCACGGATCATTAGGACCACCGGGCAAGAAACATGTTGACCACCACAGAAGAGCATAGCCAAGCTGAATCATAATATCAGCCAGCTGCCACTCTGTTTTCATTTTTAATCAGGTGGAGAGCCACTCCTAATAAAATTCTATTTTTGGACTTTCCAACTTGTTTTAACCACACACTTGCATTCACATCTACACCACTAGGTCCCTCTCACACACACTGCATCATACGGCCAGGAACTAAAGATCTCCGCTAAAGAGCCCCTTTTAAGGGTGCCCGTCGGGCATTGCAGCGCCGGCCCGACGAGGAGCAGGTCCATATGATGAAGCATGACACCTAGCTTGCTGGGTGTGTAAGGACCCTAGTTCCGAAAAGAGGAATTCCTCTTTCTCACGGTCTCTTCTCCACACCTTCACTCCCCCGTTTCTCTGAGGAACTGCATACTCTTTCTTTTTGATATCCTTAATGCAGGGTCGCATTTTTTTCATGCTTCCTGCATTGCATTTAGGGAATAGCAAATTGTGATTCCCTAAATGCATTTGCAAAATAGGTAATTGCAAAAATTGTGATTCCCTATTTTACAATTTGCTTTGGGCTTGATGCATCACAAATGGCAAAATACCGGTCGCAAACGGGCCGATTCACAGAATCGGCTGGTTTGCGACAAGTATTTTGCTTGATGCATGTGCTCCTTACTGATTATACTATACCAAGGACACACATCCACATCTTTTCCATTGATTTATATCAGATATGTAAGAAACCTATTGACATCTCCATCTCTAACACAAAGTTTTGCGTTAGAATTAAGACATATGTAAACAATCAGGTTGGAGGGAGATAGAAGGACACGAGATCCATTCACCTTCCAGTCAATATTCTTTAATCAAAAATAGAATTGATCACTTGTACCTGTTATCCAGGGTTAAGTGGTTCTTTAACTGTTCATTAAAAAACCCTCATTCACGTTTAGGTGGTTCAATTGGCGGTATATCTTGATTCTCCGCCTTAGAGACGTGACAGCATCATCATCGGGTTTTCTGTATGCTTCCTCCACCCGGAGGGAACCACTGGATATTAACAGTAGTGACCAGAAATGAAAAGATAAAAATTGCAAAAATAGAATAGAGTGCTCGTGTGCAGTGAAGGAAATTACGTATGTTTAAAAATAAGGGTTTCCTCAAGTAACCTAGACTGTAGTATTTATTATTGTCCGGTACACGGGAAAGGGATAAAAAATAGGGACGTTGTGCAGAGCGGGTAAATCATGCACCCACTGCACAATCAATCCAAAAGGTGGGTCGACATGTTTCAGCCTCTTATTCGCCCCGCACGGTCATTGAGGCTTTCATCAGGACCTTAGAAGTGTTCGTGATACGAGAGTGATTATTCCTAGTTAGGAGTGAAAAGAAGGAGTTCAGGTATTCATTGGTTGTGCTCCTGAGTCAGGGTTATTACCTGTGAGGGGAGGGGGGGGAGGGGAAAAGGAAACACAGAAGGAAGGGTAAAGCATTGTAGTTACATAAATTGTTAAAAACCGATGGTAAATCCTGCTGAACTAAAGCAAGAAAAAATGGCAAATCTTATCGATACAGTAAAAAATGCAAGTGATGTTCGGACCCGCAGCTAGGCATCAAAGCAAACAATAAGACACAAGCAAGTATAAATGGCAGATCTTTTGTAGATATCTGTATACATGTACTGATATTTACATTTGCATAGGTAAAAATCTCAGTGCGGCAAATCTTAACGATACAGTAAAAAATGTAAGTGATGTTCGGACCCGCAGCTAGGCATCAAAGCAAACAATAGGACACAAGCAAGTATAAATGGCAGATCTTTTGTAGATATCTGTATACATGTACTGATATTTTCATTTGCATAGTTAAAAATCTCAGTGCGCCATGCAAAATGACAACCATTCTTTCATTGCTCCGGAAATCATTCGTAAATAATTAGACATGATAATAAATGGCTCTTAAGTAAAGGGTTAAACGTGTTTATTAGTATGAAGTGCTATTGCTGAAGTTCTAGCGAACCCCTGTTGTTTCTAAGAAAGTGTGATTTGCTCAGTAAGGTTGTCATCATGCCCCAGTCAATTCAATTAAGTGACTATAGCCATATCACAAAAGGTGTGGTTCATTAAAGTGGCGTGATTGGTAAAGCAGGATATTAAAGGTTGGCGATGTAGCGCGTTATAAAACCGGCTACGTGGTTGTCTCTTTCAGGACTCTGTATTTGTGAGGAGTATTAGTAGGAGGGAAAGTGGTAGGGGAGGACGCGTCGCTCGTATACCTTTTGTTGTTTCTATTTGAAACTCCAGTTGTGAGGTACGGACGCGATTCAGCTGTTACGAGAAGGGGAGGGTTTTGGGGGTAGGGAAGAGAGGAGAACAACGAGACAGAGTTCAGTTTCAAAATTGCAATGCAGAAGTAACGTTACGTGTTTTCTTCCCGCTGCTCCTCTATCGAGTCTTCCTACCGAATTTTCACTGGTGCACGACTTGTGCTGACGCTGTCTTCCTGTTTTCGAAGGACGTGCCGGTTCGGCTGTTTTGTTACCGGAAAGTGTGGAGTGAAGAAAGACTATCTACTGGCGATAGATATTACGTTTTGAGCAATTGAATGAGAACTGTTGTTAATTGTTTCCATTACTTTTTATATTTGCAAAGAATTTAAATAAAGAGTTAAAGCAAATATATGAAGAAATGTAAAAAAGAGGAAAAAATCGCTCTGTGTTTGTTGTAATGGACTTGAACTGTAATTAAGAAGTATTTGTCTTCATGTAGATTTACAATACATTGAGCCAGGGGATATCATAATTTAAACCAATTAGGTTTGTTTTCAAGCAGTGCACCCATCTTTGTTCTTTCTCGAACAGCTGTTTCTCGGCATTTGGCGATCTTGAAATCATAGTCTCTAGAACGATCCATTTAAGATCATCAAGAGTGTGCGGGTGGTCAATGAAATGACTACTCATCTTGGTGGTACTTCGTTTACATTTGACGTTGCTACTGTGTTCACAGATTCGCTGCTTAATTTTGCGACACGTCATCCCAATGTATCTGAGTTTGCAGGGACAAGTAATCATGTAAATAACATGCGTTGTGTTGCAGTTAGTGTGTTGTCTCATCGTCCAGTTAAAGTTGGGTGTCAGTTCGATAGATTTTGTAATTTTTGTGAGATGACATACAGAGCAATGGCCGCAAGGTAAGTGACCTGCCACCGGTGGTAGTCCCCATAAGGTGTTTATAGTTGGATTCGCCTTCTGTTCCAATGGTCTAGTATGGACTAACATGTCCTTAAAATTTCTTGTTCTTCTGTTCGCAAAGAGGGGTTTGGGCCAGTCCAAATTTCCTGATGTCAATATGCGCCAGTTTGTATTAATGATTTTTTTGACCGTGTTGCTGGCTGTATTGTATGTTGTGACACATGTAAGTTGGTCCGGCGGTTGAGCTTTAGGTGTTGTTTCAAGAAGGCTCTCCCTGGGTTGATTTCTCGCTCTTTTTTAACATTTGTTTACAATTTTAGTAGGGTAGTCACGTTTTGACAGTTTCATGCACAAATCTTGTGCTTGCTCCTTGTATTCTTTTAGTTCGCTACAGTTCCTCTTGAGGCGCAAAAATTTGCTGTATGGTAGGTTTTCTCTGAGGGGACGTGGATGGAAACTATTGAAGGAAAGGAGACTATTTTTGGTGGTAGGTTTGAAGAAAGTCTTAGTCTTAATTGTGTTGTTGGTGACATAGATGTAGAGATCAAGAAAGTCTAGATGGTCTTTGTCCATATTTATAGTGAACTTCAGGCATTGATCTCGTGTGTTTATCCACTCATGAAAACTTAGTAGACTTTCTTCTGATCCTTCCCAGAACATGATGATGTCGTCTATGTATCGTTTCCAGAAGTGTATTTTTGGAAGGAATGGATTGGTGTCATTCTGAATGTGTTTTCTCTTGAAGTCACTCACGTAGAGGCCCGCCACGCTCGGCGCGAAGGTACTCCCCATGGAAGTACCGTGGCATTGATGGTACAGTGTGCCATTATATTCGAAATAATTCTCCGTAAGAGCCAACCTGCAACATTCCAAGACAAAATGTCTTGGTGTATGGTGTGGCCAATTTTGCTTGAATAGTAGGTCTTCAAGAGTGCTCAAGGTTTCTTGCTGAGGCAGGCTCGTATATAGACTCTCAACATCTAGAGAGACCAAAATCATAGATTCACTGTGAAAAATTTGATCTTGTAGAAGATTGAGTAGATACCGTGTATCTTTAAGATAAGTAGGAGTTCTTTGTACCATCGGTTTTAGGTACTGATCTGCAAATTGGGAAAGAGGTTCAAGGAGTGAACCTATTCCAGATACAATTGGGCATCCTGGGGGTGGTCGTTGATTTTTGTGTACCTTTGGAAGGGAGTAGAAATAGGGTATCCGTGGGCAGTCTATCCTGAGGAAGGAGGCTTCATTCTTAGAGATCCAGTTGTTGGTCTCTGCTTCCTCTACCATGAGGTTGATGGTCCTCTTTAGTCTTGGAGTTGGGTCTGCGGTCAGGATTTCGTAGAATTTGTCATCTGATAGTAACCTGAGACATTGATCGTTATAGTCTTCATTGTTTAGGATCACTATGCCTCCGCCCTTGTCAGCGGGTTTGATAGTGCAAGCATGGAGCAGACCCTAGGCGCATTGCTGGGATCAAGTGAATGCCATACCTCACTACGTAATCTGGACAAACAGCGCTTAGAGACCCCGGTGGTTATAACGCGCTATATAAGTTAAATAAATAAATAAATAAATAAATAGTGATCTCATTGTGTAATCTTAGTTCTTCCAGGGCTTTCTTTTCACTGGTGGAGATGTTGATGAAAGGTTTTATTGTTCGTTTGTCAATCTCATTAATTTCTCTCATGATCGCTTGTTCGAATGTGAGGATCTCTATTGGAATCTGGTGGTTCATCTGGCAAAAAGTTGACTTAGGTCTTAAATTGGTATCGCCACGATTTGGACTATCGTCTGTATTTTGAAAAAATGCCTTCAGCTTGAGAGTCCTACAAAATTGTGCGACTTCGCACTGTAGTTTGAAGAGGTCTAATGGTGGGGTAGGTACATAGCCTAGTCCTTTATTAAGAACATCTTCTTGATCTTTTGAAAGTACAACCGTAGAGAGATTAAAAATTAGCGAGTCGTGCTGGTACTTGGTTTTTCTTTCGTAGCGTTGGACATGCTTCTCGTTAGTATTTGTCTCTCTTGGTCTGTCCACGTCACGTTCCTCCTCCTCCCTCGTTGGTTGGTACGGCCTCTCCCTAAAAAAGTCGGCTGATGTGCGTACGGTCCCATGTGGGGACCTAATTGTGGTGGTGCCGTTGGGTAGGGATTGATCCATCCTGGATAGTTGGGAGTAAAAGGATGGAAGAGTGGGGGTGGTGGTTGTCCTCCATAATTCGGATTCCGCCATACGTTTGGTCTTCGTCGTTGTTGGCATCTGTTATGGCCCCTATATCTCCGTTGTTGTGTGTTGTCAGCATTGCTCCAGTCTGAGTTATTTGAGGAGTTTCCACTGGAGTCAATATCAGTTGGCATGTCTGGTACCTCGTAATCGTCTCTACTGTAGGGGTGCATTTTCTCCATGGAGAATTTCTTAAGGTCCTTACTCAATTTCTGAATTTTGCTCTGTGTCAAATATTCCTTTGTCTCATTCATTTCGTGGTTAATCTCTTCCAATCTTGTCTTGAAAACTGTGATATGTACCATGTTTTTTAATTTTGTTTCACTTAATTGAATCTTGATTGTTAGTGCCTCTGTTAGTCTGGTTGCAGTTTTTATTATGAGGACTAGGTAGTCCCTTGTGCATTTCCAGGAAATGGCTGACCAGTCTTTCCTAAATGCAAGATCTTTTAAGAAAATTCTCGGTGCATTGTGGACCCATAGTCCTCTTGGTGCTGCATTGCCACGGAGGTATTCCGTCATGATAACGCCATGAATGGCCGTCTTAACTTGCTCTTTTTTATCTTCAGATAATTGGTCCCAATCATCGTTCTGTGCCAAGGTTTGTATCAGTTCACCATCTTGCAGAAGGGAAGGGAGGGAGAGAATTGCATTGATCTCATCGGCGGAATAACTTAAGCCTAAGTTTTCCGCCATTTCAACGAAACAGAAGGAGTGGCAGGACAAGTACTGACGTTGCTTCTGTGTTCAGGGAACCCTCGGTTGGATTTTTGAGGGGACTTTATTTTCAAGAGAAATTTTTTGCAAGGCTCCCACAGCTGTGCGCTGCTAAATACGTAAACAATCAGGTTGGAGGGAGATAGAAGGAGACGAGATCCATTCACCTTCCAGTCAATATTCTTTAATCAGTCTTTCTTCACTCCACACTTTCCGGTTACAAAACAGCCGAACCGGCCTGTCCTTCGAAAACAGGAAGACAGCGTCAGCACAAGTCGTGCACCAGTGAAAATTCGGTAGGAAGACTCGATAGAGAAGCAGCGGGAAGAGGACATGTAACGTTACTTCTGCATTGCAATTTTGAAACTGAACTCTGTCTCGTTGTTCTCCTCTCTTCCCTACCCCCAAAACCCTCCCCTTCTCGTAACAGCTCAATCGCGTCCGTACCTCACAACTGGAGTTTCAAATAGAAACAACGAAAGGTATACGAGCGACGCGTCCTCCCCTACCACTTTCCCTCCTACTAATACTCCTCACAAATACGGAGTCCTGAAAGAGACAACCAAGTAGCCGGTTTTATAACGCGCTACATCGCCAACCTTTAATATCCTGCTTTACCAATCACGCCACTTTAATGAACCACACCTTTTGTGATATGGCTATAGTCACTTAATTGAATTGACTGGGGCATGATGACGACCTTACTGAGCAAATCACACTTTCTTAGAAACAACAGGGGTTCGCTAGAACTTCATCAATAGCACTTCATACTAATAAACACGTTTAACCCTTTACTTAAGAGCCATTTATTATCATGTCTAATTATTTACGAATGATTTCCGGAGCAATGAAAGAATGGTTGTCATTTTGCATGGCGCACTGAGATTTTTACCTATGCAAATGAAAATATCAGTACATGTATACAGATATCTACAAAATATCTGCCATTTATACTTGCTTGTGTCCTATTGTTTGCTTTAATGCCTAGCTGCGGGTCCGAACATCACTTACATTTTTTACTGTATCGTTAAGATTTGCCGCACTGAGATTTTTACCTATGCAAATGTAAATATCAGTACATGTATACAGATATCTACAAAAGATCTGCCATTTATACTTGCTTGTGTCTTATTGTTTGCTTTGATGCCTAGCTGCGGGTCCGAACATCACTTGCATTTTTTACTGTATCGATAAGATTTGCCATTTTTTCTTGCTTTAGTTCAGGAGGATTTACCATCGGTTTTTAACAATTTATGTAACTACAATGCTTTACCCTTCCTTCTGTGTTTCCTTTTCCCCTCCCCCCCTCACAGGTAACAACCCTGACTCAGAAGCTCAACCAATGAATACCTGAACTCCTTCTTTTCACTCCTAACTAGGAATAATCACTCTCGTATCACGAACACTTCTAAGGTCCTGATGAAAGCCTCAATGACCCTGCGGGGCGAATAAGAGGCTGAAACATGTCGACCCACCTTTTGGATTGATTGTGCAGTGGGTGCATGGTATACCCGCTCTGCATAACATCCCTATTTTGTATCCCTTTCCCGTGTACCGGACAATAATAAATACTACAGTCTAGGTTACTTGAGGAAACCCTTATTTTTAAACATACGTAATTTCCTTCACTGCACACGAGCACTCTATTCTATTTTTGCAATTTTTATCTTTTCATTGTTGGTCACTACTGGTAATATCCAGTGGTTCCCTCCGGGTGGAGGAAGCATACAGAAAACTCGATGATGATGCTGTCACGTCTCTAAGGCGGAGAATCAAGATATACCGCCAATTGAACCACCTAAACGTGAATGAGGGTTTTTTAATGAACAGTTAAAGAACCACTTAACCCTGGATAACAGGTACAAGTGATCCATTCTATTTTTGATTAAAGGTTAGAATTAAGACATTCATCATCAGTTAACATTCGCTCCAGTCTTGCTTCTGCAAGTGCATCTAAAATGTCCTTTGTTCCTGCAGCAATTACAAGTTTTGTCAAGTGCAGGACATCGCTTAAAAGTTCTAAGATGACACCCACTACCACATCTATAACAATGATTGGAATTTTGTTTCCTATTAGGTATATCTTTTTTTACTCTGATCTTTTGTTTAAATCTCTCCAACTGCTCAATACCTTTGGCAATGCTTATAGTTGCATTAAGTATCATTTTTGTTCCTACCCAAAGTCTTGCTTGCACCTTTTTGCTCTTAGATTTCATCATGACCTGATCTCTCAAAACTTGGTCATATGTATTTGTTTCAAATTCACATGATACTGGTAATGCTCTAAAAGCTGACACATACTCTTTAATGCTCTCATCCATCCTCACTTTGTGCTTTTGAATACAACTTAAACATTTCCATTGCAGTTTTGAGTTTTTTCCCTTATATATTACTAAGTTGTTTTACGGAGTTCTCAAAAACATTAACATTGCCTTCATTTTCCAAAGGAGTTAAGTACTTGAATTCTTTGAGACTTACATTTCCTAAAGTATTTTCCAAGAGAGCAAGTTTCCTTTGTGATGAACAATAATCTCCTTTCAGAACATAATCTAAAAATGCAGGTTACCAAATGATCCAGTCCAGTCTATATGCGGCTCGCCTTTAGTTTGCAAAAATATAGATGGTGGTGCAATACTGGCCATATGAAAAAAACAAAATATACCAAAATAATTAGAAATATATATTTTAGCATTTTTGATAACCGTGAAATAATTTACCCATAAATGTCACATTAGATTTCCCTCCAACAAGGTGTGCAAATCACAGCTCTGTTTACACAGTACTTCAAATTTCGAGGAACTAAACATAAATTTACGAATAATAATAGTACAGGTGTGCAGATCACTGCATGATGCCTGCACAGGACATTTATAAAATGATAAATTGCTATACACTTATTTTCAAAAGGTGTGCGAATCACTGGTATCTCTGCACCATTCAAATATGGTCACCAAAAAAACGCAGATGAACACTGGTGGTTAACACCACTTCCTGACACGCCAACATGCACACTACCCCTCCTACGCTGACAAAGAACAACATCTTCTTTTTATGTACCAGTTCAATTTAGTTATGCACCGGCTTCCCTGAGGCTTGCGGCTCCCAAAATATAAAAGGACACATCCAAGGCCCTGTTGCCTTGTACCACGTACCGCTACAACGATGTGACACCAACTGGACGGCTTCGCCAGCAACTTGAAGAACGCATCAAATGTTTCCATGCTCGTCGCCAATTTGGAAAGATCACAGGCACCGGATTTCAAGGTAAGAATAATTTATTTCTAATAACATTCAGGAGCAGTCACTGATCAACCACCCCAAAGCCTCGTCCACTCCAGCTGTACACTCGACTCTCCACTTAGAGTGCGGGGTTCTATAAAATCTCCAACAACCGGTGTGTGGTGAAGATTTTTCTTACAACCATCTTGCCAGCATCTTGTTGGCCAATGCGAGCGAGAAAATTAAAGCCTCCCGGAGAGATATCTCAATGCGGGCGGATGCGGCAGATTGCTACTGCTTGCATTGAGAAAGCTGCCTCTCAAGCAGAAAATCTACTAGAGTGGCCAAAAGAAGTAGTACCATTTACGCTGAATTTACAGCATGGGACAAACTCACGGTGCTAAAAATCAGCTCAAGCAGTGTGATTTACGAAATTCCGCAGCTCGCTGAACTCCATGGTATCCACCTGAGTTTCTATGTAACTCTGAGAAATTCTGCGGAGTGAAACTCCACGAGTTCTGCCCACCTCTACTCTTTAAAATCTCCCCCAACAGTCTACTCAAAGTTACCCCACATTCTAGGTCATCCCAAGAATACAACAATGCATGTCTTGCATGCTGTGAAACTACAATTATTGTTGCAAATCTCAAATCACAAAGGTGACATAGGAATTGTGGCGCTCCTTTCTATTTTCTACCTTTGTAATTGTAATGCTATGAAAAATAGCTTCTTTGTCACATGTCGAGCAATACATCTTTAGGCAGAATCCTTTGTATTTGCTAAAGTCATTTTTTATGTTCTTTAAATGTTCCCATTATGTCTCCACAAAGACCACAATTGTATTTTTTGTTGGGATATGTCCAATACATGATTTTCTTGTTTAAGTCACTTTTCTTTTCACTAGGTTTGTCAGTGACCTCATTAACATCTGGCAGTTTTTCCACTCTTAATGTGTCTGTTACTCTTGCAACTGAAGATGCTACAATTTTGATGCTTTCACTAAGGTCAATCTTTTCCTTATTTTCGATAAGTATGATGGGTGAACAAAGTGACAAAGTATGATTCAATTCATTTTTGCTCACTGTGGTACTATAACTACGTGTCAAGTTCACAAAATTGATAAGGAGGTTAATGATGTGTGGAAAAGATAGCACCTACTTTTGACATCTTAACAGTTTTTTGTAATCCAATAACTACCCCATCAGGAATTGGGATCATTAGCTGAACCATTTTTCTCTATCATGCTCATGGCCATGAAAAATACCTTGTTGGGACTATCTCTATAGATGTCTCCTCAAAGAGATTAGTGGTATAGAGATAGTTACCAGTGGGACCATTTGGAGGTAAAGGCCACTACGACTGAGAAGAGATTTAGAGAGTCATAGTTACTCACGCTGTGTAAAAGTGATTCATTGAATTTCTCCACTTTGTCATTCACAGCACGGGGCAGAGTCAGCAACTAGGCACTGACTGAGTCAAAACGCCTGTCCTGTGCCCCAGGCAGGGGTTATGGGGAGAGGCAACCATTGCATCTGGGGCAATCCACAGGAAGTGTTTGGCTCATGCTCAGACTCGCTGTCTCCCCAAAGGGTGATCCCTTGTCCAGCCACAGCGCACGCTTAGATCAGTTTCATACCATAGCCCAACTGACAGTGCCCTTAGAGCTAATGCTTATCATGACGTTACCGATCTGACTTGCCGACTTAACTTACCTACATTGTTTCAACATGCCAGAGGCTATTCACCTTGCAGACCTGCTGAGGATATGGGTAGGGCTGGGTGCGAGATTTACACCATTTCCCCTGAATTTTTAAGGATCGCCAGAGCTGTAGGTGGGACAGTAATGCTTTCCAAGACTCGTGACCATCTCTCAGGGTGACCCACTTCCAGGGCGCTCTGCCCTTTAACTAAGTACTCTCACTGAGGCCCCTTCCGGCTCCTCCGGAATGGTTTTTGTTATCACACCTGAACACCACAAGGGCACCAATCTCCACCACTCTGGGTTCGAGGATCTGAACTCTACTTCCTTTTGATTGGCCGGGGGGTATGGTTACCATCACCCATCCCTTCCGAAAGGTGCTTGCCCATCTCTTAGAACTGACTGATCCATGTTCAACTGCTGTTCACATGGAACCCTTCTTCACTTCAGCGTTCAAAGTTCTTTATTTGAATATTTTCTACAATAACACCAAGATCTGCTCCTGTGGTGACTCCACCCAGGCCCTTGCTCAGGGCTTAGCACCTGAGGATCTCAGTGCTGGTGACAGGCGGCTATGGGCCCGACGCTCCGGCTCCATCCACTTTCAGCTTATTAGTTGATTTAGTAGATGAACTGTTACACACTGCTTCATGGATTCCGACTTTCATGGCCACCATCCTACTGTCTTTATCAGCCAACACATTTTCTGGTGTCTGATGTGCATCAGACACTTTCACTCAGTGTTCAGCTCATCCCGCAGTGCCAGTTCTGCTGACCAAAAGTGGCCCACTAAGAAACTCGCATTTGATGCCCAGGTCCATATCAGCGAGCTGGGCTTCTTACTCATTTAAAGTTTGAGAATAGATTGAAAACCTTTTGGCCCCAAGTTCTCTAATCATTTGCTTTGCCAGATAAAATTTGGGTTTCTGAGCAGCAGCTACCTCTTGAGGGAAATTGCAGAAGGAACCGACTACTAGATAATTCAATTAGTCTTTCACCCCTATGCTAGGTCAGATGACTGATTTGCATGCAAGGGCCTCTACAGACCTCTACCAAAAGGTTCTCTGGCTTCCCCCTGCCCAGGCATAGTTTTTTTTTTTTATGACTTTTATTGAAAGTTCTGACAATTCTATACAGCAGTAATTACATCCATTCCTTTCCCTTGGGTTACAGTTCAGTGAGGGATCAGACATTACACAGTATCCAACATCACATATTGAAACATCTCGCACAGTACATCAATATCGTTCTCAACAATAAAGCATTTGGTTTAGTGCTTCGATTTAAGTAAGTCCGGATGCTCACGCAAATATCTTGTCAGAGGTTCCCAAATGTCCGAGGGCTTAGAGTTGGTTGGCAGTTCTTCTCCATATAGCAAAAGATTGTCCCTACAATAGAGAGCATCTAAAATCCAGCTTGTGAGAGTAGGGGATGTCTTACTATCCCAGTGCATCGCAACTCTGCGTTTTGCAAGCAACAACATAATGGCTATCAGCTTCTTTTTTTTGGATCGTGCTTGTATGTTAACGCCCAATAGAGAGAGTCGGGACACGCATGGTAGTGTACCCGGCACCAGCATTCCCAAATGGCAGGTCACATCTTCCCAAAATTTCTGTATCTTATTACAATCCCATGGAAGGTGGATAAAGTCGGCTTGGTCAGTTCCGCATCTTTTGCAGTGTGGATTATCGCGTAGTCCATACTGACACAGTTTTGCTGGGGTGTGATATGTTTGATGTAGGTATTTGAAATGGATGATGCGGAGATTTCCGTTAGGTGTGAGCAATGTAGTGAGTGTGCAACATGAGACCCAGTCTTCATCCGTTAGCGGAGTATCTAATAATTTATTCCATTTCTCACGTGCTTTGTAAGTATCGGCGCCTATTTCCGTTTGCACCATTTTATACAGTCGTGAGATCATGTTGGAGTGCGTGGTTGCAGCTATCAGTGTTTGTAGTGGTTGAAGGCTAAGGGGTTCCATGGGGAAGGAAGAATATAATTCCCTTATAGCCGCTCTGAGCCTATGATAAATGAATCTAAAGAGTAGAGATTGGTTTTGTACATACGACAGATCGTCAGAGGTAATAAAAGTTCCGTTAGGATATAGATCACCCATCTGCGTTATTCCTACCTGCTCCAGCAACCTCATACTATTTTGTTCTTGTGTGACAGATATAGCTGGGTGATGTACTAGCGGCAGGTTCGGAGTGTATAAAGGAGTCTTGTTCGCTAATTGACTGATACGTTGCCATGCTTGCGACGTTGTGCGTATCGTATTGATTTCCTGTGTTGTCAGGTGAGGTCATGTATGCGGCAGTATTTGGTGTAGTGGTATCGGATCCGCGTCGCCATCTTCCACCGCTAGGTGTGGAATGTATTTTACTGGATGATACCAGTAGTAGGCGTATTGTGCCTGGGCACATAGATAATATAAATAAATGTCAGGGACTGTAAAGCCACCAGCGGTCTATGGGAGTGTCATGGTTTTCAAACTGATTTGAGCCTGCTTTCCAGCCCATATTAATTTAACAAAGGCCGCACGTATTCTATTAAAGATTGGAGTGGCTGGCGGTATTGGTATATTAACAAATAAATATAGCAATTTGGGCAATAACACCATTTTTATTAACGATATTCGATCTGCTAATGAAAGAGGGAGAGTAATCCACCTATTTATCTGCGCCTCCATGCGATCCATCACCACACCATAATTGGATCGGAGTACTATTTCCACCTCCCGGTGGATCCAGACTCCGAGATATTTAATTGGATCTTCCTGCCACATGAGGGAAAATTCTAGATTTGGTGCTTTTGTATTTACTGTCAACGGTATTACTGCTGACTTGTCCCAATTAATTTGCAATCCCGAGTGCCTTCCAAATGTTATATATTCTCGCAGAAGCGGTGACAAATTATCTTCAGGGTTCCGTAAATATAATACCATATCGTCAGCATATAGTGATCTGCTAATTGGCCTAAGTCGGAACCGTAATGCCGTGTGTGCATAGTTCTGCCGTATTTTACAAGCTAATGGCTCCAGTGCTATAGCGAAAAGCAGTGGGGACAACGGACAGCCCTGTCTGGTGCCACGTTGTATGGATATTGCGTCTGATATGTGTCTGCTTACCTCAACGCGGGCAGTAGGCTTAGTATAGAGAAGGGTGATCCAGTTGATCAACCTAGGTGGTAAGCCTATTCTATTTAAAATCGCAAACATATAGGGCCATTCGACGGAATCAAATGCCTTGGCTGCGTCTAGTAGGATGGCCACTGCTTGTAACTCTGGATTCAGTTGATGCAGCAAGGCAAATATGGTGCGCAGCTTATGTGCAGTCGATCGCTCTGGAATAAATCCTGATTGATCAGGTAAGACTATCGTGGACATAAATGGTTGCAACCTTGTAGCGATAATTTTGGTCAGTATCTTAACGCCGGTATTTATTAGTGAAAGGGGCCTGTATGATTCCGCTTTATCCGAGTTTTTGTCTGGTTTCAATAAAGCTACTAGCCTCTCGCAGTGTCGGAGGAAGGATTTTATTGTTATAAGCCTCATCGTACATTTCAAGCATATGTGGGACCAGTAGATCTGAATATGCTTTATAAAATTCTCCAGTGTAGCCATCTGGGCCAGGTGATTTGCCATTGGGCAATGACTTTATAGCGAGCTGTACTTCCGCCTCCATCACAGGTAGGGCTAGGTGTTCGCGGTGTGAATCTGAAAACCACACCAGCGCAATGTCTTCGACATATTGTAGTATTTCGGACTCCGGTACCGTATGTTGTGTGCTGTAAAAATCCCTATAAGTGTCCACAAATATTGACAATATACCTTGGGTGTCGCAGTGTATCTGTCCATTTCGGTCCTCTAGTCGTGTGACAGTGTGTTGTTTATGTTCAATGCGTATTTTTTGTGCCAACATTCGGCCTGGCCTACCACTTTCGCCTATCTTACGCGCAGTATAACGATGGCCAATGTATTTTATTTCATCTTCTGCGAGTTCATTGTACCTGCTTATCTCCTCGCGTAAGCTACCCAATGCTAGTGCAGTGTGTGTGTTCATATTCGGCCTCCAATACCTTTATTCTACCCTCGCAGTTCTTCAGTTGGGTTCTTATGTCCTTTAATATACCAGCATTTGTGCTGATGCAGACGCCTCGCAGCGTCGCCTTGAATGCCTCCCAGAGCACCCCAGCGCTATCCACTGAGTGCCTATTATCTGCAAAGTAGTCTTCTATCGCCTGATAGATCACTTCTTTGTAAATGGGATCCATCAGTGCCACTGCATTAAAGCGCCATACAAATGGTGGGGCTGCGTATGTTGGAATCAATAGGGCTAAGAGGACCGGTTTATGATCTGATAGGGTCTTGGGAAGGTGTTGCACGTCCTTTGTCCATGTGGAAGCGTGCTCGGTAATGAGCCAGTAGTCCAATCTGGACCAACTGTTATGTACTGTTGATGAGTGTGTACTCTCTAATGTAGTGGGGTAGCTCACACGCCAGATGCCACGCAAACAAAACTCCGTCATTCCATTTGTCAAGACAGATACTGCACGTTTGTGATATTCCGTAGTGTTTTGAGATCTGTCCTTACTAGTATCCATTGTAACGTTTAAGTCACCCCCCCACATCAGCTCCAGCGGTGGTAAGGTTCGCAGAGCAGTAAATAGTTTCTGAAAAAAATCATGATCGTCCGTGTTCGGACCGTACATGTTAATGATACCGACCTTGGTGCCCCGTAGTGTTCCTGTAATTGTGACAAACCTCCCCAGCGGATCAGTAAGCATTTGATCTAATATAAAATTGGTGCCCCTACGTATAAGGGTTGATACACCCCGGGCGTATGATGAGTAAGTTGCCGACACTGAAGCCCAACCTTTCAGCCTTGTGTGGCAGCAAATGCGTTTCTTGGAGTAGGGCTATGTCAATATGCTGTCTATCAAGGTAAGCCAATACTTGTCTGATTTTCTTTGGACTATTTAGGCCCCTGACATTCCAAGTTAAAAAACATACCGGTGTGATTGCAGGCGTATTATGTGATATCATTGTCTACCATTATGTACAATCGGCCTGAAACCTTATATTTTTGTGATATCTCCATGGCACGCGTGCCCTTATCACTGAACAGTAGTGCACACATACATGCATAGATATCAGAACATAACAAGCATTTACTCTTCAATGCATCAAAACCTCCACGTCTCTCTCCCCCCACCCACTTCACCACCCCATCAACAGTTAACAAACGCATATATTCCCCCCAAAACTTCCCCCTTGGATAAATACCCACAAAACGGGTGCAAAGGTTGTGGCGTACACAGGGGGGCGGTAGTTACCAGCTAACAACCGCAGCGATTATACAGCTGAGGGACCGATTCAACATAACATACTTCATTTAAGCATAATAGGTATGTGTCACATCCTACTCATTACTGTTCAATCACCTGCATCTTGAGAGTTCCATAACCTTTGCATCATCCGTGTTAAAACAGTCTGCGACATGCATATATTTATCGCTACTTACATATCTGGTGTGCTTCTAAGCCGCCCTAAGTACTTTCGCAAGTAGAGAAATATATTGTTAGGAGGTCAGCTAAGGAGCACTATCTTAGTCCCTGCGTCTTCTTACGCCTTGGTAAACAGTCTTGTCGTTACTCGACATCCGATGTGCGGTCTTGTTCTACACTCTGGCCCCGTGGGGATTTACGGCGCAGAGTATGCGGATGGTGCAATTGCAAGAATTTAAGGACTTCTTTAGGGTCATTACAAAAGGTGCTTTTTCCGTCTTCAGTGATTTTCAGACGAGCAGGATAGATCATGGCAAAAGAGATATTGTTCTCCCTTAATTTCTTTTTGACATCCATGAACTTCTTTCGTGCCTCTTGAACTTGCGAGGTGAAGTCCGGAAATAAAGTTATTGTCATTCTTTTAATGAGTAAGGATCCTCAATTCGTGGCCTTTGTGGAGCACAGCATCTCTGTCTCTATAGTTCAAGATTTTGGCGATAATGGGTCACGGGTGCGCTCCAGGCACAGGTGGCGGCGCCAGTGATCTGTGTGCCCTCTCCACTATAAACACTTCGGAGAATTTATCTCGGCCTAGCATCGTAATTAATAATGTCTCGACGTATCGTTCCATGTTTCCTGTGCGGGTAGATTCCGCCACTCATGATGCGTAGGTTGCAACGTCGCAATCTAGATTCCAAATCCTCAGTCTTTGCTAGCAGAGTCTGTAGAGTTTTTTCCGCTTTAGTCTGTTTCTGTTCTAATTGCTGATGTGAGTCTTCCACATCCGATATGGGACGCTCAGCCATGTCTATACGTTCTGTATGTTTATCTAGACGTTCAGACATACGGTCCACTCGTTATGTTAGGGTGTCTATTTTGCCGTCTATGGGGCATATTATCAAGCCAGGCGATAAAATTATCGCCGCTTTAGCGGCAGAAAACTGCCGCTAAAACGGCGATAATGGGCTTGATAATATGCTCTATGGAATTCCAATTGAAGCCCATGTTAAATGTGAAGGACGTCTAACATGAGCTTCAAGCGGCGATAATTTTATCGCCTGGCTTGATAATATGCCCCTGTATTTGATAGAGTGGCTTGTATTGTCGCAAACATCGATTGGAAGTCCACTGTCGCATCCGATCCCGTCGCGGCCACAGTGCTCATCTGGTCCCGCCCAGGCGCATCAGTGTTCGTTTCTGGCGCTTTACGCTTCTGCTCATCAAAGTGCAGTTTTGGTTGGTTTTTCTCCGGCTTCCCCAACTCTCAATGACTTTATTGGGAGCTGGTAGGGCAGTAACAGCGTCGTCACTGGGTTTGGTGTTCACTGCCCCTTCGCAGTCACCCCTTCTGCTAGTATGCGAGTGCTCCTTGGTGCCGACGCAATCAAGAGTAGGACAGCTCTGTGTGTATCACACCAATGCCCACCAGCGGCAGCCCAGCTGGCAATCTAATTGGTAAAATATATGTGGATAGGCCGTAATGATTAGGTGCAGAGCAGCTCTGCTGATGACGCACAGGGCCCGCCAGGTGCCCTGCACCTAGAGACCTTAAGGTATACTTTTAGAGGCTATTATTACAATATTCAGCGCTGAATAGTCCCAGGGTTGTTCCAGGTGAGCAATAGTTCCTAGGAACGCCGACCTGTGTGTGTTAAAAGTTCCAGAACTGAAGTAAGGGCCGGTGGATCCGAGGGTGCAGCAATACAGGGGTTAGTTAGCCCAGATAGTCGTAACCACCGCACCATCCGGCCCCACAGTCACCAGGGAACAACTGAGGCACCACACTGTCACTCCGCCGCAGGTTCAGGTACTCAGCAATGCGTTGCTTTTCTGTACTCTCTTTTTAATGTGGGCCCTAGGCCCCAGATATTGCAGGTGACGCAACCACTGGGGGACTTAGGCTTTAGTCAGACCTCTCCAGTGCCCCGTAATAGTCCTGAGTCTCTTTCAGCTGGGGGGGGGCGAGATCTGTGCGGTTCCCCTAGATATTGTGGCCTGGGCAGTCCCGCCCCCCACGCCAGTAGCTTGCAGTCACTGATTGGGGTTGCGAGAGCCTGCCCTCCGCTCGTGTCCCTGATCGCCTGTAGTAGCGCTTTCTAGTACCGACGGTGGATATTACAGCCGCCAGTACCACTTCAGACTGCCTCACCTCTTCAGTCGCTGCCCTGATCTCGCCGCAGGTCTTCTTACCGGGAGCCGACACACCCAGGGACAGCAGAGCGTATAGGAGAGGGATCCTGGTCAGGCACGGGTTTCCGCGCTCTCACGCCGCCATCTACGCGCCGCAGCCACAATCCTCACTTCAGGCCTAGAACGGGCCTAACATGCCTCGGACTTGCGTAGAAGCCGCGTCCCAACGTCTGGCGCGACACGCTCACCCTTGCTTCTCGGCGAGGTCAGACATCCAGCGTCGCAGCACAACCGATGAGACGTCAGCAGGTAATTTGAACAGGCAGTGTAGCAGTATGTTCCCTGCATGTAGTCGCTTAGTTGTTGGGCATTATAACGTTGTGGTGACACAGGAGGGTTGCATGATGTTGTCTCGATCGGGAGAGCTCGCCTACAGCGCTGCCGTTTCCCAGCATGGCTAGCTTCGCCCCCACCCCCTGCCCAGGCATAGTTCATCATCTTTCAGGTCTTATCACACACATACATGCTCCACTTTCCTGACAGAGTAGGCAAGATGGACCTGTGGTGCTACCGCCACAAGGCCACGGTGGGATCCCAAGTCAGTCAGCATGCTCCAGCCCTGACCTTCATTGAACCACAGGGTTTCGATCATCTCTCCAACTTGTGCACGTTAGAGTCCTTGATCAATGTTTCAACATGGGTCAGGTGGGAACTGCCATTGCTACAGACCCCTGGCACCCAGCATGGTCCTCCTCACCGGGTGGCATGACACAGTCGGGATGCACTGAGCACAGTCTTCCGTAGCTGGCAGTTGAGCCTGGATCAGGGGTCCCACACCCCGGTAGCTTGCAGTCACTGATTGGGGTTGCGAGAGCCTGCCCTCCGCTCGTGTCCCCGATCGTCTGTAGTGGCGCTTTCTAGTACCGACGGTGGATATTACAGCCGCCAGTACCACTTCAGACTGCCTCACCTCTTCAGTCGCTGCCCTGATCTCGCCGCAGGTCTTCCTACCGGGAGCCGACACACCCAGGGACAGCAGAGCGTATAGGAGAGGGATCCTGGTCAGGCACAGGTTTCCGCGCTCTCACGCCGCCGTCTACGCGCCACAGCCACAATCCTCACTTCAGGCCTAGAACGGACCTAACATGCCTCGGACTTGCGTAGAAGCCGCGTCCCAACGTCTGGCGCAACACGCTCACCCTTGCTTCTCGGCGAGGTCAGACATCCAGCGTCGCAGCACAACCGATGAGACGTCAGCAGGTAATTTGAACAGGCAGTGTAGCAGTATGTTCCCTGCATGTAGTTGCTTAGTTGTTGGGCATTATAACATTGTGGTGACACAGGATGGTTGCATGATGTTGTCTCGGTCGGGAGAGCTCGCCTACAGCGCTGCCGTTTCCCAGCATGGCTAGCTTCGCACCCACCCCCTGCCCAGGCATAGTTCATCATCTTTCAGGTCTTATCACACACATACATGCTCCACTTTCCTGACAGAGTAGGCAAGATGGACCTGTGGTGCTACCGCCACAAGGCCACGGTGGGATCCCAAGTCAGTCAGCATGCTCCAGCCCTCACCTTCATTGAACCACAGGGTTTCGATCATCTCTCCAACTTGTGCACGTTAGAGTCCTTGGTCCATGTTTCAACATGGGTCAGGTGGGAACTGCCATTGCTACAGACCCCTGGCACCCAGCATGGTCCTCCTCGCCGGGTGGCATGACACAGTCGGGATGCACTGAGCACAGTCTTCCGTAGCTGGCAGTTGAGCCTGGATCAGGGGTCCCACACCCCGGTAGCTTGCAGTCACTGATTGGGGTTGCGAGAGCCTGCCCTCTGCTCGTGTCCCCGATCGTCTGTAGTAGCGCTTTCTAGTACCGACGGTGGATATTACAGCCGCCAGTACCACTTCAGACTGCCTCACCTCTTCAGTCGCTGCCCTGATCTCGCCGCAGGTCTTCTTACCTGGAGCCGACACACCCAGGGACAGCAGAGCGTATAGGAGAGGGATCCTGGTCAGGCACGGGTTTCCGCGCTCTCACGCCGCCATCTACGCGCCACAGCCACAATCCTCACTTCAGGCCTAGAACGGGCCTAACATGCCTCGGACTTGCGTAGAAGCCGCGTCCCAACGTCTGGCGCGACACGCTCACCCTTGCTTCTCCGCGAGGTCAGACATCCAGCGTCGCAGCACAACCGATGAGACGTCAGCAGGTAATTTGAACAGGCAGTGTAGCAGTATGTTCCCTGCATGTAGTCGCTTAGTTGTTGGGCATTATAACATTGTGGTGACACAGGATGGTTGCATGATGTTGTCTCGGTCGGGAGAGCTCGCCTACAGCGCTGCCGTTTCCCAGCATGGCTAGCTTCGAACCCACCCCCTGCCCAGGCATAGTTCATCATCTTTCAGGTCTTATCACACACATACATGCTCCACTTTCCTGACAGAGTAGGCAAGATGGACCTGTGGTGCTACCGCCACAAGGCCACGGTGGGATATCAAGTCAGTCGGCATGCTCCAGCCCTCACCTTCATTGAACCACAGGGTTTCGATCATCTCTCCAACTTGTGCACGTTAGAGTCCTTGGTCCATGTTTCAACATGGGTCAGGTGGGAACTGCCATTGCTACAGACCCCTGGCACCCAGCATGGTCCTCCCCACCGGGTGGCATGACACAGTCGGGATGCACTGAGCACAGTCTTCCCTAGCTGGCAGTTGAGCCTGGATCAGGGGTCCCACACCCCCTTCCTCACTCCAGCACCCCCCAAGAGGGGCTGGGGGTGGTTGCTGGAGGAGGGCACAGAGGAAATCAATCTCCCTCAGTCTCACGCACATGGCAAAGCTGCTGCCAGGGGGCTGAAACTCTCTCCTGGTGGGAGTAGAGCCACCTGCCTCCCGAATCCTTCCCAGTAGACCGTAGGCTGGTCATGTACACACTGCAATGGAGGAAATGTGCATTGCAGGGGCTGAGTGCACCCAGGCAGCAGTCGTGCAGAGGGGCTCTGCCCTCCCAGGATACTTACCTTCCTCCTGTGTTGAATACTCTGGGAAGATTCCCAACCCATTAACCCCTGAATAGTTTCATGCCCTCTTACTTTCTCTCTTCAAATTTCTTTTCAACTATCCCTTACGGTACTTGTGCCAGGGGCTCCAACTGGCTTAATACTGTCCAAGGTGCGAGTCTCCATCCAAAGAATTTGGGCTTGCTGAGCAATACCAGAAAGTCGGTCTTCAGTCTGCCACATTCCCAAGGTCTACCACCAGATAGGGATTCAGCACTGGGCTCTCTCCTCTTCACTCGCCATTATGGAGGAAATCCTGGTTAGATTATTTTCCTCTACCTACAAATACACCTAAATTCAGTGGGTCCCCTGGTCTGATCTGATGTCGGAGTTGGATGTTGAAGAGTGGGGGAGCCAGGGCTGCAGAGGGTGGGAGGGCGCTTTCACACAGGTGGGTCATGGCAGCACACCATTTCCTAGATTAGAGACTGAAGCTAACAGGAGACAGCATAGAAACCAGCACCCTCAGTTAGGGAGGTGGGCTTTCCAGCCCCAGCAGCAGTAGTGGGCACCAGAGGCGGTGCATGCGGGCAGCCATCAGACACCAGACAAAGCCATCTGCCTCACATAACCAGGAACCCCTGGTTTTTCAGTCCTATGGTAGAGCGAGTTCCGCCCTTCCCAAGGTAGGAAAGACTTGTCATGCTGGCAGAGTACCTCTGCAGTGGGACTGGGGATGCACTTGCAATGGGTGATAAGTGGTCTAACCTTGGGAGGACGAAGGGACCAGAGCCTCCTGCGACAGCACTAGCCATGAACTGTCAGAGCCCCAGGGCGATTGATGGTAAGGCAACCGTCAGATAGGCGTAGCCCAGGAGGAAACCGGGCTGCATGGTTAATTTGCAGTGTTGATGATCAATGTGTCCTGTAATTCACACAAACCTCCACAGCTAACTGCCATCCTCAACATCACACAAGCCAAGTGATCTACTACCAAGAGTCACAGGCAACTTTTGCAACATTTGCTCACCTGCGGGTGAAGGAAAGGTGGGAGGCCAGCCCATCAACTAGTCAGGCTTCCCCTCTGGAAGTCACCCTCCACTATTTACAGAGTGTTTCTAGACACTTGGTACAGGAACCTCACTGCACTGCCATGGCATTAGGGCAAGGAAGAGGCACTCCATAGCAGCAGAGGAGCCATCTCCACCACCTTCTTAGGACAGGGCTGCACGAGTCTTGAAACACAAGAGTGTCCACATGGGACCAGACCAATAGGTATATGGCAGCAACAAAGAGTTGCCTCATCTGAACATCAGCCATCTGCCACTCACCAGGGATGTTGGGACGTAGGGCCTGACATCTCTATGCTGAGAGTAACCAGCTTAGGCGGCAGCCCTGAGCCATACCACCGGGCTGGGGTCGCCCTTGCCCTTGTGGGAGGCCTCAAAGGGAGAAGAGCCAGGTTCCCCCATACCATCATAAGTAACTCACTCCTTCCAGTACACGCATTGAAGCTCGAGTGGCTGGGACAACTTTTCCCTCTCCTCTAAGCAGTTCGCATTGACTTCGAGGGGTACAACATCTCCACCAAGACGAGCCAGGATTCCCTCATGGCCCCAGCACTGCCTCATTCAGGCTGCTCTGCCACATGATAATGACATCCCTTGGTTACTAAAAACTATTGAGAATGCCAGGATAGGGCATCAGTGGGCCCACGTGGCAGGGCCTTCAGGGGTTCCAAGCCCATGATGGTACTGTAATTCAGTTACCCACAGATGTGTGCTGGCTGAGCATGGGTTCCATCTCAGGAGGATGTTTCTCATTGTATCCCTCCCAAAGGGCCCAGCAGTCAAGTGCTCTTGTCACTCGCATGTTAGTTGTGGGCCTCCCGGGTGGAGAAACCCACCCCATGCCTGGTCCTCACCAAGCTGTCACAGAATGCTCTGCCAGCCATGACGCATGAGAGGAGGGCTGGTCCTTGTGCCTTAGTTTCCATGTGGGGCAAGAGTTCAGGCTATTACCATCAGTTACTGTTAATGATCCTTCACACATTCAACTGTGGAAAACCTTGTTCCAACTTTTACTTCCTCTAGATTGTCAAGCTTGATCACCTTTTCGACATGCCACATGGGCCATTGCTGACCTTGGCAGGACCAATTCAAGAACCTCACTAAACCATCCGATTGATGGAAGTGTCATCAATGAACTCCGCTCTGCTAGTGGAAACTGTGGAGATCTGGTTACTACTCATTTAATTTAAAAGAGAAAATTCATGTAACAATTCCAACTCCAATACATAGAAGAGTAAGCTAATACAACCACAACCCTTTGATAAAACTATTCTGTTTTTACATACTAAACACCATATAACCAATTCACAAACAAGATCTTTGGAAAAAGTAGGCAATGAGAGAGGTGATGATTTTGGGGTCACCTCTAACCTAGGGGAAGGACATGCAGATGCCTTGAACACAATTAGCATATCATGCTGAACGATTCGGTGGTGGACCCATCCTCCTAGGACCAACCCAAGCAAAGTTATGGGCAAAAATACAATGCCAACCAAAGGCCCAGCAAAGCATTATGGGGCGAGATTCTAGAGTTTAGTGAATATTATAGTATCAGCTCTCAGCTGAGCCCGGAGAGCCCTGCAGCTTGAGGAATGTTTTGATATTGGATAATATAATATTCACTACACTCTAGAATATCGTCACATAATGCTTTGCAGGGCCTTTGTTTGGGATTGTATTTCTGCCCATAACTGTGCTTGGTGTGGTCCCAGGAGGATGGGACCACCACTGAATCATTTCAGCATGATGTGCTCTTTGTGTTCAAGGCATCTGCTTGGTTCTCTCCCTAGGTTAGGGAGGACCCCAATATCATCACCTCTCTCACTACTTACTATTTTTTTTGTGTGAGTTGACACTATGCATTCAAGCATGTAAAGAGAGAATTATTTATTGCTTAACTAAAGGCACTATTTGATATATTTTCATTTTTGTGAGATAGCTATATGTATTTTAGCATATAAAAATAGTAATTTGTTGTTTTATTAAAAGTATGTGAGATATCTGTTTTATTATAATATGCATAATGCATGACATGCATAATACAGAACGGAGTTCATGCAAAAAACTCTGGAATAAGCTACTGCACCCACAATCCTTTGATAAAACAACTTTACCTTTACATGTTAAAAAGATTATAACAAATTCACAAAAGTGAGCCATCAAAAATATCGGGCAATGAAAGAGGTGATGATTGTGGGGTCCCCCCTAACCTAGGGGGAGGATCAAGCAGGTGCCTTAAACACAAAGAGCATATCATGCTCAAAGATTGTGGTGGTTCCATCCACCTAGGACCACCCCAAGCAAAGTTATGGGCAAAAATACAATGCCAACCAAAGGCCCAGCAAAGCATTGTGGGGCAAGATTCTCGAGTGTAGTGAATATTATAGTATCAGCTCTCAGCTGAGCCCGAGAGCCTGCCCCTTGAGGAATGTTTTGCTATTGGATACTATAATATTCACTGCACTCTAGAATATCATCCCATAATGCTTTGCAGGGCCTTTGGTTGGGATTGTATTTTTGCCCATAACTGTGCTTGGGGTGGTCATAGGAGGATGGGACCACCAACAATCGTTCAGCATGATATTCTCTTTATGTTCAAGGCATCTGCTTGGTTCTCTCCCTAGGTTAGTGAGGACACCAAAGTCTTCACATCTCTCACTGCTTGCTGAATTGTCATTTTCACTTTTGTGAGATGACTATATATGTTATTATGAATGGCATGTGTGAGAAGGTGGTCTGATATATGCTGTCCACTAGTTTTAGTGGGCACCTTGTATCAGTCCAAACAACCTCTTATGGTGAATGGTTAAAGACAATCTTATGTGAAAGCCAACCTAGTGGTAGCTATGGAGAGCAGTCTTCAGGCTAAGTCTTGAAGGAATGTAAAGCAGGTTGTTTTACCAGTCTATAATCTCTTGAATGATCAAATGAAAAGACAACCACACCAGGTATATATTCCAAATATATGTATTTAAGATAAAACACACCCCTATAGTCTCTTTATGAGATTGGAGTTCGAAGTACTTAGTTTACAAGTGAGTAATCATCAGTAGAAGCACAAATAAACGTTTGGGCCCTAGGGGTGACCAAACCATATACCAAAAAAGTGGTATAAGAACCACGACTGAAATAGGCACTAGGCCTATTGCCTCTAGAATCGCTGGGACCCCAAGGAACCACCCAAGGTAGTGACACAGGGTACCCACGGGAGCTGTATGCAGTGCGAAAACACAACCGCGGGTTCCTATTATCTTCTATGGGCAATGTCGCGGTAGGAATTTTAAAGATTAGGGACACTTCTAATCGAGTCAGGACCAAACCCTTTTGTACTTAAGAAGTTCTAGGTCTAGCACCCATGAGAGCACCGGAGTACTCGAGTTACCTCACCCAGGGAAGCTGGGTGCATAGGTGTCTTTTGGTGTCAGGTCGCGTCGTCGATTCCAATGGAAGCCTGCAAAGAACTGCTGCTGCCGTGAAGAGAAGTGTCCGAAGAGACCCAAGCCTGGATCTGGGATGTAAGGAACCTGAAAGCTGAGGGGACAGAGTCTGGGTCACTTGCAAGTGACCTAGGGCAGGATGGACCAATGCCCACAGATGTCAGGTGCCTCAGTTGAGTTGATGGGTGTCTTGACTCTTCAGCCACGAAGTCCAGGAGGCGTCGACGAAGTTCACGAGCCGGATTCGAGCTGTCCCATGAAGTCTTTCTAGTGCTGCAGTGTCGGCGACCAGAATGGACCCAACAAGTCTTGGCAACGGCAATTCACAGGAATGCAGAGAAAGGACTGCGTTGCAGACCAGCAAGGTCTGAGGGACTCACCAGCGAAGGTAAGTCAGGGCACGTCTGGAGCAACCAGGAACACCCAATCAGAAAAGGAGTTGCCTTTGTGGGGACATGCTAGCCAACGGGCTAGTGATCGCGAAGGAGCCTCGAGCGATCGCACTTGAAGCTGGCCCACGGGTCACTCGCGGAGTGGAGGCCAACAATCTTCGGTGCAGAAGGTGCTCAAGGCTGGAGCTACTCAAAGCCCAAAACACAACTTCGAGGAGGATCAGGAAGATAGTGTTGCTGCAAAAGTTGACGGTGTCCAGGGGTCACGGTTCCACGTCACCCACGATAGCCACGGGCCTCAGCTTTGCTGTGGACTAGGGTAGCCTCGGGGAAGTCTGGAAATCCACATCTGGGGATGCAGAGACTTCTGGAGAAGCACGTTCAGTCGGTGCTCTCCAATTTTCTGGAGTCCCATGAGATCTTACATGACTCCCAGTCGGGCTTCCGTTCACATCGCAGCACCGAGACCGCGCTCCTTGAGGTTTCTGAAACCATTAAAGGGGTGTTGGATACCGGGGGCAAAGTCATGCTGGTGTTGTTGGACTTGTCGGCGGCTTTCGACACCGTCCCCCATGAGGGCCTGCTCGCAAGACTCTTTGAGATTGGTCTGCGGGGGACGGTGCTCAAATGGTTTTCTTCCTTTTTGGCCGGCCGCCGGCAAACGATCTGGACATCATCTGACACCGCCGTAATGCCGCCTCTGGGAGTCGGGGTCCCTCAGGGCTCTATATTGAGCCCGACCCTTTTTAACATCTTTATGACCCCTTTGGCGGCGGTGGCGGAGTCATTTGGTGCCCGGATCGTGTCGTATGCCGACGACACCCAGCTCCTCTTCTCTTGCGAGAGAGGGGCTGACTTTGACGGGGAGAGTATCCAGAATTGCCTTGGGGCTGTGTTCGCATGGTTCCAACTGAACAGCCTCAAGTGCAATTCCGACAAATCGGAGGTACTCTTCTTCGGGTGCGATACGGAGCCTAGATGGCAGGCCTGGTGGCCCATCGACATGTTCCCTCCGTCCGGCTCTTCTCCCATGGCTAAAAACTTGGGGGTTAAGATGGACAAGGGGCTGACAATGAAAGCCCAGATCTTGGGGGTAACCGGCACTTGCTTCGGCCTGTTAAAAATGCTGCGGAGGTTCTTGCCTCTCTTGTCCGAGGAGCACAGGAGGCTGACGGTGCAGGCTCTGATAGGCTCCAGGTTGGATTATGCCAACATTCTTTACCTGGGCCTGCCAGAGTATCTGCTACAAAGGCTTCAAGTTGCACAGAACGCGGCGGCCAGGGCCATCTTTGGCCTAAGTAGACGGGCCAGCGCCTCTGGGTTGTTGGTGACGTTACACTGGCTACCCATCCGCAAACGGATTGCCTTTAAGGCTCTGACCTTGGCCTACAAAGCGCTCCATGCTGTGGGAGCTAAACATCTCCAAAAGAGACTGACCTTTTACCATCCGACTCGCTCGTTGAGGTCAGAATCTCTACTTTTGGCGGCTGTTCCGCGTGTGAAGAGGGCTCGCCTTGGGGGCCGCTCTTTCAGTCTGTTGGCCCCACAGATGTGGAATGCACTACCGCTCCCTTTGCGGGGGGCGTCTACTCTCCTTGATTTTAGAAGAGGTCTCAAAACCTGGCTGTTTTTCCAATAGGTCTGCCAGTAGTTTTGCTTTCTTTTTGTTTATCTTTTAACCTCTTTTAGCTGTGTTGTGTTATTCTGAAATCTGTTCCCCTTACCTAAAAGCGCCGGGACACTCTTTTTGAGTAACCGTTGCGCTATACAAAAGAATAAATAACATAACATAACATAACATAATATAAAGTCTTAGGGACTGGATTCCTATATTTATAGTGAGTTTAGGGGATGGACTAACTCTAAGGCTGCACCTATGGGTGGGCCAGGAAAGAGGGGTAGTTACACCCCTTTCCTTTGTCCAGTTTTGCGCCAGAGCAGGGGCAGGTAGCCCCTGCAACCGGTTTGAACTGGAATGTGCACTGGGACACCAAGTGTGCCCCCAGTGCAGGACTTCAAAGCACCAGAGAGTGCTCCCGCCCAACCCCAATACACATCAGCCTGTCTGGGGTGGTGGGGACACCTCCCCTCGACAGGAAACCTATTGTCCAGGCCTCCCCTGCCGGAGTTTCGGTCAGCAGCAGGAGGCCAGACCCGTGTCTGTGGCAGAGGCATCCATTTTGTGATGCCAGGGCTCAGGAAAGTCCTACCGGGTTTAGCAAGTGTGAACATGTCTCTCCCTCTAGAAGGTTGGAATGCTACCCCCGCCGCCAGAACTGGCGGAGGGGGGTAATATTCCAAAGCGTTTGACACCAAACACAACATGTTTTGATGCAGCCATCCCAAAGTTAGCATTTACCGTGAGGTTATAATGCACTTAAGAGTATATGGTATGGCTGTATCACAGAACAATCAGATAATTGGTAGGGAGCAGCGCACTCCTATTTACTCACTTTAAAATACTACTCTTGTAGATAATGTAGGTGCTGCAGTGATATGCTTGCTGTCAATCAAGCATACAGTCGTAGGAAAAAGAAAAACAACCAAATGATTATTGTCACTGCGCACAATGCCAGGGGTAACAAAGACTGGTAATCCCCTTATCAGAGAAGTAATCAAACACAATGATCAGGTACAAACGAACATATATTAATGCATATATGCGATAGGTAAATACACACATGTCAATACATATACAAGATATAACACTTGTGTGATGACCTCAAATTGTTACATTCGTATCAGAACATAAACATGATATGTTTTTGGTACATTTAATTGGTTACATGAGAACATAAAGGTGAGCCCAATGCATTTCGGGACAATCGTGTCCCTTCATCAGGGGAAATCTCATGTACTATGTCGCAAAGGAAACTCGATGAGGTAATGAATCATAACAACCGGACAACAACGCTACAACTGTAAAATAGTGTCCACGGGGATAAAAAATTAATGGCGTGGTGCAGGAGCGTGGACCGTTGGAACAGGTAGAAAGCGAAGCCGGAGCGCAATCGGCTTCGCTTTCTACCTGTTCCAACGGTCCACGCTCCTGCATTAATATATGTTCGTTTGTACCTGATCGTTGTGTTTGATTACTTCTCTGATAAGGGGATTACCAGTCAAGGGTCTTTGTTACCCCTAGCATTGTGCGCAGTGACAATCATCATTTGGTTGTTTTTCTTTCTGTATCACAGAACAGCCATAAGGAAGTATTTCCGAAAGCTGCAGAGGGGCTCAGCTCATGCTTGGGCACCCTCTCACATAAAACCAAGCACTCTGCCTTCAGGATTGTCAAGGCCTGCCATAGGAGTGGCTTATAGGTTTATATGTGTCTGTATAGGGTAGTGATATAGGTAGCCTATACCACAGTAAGGGGTGCAAGCACACCCTTATCCAGGCTGCAGTAGCAGACCTGTGGTGTCATTTTGGAGTGCTTCCCAGGGGTGGCATAATACATGCTGCAGCCCCTGGTAGGCCTCTGAGGTACCTATGCCCTAGGTACATAGTATACCATATACTAGGGGCTTATAAGGCACTCCAGAATCCAATTAGATATGTACCTAATGTACATGGAAACCATCCTAGAGAGGAAGCAGCTAGGCTGTGGTTCTGGTTAGCAGGGCCACAGCCAGACTAAGGTAAAAATAACAGTGAAACACCAGCAAAAAGTGGGGGTACCCATGTGAAGCAGATCCTACTCTCCTACAGCATATGAGGTTTTTGGTTCATTAATTTGAGTGAGACACAACAGATCACGGAGTATTTGATTAATACTGCATAGTGGTACTCTGGCAACTACCCCCACTCTAAGACTTAATAATTAACTGTGTGCAATTAACTCCTGCCTGCTAGCAGAAATTTGTTAACTACGCATTACATTAACAGCACTGAATTCATTTAGACTCTGCCACTGCACCCACAACTCTTAACTAAAAAAACATAACCATGATATGCTAAACAGATATATAACCAAACCACAAAAGTGAACTTTGAAAAATATTAGGCAATGAGAGAGGTGATGATTTTGGGGTCACCCCTAACCTAGGGGGAGGACCTAGCAGATGCCTTGAACACAAAGAGCATATCATGCTGAACGGTTTGGTGGTGGTCCCATGCTCCTAGGACCACCCTAAGCAAAGTTATGTGCAAAAATACAATGCCAACCAAAGGCCCAGCAAAGCATTATGGGGCGACATTTTAGGGTGCAGTGAATATAATAATAGTATTAGCTCTCAGCTGGTCCAAGAGAGCCTGTCCCTTGAGGAATGTTTTGATATTGGATACAATAATATTCACTGCACTCTAGAATATCATCCCATAATGCTTCACTTCTCTCACTGCTTTTTGTTCATTTTCACTTTTGTGAGATGACTATATGCATTTTCACATGTAAGGATAGAGTTATTTGCTGTTAAACAAAAGTACAGTTTGCTATGTTTTCATTTTCACTTTTGTGAGATGACTATATGTATAGATAGTTATTTGTTTTACTAAAGGTATGTGAAATTTCAGTTTTATTAATTGGGATGAGATGAACATGGAATTCATGCAAAAACTCTGGAGTAAGCTACTGGATCCACAACCCTATGATAAAACAATTAACCTTTCAACGCTAAAAAGTAAGAGTGGGTGGACGTAGTTGATGTAATACCACTACACAGAATTCTGCAGAGTTGATCAAAAACTCTGTGATCTTCACTGCAACTCTGTTCTGTCTTACAACAATTGATAAAACATAAACCTCACATACCTTCAATAATATAGTCATCACACAAAAATGAAAATGCAGTGAGAGAGGTGGTGATTTTGGGGTCCTCCCTAACCTAGGGAGAGAACCAAGCAGATGCCTTGAACACAAAGAGCACATCATGCTGAAAAATGTGGTGGTGGTCCAATCCTCCTAGGACCACCCCAAGCACAGTTAAGGGCAAAAATACAATCCTCACCAAAGGCCCTGCAAAGTATTATGGGCCGAGATTCTAGAGTGCAGTGAATATTATAGTATCCAATATCAAAACTTTCCTCAAGGGGTAGGCTGTCCGGTTCAGCTGAGAGCTAATACTATAATATTCACTGCACTCTAGAATCTTGCCCCATAATGCTTTGCTGGGCCTTTGGTTGGCATTGTATTTTTGCCCATAACTTTACTTGGGGTGGTCGTAGGAGAATGGGACCACCCCTGAATCGTTCAGCATGATATGCTCTTTGTGTTCAAGGCATCTGCTTGGTCCTCCCCCTAGGTTAGGGGTGACCCCAAAATCATCACCTCTCTCAATGTTTAGTATTATTCAAAGTTCACTTCAGTGTATTGATTATATGTTTTTTTTAGCACGTAAAGGTTAATTTGGCTTATCAAAGAGTTTCGGGTGCAATAGCTAACTCCGCTGTGTCAGAGTCGGAAGTTTTGTATGAATTCTGTGTTTTCAACATAATGCGCAGTTAACAAATCTCTGCAAACAGGCAGAGAAGAGTTTATTGCATATGGTTACTAAAGAGTATGTAACCAATTCACAAAACTGAGCTTTGAAATATATCAGGCAATGACAGAGATAATGATTTTGGGGTCACCTCCTTACTTAGAAAGATGACCAAGCAGATGTTTTGAACACAAAGAGCATATCATGTTCAACGCTTCTGTACTCACAATTCTATGATAAAACAATTTTATCTTTACATTGTAAAAAAAACATATAACCAATTGACAAAAGTGAGCTTTAAAAAATATCAGGCAATGACAGTGGTGATGATTTTGGGGTCCCCCTTAACTTAGGGGGAGGACCAAGCAGATGCCTTGAACACAATGAGCAGATCATGCTCAACGATTGTGGTGGTCCCATCCTCCTAGGACCACCCCGAGCAAAGTTATGGGCAAAAATACAATGCCAACGAAAGGCCCCGCAAAGCATTATGGAGTGAGATTCTAGAGTACAGTGACTATTATAGTATCAGCTCTCAGCTGAGCCCGCCCCTTGAGGAATGCTTTGATATTGGATACTATAATATTCACTGCACTCTAGAATCTCGTCCCATAATTCTTTGCAGGGCCTTTGGTTGGGATTGTATTTTTGCCCATAACTGACTGTGCTTGGGGTGGACTGGTGGGCAAGTCCATATCAGGAAAAACATGCCCTCATGTTCAAACTTCCTGGGACACAATGTGCTGTCTAATATATTGTAGAAGAGGCCTATTAACTGCAGTGAAGGATTTTTATTTGCACTAATCAAAATCATGAGCGTATGACCACCTCTCTCGGGGAAGCTATTGCCTCAGACCATTCATCAGACTTCAAACCCTCCTGTCGCTACCAACACAGTATCACTCTGGTTAAAGGATCTGGGGCCAGATGTACTAAAGTTTTTTGCGGGCGCAAATGGGTTTTAGACCCATTTGCGACCACAAAAAACTTGTGGCCCTTGTACTAATCCTTTTTTTGCAAGTCACAAATCAATTTGCGACTCGCAAAATAGGATTAGAAACTCGCTATCAGGAATGGGCGTTTGAAGGGCTTCCCTGTCTAATAGCGACTCCTGAAGCTATGTATGACTGTTTTGCGACCGCAATTGCGGTCGCAAAACAGTCTCAGTTAACCACCCTTCACAAAAAGGTGGTAAACCACTCGCAAACTTCCCCTTTCTGAGTGGCTCTCAAAATATTTTTTAAGGGCAGGCAAAAAATGTTTCATTTTTATTTTTGAAATGCATCCCATTTTACTTTTAAAAAAAAAACCTGCTGTATTTCAAAGCAGTCCCAGACATGGTGGTCACCATCCCTAGGAGTGCCAGCCATTCCCAATGGGGTCGCAAACTGCTACAGCCGCATTAATATGCATGAGGCATGCAGTTTGCAACCCCATTGGGAATTGCAAATAGTGTGTCAGACACTGTTGTGCATTCCAATTTACGACTCGCAAATTGGTGGGTCGTACATCTGGCCCCTGGAGTGTTATTTAACAATTTGCTACAAGTAAGTGAGATTGACTTTCTCAACATATTGTCATCTAGCAATTTACCCTCCAGTGGGGAGGAATCAAGAATATCGTCACTGTTAGACCTGGCACCATTGGCGTGGGTCTCCCTTCCCTTTTTTTGCTGCTGCCTCTGATGTTTTTGCTGGTTTTAGATGCTTTGGGCACTATTCCACTGCTATTCAGTGCCACAGTGCAAGTGCTCCCTATGTTAAATTGATGTATGGATTAGTAACTCCATGATTGGCCTATTTGGTTTACTTGTCAGACCCTAGTACAGGACACTGCGTGTGCCCAGGGCTTGTAAATCAAATGCTGCTGGAGGGCTGGCAGTACTGATTGTGCCACCCACCGGAGCAGCTTGTAAAGTGTGTCCCAGGCCAGCCATTGCAGAGCCTGTGTGCAGTCTGGTACTGCCATGTTGACTTGGCAAGTGCATCCACTTGCCAGTCCCCAAACCTTCCCTTTTCCACATGTCAGACACCCCTAAGGTAGGCCCAAGGGCAGGGTGCATTGTAGCTAAAAGGAAGGACATGCCCTGATGTGTGTGGCATGTCCTAACAGTGAATTACAGCCATTTTCTTTTTTCACTATTGCAAGGCTACCTGCTCCCATAGGCCAGAATGGGCAGTTTGATTATAAAATCTTATAATCCTAACTGACCCAGGGAACATGGTAGAAAAACGAATTTAGTATGCCTGAACTCAGAATGATAAAATACATATTTTAGTGAAGTTGGTTTTAACATTCTGTGTTTGAAAATACCACTTTTAGAAAGTAGGTATTTTCTTGCCCAACTATCCAAGCCTGCCTCTGCTAGGTTGTGTATTCCATGTCTGGTTTCTGAGTGACAGGGGCTGGGGGGCTCCAGGAGACAGGGTGAGTCAGCACAAGGCGGAATAGACCTATCTGCATGAGGAGTGGTGGGACGAGTAGCAACTGGGCCTGAATAGGGCTGTGCCTGCCTTCCACAATGCTGGCTTCACCTCCTGTGGTGTGTCTGAGCACCCTGGCCCACACTGACAACTGAAGAAGGTGTACACTGGCAGAATGCACCCAGAACTGGTTTGGACTAGGTACAGACACTCTCTGCCTGCAGAGACAAAGGATTTTGGTGTATAAAAAGGGGGACCCAGACCCCAGAACTTTAGATCACTTCTGGGAATCAAGACGAAACTTTGCTGAGGAGAAGAAGGAGGAGACTACCCCTGTGCTGTGTTTGGGGGTTGGCCTGCAGTGGTTGCTTCATTGCCAAAGAAAGGAGAAGAGGACTGAATGTGCTTTTCATCAACTTGAAGAAGAATCTCCAAGGGCTTGAACTTTGAGCTTGCCTCCTGCCTGAAGTCTTAGGTATACAAGACTTCACCAACCAGTTCCCCCCTGAATTACCTTGCTGGGATTCAAAGTGCCTGCTGTTGTGCTGGGCCTTCTGAGAGACTAGTGTCGCTGGGAGCTGGAAGCGTGACTCAACGACGAGAAGTGTGCCACCGCCGCAGCAGTTGCCATTACATCGCCAAGGAAGCGTGCCGTCACTGCTGCTGTCACCATCGCATCACCGAAGCGCGTCCAATCACCGGAGAAGAGTGCCGCCGCATTAGAGGCCGCCTTCACATCACCGGAGAATCGTGTCGTAGGGCCTGTCGCGGCTCTGAAGATCACCGAGTTGCCGCACGGCTGTCGTGCGTGCACGCAATGCATCAACGTTGTCGCATCGTAACAAAGACACCATTTTGTCGCATCCCTCCCTCCCATATGCAAATCAGTCTTCACCCTGTACCTCATGGGAACAGTCCAGACCAAACTGCCAAGCCAGGTCCTCCCTGGACTGGAAACAAACATACTAGGACCAGTTTCAGGCTTTTTCACTTCTCTTCAGCCAGGATAGTTTGATTCCAGTGGCATGGAGAGCACGGGACCCACGTCTGGGCTTGCCCATTCCCACTCGGGGTGACAAATGCAAAATCAACATTTTCAACAGCCAGGATAGCTTGATTCCAGTGGCAATTCGGGCTGGACTGTTCCCATGAGGCATAGGGTCAAGACTGATTTGCATATGGCCAGGTCTAAACTGTGGTGGCACGGTGAGCAAAAGAATGATGGATTTAACCCAGATCTCTTGACTGGGGAAGAATGTTTTGATTTGTTCTACATTCTGTCCATCAATTGTGTGTCTTTTGCTTTCTCGCCCTAAATATGCCAGGTACGCCCAGACGTGGGTCCTGGGTTCACTGTGCCACTGGAATCAAGCTATCCTGGCTGAAGAAGGGTGAAATCCCGAAACCAGTCCTAGGTTGCTTGTTTCCGGTCCAGGGAAAACCTGCCTTGGCAGTTCGGGCTGGACTGTTGCCATGAGGCACAGGGTCAAGACTGATGTGCATATGGCCAGGTCTAAACTGGGGTGGCACGGTGAGCAAAAGAATGATGGATTAAACCCAGATCTCTTGACTGAGGGTGAATGTTTTGATTTGTTCTGCATTCCGTCCATCAATTGCGTGTCTTTTGCTTTCTCGTCCTAAGTGCCCCTGGAATGCCCAGACGTGGGTCCTGGGCTCACTGTGCCACTGGAATCAAGCTATCCTCGCTGAAGAGGGGTGAAACCCTGAAAACGGTCCTAGGATGCTTGTTTCCGGTCCAGGGAGGACCTGGCTTGGCAGTTCGGGGTGGACTGTTCCCATGAGGCACAGAGTCAAGACTGATTTGCATATGGCCAGGTCTTATCCGGGGTGGCATGGTGAGCAAAAGAATGATGGATTTAACCCAGATCTCTTGACTGAGGGTGAATTTTTGATTTGTTCTGCATTCTGTCCATCAATTGTGTGTCTTTTGCTTTCTCGCCCTAAGTGCCCCAGGATGTATATAGCTACATGCTTTCCTTCAGGAACCAGACGAGGCGATTCAGACAACTCGCTCAGGCAAATCTGGAAGCCAGCCAGGAGGAGATGAAGCGTGGTACAACCAGAATGCCACTCTGGTTGAGCGTCAGCCTGGTCAGAAAGTGTGGGTCATGGCCCCAGTGTAGCCCTGTGCGCTCCAGGATCAGTGGACCTGACCATTTGAGGTGGAGGAGTGCAAGAGTGATGTCACCTACTTGGTGAACTTGTGATCTCCAAGGAACCGTTTGCAGGTCCTACATGTCAATCACCTGAAGCCCCACTTAGAGAGGTCTGAAGTGGGAATGCGCTTAGCAACAGATGCTGGGATGGAGGAGGAGACTGAGCCTCTTCCTGACCTCCTGTCTGCAACAGAGCAAGATGGGTCAGTGGATGGTGAGAACCTCTCTTCCACCCTGACCTCTGACCTTTGAGCAACAGAATAACTGCCGCCAGTTGCTGGGACAGTTTTCTGATCTATTCTCCCTGATTCCCAGTGTCACTGATTGGTGTGTCCATGATGTAGACACTGGGGACAGACCTCCTGTTGAGCACAAAACTTACAGAGTGACTGACAGGGTAAGAGCTTGCATTAAGGAGAAGGTCTCCAAGATGCTTGCGTTGGGGGTGATTGAGTCCTCTAACAGTCTTTGGGCCAGGCCAGTGGTCTTGGTCCCAAAGGCTGCTGCACCGGGTGTCACGCCAAAACTGCGGTTCTGTGTGGACTACCAAGGGCTCAATTCATTCACCAGGACTGACGCGCACCCCATCCCCAGAGCTGATGAGCTCATTGATCGGTTAGGGGCTGCCCGGTACCTCAGCAGGTTTGACTTGAAGTCTGGGTACTGGCAGATCGCCCTGACTGATGGGGCAAGAGAGAGGTCAGCTTTCTCCACACCAGATGGGCACTACCAATTCCGGGTTATGCCTTTGGGATGAAGAATGCCCCTGCCACCTTTCAGAGGTTGGTCAACCAGGTATTGGCTGGACTGGAAGAGTTCACCTACCTGGATGACAATGCAGTATTCAGCGCCAGTTGGGAAGAACATCTGCGCCACCTTTGGGAAGTGTTGATGGCGCTGCGGGGAGCAGGCCTCACGATCAAGGCGAGTAATTGCCAGATCGGGCAGGGTTCCGTGATGTACTTGGGACACCAGGTGGGGAGCGACCAGGTGGCGCCCCTACAGCCCAAGAGTGAGACCATCTTGGCTTGGGAACCCCCCAAGACCCAGACAGAGGTGAGAGCTTTTTTAGGACTCACTGGGTATTACAGGATGTTTGTCAAGGGTTATGGCAGCATCATGGCCCCCTTGACAGAGCTGACTTCTAGGAAGCAGCCCAAGAAAGTGAACTGGACTGCCACCTGTCAAAAAGCTTTTGAAGCCCTGAAGACTGCCATGTGCACGGCGCCCGTGCTCCTGGCACCCAACTTCTCAAAAGAGTTTATTGTCCAAACAGACGCTTCAGAGCATGGTGTGGGGGCTGTTCTGTCACAGATGAATGAGGAGGGCCTAGACCAACCTGTAGCCTTCATTAGTAGGAGGTTACTTCCATGGGAACAGAGATGGAGTGCAATTGAGCGTGAGGCATTTGCTGTGGTCTGGGCACTGAAGAAGTTGAGGCCATACTTGTTTAGGACTCACTTCCGGGTTCAGAGAGACCACAGGCCCCTCAGATGGTTGATGCAGATGAGGGGTGAGAATCCAAAGCTGTTGAGCTGGTCCATTTCCCTACAGGGGATGGACTTCACGGTGGAACACCGCCCTGGTACAGAACACGCCAATGCTGATGGTCTGTCCAGATTTTTGAGCCTTAGTGATGAAAACTCCCAAGAGGTAGGGTAGTTCTCCCCAAATTTTAGCTGGAGAGGACACGTGTTAGACCTGGCACCATTGGCGTGGGTCTATCTTCCCTTTTTTTGCTTTTGCCTCTGATGTTTTTGCTGGTTTTAGATGCTTTGGGCACTGTGCCACTGCTTTTCAGTGCCAAAGTGCAAGTGCTCCCTATGGTAAATTGATGTATGGATTAACCAAGATTGGCCTATTTGGTTTACCCTAGTACAGTGCACTACGTGTGCTGGTGGGCTTGCAGCACTGATTGTGCCACCCACTGGAGCAGCTTGTAAAGTGTGTCCCAGGCCAGCCATTGCAGAGTCTGTGTGCAGTCTGGTACTGCCACGTTGACTTGGCAAGTGCACTCACTTGCCAGTCCCCAAACCTTCCCTTTTCCACATGTCAGACACCCCTAAGGTAGGTCCAAGGGCAGGGTGCATTGTAGCTAAAAGGTAGGACATGCCCAGACACTCTCTGCCTCCAGAGACAAAGGATTTTGGTGTATAAAAAGGGGGACCCACACCCCAGAACTTTAGATCACTTCTGGGAATCAGGACAACCCTTTGCTGAGGAGAAGAACCAGGAAGCTGAAGGAGGATACTACCCCTATGCTATGTGTTTGGGGGTTGGCCTGTAGTGGTTGCTTCATTGCCAAAGAAAGGAGAAGAGGACTGAGTGTGCTTTTCATCAACTTGAAGGAGAATCTGCAAGGGCTTGAACTTTGAGCTTGCCTCCTGCCTGAAGTCTCAGTGATACAAGACTTCACCAACCAGCTCCCCTCTGAATTCCCTTGCTGGGAATTGAAGTGCCTGCTGTTGTGCTGGGCCTTCTGAGAGACTGTGTGTCGCTGGGAGCTGGAAGCGCGTCTTAGCGACGAGAAGCGTGTCGTCGCCGCAGCAGTTGCCGTCACATCGCCAAGCAAGCATGCCACCGCTGTCGCCATCGCATCACCGAAGCGCGTCGCATCACCAAAGAAGCGTGCCGCCACCGCAGAGGTCGCCATCACATCACCGGAGAAGCGTGTCACAGGGCCTGTCATGGCTCACAAGATCATCGAGTCGCCGCACGGCCGTCGGGCGTGCACGCATCACATCAACATTGTCGCATCGTAACCAAGACGCCATTTTGTTGCATCGCACCAGAGAGAAGTATCGCATCAAGGCGCCATCCTGTCGATCGTACCGGAGAGCAGTAAGAAATCGACGCATCACCTCCCCACACAGTAAGGAAGCGAGCAACTACTCCCCTGTGCCGCAGTAAGGAACCGACGCATCCACTCCCTGAGTGTAAGGAACCAACGCATCACCTTCCCTGAGACCCTTTTGTTTGCTTTGCGTTACGCATCCAAGGTACTTTGAGAGTAAAGCGTGACATTTACAATCTAAAGTGAACTAAGCTATTTCTGCCATTTTTAAGTCTACTTTTGATTACAGTATTGTGGATTTTGTCATTGGTCTTGTGTTAAGTCTAGTAAGGAGTACTTATTTTTCTAAACCTGTGGGGGACCCATTTGTAGTGTTGTCACTGTATTACTGTATGTATTCACAAAGGCTTTACACAATGCCTCTGTGGTAAGCCTGCCTGCTCGTGCCAAGCTACCAAGGGGGTGAGCAGGGGTTATTTTGGGAGTGTACCCCCTTACCCTGACTAGACGCAAGGGTCCCTATTTGGTCAAAGGTACCTACCTCTGCCAACTAGAGACCCCCAAATCTAACAGTCACCCTTCATAGAGCATGACAAATTTGCAGATAGCAGTAGGTGTCATTGGGTGCCAATTGGCAATCTCTCTGTAGCTCCTAGAAAGGAAGTATATATCCTTGCCTCCCCAGATTACCTACTCTGGACACACCAAATAAGTCCCACTTATCAAAGCTTTTTTGTGCAGCTAGGGTGCCCAACTTTGCTGCATCCCACAGGGGAGTGACCCATGCTATCATGTCCCTCCAACCCATAGAATGAAGTGCCATGTGCCAACGGGCTACTTCAGTTGCGATAGTGTTGGGAAAGGGTACAGTTCTTGGACCCCCATAGATGGCTCTAAGATAACCAACAGGTCGCATATTTTCCCTATCCATCCTGTACGCTGGTTAGTTCCCTGGGAGGTGGCCCAGCGGTTGATAGCAGTTAATTATGCCACCCAATAATACTTCAGTATGACAGGGAGGACTATCCTCCATCATACCATCCCCATGTAAGTTTCTGAAGGGCAATTCGAGGGGGGGTCCCATCACAGAGAGGAGTATGTGTTGCGCTATCAATGGCTTGAAAGTAGGAGGATGAACAAGATAAGGTGTAATGTGGAGTGCATCCAAAAAGCAGGGAAGAGACATCATTTTGAAGAGGACCTCCCATCCCCAGAGAGACAGTGGTAATGACCTCCATTGTTGTACATCCACCTGCCATTTTTAAAATGGCAATTTCAAATTGCACGTATAGAAGACCTTTAGCTCCCAGGTAATGAAGATCCCCAATTATCAGAAACCCTCTGCAACAAGATTTGTTCCATTTAGTAGTGTATACAGAGTACCTACAGTGCAGCATGAATACATTCATTAATCTGTCAAGGGTGGTGTCAGGGTCAGCAACATAGAGCAGAATACCATCCGCGTAGATGGAGATTCTATCTTCTCACTCTGAGGGCCATCTCAACCCTCGTATCAGAAGGTCACTTTGCACCCAAGCAGCAAGTGGCTCCAATACAAGAGCAAAAAGCATAAGGGAAAGATGACAACCCTGCCTCATTCCACGTCGTGGCATAAACAGGTCAAATATATCTCCGTTCACCATTACCTAGGCAAGGGGATCTGAGTATAGAAGCCAGATCCAGGAAAGAAAGCATAGGCCAAGTCGGAGCTTCTCTAATTCTGCACAGATAAAAGGACACTCCACCATGTCAAAGGCCATATGTGCATCCAAAGACAATATAAGAGCATCCTCCCGGATCCGGCCACCTCTACCGAAGACTATGCAGTCGACGCAAGTGCTGTACTTCTTCCTCGCATAAAGCTGTATTGATTAGGGTGTACTAGCAGTCGAATTACCTGAGTCAGTCATGTGGCCAAAAGTTTCACTTATATCTTGACCTCTGCCTTCAGTAACAATATTGGCCTGCATGAGGCACAGTCTTCCAATGGTTTACCTTCTTTGTGAATCACCCAGCAGTCTCTCTTAATCAGTTTAATAAAACATCAAAATAGAATCGAAATGCTATTCCACTATTCTTAGTTGAAGTATTCAGGTGACCAGCCTGCTTTGAGCACTCTGATTTTTTTAATCTAAATGCTTTGGACCCCCAGGACACTCAGTGAAGAGCTTCAAGGGAGTGCCGAGAGGCAGAGACTGGAAAACCTGGTAACTCACCTCACAGCAGAATGCCCGCTAAATCCCAAGATCTAATTACGAGCTTTTAACTGCCACAACTTCAATGTACGATATTGGATCTGGAATATTCATGGCTGCTGGCACCAGACCTGCTCTCCAATGGATCTTCATTAAAGGATTTCAATTGTACTCATTTCAATTACAAGGCCTTAAAAGAGTCCTGTATTGTTTTTTTTCATCACTACCGCTCAATTTGTACTCTTGCTGCCTTCCTTGGATAGGATAGCTCCTTCTCCAGGAGCATGGCTCGATCTTTGAGATGAGCATATGCTATTGACAGTATCAATCAGGCAGTCGCACCTGCTGTAAAAGAGGAGGTACTTGGTGCATGTCCTGTGCAGACCTTCAATAGGAGCGTCTCACTTCCATTGGGATCAGGGGAAAAGCACGGTCTCTGCTGGGCTCTTTCTTGTCGGAACATTCCCAAGAGGTGGACCTGGGTAACATCGTATCAGCTCCCTTTACGCTGCCCTGTGTAGTCCCACAGGGCTCTTCTTTGAGCCCTACCCTTTTTAATTTGTATGTCACTCCTTTGACCAGACTGGTAAGTAGCTATTGATTTATTCTGGTTTCATATGCAGACGACAAGCAGATTGTCGTCTCGGTAAGTAGTCCAGCTAGTCAGACAGCCATTAGGTTCCATGATTGTATGAGCCACATTGCCAACTGGATGTCAGATAATTGCCTAAAGTTGAACTCAGCTAAGACCGAGGTTCTGCTGTTAGGGAATAATCCAACTTTTTGGACAAACAGTTGGTGGCCAGTTCAACTTGGCTCCCTACCTAAACCAGTGCTTAAGGCCAAAAACTTTGGAGTAATTTTTGACACCAAGTTGTCTTTTGAGGCACAAATCAATGCACCCACCTCAGCATATTTCTTCATCCTGAAAATGCTGAGGATAATGCTCCCAGTAATACCTTTAGAATTTAGAAAGACGGTGGTAACAGTGCTTATAGCCTCAAGACTGGATTACTGTAATGCCCTCTTCTCTAGCACCCCTAAGCGTAGCATTAACAAACTACAAACAGTACAGAATGCGGCAGCCAGAATACTGCTGGGTATTCCTAAATTTGATTCAATCTCCCCATCCCTGGCCGGACTCCATTGGCTACCTGTAGCTAAGAGGATTCAATTTAAATCTCTTTGCATTGCACATAAATCCCTTAATAACAGGGGGCCAATTCATCTGGCAACATTTTTAAAGCCCTACACACCTGCCAGAGCCCTCAGGTCCACCAACCTGGGAAATGTATTTGTTCCTAGAGTCAGCAGGACCAGATGGGGCATTTACAGCTTTACGGCTACAACTGCCAGCCTGTGGAACTCTCTTCCCGTCCTTCTGGAAAAAAGAGCCTAGTCTCCTCAAACTTAGGAAGGGACTTAAAACGTGGCTGTTCTCAGATTATCTGTTCTTTAGTGTGTGCCCCAAGCAACCTATACCAAAGGTAGTGCCTAGACACCTCAGGGTATTTGTTGTGCTCTATAAATCATTTATCATCATCATCATCAATATCCTTGGTAGCCAGCTGCATGAGCCATTGCTTGCCTATAGAGGGATCGGGGGCAGAGCAGTCTCATTGCCAAATGTGGGCCCAGCCTTCTCCGCAACAACGGAAGGGTGATACAGGGCAAGGTGCAGCCTGACTGAGACATTGGTGTACTAACCTGGATAGCCAGAACACCCCACAGAATGCTTGTTCTGTGCTGCTGCTGAAATGTGCTAGCTGGAGAAGAGCAACGGACAGGCCAGGAGGACTGAGTCTCCAGGTGAAATCCAGTACTTGCATCCTCCGACCCCATCCCTCTGGTCAGACCACTGGGTGGGCACAAGATGCCAGGCTGGTTGGCCTTTGCTCTGCTGGATGGTCTTCACAAAAGTTAGATCCTCAAGTCAGACAGCCCAGGTAGGGTAGAAGCTCTTTGTTTGAAACAGCACCCACCTGGCCAAGAAGTCCATCACTAAATGGACCTTATGTTCCCAATCATTCAGAATGATGTGCTGGCTAAACAGTCCCAGAGCAGGCTGCCCTACATGGAGATGTCTGCTTTGCATCCCTGCCTGATCTACGGGAAGAAAGGCTCAGATGAAAAGGACCATCAGAAATGGCTAGAAGGCAGGCCGCACCATGCCCTTGTGGCACTCAGTGAAATGAACGGATTGTAAAGGGGTCCCTAGAACCTTGTTCTTACTTATCCAGAGAAGGGCTAATTCAAAGAGTCAAATGAGCCTTCATCAAGACTTCCAGTGATGTGTGATTCAATCTTACCGCATGCATGACTAGATGGCTGTGATAAGAGCGACCAGATGGCCAGGATTGATGGACAGCCATCTGGTCACACCATGTTTTATGAATCAGTTTCTGCTCGCCTCTGGAGGGGCTCCTCAGGCCAGGTTCTAAGGGTCCGGGCTGAGCCTCTGGCATGAGGCTGTTGGGAAGCCTCATGGTGCTCTGACCCAGGACCTAGTCGGACCTTTTTCTCCCAGCCAAGATGGGGACCCTGACTGGGTCTGTGGGACCCGGCCCCGGAACTTTGGGACATGACCTTGGACTTCCACCCTCTGACCCTCTAACCTAGCATGAGGTTGTTGGGAAGCCTCATGGTGCTCTAACTCAGGGCCAGGTCAAGGCTTCTTAAGCCAGGCAGGTGAGACCTTCCCAGGCAAGTGGGACCCTATCCAGGGTACTTTGGGACACAGTGGTCTAGGCAGTGGAGACCAGTGCTGGAGCTTCCACACTCGGGCCTGCAGGAACTCAGACCCAGGGTCTGGTCACAGCTTTGTAACCCAGGCAGGCAGGGAAGGTTTTTCCGGGCCTGTGGGATCCCATCCGTGGGCACTTTGTGACACAACTGATCAGCGCATGGACCCCAGCTCCAGGGGTCCTCACTCTTCACATCCCAGAGAACAACCCATTTTTGTAATCCGTACACCCCAGACAGTCACAGTCTGGAAACAAAGGCTCTTGAAGGCAGTGACGAGTTTTGTTCAATTATTTCAAGTACAAAATGCCCACAGTGACATTGGCATGGTGCCATGGTGATCAACCCCTAATTATAAATTCACACAACTCTGTAATTTAGCCCTGTTAGACCTGGCATCTCTTGGCGTGTTTCCCCTGTCTTTTTGCTTTCTGGAACCTGTTTTTTTCAATGGTATGTTGGACTTTGTTTTGCTGGTTTAGGGACTCTGTGCACCTTCTCACTGTTGTTTAATGTTAAAGTACAAGTGTTCCTACTGTAAATTATGTTTATGGATTGGTGTTTTCCTGTTTTGTTTATTTGATTTACTACTATGTCCCTAGCACAGTGCACTGTGTGTGTCCAGGGCCTGTAAATCAAATGCTGCTAGTGGGCCTTCAGCACTGATTGTACCACCCACACAAGCAGCCTTTCAAAGGGTTCTCAGACCTGCCACTGCAGTGTCTGCACACAGTTTTTACTGCCATGTCGACCTGGCAAGTACACTTATTTGCCAGACCTAATCTTCCTTTTTCTTACTTGTAAGGCACCCCTCAGGTAGGCCCAATGTACCCCCATAGGCAGGGTGCAGTGTATGGGAAAGGTAGTACATGTCCTGGTGTGTGTGACATGTCCTGATAGTGAAATACTGCCAATTTCATTTTTCCACTATCAAAAGGCTACATGTCATATAGGCTAACATGGGAGTTGATTTGTAACATATTACAAGTCTAACTTTCCATTGGACAAGATAGAGGAATTTTAGGGCGATGGTTTTTAAATTGTGTGTTTGAAAATGCCACTTTTAGAAAGTAGGCTTTTTCTTGTTTAACCATTCTGTGTGCCTCTGCTGGGTTGCGTATTGACTGTCTGGTTTTGGAGTGACAGGGGCTGGGTATGTGCATCCACTGTAGACAACCACAAGGAGGGTTAAGGTGAGACCTGCTTTTCCTGGGTGACTCATTTTTGTGTACATTTCTTTTTGATTTATTGGGTTTTAAACAATGGGGAGGGTGAGGGAGCAACACGCATGAGTACATCTCGACTGATTGCACAATTCAGACATATTTGCATATTTAATTGGACAGTCATTGGAGAAAAGAAAAATAAAGAAAGAGAGAAAAAAAGATAATGAAGAAAGGGGGAAAACAACACCACCCTTTGTTGCACAATTTGTGCTATTTGGTCCCACGTTATGTGCGACTCAGCAAATATCATCGTTTGGCATATCCATTATACTTTCGGGTGCTGATTGTGTTGCAATTGCGTGTGCAGTATGTTGTGTGGTCAGAGGGGGTAGGTGGGTAAACTTTATTAACTCACCCAACTTTGCTATTTTGTCTCTCCCCAGCAATTACTGCGCACTTTGGTAATCAGATCAGCCACGTGCCCCATCTCAGTACCACTTATACCATGCCTATAGGGTGTGTGCGGGTAACGCCCAGGTGCTGTGCTCTGTGGTGGCCTATGAATTGAATCATGTATGTGCTTCCTAGTTGTCATTAGCTGCTGTATCATCACCACTTGTGGAAGATGCCTAGGGTTCTTTTGTTGCCAGCCAAGCCGTACAGAAGTCTAGGAGAATTGTGTCCCATGCAGCCGAATCCCCCACGGTGTCCTCTCTGCGGAGAGCCACGCTCTCCACCTGCGCCTTGGTAGTGAGTGAGCGAAACCAGGCTATCTTGGGGGGAGCTTCTGGATTTTCTGAGTGACTCATCGTTGTGCTGAATAGGCAATGTTTGCATTTAGAGTGGTGGGAGTAGTTTTCACTAGCACCTGAATAGGCAGTGTCTCCTCTGCACATTGCTGTCTCCAACTCCTTTAGTGAAGCTGGGCTAGAGAAGGTAGAACTGGGCTCAGAGACCCTAACCACAAAGGGAACAAAGAGAAAATGTGGTATAAGTATTGGGGCCTTGACCCCTGTTCAAGAAGTCTCTGGAGCAGCAAAGACTTTAAATTCATCTTCTCACAGCACTGGGAACTGTGTGTTTTTTGCTGCATCAGAAGAATAAGCAACCCAACGGCATCTACGATGCCACTGCCAGCTTCGGGTCTTGCAGGCTCTGCAGAGGGTTCTACCGCACTGCAACCCTGGTTTCACCGACGACGATGCTGCCACTGAGCCACTGCTTGCACTGTGACCTGTGGGCACCGTACTTCACATGGCCTCGCTTTACACCGCCGCTCTGGTTTCCCTGACATCAACGCCGCTGCTTGCACCGTGGTTTGAGGGCACTGCTCATAAGTTACACAACACACCACTCCATCCCACATAGCAACCTTGGCCTGCCGGCGCCATCGACTCCAGTTTGTTAGCTGGCGACAGCGCTTCAGCAAAAATGATGATGCTGTCTGCACCGTGACCTGCTAGCACCACAACAAGCACCGCACCACTTCGCACCATAGCCCTGGTCTCACTGATGGCGCTGGATGACAATCAACGAGCTGCTGCCTGCACTGCAACCTGAGGGGACCACACGCCGCACTTCGCACTGCAGCTCCACCGCCCGCCGATGCCAGCGCTCCTGACTTCAACCGCATGGAGTTTGATCTGCAATGCGTGTGAGTTCAAAGTCCCTTCGACTCCTGCACTGACCTTCAGAACCGATGCCTAAAGATGCCGGCTCTTCGGAGCTAAGTGCGAGGTTACCAACACCCTACATTTCTACAGGTACTATTTTGGGGGTCTTCCCTGGCCCTTGACACAGCGGTCAGCCAGAACTGTTTGGATTTGTTGCTCCCGATGCCGGGATAACCCCAGATGGATCAACTTCAAGAAACTGTATTTTAGGTCTATTTTTGCTTATTGGTATTTCTAAGAACTGTATGGTGGATTTTTGCAGTTTTTGGTCTTGCTTTGGGCAGATAAAATATTAGATATTTTTCTAAAACTGGTGTGGTGTCCTTTAGGAGTGTTTTCGATGTATCACTGCTGGTTATGTGCAAATGCTTTCCACACTGCCTCTGAGACAAAACTGACTGCTCATGCCAAGCTACCAAGGGGGTGAGCAGGGGTTACCTGCCAACTAGAGACACCCATTTCTAACATTGGTTGTCAGTGGTGAGAATAGGACTTGCGTTTGCACTTGATCAACGGTAATTGGTGTACACTACTAGCATATCGCACAGCATTACACACCTCATACTGTTTTCTTTTTGGTTTATTTTTGTATTCCCGTCGTTTTTAAATTAAACTTCCTACTGCATCATGCCTGATTCAGCAGGATCATCAGTTGCATCCCTAAAAGTGCCATTTGAGGAGGAAAGGTTGGAAATCTAAAACGTCAAGGAGTTGAAGGCTATTTGAAAAAACCTAAAGGTCCAAATCGAGGCCTCACGTGGAAAGAGGAGATACAAAAGACACTGGGGGCCTGGGTAACAGTGAGACATGCCAGTGGGCAATCGGGAGACCTAAGTGTGGAGGCAGAGGAGCTTATTTCGAGGGTGGATGTGTTTCTACGAGGGGAGAGGCCCTACAGGCCAAGCAGCAGTGTTATGTCGTCAGAAGAGCTGGAGGACAGGAGGGGCGCTAGCAGGCATCAAACAGAGCTTGAGAGGCTCCAGATGGAATCACATAAGATGGTTTTAGACCATGAGCGTTAAAAAATAAATCAAGCACAGCTGGTGACAGCAATTCCTCAGTGCACTCGGATAGAACAGTACACATTCCCATAAATGTAGGAAAGAAATGTAAGAAGAGTGATGAGATACAAAGGTGGTTTCAGGGCTCTGAGGCATATAGCCACATGAATTGGTTCCCTGAAAGCATTTATCAGAAGAGGGGAGGGACACATTGCTGGCTTTGGGTAAGGGGTAGAACCTCACCTACACTGGCATGAAGGAAGTCCTTCTCACTAGGTATGATCTCACTCCTGAAACGTACAGTGATCATTTTAGGTCCAGTAAGAAAAATAATTCCCAGACATGTTTGGAATGTGTGGATGGTAGGGTGAAGGGCAGCAATGTAACAGATTTTTCTGGGGCTGTACAGTTAGATTGTGTAGAAGCACTTGTCTAGTCTATGTGTTGCAGAGCTGCGCCAGAACTTGACAGATAGTAAGCTGACTGACCCAAGGAAGCTTGTATGGAGGCGGACCGCTGGGTGAGTACCAGGGTCCACAAGAAGGAGTATGGTGGAGACTCTGCCAAATGTGAGCAGGGTCCCCAGCAGAAGAGTGGTGATAAAGTAAAGGGGTTTTCTCAAAGGCCCCCAAACTAGAACCCAGGGCAAGGATTCCCATCCCCCAGGAAATAAGAAACCATGGGTCTCTTCAGGGAAGTCTGCAGGGATCGGACTGCACAGTGCTTTGCCTGTGAACAGGTGGGTCATTTGAAGTGGGATCCCAAGTGAGAGCACAGCAATCCACTGGTGGGCAGTCCAAGGTGTTGGCTAGTGTAGCACGTGGGGAGTAGGGGTACCTAGAGGTGGGTTGGGATCCCACAGAGATGACCCTTGTCCCATTAGAGGACAGTGAGATTGTCCCAGGAAGCCAGGTGCCTGGAAACACTAAGAAGTATAGCACCTGGGTGACCATCAATGTGAGAAGGGTAGAGACTTTCAGAGATACTGGAGCCAGTGTGACCTCATTCTGTGTCACCTGGTCACTGAGGAGCAAGTAATCCCCGGGGTATTCTGCCAAGTAGTTGCAGTGGACAACTCAGAGCACGAGAGTAAGGTGGTGCAGATTCCCTTTGAATGGTGGGGTCTCAGGTCTCTTGATGGTGGTTGTGAGCCCTACCATGCCTGTAGATTGTCTGCTAGGTAACGACCTGTAGTAGTCCTTGTGGAAGGATGTGGAACTCAGGTCTCACTTGGAGATGTTTGGGTTGCCAAAGTGGACATGCATGAACACTCAGTCCAGGGCAGCCAGTAGGGTGATCAGAAGAACCTGGAGCCTGAAACAGTGGCCAAGGTGCCTGCCAAGAGAAAGGGCAAGGAGCACAGGAAACATGCCCCTGAGGTTCCCACGGTCCAGGAGGAGGCTGACCTTAAAGGGAACGCACAGGCACCTAGGAGCACGTAGCTAAACTGTGGTACCTATCCAAATTGATCCATTGGCAGCAAGAAGGGGGTTCCACCAGGGTAGAATTCTGCAGGTAGCAGAAATAATTCCCTTTTCTAGAAAATTTGTGGCAGTAGACTGCAAACCAGGCAGTTGGTGAACAGTCTGTATCTACTGGGAGAATGGTCTCCTATACAGCGAGCCTAAGGTCGCTGACCCTAGGTTAGCCTCTGTGTTGGTGGTACCCCAGTGCTTCAGGATCTTCCTACTGGGTCTGGTTCATTGCGTGCCTTTGGCAGGACATTTGGAGCAGGACAAGACCTTTGACAGGTTTGTCACCCACTTATTTTGGCCCCAAATGAGAAAGCAGTCTGATGATCATTGTAGGTCTTGCCAAACTTGTCAGGCAAGTGTTAAGAGTGGGAGGAAGTGTAAGGTTCCTCTCCAACCTTTTCCAGTTGTTGGCACACCTTTTGAGAGGGTGGGGATGGACATTTTGGGCCCCTGGATCCCAAGGCAGCCATGGGCAACAGATACATCCTGGTCTTGGTAGACCATGCCACCCGGTACTCCGAGGCTATCCCTCTCAGGACAACGATGGCGCCACTGGTGAGTCGGGCGTTAATGAGGATCTTTTCCAATGTGGGATTCCCCAGAAAGGTGGTATCTGACGAGGGTAACAATTTCATATCGAAGTATATGACATGCCTATGGGACTGGAGTGCCACGTGTCCCAGATGAGCATTGTTGTCTTCCCTATGTTAGCATGAGCAGGTTGCAGACTGTCCTCTGCTTTGCTCACGTTACTACACAAAGTTTATTTTGCTTGTGCCACATTGCAACTTTCACATAAGAACTTAGTGTTGTTTTTACACTTTGCTCATTCCTGGGATTTAGTCTAAACCTTGTGAACAAGGTCGAACAACAATGCCCCTTGTTTTTCTGTTCTGGTACGGCCCTATCACCTAGATAAAACATGCAGCTGTTGTTTGGGAACACGTACTTTGGGCATATGGGGGTACACGGATAGGTGGCACACACTTGGAGAAGGACCTTTCCAGGGAGAGCATCACAGCATCTGTGATGTAGATCTAACATCGACCGACTGAGGTAAGGGGTCTGCTGATAACACCCAGAGATCTTCTAATATATAATCATCCTGCTTCTATACAAGGGGAGGGAGGTTAGGCTACTCCGTCATTCATTATGACAGCTCCTTTTATGATATATGGACTACTTGCTATGCTGACCGTATTACTACTGATTGTGGTACGTATACTGCATACTAAAGCACATTAGTTAAAATAAATATTTTAAACTCGCTTCTGTATCTGTCAGATCTTATTGTGGACGATGTCAAGAGTGTGAGCTAAAGGGTCTATCTTGCGACCGCGATTCCTGAGAGGGTCGGGAGTGTTGTGTTCTGGGGTGTCTAATCACTTGTTCTTCTGTGAGTGAGTAGGAGGGTAAGTGAGACACTATAGCTAGTCTGTCCTGGCCTCATGGGTACTAAGGTGGTAGTATAACTAAGTCCCTGCATACTGAGGTCCCATAATCCCAAGCATAGTTCTGTGTTTGCGCAGAATCCCTGCAACAGGAGTAGTGTGGTTTAACCTACAAGTTCACCACTCCTTTCCACCCTCAAGGTAATGGTTTGGCAGTGAGATTCAACCAAACCTCTAAAGGCATGATCAAGGGTCTAACTGAACCTATGAGGTGTAAGCAGGAAATCCTCTTACTATGCATCCTCTTTGCTTATAAGGAGGTACCACATAAGTCCTTAGGGTTTAGTCTCTTTGAGCTACTGTATGGGCACCCTTTGAGAGGACCTCTCAGTTTGGTGAAGGAAGGCTGGGACAGCTCCCAGGAAAACTCCCAGATGTATTTAGCTACATGCTGGCCCTCAGGAAGCAAACTTTGTGCTTCAGGAAACTCGCTCAGGTGAACCTAGAAGCCAGCCATGAGGAAATGAAACGCTGGTCCGGCCAGAATGCCCCTCTGGTCAAGTTTCAGCCTGGCTAGAAAGTGTGGTCACGGCCCTGGTACAGCCTTAAGCTCTTCAGTACAAGTGGACTGGGCCTTTAGAGGTGTTGGAGTGCAAAAGTGATGTCACCTATATGTTTAATTTCAGACTCCCAGGAAACCTTAGAAGATTCTCCATGCAAACCACCTCAAACCTCAATTTGAGAGGTCTGAAGTAAGCATTCTCTTGGCGACAGATGATGGGGTGGAAGAGGAGATTAAATCTCTTCCTGACCTACTATCTACCAATGAGCGTGACGGTCAGTGGAAGGTATGAACCGCTCCCTCTCCCCTACACTGACCCCAGAGCAGCAGAGTGACTGTTGCAAGATTGTTGCAGCAGTTTGCCACCCTGTTCTCCCTGACCCCACGTGTCACCCATTGCTGTACCCATGTTGTGGACACTGGGGACAGTCTTTCAGTGAATCACAAAATTTACAGGCTGATTGACATGGTCAGAGCCAGCATCAACAAAGAGGTTTCTAAGAAGTTGGTGTTAGGGATGATAGAGCCCTGTGGTCTTGTTACAAAAGGCTGCTGCACCTTGGGCTACTCCTCAACGTCGGTTCTGCATGGACTACCATGGCTCAGTGACATCACAAGGACTGATGTGCACCCCATCCCCAGAGCTGATGAGCTTATAGATTGGTTGGGAGCTGCCAAGCTTCTCAGCACGTTTGATTTAACGTCTGGGTACTGGCAGATTGCCTTAACTGATGGGGCCAAGGAGAGGTCTGCATTCTCAACACCAGAGGGGTACTACCAGTTCTGTGTGATGCCTGTTGGATTGAAGAATGCCCCAGCCACCTTTCAGAGGTTGGCCAGCCAGGTGTTGGCTGGACTGGAGGATTTCAGTGCCGCCTTCCTGGATGATATCAGTGTTCAGTTCCAGCTGGGAAGAACACTTGCAGCACCTCTGGGAAGGGTTGAAGGCTCTGCAGAGGGCAGGCCTCATGATCAAGACCAGTAAGTGCCAGATTTGGCAGGGCTGTGGGGTGTTCTTAGGGAACCAGGCAGGAAGCGGCCAGGTGGTGCCCCTACAGCCTAAGATTGACACAATTCTGGCTTGGGAGACCCCCAAGACCCAGGCAGAGGTGACAATCTTTTTAGTTCCCACTGGTTATTATAGGAGATTTGTAGAGGGCTACGGCACCATTGTTGCTCCCTTGACTGAGCTGACTTCCAGGAAGCAGCCCAGGAAGGTGATCTGGACTGATGCCTGCCAGGCAGCTTTTGATGCCCTGAAGGCAGCCATGTGCACGGCTCAAGGCACCCAACTTCTCCAAGGAATTTGCATTGAAGACTGACGCTTCAGAGCGTGGTGTGAGTGCAATGCTCTCACAACTGAACGAAGAGGGCCTCGGCCAGCCAGTAGTCTTCCTTAGCAGGAGACTACTCCCCAGGGAACAGAGGCGGAGTGCACTAGAGCGAGAAGCTTTTGCTGTGGTCTGGGCACTGAAGAAGCTAGTCCCATACCTGTTTAGGACTCACTTCCGAGTTCCTACAGACCATGGACCCCTCAGATTGTTAACGCAGATGAGGGGTGAGAACCCAAAACTGTTGAGGTGGTCCATCTCCCTTCAGGGAATGGACTTCACGGTGGAACATTGCCCTGGCACAGAACATGCCAACGCTCATGATCTGTCCAGGTTCTTTCACCTTATTGAAGAGAACTCCCGGGTGGTTGGGTAGTTCTCCCTACTTTCACTTGGAGGGGACATGTGTTAGACCTGGCATCTTTTGGCATGTTTTCTCTGTCTTTTTGCTTTCTGGCCTCCTGTTTTCAATGGTATGTTGGACTTCGTTTTGCTGGTTTAGTGACTCTGTGCCATTTCTAACAAACCCCCACTGCACCAGGTTTTTCAGTGCACCTCCTCCTCTCTCCAGTAAATGTTGGTACTCTAGATACCCCCAAGGGGCTATCAATACTGCTTTTTTGCCTTTCATCATTCCAAATCCCAGCAGTTTCTGCTCTCCAATGGTTACAGAGGGTATGTAGCTCAGTGGGTTGAGCCCCAGTATGGTTGCTCAGTGGTTTGAGCACCTGCTACTGAGATCCTTTCGAAAACGTCATCACTAAAGTTTAATTCACGATGGGGCCAACAAGTACTTTCATTCCTCTGAAGTGAGTAGAATGAGCAATTGTGTTGGGTAATATAAGTAGTACAAAAAGTGTACGTCTTAATTCTACATAAATGTTGCCTATTCCTTTAAATGATGAATGATGGACGCAGGCAGCTAATAGCCACCGTTGCTCGTTTATGAGACTCAAGAGGTGCTGCTTAATCCAGAATTTACAACTACCATGTGAATAACAAGAGCAATATTATTTCTATGTCAGTCCACGGAGGCTCAGATTATGCTTCTCTTTGCTTTACTGCAAACAAACAGCAGCCAATAAAACAACTTTAAACATCAGCATACCCCGGAAGTACAACCCCCTCCAGTAGTATGCCCCAATCACTGTCCACACTATCACATATAAGGTCCAAATTACGCCATCACTTCCTCTTTCTTTGCTGCTGCAGCAGCAGATAAGTGCTTTTCCCTTACTTTTATCAATATTTGGTAGAGTGTGGGGATATTGTGTGTTGGTTAATATTATCGATTTTTACCTGTGTTCATGGTTGTTAGAACTTGGTTATTGATTGCGACGCGGCTCCGGAACGTCTGTTCCCGGCTCCGTTTTCGCTGAGGTTGTGGCGCCTCGCAGCGCGCGCGCGTCGATAGCCTGCTGCGGGCGTTAGGGGGCGGTGGAGAAGGAGGAGGCAGACGCGACTCGCTCGTGCACAGAGAGCGGTCGCGTCGTTAGCAGGACGCTCTGGCTGAGCGCGCGAACTCGTTCTTCACTCATTTTGAACGAACGGCTCCTCGCGCTCAGTTCCACATGACTGCATACATCTCTGGCCTCAAGTTCTGAACGCTTACCGGAGCGTGTGACCGGATTAGAGCACTGCTCTAGGGGAGTGTATTGGGGTTGCTCCTTCCACCTTGATCATAGGCAGAACCTTTAGTTTAGTTTTTTCTTTGGTGCTCCTTGTTGAGAGCAGGTTCTGTCAGACCCCTGGGCTGCTCCCCCCCCGTGAATCTCTTCCAACTCCTCTGAGCTTGTAGCAATGGCGTACTACGCCGAAGAGGAGGACCAGTGGGTTGAATGTGACAATTATCAGGACTATGAGGAACCGGAACACTTGGAAGAGAATTTGGTGGAAGCCCTGGATACCCACGTCCAGGGTTCAGTTAATGTGGCCTTAATCAAAGCCCTCAAGCCTTTTACTAAGCCCCTCCTTAAATATGGCAAGAGGAAAATGAAGGCTAAACACAGTGATGCAGGCACTTCTCGTTCCTCGGCCAAAGTTTTGGCACGAATGGCAAAGAATGTAATGAGGGACCATGGTTCCATGGCTGCGTATGACACGGATGATTCGTTGCCAGCTACTACTACCACGTCGGACTCAGATGACGAGTCTGTGAGACCCAAAAAGAAATCTCATAAGGTGAAGCATACTGCTTACAAGGCTGATGACAGCCAGGCTCCTAAAAATCTGCTGTTTGACCCGCAGAGCCTTATTCATCCACGGTCTTCGGAATGGGTTCCCTGTCCTGAGGTGGCACATTATGTAGGGGTGAACTTGCGACAGGGTTTCGAGAAGGAAGTGCGGGCCATGTTGCGCTCAGAATGCCCGAGACCATCCCTGACTGGCAAGGTGGCGGACACGCCGGAATTAGATCCTAATATGGCCACATTCATGCGGAAATTCGCTAAAGACCCGAAAAAAGGCTTAGATAGAGCCTGGCGGGGATGCCAGGATAAGCTGTTGGATGTTTCAGGTCCCCTCACTAAAATTCTAGACGCGGCGGTCAACGCCAAAAATCAGAATGTGTCTTTGGACACCTCTGAGATTATGGAGTGGGCCCAGCGGGCCCTGTGCTTTCTAGGAAATGCAAATGTGGCGCTATCTACCGAAAGGAGGCGCTCGTTCTTGATGAGAATAGATTCTCAATTGGCGGAGATGGCCACGACCGAACCGGGTTCTTTGGCCAATGGCATGTTGTTTGGCGACAAATTCGTCAAGGAGATGGGCAAGTACGTGGCCACCTTTTCAGCTTTAGACAAGGCGCAGGCTAACATCAAGAAAGTGTTCCACACTGGTGTTTTTGATAGGGCCGGACGCGCTAGAGGTCGAGGGTCCGGCCGTGGTTACAACCAGACCTCCCGAGGGGCGGAACAAAGAGGCAGAGGAGGTCAGAGGTCGCAGTTTTACCCTTCCCGCAATAGAGGTGGCCGAGGTCGAGGCCACAGAGGATCCTATCGAGGACAGCAGAACTCCGGAGATAGCTCCTATTCAGGTAACGATGTTGAATGCCTCAGAATGCATGGTGGGAGGTCGTATTGCGTTGTTCCTTCACAGGTGGCAGGAGATTACGACCGATCCCTGGGTGTTACAAACTGTCCAGGGTTTCCACGTAGAATTCTACAGCACTCCGACTCAGAGTCGGGTACCGGGCGCCCCACATTTTTCCCTACAAGAACAGAGTTTCATCGACAGGGAGGTGGAGGCACTGCTCCAGAAGGGTGCAATAGTGAGGACTATTCCCCATCCTCGGGGTTTTGTAAGCACGATTTTCCTAGTCCCGAAGAAGGACAAAGGGTTCCGTTTGGTGCTGAATTTAAGAGAATTCAACGCTTGGGTGGTGTACCGACATTTCAAGATGGAGGGCATCCATTTGTTGAGGGACATCCTCTTAGAGGAGGACTGGCTCGTTCGTTTAGATCTAAAGGACGCCTACTTGGCGGTCCCGATTTTCCCACCACACAGGAGGTTCCTCCAGTTTCTCTGGCGCGACCAATGGTTCGAGTTTTCCGCGATGCCCTTTGGTCTGTCTTCCGCCCCTTGGTGTTTCACCAAACTAATGAGACCGGTGGTCCAATGGTTGAGAGAACGAGGGGTCCGCCTGATCATTTACCTCGACGACATTCTAATTATGGCACAATCACAGGAACTCTTGTTGAGACATCTTACGTGGACTCTCCAACTGCTACAGGAGTTGGGTTTCCTTGTGAATCTGGAGAAATCAGTCCTGATTCCATCGCAATGGATGGAATTCTTGGGTTTTCAGATCAACTCCCTCACGTGCCAATTGCTCCTTCCTTTGAAGAAGAGGGTAGTGATCAGGAAGGAATTGAGGAAAGCGCTTGCCTCTCCGACAATCTCGTTACGGACGTTGGCTCGCCTAGTAGGATTGCTGGCGGCGTCCATTCAGGCGATTTTTCCGGGGCCCTTGCATTACAGGGCCCTGCAGAGACTGAAAATTTTGCATCTACGCAAGGGTCTCTCGTATGCGCAACAGATAGCCCTCTCACCGGAGGCTCGTACGGAGATCCATTGGTGGTTAGACCATATGGAGGCCTGGAACGGCAGGGCCATTTTCTCCTCCAGCCCGGATGTCGTGATAGAGTCAGATGCGAGTCGCTGGGGCTGGGGAGCGCGGTGCGGGACCATGGAGACAGGGGGTCGTTGGTCTCAGGAGGAACTGAAGTTGCATATCAACTGCTTGGAACTCCTAGCGGGAGCGTTCGCGATTCGAACTCTGGCCCCGCAGAAGGTGTCTTGTTGCATTCTTCTACGTATGGACAATGTGTCCGCGGTGAGGTACATCAATCGCCTCGGAGGGACCCGCTCTCGTCTCTTGGCGGAGATAGCCAAGGACTTTTGGCATTATTGCCTGGACCATCGTCTAGTGGTGACGGCGGAATATATTCCCGGGTCGTCCAACGTGATTGCCGATTGGAATTCACGGCATTTGCGGGACAGCAGCGACTGGAAACTGCATCCCAACTGTTTCAAAGCGCTGAATCTCAAGTGGGGACCCTGTGTGCTGGACCTGTTTGCGTCCAGACTCAACACTCAACTTCCGCGGTTCTACAGTTGGCGGCCGGACCCTCTAGCGGTCGGATCGGACGCCTTTCTTCACTCGTGGACGACGGGCATTCTATATGCCTTTCCACCATTTGTCATGATTCCGAGAGTGTTGGCGCATGTGCGCAGACAGAGAGCAGAGGTAGTCCTGGTTACTCCTTGTTGGAAGGCGCAGGCTTGGTTTCCAACCGCCTTGAGCTTGGCTTGTGCGCCTCCGGTGCGGCTTCGGTCGTTTCCGGACATCCTCACGGATCCTCAGGGACTGCGTCACCCGTTGGTGTTGCAGAACCAACTGGGCCTCATGGCCTGGAAACTTTCAGGCGTCGTTGGCAGGTGCCGGGAGTTTCGCAAGACACTCTCTTTTTCTTGTCCCAGGCTTGGGCTCCATCCACACACAAGCGATACGAATCAGCTTGGAGACGGTGGGTTAGTTGGTGTGGTGAGCGACAGTGTGATCCCGTGGGATCCGATATTCATCTAATAGTGAATTTCTTGTCGGAATTGGCCAAGTCCGGTTTGGCGTACCGGACGGTAAATAATTTTCGATCGGCTATTTCAGCGGGTCATCCGCATGTGGAGGGCAGGCCAGTGGGGGAACACCCCTTGGTCTGCAAGGTAGTGCGAGGGATTCGTTTGGTGAACCCTCCTCAACCTCGGTACACCGCACTTTGGGATGTGTCGGTGGTTTTGCGTTTTTTGAGGAATTGGCCAAATAATGAGGCACTTTCTAGGAAACAATTATCGGCAAAATTAACAGTCCTACTGTGCTTAATTTCATGTAGACGGGTATCGGATGTGCGAGCACTGGATTTGGCAGGTAGAGTATTTACTCCTTCGGGAGTTTCCTTTACGATTTCCAGACGTACTAAGACGCACTCTCAGTGTATTACGTATCCTGCCTTCCCTCATCATAGCAAACTGTGTGTTGTAAAGTGTTTAAAGGTTTATGAAGATTGTACTAGGGAATTTCGATCTGATGTTTCGGGACAATTGTTAATTGCCCTTCAGCGACCTTTTCGCCCGGTCTCATCTGCAACCCTGGCCAGGTGGGTCACTTGGTTACTGGGCCTTGCGGGGGTGGATGTTTCCATATTTGGAGCTCACTCTGTTAGGGGAGCTATGGCCTCTAAGTCTTTGGGGGCGGGTTCCCGGTTGCAAGACATCATGACTGTGGCGGACTGGTCGACTGATTCCACATTTAAAACGTTTTATCATAAACCTATTGTGGATGTAGCTTCGGTGGTGGTAAATCAACTTTAAACTAGCATAATCTGAGCCTCCGTGGACTGACATAGAATGAAAAATTGTCTAGCAAGCGCGACAAAGAATTTTCAATTCTATTAAGGACACGGAGGCGAGGATTATCCCACCCAAGCAGTTGGCATGTTGGCATACTGATGTAATTATTATGATGTTGTACCCACCCGATAATCCTGTACAGTGACTTCATAGTTGTTTTGTACGGGCGTCACGATGTCAGTTTCCATTTCAGGAGAACAGACCAAACAATCTTGAGGTTCAGGACGTCTGGCATCGGCAAGGATGATTCGATTCATCGGGGGTCAATTCATCTGGACAGAGGACAGTTGTCGTCTTTTCCGGAGAGGATATTCAAAGTTCAAGGTTGGACGCACGTCGATGGAGCAATCGGTGGTCCAGTGTTCGACGGTCAAGTTGGTGGACTGTGTTGAAAAGTTTTTTGTCATGCAAAGAAAGAGGAAGTGATGGCGTAATTTGGACCTTATATGTGATAGTGTGGACAGTGATTGGGGCATACTACTGGAGGGGGTTGTACTTCCGGGGTATGCTGATGTTTAAAGTTGTTTTATTGGCTGCTGTTTGTTTGCAGTAAAGCAAAGAGAAGCATAATCCTCGCCTCCGTGTCCTTAATAGAATTGAAAATTCTTTGTCGCGCTTGCTAGACAATTTTTCATTCATGTTGCAAGTGGTAAGCTGCTCTCTGCAGCGCCCTCAGCAGGTAGGAGGCTGACACTGTTCTGGCAGGACGTGGAAGCATGGTAAGTTTACTCGCTAAGGGTGTGCAAAATTTGCCTAATGATGTCAAATATTGACAATATTTGCAATATTACACATAAGTATGTGAAATGCTAATCTGTAAATTAGCACTATATTACAGGCCGAAATGCACGCTCATGTCGTTTTTTGATGTGAGCATGGATTTGATGCTAATAAAGTGCAAAAAACAAAGCACCGCAAATAACAGTGCCTTGCGTTGTGTTACTCCCATGCTTTTACTGTAAATTGCTACAACAAATGAGATGCAATTGTGCATAGTAGCCTAACAGCAGAATTTTGGGAATTTCACATAACAAGTGTAACATAAATTTCAAGAAATTAAATGAATTAAGCAGGGTTAATTTAAATTTCACGCCAGCCCTATTTACTACCTTTGAGCTGGGTGTCTGCTTCTCCACACCTAGGAATATCTTGTAAATGTCTTGTATGAGGTTTGCGGCCTAGGCAGCGTGGGAGCGGAGCTTTCCTTGGCTGGCTCTGCAGCTCCTGTGATTGGCTCTCCTCCAACCTGCTGGAGGATGCTGCTGTTGCCAGCACCCTGAGAAGGCGGGAAGACAGGAGGCTGCTACCGTCCTGGCATGCATGGGCGCCGCAGCAGGCTCTCCCAGCTCCAGGCCAGGTGGTGCTTCCCCCACCTCGGGGAAGTACTTCATTAAAACACCTCTTGTAATTGGTCCTGCAGTGGTTTCTGGGATCGGCCGCCTGGTGTGGTCTCTTGGATGTTTGCAGTAATTATGTTAGAGAGATCATTGGCTGCTGCTTGCTGGTGCTAGCTCCCCATTGGAAGATAATTCTAAGCATGTTTTCCACCTTGCGCCCTCTCCTCTTGCAGGTGCTCATAATATACTGAGGTTATTTAGGGTGATTGAGCTTTCCAAGAAGCTGGGCACTGACGTCACTGAGAGACATTCCAATCATGAGTCAGGAACAAAAAGTGGCAAGCCTGTGAGAGTTGTGTAGCTTAATGAGTGGCTATTATTCAGAGAAATGTGGCGACAATTATAACCCCTCTATTGTTTGAATGAATTTGCTTGATATATCCAAATTAAAACAGGGGGAAAAGAATAATGAAGTATAAAAAGATTGGAACAGTAAAATCAAAAATTTGACGAATTATTAAAAAACTTGAATTTAAATAAAATTGAAGAAAACTGTTTTTGTTACAAATATTTTTGAAGAACATTACATCAAATTTAAAATCACAAATATTTATGTAAATTGAAAGAAATCATGGTATTCTCCAACCACGCATGCCGCAACATCTGGACCCCTGAATTAAACATTTCAAGTAGGAGTACAGAATATTTATTCATTTATTCGGCATTTTCAAATTGTGCAAACATGAGCCAAATGGGCATCAGAGCAACTTACAAACAAGCCATTGACACTTCGTACAGCCAGCCTCTCCGGGTTCACTGCTTGCAGTCACTGAATTACAGTTTCCCTAAGCTTTGCAAAAGAACATTCAAGTTGCACAACCACAATCACAGATTCAAAATCCATTTCACAAAGCTAACAGGACCGTACCATTTGGTAAAACGTTACATTTCCAGGCCTCTGTTATTGCAATGGGATAGAATTCTATGTCAGGACAGGAGGCTCCGATTATGCTTTCTCATTTCTGTATTAGAAATGCCCAGCAGCCAATCAGAACCGTTTATGAAACGAAAAAACTACAGTACCCATGAGCACCAGGGTACCACGTGACCAACCATAGAGTCTCTCATATAAAAGATACAATGGGAGAAAGTATGTCCTCTTTCTTTGCTGCTCCGCAGCCAGTTAAGTGCCTTTTTCTTATTACTCTTGATACATTGTTGCATTATTCACTGTGCGATACCGCTTTGACGCGCTCGCTTGCTAGTCTTTATTTGTGCATGGATACATTGTTGCGCGCTGTCTCACGCGGTTTCTAGGTCTCCGGTTGTCGCGCGGTGCACATTCAGGGAGCGTGGTCTCACCTCCCCAGGCGAGACGCTCGTTCGAGCGTCGGTGTCCTTCTTTTGGTGGAGTGGGAGTTAAGGGGCTGAGGAGCTCGCGCTAACGCGCGTGCTTCTCTGTTTACATTATTTCTGAGGCGGCCGTTACCGCGCATGCGTGGCGGCCATTTTGTTTGTTTATCTTCGTGTTTTCCACACGGACCTTGTCAGAATCGGTTGTTCTTCACACCGCTGCCCACTGCCTCAGTTTACCTTCAGCCCCATCGACGCCCTTTGCTGTTTTAAGGCTTGGGGCTGTACAATAACGCATAGGCACTGCCTAGAGTGACTGTCAGCAAGCCCTCCCTCCACAATTAATTATTTATTTATCTGGTCAGGTTTTTTCTGCCCTTATCAGTGGCTTGCTGTGGGGTTTTTCACTCCCCCTGAATTGTGCCTTTGGCATACATATATATATTGACATTCAAGTGTCATTTTGTGGGCATTAATTTCACTTTACAGTGACAAAAGGTAAAATGGAGGAGTATTTTGATGATGATGATTACTCCTTTGAGGATGACAGCTCTAGTTTCCTAGAGCAGGACTTAGTAGAGGCTCTGGACCAAGGAGTTCAGCACTCCGTTAATAAAGCTCTGGTCCACGCTATCAATCCTCTGAAGCGTCATTTGACGCACTATGCCAAGCAACAGGGTTGGTTGCCTTCTTCACGTTCTTCTAAGTCCCCAGTAAATCCGCATAGGTCGGATTTTAAACGTTTGGCTAAATCTCTAGCCTCAGAAAAGGCTTCCTCCAAGCCACTGGTAGGCGCTTCTACCTCTGCTGGCTGCCTGACTGACACTGAAGGTCCTCCTTCCTCCTCTTCGGACCAAGATGTTCCTCCACCGCGCAAGAAGTCTCGTAAGGAGCACTACGTGGACGCTCCTACTCACCCTCAGGTCCTAACCTTTGAACCTTCGGAACTTTATCACCCCCATTCGTCTTCCTGGCTTCCTTCTCCTGCGGTAGCGGAATATGTCCAGGCGCACATCCGGCAACCCTTTGAAAAGGATGTTAGGGCTCGTCTCCGCTCCGAATGCCCTCGCCCGGATCTCGCAGATCACCTGGCAGACACTCCTGAAATTGATCCCACAATGCTTTCCTATTTGAAAAAATTTGCAAAGGATCCAAAAAAGGGTCTAGACAGATCCTGGCGTTCCTGTCAGGATAAAATGCTGGATTTATTGGGACCCCTCACCAAGATTCTTGATCTTGGCTTTCAGGCCAAGGAAGCTGATTCCCTTGTGGATCCGGATGACCTCATTGAATGGGCTCAGAGGGCTATTTGCCAGTTAGGCAATGCAAATTGAGCAATTTCGAGTGAGCGCCGCCGCTCTATTCTACTAAAAATTGATCCAAAATTGGCGGAGCTCTCTACTTCCGAATCTGGTCCGGTGGCACAAGGTCTTTTATTTGGCCAACCGTTTCTTAAGGAACTGACAAAGTTTGTTGCAACCTTCAGCGGTTTGGATAAAGCTCAAGCTTCCATCAAGCGTGCACTTCGTCCGGTTTTTGCCAGGGCCGGACGACATAGGGGACGCTCGTTCGGCCGTGGTTCCCATAATCCCTCCCAGAGGGGTTATCAGTCCCAGAGAGGCGGCGGTCAGGAGTCCGGCTACAACTCCCGCTCAAACTTCTATCCTTCCCGCAAAGGGAGAGGTCAATTCCGGAAAGGCCGTTCCGGTGGCAACCAAGGTGCCTATCACGACTCTAACACCTCAGGTGAGTGTGATTCCTTTTTCCGAGGTGGTTCTGGGGGGCAGAATACGTTTTTTTCTCCAGAACTGGCGTCAAATCTCCAACGATGCTTGGGTTCTGCAAACTGTTTAAGGTTTCAAAATAGAATTCTATCAGACCCAACATCAATCCCTCCCCCCAACGCCTCTACATTTTTCTCTTCAAGACCAAAAGTTTATCTCGGCGGAGATAGAATCCCTTCTCGCCAAAGGGGCAATTATTCCAACTGTTCCCCACCCACAAGGGTTCATCAGCAATGTTTTCTTGGTTCAGAAAAAAGGGGGTGGCAATCGCCTGGTCCTCAACTTGAAGGATTTCAACGGCAGTGTCGTTTACAGACACTTCAAAATGGAAGGGATCCATCTTTTGCGCGATCTTCTTCGCGAAGGGGACTGGATGGTTCGGCTCGACCTCAAGGATGCGTATCTTTCGATTCCCATTTTCGAGCCTCATCGTCGGTTTCTTCAATTCAGTTGGCAGGGGATTTGGTACGAATACACGGTTCTCCCTTTCGGCCTCTCGTCAGCACCCTGGTGCTTCACGAAACTTCTGAGGCCCGTAGTGGAATGTCTGTGTGCTCGGGGTGTCCGCTTGATAATATATCTCGACGACATTCTTCTCATGGCGGACAATCCCCTCACAGTCTTAACACACCTGGAGTGGTCTATCGACCTTTTACAATCCCTGGGGTTTCTAGTCAATCCGCAGAAGTCTATCTTGAACCCTACACAGGTGATCGAGTTTCTAGGTTTTCAAGTGAATTCCCTATCCTGTCAACTTTTATTACCACACCAAAAGATTCGGTACATCAAGAGGGAATTGAGGTCTGTTCTTTCCAGACAGACTGTGTCGTTGAGATCGTTAGCACGTGTTGTCGGTCTATTGGCGTCCTCCATTCAGGCGATATTCCCAGGTCCTCTGCACTACAGAGCACTTCAAAGGTTGAAGATTCGTCATCTCCAAAAAGGTCTTCGTTATTCAGATCTGATTCCTCTTTCCGAGGATGCGAAGAGCGAGATGCAATGGTGGTTAGGCCACATGGAGGCCTGGAATGGTCGAGCCCTGTTCGGCTCCGCTCCGGATCTGGTGATAGAATCCGATGCCAGTCTTTGGGGTTGGGGAGCCCGGTGCGGTCCCATCTCGACCGGGGGTCGATGGTCCCCCCAGGAACTGTCTCTTCACATCAACTGTCTAGAGCTTCTGGCGGGTTCCTTTGCGATTCGGTGTTTCTCTCCTCTTCAGACCAATTGCTGTATCCTTCTCCGCATGGACAACGTTTCAGCGGTCCGGTATGTCAACAAGTTGGGGGGAACACGATCCAAGATTTTGGCGGAGATCGCCAAGGATTTTTGGCATTTCTGTCTTCAACAGAAGATCACAGTTATTGCCGAATATCTTCCCGGTTGCCGCAATCAGATTGCGGACTGGAACTCTCGCCATCTTCGCGACTTCAGCGATTGGCGCCTTCACCCGCGCATTTTTCGCATTCTCCGTCGGACTTGGGGTCAATGTCACCTGGATCTGTTTGCGTCTCGCCTAAATACTCAACTCCCTCTATTCTTCAGCTGGAGGCCGGATCCGAAGGCCCTGGCCACGGATGCATTTCTTCAGACTTGGCCGTCCACTCTGTGTTACGCTTTTCCCTCGTTCATGATGATTCCCAGGGTTCTGGCCTACGCGAAACGTTTTCAAACAGAGCTAATTCTCATTGCTCCGCTGTGGAGAGCTCAAGCATGGTTCCCGGTTCTTCTGGAGATGTGTTGTGCGGTCCCGTTCCTTCTCCCCCAGAAGTGGAATCTGTTGTTGGATCCCCTAGGCGATCCGCATCCCCTTGTTCTATCCGGCAATCTCCTTCTGTTGGCGTGCCGAGTTTCGGGGATCGCTGGTCGCTCCCAGGCCTTTCATGCGACGCTTCCAAATTCATCAGTGACGCCTGGTCTCCCAGTACTCACAAACGATATAGAGCCTCATGGAAACGTTGGTGTGACTGGTGTGTTCAGCGGGAAGTTGATCCCGCTTCAGCAGATGTGGCTATGATTATTAATTTTCTAGCTTCTCTCGCTTCCTCTGGTTTGGCTTATCGCACGGTCAACAACTTCCGTTCCGCCATCTCTGCGGCTCACGTTCCCATCAATGGTAAACCGGCGGGTGAACATCCCTTAATTTCCAAATTGCTTAAGGGCATTCGTTTGGCGAATCCTCCGTGTCCTAAATATGTCTCGCTTTGGGATGTCTCCATTGTTTTGAGATTTTTGGAGGCTTGGCCTTCTAATTCATTACTTTCTCGCAAGCAACTCTCTGCCAAATTGACTATGCTGTTATGTCTCGTTTCTTGCAAACGAGTTTCTGATGTGCGTGCGTTAGACTTAGCGGGTCGCAGATTTACACCTGAGGGTGTCACTTTTCTTATTTCTAAACGCACCAAGACTGCTACCTCTTCGGTTACCTATCCGTCTTTTCCTCATCATCCCAACCTTTGCGTTGTTCAATGTGTCAAGGATTACGAGGTATGTACTGCCCCTTTACGTTCTGATACACAGGGTCAACTACTTATTGCCTTGCAGAAACCTTTTCGTCCTGTTACTCCTGCTACTTTAGCTCGCTGGGTTAGATGGCTCTTGTCTGAGGCTGGAATTGATGTTTCCATTTTTGGTGCTCATTCGGCTCGCGGGGCCATGGCCTCTAAAGCGTTCTCGATGGGTGTTTCATTACTGGACATCATGAAAACCGCAGATTGGTCTTCTGACTCTATGTTCAAAACTTTTTATTACAAACCTATCGAACATATTGCTTCTGTAGTGGTGGATCAGCTTTGAACAAGCATAATCGGAGCCTCCTGTCCTGACATAGAATTAAAAATTTGCAAACATTTGTGACAAGAATTTTCAATTCTATTAAGGACAAGGAGGCGAGGATTATCCCACCCAAAGTCATGTTGGATTCTCATGTTTCTCATTGTCACAGTTGTATTTGATTTATGCCAATGCATTGGTTTTCTCTCTTTTTACCCTTCCCTTTTATTGCCTTCACTCTCTTTATCGGATGAGTATTACGGCTGTACTTTCTTTTCAGGTTCTGACCCGAAATAGTGACTCTGCTGTTTATCCTGCTAACTACGCTTGGATGGTCTGCTGCCTTCTCTGTTCGGCGATTGCTGTGTTTCTAGCGTCAGGATGATCTCCGGCTGCGGCTGATGGACTCTGTTACCTGGCATTCTTCGTTTTCCATTGGACTTCCTGTTTTCTGTGAACTGTTCCTCACCAAAGAAAGAGGACGTACTTTCTCCCATTGTATCTTTTATATGAGAGACTCTATGGTTGGTCACGTGGTACCCTGGTGCTCATGGGTACTGTAGTTTTTTCGTTTCATAAACGGTTCTGATTGGCTGCTGGGCATTTCTAATAAAGAAATGAGAAAGCATAATCCTCGCCTCCTTGTCCTTAATAGAATTGAAAATTCTTGTCACGAATGTTTGCAAATTTTTAATTCCTCTTTAAAGATGGCGCTGGGAGTTTTCTGCAGGATTGGTGTGGCGCTCTCATCAAGTGAAACCTTCCCAGTGCCTGTGCAGTTTTTAGACTTTCGCTGACAAGTGAGCCTGCAATATGGCTGCCTCCAGGACGTATCTGGACGATTCATGATTGGGGGAGGGAGTGCTGCCTTCTCGGTGCACGTATGTCTGTTCAAGCCCTGAGAATGCAAGAGGAGGGTCCCAGCTGCTTCTAGTGCAACCCCCTGCAAGCTGCTCTGTGTACTGCCATGACTTTAGGTGGTGTTACCTGAAACATGCACAACATTGGGAAAAGCCACATGTCCAAAGATGGCCAGGGACAGATTGATGGCTAGGAATTTGTTAGGCTAGTGCAGGGGTCTCCAACCTTTTTTGTAGTGGGAGCAACTTCTGATCAGTGAAAATCATTGTGAGCTAACGAAGGCTAAGCAACCTGCGCACTGATACCAGACACCCCCAACCCAGCTTCACTGACTTTAAGTCTAATGTCCATGGGACCAGGAAATATTGCTTGGACAAAATACTTTGACTAGGGACCCTCTGACAGGCCTGCCGTGTGTCAGTGAGAGAGTGGTCTTTGGGAATGTATGAATATTTGTGCATATGAATGGGATATATGTGTATGGGTGACTGAGAGCCTGTACCATATGTACATGTGGCACAGGGCATACCTTTCATCATTTGTGGCACTGTTACATGTACAACACAAACTTTTTTTAAATGGGAGAAATTCAAAGTGCAGACAAATGTTCTGCAAAAATGTTCATAATATGAAGCATTTTTTTCTCTACTCTAAATTTCTCCTACTTAAAATACTGCCTGTATTTTCCAGTTATAAATATGACACATTGTCTACATGGCAACTGGAAGCAAGTGGCCTGCTGTCTGACACTTTGAAATGGAAGGACATTCGAATGAAGAGTTAACTTAATCAATAAGATAACTTTCCATTTTATTTTTTTTGCTATTTAAAAGCATTCAGTAACATAATTTTCTTCTTAGGACCAATATTGAGTTTTTCACCTCTGTCCAGCCTGGCCATAAATCTGACTGAGCACTGCTCGGCTATCTGCAGCCTGATGATAATAATGTAAATTAAACACAGCCTTCCCTTAACTTTAAGAGTAAAATGTGACCCTGTGTTTATTTAAAAGTGAACTGGAGGCTGTGAGCTACTCTGAAGGTATCTGTAGCTACTGGTAACTTGTGATCGACTGGTTGAAGACACCTGGGCTAGTGGTCTTGATGGTCTCCGTCTGGGTGACCACAGAGCCCTCAGCTGCTAGGCTGCATGGTGAGGAAGAAAAGCTTGCGTGTGGCATGTGTGTGTCAAAGGCTTTCATGCAGACTGCCCAATTGACAATAGTTAGCCACCGATACCTGGTTGTGGCGTAACCTCCACCCAGGATGCCACCTACCTCCCAATGTTGCAGTCATCCAGGTAGATGTCTTTGTTTTCTACAGTGGCGGGAATGAAGCTATACTACATTATCATCTTAAAAACATGGCAGGAAACAACAGATCAGTGCCCCCATGAAACGCTCAAAACCCCAGGCTGGCAAAGCAAAGAGAACACATTTAATACAAAACAATCTTTCCCCAAGCCATCTCAAATCTACACTATACAATTAACAACAAGGGCAAAGCCCAAGTACCTGCCAGTACTTCTTACTTGTAACATGCACAGTTGACTCTTTTTATGAAGATGTTTATTGAACTTTGGAACAAAAGTACCTGTTAATCTCAAAATAGACTGGCAGTTTAAAAGATAGATTGAAATGGAGCAGAGAAAAACAATTACATATTGTCATTCCCCACAAAAACAATTAAGCAGATGACTTATAGAAATAATTCAGGGCATCATTAAAATATTTTTTAAGTAATGTGCTTATATTTAAACAACATTAATAGTAGGCCTACTGTCCGGTATATCTAATTGATAATGGGTCTCTGAACAGCTTATTTAGGAAATCTGTGATATTTGCAGAAATTGAATAGCAGTCTAAGAAAAAATAAAAATAAACTAATCTAAAATATTGAATAACTTTCAAAGAGTTTGAAACAATATTACTGTAAAAGTAAAGGAACCTGAAAAGCATTTGAAGTGTACTGTGAGGTATGGTTGTGAATTACATACAGCCTACATGTGAGTTCAGTAGCCTGGTGTGCTTGTTGTATCTGCAGTAGTGCTTGGGGGGAGGTGACTTGTAGTGTCACAAGTGCTTTATGTGAATTCATCATGGTGTTGTGCTAACAGATGTGACTTGGCAGTGATGTCTCCTGTGATTCTGTGAGGGAACCACTAGGATAGTATTGTAGTGGACACAGATCAACAGGTCACACAACATGCATTATTGTTTTTAGGTGGGGGATATGCAAAATGACAAGCTGGAGAAACAAGTTATTGGTCAGCCAGCATCGCTAGAAATTAGGGCTCAATGGTAAGCATAGGTTTTGTGCAGGAACGCGTTCCTTTTGCACAAAATCTCATCAAGGTGCAGGATTTTGGCTCATATCCCTATTGAAGGAAAGAGACCCTTTTTGACATGGCCATCCCCACTGTTTGCCTGGTATTTGTTGCAATTTTGACAGACGTGCACTACGTTCCTGCTATCCAGGACCCCAGGACCAGTTCTCTTTCCCTAAAACTGTACAATTGTTCCCCAGTTAGCAATACCTTTAGTAGGCCTGGGCGGAGCTCATGGAGGTTCACTCTGTGGCATTCTACAGATTACTGAAAAACTCATCTGAGTTCCATAAGCGGGCAGCGACCCTTGGATGCTGAGGGTCGCTGGGAGCCAAGATCCACTCCTGTTACCACCTGTAAGTCCTATACAGGCAGGATTGCTGAGACCTTGTTTTAAGACCTGCATCCTTTCTCCACCACTCTGTAAACACGCCACCTGGCGCACTACTCATTGGGGGTCGAGGCCCCCTTGGATTCTGAGGGTCGTCGTAGGCTAAGAGCCCCTTCTGTTACCACCAGTAAGTCCCCCACAGCAGGACTGCCGAGAACTTGTTGCAGTCCCTCCTCCCTTCTTAATCAATCTGCAAACATGCCTCCTAGCGAGACACTGGTTGTGGGATGAAGTCCCCTTGGTTGCTGAGGGTCTCTGGGGGCCAAGAACCCCTATTGTTACTAAGCCTGAGCAGAGTTCACGTAGCCGGTCTATGCAGTGGTCCGCGAAAAGGCGGAGTTGCTTGTCCCGCCCGTTCGTGTGATGTTCGTGTGATGTTTCCACTGTACAGCAACACAGATTGTGTGTTTGGGGGAAATATTGAGCAAACTGCACTACATGGTCGGGGCCATATTGTTTCCTTCTCTGTTATCGCTCTGTGGCCTACTTTTTAAATCCTTCCTTATCTTTTAAATCCTTGTTCCCCAAAACCTTTTTTCTGATCTTTTATATTTATTATCTTTCCCTCAATATTCCTAAGTGTATATTTTGCATTTTTTTTTATTTTTGGTATGTTTTTTAGTGAATTTTGTTCTGGTTTTCTCTTTACTTCCTTCCTAATATTTTTTTTCCTTCCTTCTTCTCCCTATTTGTTTTTTTTATACTTTCGACATTTTATTTTCCAACCCCCCCAGCATCATGGCAGAGAAGCTTGCCATGAAAAAGGAAGCAAACAAGAGCCGCCTTCCTTGTGGAAGACGGCACCCGGAAGGAGTGCAGCCCTGGGCCTTGTTTTCAGAGGTGGAGGTATAAGCGCTGGTTTTTAATGCAATACCCCCTCCCATCCACCCTAGCAGCAGGCGGGCAGGCAGGCCTGGATCCAGGTACGGGCTCCGACAGTGCCAGCAGCACTGGGCGAGGGTGCGTCGGTCAGTGTATCGCTGATCTGGGGTCCAACGCACCCACAATCAGCTGATGCATCAGTGGTCTGAAATCTTGGACCAAGAGCAGGATCTGCTAGACCTGCTAGGGGTTGAGGTTGCGGGGCTTAGTGAGTAGCTAATTATTAATATTATTATCACTTGTGTGTTCTATGTTATTGCTAATATTTTTTTCCCAAATAGCAAGCATGCTGCTCACATGCAGGTAAGATACATTTACAAATCTTAAATTATGTGATCGTTATTCTAGGCAGGTGCTCGGCGCTACCTAATCGTACTTGTTTGCAACTTTGCGCTCGCTTGGGGCTGAATATGTAAGAAATTAGGTTAAGTAATACAAACTACAGAGAGACTCCTTTCCTTTGTCCTCTCACTAAGATAGTGGTAGTTAGTAATTTAGTGGCGTGCGTCGTCTCACTTCAGTTCTTATAACCTTTTTTGTAGCCTGTACAGTGACAAGCAACAAACCAATTTGGTGTCTGCATGCATCCATCGATGCATTTAAAGACAAAGGGGCCGATTCCGATCCTGGAAAAACCGGGTACGAACCGTCGGACGGAGCGTTTTCTCTGTCCGACTCGTACCCGGGAAAAACACCTTACAAACCCGCAAGTACGATTCGTACAGAAACACCATTTCCGTACGAATCGTAAAAAACACCGACCGGCTAAAATATACCCACAATTCGGATCCGGGACACCGACATTCGCACGGAGTTGGGCAGCGTTTTACAGATCAGCAAGTACGATTCGTATCCACAGCACTTCGCACAGCAATATTTTTACGGGACCCAAAAAGTGCTGGAAAAGCTAAGTACGCCGCGATGCACGACGAAAAGGGGGCCCGGTATGCACCGTACCCCCAGCCCCCCCATGTACGCGCCGTACCCCCAGCCCCCCCATGTACGTGCCGTACCCCCACCCCACCCCCGTATGTATGGTGTGTACCCCCACCCCCGTATGTACGGTGGTACCCCCACCCCTGTAGGTATGGAGCGTACCCCCACCGCCATATGTACGGTGCGTACCCCCACCCCCGTAAGTATGGTGCGTACCCCCACCCCTGTAGGTACGGAGCGTACCCCCACCCCACGCCCGTATGTACGGTGCGTACCCCAACCCCCGTATGTATGGTGCGTACCCCCACCCCCCCCCCTTAGGTACGGTGCATACCCCACCCCCGTAGGTACGGTGCGTACCCCCACCCCCGTAGGTACAGAGCGTACCCCCACCCCCGTAGGTACAGAGCGTACCCCCACCCCCGTAGGCACGGAGCGTACCCCCACCCCCGTATGTACGGTGTGTACCCCCACCCCCATATGTATGGTGCGTACCCCCACCCCCGTAAGTACGGTGCATACCCCCACCCCCGTAGGTACGCTCCGTACATACGGGGGTGGGGGTACGCTCCGCACATACGGGGGTGGGGGGGCTGGGGGTACGGCGCGTACATGGGGGGGCTGGGGGTACGGCGCGTACTTGAGGGGGGGGGTGGGCTGGGGGGGTGTTCGGCGCGTATGCGGGCACATGTTTGGACGTCTCCATGGTTGCTATGGGAGTTCGCTCCGTACGGTGTTTTTTCCATACGGTTGTGCATTCGGACGGACGGGACGGATCGTACTTGCGCGCTCGGACTTCAGTTTCCCGATTCGTACGTAAAACTGTCCGGGGACGTGTCAGACACTTTTTTTCGACCCGAGGACGTGTCGGGGAATTTTCCCAATGCGATTCGTATGGATTTTTTAACATACGAATCATACTTGCCAGTTTGTACGGGACTTGTACGATTCGTACGTAAAAAAATCCGGATACGATTCGTACGGGGAATATTTTTAACGGATCGTAATCGGCACCAAAATGTAGACTTAGTGAATTGGTGCATCAAAGGGGGTTGAAAGTGATTGCGAATGATATCAGAATTTAGAAGCAAATATCATGTGCTGCAATTTATTCCAAAGTCTTTGGAATAGGTGGGCTAGGTAGGTTTTGGAAATGTGGAATAAATAGATAAGATGGTCCACGATACTAGTCTACTACTAGTTGATATGATTTAGTAAAATTCAATGTTATTGCAATTGCCGTTTCCTGCCCAAAATCTTTTCGGAGAGATTATATATTTACTACAAATTATTCTTTCTCTCTTTAATTATGTCTTACATCAACATCCAGGTGCAAGAGGTCTTCGGAGGCGGGTGAGGGAGCTGGAGGTACCTCCCAGGAACTACGCTCCTTGGCCGTTGGCTCTGCTGGAGCCAGTAAGTCCTCTTGTTAATATTAATATATATTTCCCTAACGTTTACTGCCTATTTCCTAATGTTTTTTTTCCCAAGTCCTCTTCCTTCTATCCATTTCAAAAATCTTGTTATCCTTGCATTATCCTATTTACCAAGTTATTTAATATTTCTAGTGTCTATATTTTACCTCAAACTGTCTATGTCTGTACTAGTCTGTCTGTAGATTCCTTTCTTCTGGTTTTTCGGTTAGCTTTCCCTCTTCCCTTATATATTTTGTGGACTGCCTGTTGGTGGTACTGTAAGACTCTGAGAACCCATTTGCCATGGTCGCTTACTACTACTAGTACTAGCAGGAATGTGGTGCCATCCAGGGAGCAGATGTGCAGCTGCAGGGGTGAGCCAGCAGCAATGGCGGGCAGTGGTAAGCTTATTTGCTTGCTTATTGGCAATTGATATACTCGATGCAAGGGTGTACACTGTACTGTTGAGACAAAACTATGAAAAATTGAAGACACCCCTCTTTACTTAGCATATACAACGAGAGTTGAGTAACTAATGGCCTCTTCTATCTTCAACTCAGCAGAGAAAGTTTCATGAAGAGTCAAATCTTGATCGGTTGATGGAAAAGAGAAAGAAGAATGGAAGGAGGAAGGATTGGTGAAATGTAATATGACTGGCAGAGAAGGATGCATGGGTTAAAGGATGCATATAGGTTGCTGATAGCTACTTTGCACTGTTTCCTTTGCCTCAGGCCCGCAGCCAGTTTTTAAAATCTGCTGATAGTGTAACACACCAAAGGATAGTTATGCGGTACCCTCACTTGTCCTACTACTCTCTCCTTCTTGTCTCAGCAGTCTGCAACTATGTTAACCCCAAAGTATTTGGAGGGGGTGTGTGAATTTCCATTGTATATAGATTATTGCAGCTAAACAATGATTCCCCCACAGTTCTTCTCTTACCTGTGATTAGGTGAAACAATGGCTGCAGGGTTTCCCAAGCTGCCACGGGGGTGGTAGTAGACTGTAGCAGCTTGCTAGAGGACTAGTCGAATACTACTGAAAGCACCACATCCAGAAGCGAGATTCCACTCCCTCCTAGCCAAACTCAAACTGTAGGATAAGGAATATTTATTGCAGTGAACTAATTAAATTGAAATAAAAACTGAGTTAATGCCATTTTATATGCAAGCTTTGCAAAAAAATTTGATTGTCACCAGAGTGGGACTAGAATACGACTAGTAGTACACAAGAAGAAGAGAGCCAAACGAGAAAACATGATATGCAATGCTAAAGTAAAATAATCAAAATGGTGAGCTAGCAAAAGTTACAAAATGAAGTTGACTCGAGCTATAAAGTGAATAAGCGTAACATTTACTGCTAGAAGGATGATGATGCAGGCAATTATGGATTTTGCTCCTCTGAAAAGCATTTAATTATTGAATACTGTGCATGTGTGGGCAATCTAATATATATATAATATATTGCCAGTGTGGGCTATACTTAGAGCAGAAGAAGATCACCCTGCTTTGAGTTGGTGTTGCTTTCACCACATCCTCCCCACCAAGTGTGTGATCAATTAATGGTTGAAATTTAATTTAGTCACACCTCAATAAATCACACAGCCTGGGGGAAGAAGATTAGGGGTTCGATAAACGGATGGGTAGGGGGATTTGAGGGAAAGGTTTGTCAAAGACAAACACTACACAAGGACAACATTCATCTCAGCAGCCGACCATCATAAATCTGTTATGGGAAGAAAAGGAAATGCATGCATGATGATGAGTACTAGTACAGATAAACCAAATTGATCTGGCCCAAGAGAGGCCTAAGTTACATTATGTTCTGTTGTACCAAGCTGTGAAAGATACATAGCAAATAAAATTAAAATATCTGTAGGAGTCAGGTAAACAAACATAAACAACCCACAGTGTTCTAATGATTAAATAGAATAAATGATACTGTATTGCCAAATTGGAAGTTGCATCTGCATTTCGCTTGGACTGTCCATCAATCTTGGGTGCCTGGTGGATGTGGTTCGATAAGGTAAGTGTGAGTATGCTATATTGTCTTTCCAGTATTGCGCAGGATAAAGTGCCTGTAGACTGAAAAACAAAATGATATTGAAGAATCAAGGCGAAAAGATAAACTGCATAAGCAGTGCAACGGGAAGACTCAGAGGTGGCATGACTAAATGCCTGTTTCTGGAAGTTACCTTCAAGAACAGGTCCCCCACCCAACCACCACTTAGCTTCAAATTTGAGCCAGACAGCACTGAGCACACACACACACCCAGCAACATAGCTTTTCCCAATCAAGTAAAAAATGAACGCACCACTGTCAGTCACACTACTCACCACCACTACGCAGACATGTGTAGATCTATCGTTTACCTGTAGGCCACTTCAAAGTCATCATCCAAATTGGTTGGTTTCAGTGAATCAGTTTCTCCTGAGTCTGACTCAGAGTATGGTGTCCATCCCTGTACCAACTGTGTCCCGAGCCCTGACTCAAAATGCAACAGATCGGCCTGTAGTAGTACAATTTTGTTGTTGAACAACAAGAAGGGAAAGATTGAGTCACTTTTTGTGTAGACTAGATTTATGTTTGCAAACTTTGCATCATCTAAGGGACTGGTTGGGACTGACTCTCTGAGGACTATAAAGCAGGAAATAGTACAACAAAGCAGTGTGGACTGTGGAGTGGATCCAGCCAAGGAATCTTGCTGTCTCTCAAAAAGGGAAGGAAAAAAAATAACCTTCAGGGAAAAATTATTAATCCGTACTTATATCTTTTCTTTTGGTTTTTTTGGCATCAACAAAAGACAGAAAGTCCATTAGTCAGGGAAGCAGAGCTTGCCCTCAACCTCTGGTGATTCAAACACACTACTTCCATGACCTGAGTTTCCCTCAACTTCCTCCTGTGGTACTTCAGGCATGGTGTAATATAGTGGTATAAAGTGCTGATTCATTTTGTTCATGGTTAATCTTTCCACATTTTGGGGAGGGAGACTGTTCCTTCCCATTGTGACAATGGCACCAGCAGTAGTGAAAACATGCTTAGTGAAGACACTGGCTACAGGGCAAGCCATATAGTTTATTGCCAGACTGCTGAGCACTGGCCATTGGCGCCTCTTCCATACCAATACATCAATGGATTTTTGATCAAGGTAGACCTCTGTTGCGTCATCCAGATAGGCCTGGACCATTCACTCAATGTTCAGTGCTGGTACTCCGCTGTGCTTGACCTCTTTTGCATTCTTCTCTGCACTGGTCTCAAGCCCTGCCAGTAGAAACCACTCATTTGCAGGTTTGGATGCTGATGCTCCTGGTCTTGTTGTTGATGGTGTTCTTGTTGTTGGTTTTGGCTGATGTGAGCCAACAGCACTGCCCTCAGGCCTGAACTTGAAGGCTGCCCCACAGGACTTGTGCCCTGGAACAGTGGGCGTCTAATTCCCTGTCGTTCTTGTTCTATCTCACTGCCTTGCTCAGCTATCCATGTTTGGTATTTTTTAAATCCCCATCTGAAAAAAGGATGAAAGTAGACTGTAATGGTTTGTCCTGTGGATCAAGAATTGTGGCACGGATATAATGAATGAAGGATACAATGTCTCTTTGCACCCTTGTATTAGCAGACAAGTGAAGGATTAATCTCAACCAAGTTATACGCATCTTTTTTTCCTTTACACCTGCGTACATTGCAGACACCTGCTTTAGCTGTTCCTGTAGCATGTGCAACAACAGGATAGCTTGGCCTATAGTAGTGTCCTTTTTGCTGACTTCCAGTGTGAACACCTCAAAAGGAAGCAGTATCTCTGTCAGGCATTTGACTAGGCGCCATTGATCTGTCTCAATGATCATGTCTTTCACAGTTGCATCCCCTCTTTGAATGACATATTCATTGATAGGTCTGTACTGCTCAAGCAGGTGTTCAAGCATGCAGTAAGTAGAGCTCCAGCGTGTTGGCACCTCCTGTATGTTTGCTTTAACTGGCATTCTATTATCACGCTGAATGACCCTCAGCAGCTTCCGGGATTTAAATGAATGGCTTAAATGAGTGCAGGTTCTTCTGTAGGTGGACAGTAAGTTGGTTACTTGGTCTTCTTTTTTTAGAAAGTCCTGTGCAATGATGTTGATGCAGTGCACCAAAACACAGGACCCTAAAATACCCACCATCGGCCATGGTCTTAACTATATTACTGCCGTTGTCCGTGCCAACAAATCCAATCTTAACCCCTCTTGGTCCCAGCCATTCAAAGACCTTGTTGTCTTCCAAAATGTTTTCAGCTATGTGGGATTTCTCTATTGTGAACTGTTGCATGCTTCTGAGCAGCATTAAAAATCTCAACAGTGTTAACACCAGCAGATATTTTTTTCTCTAGCCCCCACAAAAGAAATCCAGTGTGCGGTAATGCACATGTAATCAGTTGCTTGGCAACTGGTCCACATGTCTGTTGTCAGGTGGATACTGTGAACAGCACTCTGCTGCAAAGCTTGTCCAAGCAATTCAAACACATCGGTATGTAGCCGTGGAACAGCAACTCTAGGAAAATAGGACCGTCTGGGAACCTTCCATTTCGGGCAGATGGATGCTACAAATTCAAGAAAGCCCACCCCTTTCAGAAAAGAAAAAGGGAGTAGGTCCAGTGCTAACATTTTAGCCAGCTTCGTGTTGTACAAAGGTGCTGTTGGGTGGCTGCATTCATACTGCCCCTGCTGGAGCGGGTAATGCAAAATTTTGTATACCCTCCCCAATTTGTATGTTTATACTAATTAGATTAATTAATTAATTATAACCGCATTAATTGTTTGAAGTGAAAAGTATTAATCAACCTTATTAATAACTGAAATACACCTGGGATTTGCATTTGCATGGCCTAATTAATACGTAAACTAAAATATGTACGCATACTAATATTAGAGAAATTAGAATATTGCATGTTATATGTTGCTTTGTGACGTAAATTGTAAGTCGCATAAATAGTAAGTATAACCGCTTTGAATGTTGCTATTATGCTAGATAATTACATACACATAAGGGAATTAGTGAGGGGTTAACATTTTATTAGCCATTTCTATATATTAATTACGTTTTGTGTTTGTTTTGCTTAAGTTGACCATTTGGGCCTGCCACAAGATGGCCGCCTCCTGCACTTGACGTGACTAAAGGCGCTGCACGAGGTTTTGGGTGAAGTGCGCCTGCGCTAACGCCAGCAACAATGGCCTCGTCTTGACCCTTGCCAGACTGTACCCACCAAGGACATCCCGGGAAGCCTGCCAGATTCCTGGGAACAATGGACTGTCTTTAAAAACCGGAACCAGCAAGTGTGATGACATAAGGGACAATACTTCATGAGAACTTTATAGGACGACCCCTGATCAACCAATCAGCACAGTCTAAAACTCATTCTTGTTACATTTTGACATTGAAATCACTATAAATTATGGTAGAATAGTGAGGTTGAGTGCTCTTTAAGTTTCCTTACGTTATGCTGACGGAGAGGACAGTGACGCTGCAGGACAGCTGTTTCCCGTAATCTTTGACAGACAGAATTAATGCCCAAGTTCCTGATGAACTGAACTTTCTAAATTTGATGGGCATAGATTGGCAGGACGACTGGATCTGACTTAGAGGACGACAATTAGCCAGAATAGGTAAATATGATGATTTGAATAACAAATGATTTAAATTGCATTAACTAGATAAAGATTGATTTTGACTAATTACCAAATGAGTTGGGTTGTTTATTCGTAGAGAATGTATTAATTAAAAGTAAATAGAGAATTAGAAATTACCTTACGAGCAACTAGCAGATTCCTCGCCAACATATGGTAGGAATACCAAAGGTGGAATTTAGGACAAATTAGTTAAATATGGTTATGTAAATTTATTTGTTCTTTAGGTAAAAGGTATTTCCTTTCATGTCAGCGTTTGGAACAATCATCTCCCGAGAAAGACAGACCGATGATGAGTGAATGTTGGTGTTATGGGCCCCACCAGTGAATGTATTGATTGTTTGTGTTTGTGAGATCTTTGGTCTGTGACGGAGGGAGAGATTTTGTATTCCACGCTGCAACACCCCTCTGGCCTAAACAACATGGCAGGAAAGATAGCCTGAATTTTTTTCTTTCCTGATCTCACTGATGCCGGGGACTTCTTGAGAGCATGCGATGGTAGGCTTAATGTGCTTTTCAGCGGGGCAGTCACTGTCCGCTGTTACCTTGGTGTCTCGACCTGAGTCTTGTACCATTGCGATGTTGCTGATGTGGGAGATACTACTGCACTGCTGGCTAGCAAGCTACACTGCATAATGAAGATGCCTTCCTCTTCTTCACCTTCCACCATGATCGGATCAAATTCGGATTTCCTGCCCAATTCACCAACAATACTTGAAGTTTTTTGGCTGCTAAGGTGCGCCACCCAATCACATGGTGCTTTTTCAAATGGGTTGTTTGGCCCCCGGTACCATAGTTTGTACCTAGCTTACCCCGTCTAATCCTTGCTCCGCAAAGAGAGCATATGGGAATGTTCACCTCCTTCCGGGTAACCGAACAGAAGTCCCACACTAGGAGGCTCAACTTTCTGGGGCTGGTACCACTGCCAATGTCAGATGAACTGATCGTAGGTGGGCGTTTTGACATTTGACTCTCTGAAGGACCTACTTCTACTGAGGTAATTGTGGATGCAGGTAGCTGCCTGGACTTTGCAAATATGGCAGCTGGTGGTGGTGGGATCTGTGGTGCCACAGCCACATTTCCCCGGGAAGTTGGGATAGGGTAACATCCATGATGACTGGCTCGTCGTCATCCTCCTCATCTACATCTGCCTCCATAACTCCAAGACTTTCTGGAACCTCCCTTTTCCCGAGCCTTGTCTGAGTCATCTTGTAGTGTGTCTCACTCTCAGACTGAGGCGGGATCCAAGTAGTGTCTAGATCATCAGAAGAAGAAGATGATGCACCACTAACCCTCCTTTTTCTAGCTGGAGATCTGGAAGACAATGGATCTACTGGAGCAGATTGCTCTACTTGCTCAGCATGAAGCACAATCTCTTGAACTTCTCCTACTTCGGGAGGAACTACTATTGATGTTTGTGGCTGTTTTTATTGTTGTTGTCCACTTCTCTGTGTTTCCTGCAACAATTGGGTACTACTTTGCGATAGAGATAAGTCAATGTCAACATCACTTCTCGGCGGCGTTGCTGTGATTAGACTGGCTGCCTCTGTGACAGACATGGGTTTGGGCTTAGTTGGAGAGGGTCCACTGATTTGGGGGTGCTGATCCCAGCTTGCTCCCCAGAGGTCGGTGCAGCAGGCACAGCTTTTTGCTTTCAAAAAAATATCTTGGGCGAAATACGAGTGGTGGAGGTGGTAAACTGCTTCTTCTTTTCACTAGCCACTTTCTTGGTAGCAGTTTTAGCACCTTTCTTCAGGGCCATCTTGAAGCTATCAGTTAGCGGTGGTACTTAGCTGAAGAGATGTCTGTGATGTGTGGGTCACTCACATGTCACGCCGTGCATAGGCCTTCTTAATGGCAGTACTGTGGGTGATGCTGTACACCTAAAAGAAACGAAGCAAGAAGGTTATTAGTGAAACGTGGCATTGTTTCTGTTCAATTAGTATTACAAACAAACACAATATCATTAAGTGTGGTCAGTGATTACTCCCTTAATTAACAATACACTCTATCTATTTGCAATATGGAAAACTACACCAACATAAATTTTCATGCAAGCCTGGCCGAAGTTCGCTGAGTTTTGCTATGCGGAACTTCGTGAAGTTACAAAAAAACTCCACAAAGTTTCGCGAGTGGCAGAGTGCAGTGCGAAGAGCAATTTGTGCTGGTATTTCTGCAGCTCGGGTAGAGGTTCTACCAGAGCAACAGCTCGCACTCGCGAACTTTCACGATCGCAAACTTGCTGTTCGCGATTGCGAGCAGGGAAAAAACTCTGCTGCACATCGCAAAGCGGAGTTTTCTGAACTCCGCGAGCTCCGTGGAGTGCGTAGTGCAGAAAACTACGCAAACTCCGAAAACGGAGCGAAGTTCACCTCCCAGGCCTACTTTCATGGTGACTGACTATACACTCAGGAAGAATAAGAAAGAGCAAAAACAACAACATACAGATTAAACTGTTTGCTTTATGTGCATCACATGAAGTCACTCACATGTGACGTGGCACTCAGGGAGGTGCAGTTGACAAATGACAATGGAGAGAATAATCCCTAGACAATGAATGCTGTTGTGCACCTATACTTATAGAAAACAAATTAAGAAAATATAAAATATGTTTCACCAATTAATTTAAAAAATGAAAAAATGTAAATTAAAAAAATTAAACATAAGTGAAGTCATTCTCAAAGATATAATCATAATTTAATATTAAACTGCTATTTCATTGCTCAACAATTCATGCAGCCTCTGGCAAAGGGCCGGATTTGGTTAGACGCACAAAATGGCTGCCAGCCAGTGCCACATTGTCATCAACAACACTGAGCAGGAAGGCATTCATTGGGAACAAAGAGAAGACATGCAGGCCTATCAGGAAAGCACCCTGGCTGGATTCACAAAATGTCCGCCACTCACATAGTCACAAAAAGAAGCAGGAGGCCTAGAACAAAGAACGCATGCAGGCCTATGGCAAAAGCACACTGAATGCTTACACAAAATGTCTCCCAGCCGCATGGTCACAAAAACAACCAGCAAGCAGTGATGGCCACAACAAAGAAGACATGCAGGCCTATGGCATAAACACACTGGCTGGATACACAAAATGGCCACCAGCCACATGTTAACAGACTCACAACAAGAAGCAGGTGGCCTACAAAACAAAGAACGCATGCAGGCCAATGGCAAAAGCACACTAGCTGCCTACACAAAATGGCCACTAGTCACATGGTCACAACAACAACAACCAGAGAGAAGGCCCAGCCACAACAAAGAAGACATGCAGGTCTACGGTAATAGAACACTGTCTGCCTAGAAGAAAGAACGCATGTAGGCATATGGCAAAAGCACACTGGCTAGCTACACAAAATGGCTGACACACACATGGTCACAACATGAAACAGGAGGCCTAGAACAAAGAACACATGCAGGCCTATTGAAAAAGCACACTCGCTGCCTCCACAAAAAGGCCGCCAGCCACATGGTCTCAACAAGAAGCAGGAGGCCTAGAACAAAGAATGCATGGAGACATATGGCAAAAGCACACTGGCTAGATACAGAAAATGGCTGCCACACATATGGTCACAACAAGAAACAGGAGGCCTAGAACAAAGAACACATGCAGGCCTATTGAAAAAGCACACTCGCTGCCTCCACAAAAAGGCTGTCAGCCACATGGTCTCAACAAGAAGCAGGAGGCCTAGAACAAAGAACGCATGGAGACATATGGCAAAAGCACACTGGCTAGATACAGAAAATGGCTGCCACACACATGGTCACAACAAGAAACAGGAGGCCTAGAACAAAGAACGCATGGAGACATATGGCAAAAGCACACTGGCTAGATACAGAAAATGGCTGCCACACACATGGTCACAACAAGAAACAGGAGGCCTAGAACAAAGAACAAATGCAGGCCTATTGAAAAAGCACACTCGCTGCCTCCACAAAAAGGCCGCCAGCCACATGGTCTCAACAAGAAGCAGGAGGCCTAGAACAAAGAACGCATGGAGACATATGGCAAAAGCACACTGGCTAGATACAGAAAATGGCTGCCACACACATGGTCACAACAAGAAACAGGAGGCCTAGAACAAAGAACGCATGGAGACATATGGCAAAAGCACACTGGCTAGATACAGAAAATGGCTGCCACACACATGGTCTCAACAAGAAGCAGGAGGCCTAGAACAGAGAACGCATGTGGACCTAGTGAAAAAGCGCACTGGCTGCTTACACAAAATGGCCGCCAGCCACATGGTCACAACAAGAAGCTGGAGGCCTAGAACAAAGAACGCATGCAGGCCTATGGCAAAACCACACTGGATGCCCACACAAAATAGCCGCCAGCCACATGGTCACAACAAGAAGATGGAGGCCTAGAACAAAGAACGCATGCAGGCCAATGGCAAAACCACACTGGATGCCCACACAAAATAGCTGCCAGCCACATGGTCTCAACAAGAAGCAGGAGGCCTAGAACAAAGAACGCATGCAGGCCTATGGCAAAACCACACTGGATGCCCACACAAAATAGCCGCCAGCTACATGGTCTCAACAAGAAGCAGGAGGCCTAGAACAAAGAACGCATGGAGACATACGGCAAAAGCACACTGGCTAGATAGAGAAAATGGCTGCCACACACATGGTCTCAACAAGAAGCAGGAGGCCTAGAACAGAGAACGCATGTGGGCCTAGTGAAAAAGCACACTGGCTGCTTACACAAAATGGCCGCCAGCCACATGGTCACAACAAGAAGCTGGAGGCCTAGAACAAAGAACGCATGCAGGCCTATGGCAAAACCACACTGGATGCCCACACAAAATAGCCGCCAGCCACATGGTCACAACAAGAAGATGGAGGCCTAGAGCAAAGAACGCATGCAGCCCAATGGCAAAATCACACTGGCTGGATACACAAAACAGCCACCAGCCACATAGACACAACAAGAATCTGGAGGCCTGGAACAAAGAATGCTTGCAAGCCTATGGCAAAAGCAACCTGGTTGCCTACCCAAAATGGCTGCCAGCCACATGGTTACTCACATGTCACAACAAGAGGCAGGAGGCCTGTAAAACAAACAGAACATTCAGGACAGTCCACTGGCTACACAAAATGGCCTATGGCCAGTGGCCAAATGGAATCTGGAACAATGCAAATGGTGGGCAATGACAAACACACACACTGGCCAGACAAAGGAGGCATGGTAAAACAGAGAAAACAACATTAATTCGGCAATGCCAAAAAAACGAACAGGGCAAAAAAAAAAATGTTTACAACAACACTTATCCTTCAAAGGCATTACCCCACCTAGTCCTATTCACAGTGAGCATGAAAAAAAAATGAAATACCACAAAAAAACACATTTTGTATTTGAATCCAAATTTATTCATGGCCTAAATGCTGTATACACCATAGAAACAGTTGTTTCATGTACCCTTGACTAGTAATGGGGTTACTGGCTAGAAGACCCATTGGCAGACTAGGCCACAAGGTGAATTACATCAATCTTGCAAATGTATTTTTTTTAAATGGAGAAAATGTACTAAACTTTGTAACATTTTTCCTTTACAAAAGAATAAAAACATACAGTAGTACACATAAATCCAGGTGCATGGCCCCAATCAAACAAACAACACCAGTTTTTAACTTACTTGTGAAATGTCAATTACAACATGCCCTTAAATCCAATGGGATATGCAGCGGACACAAAGAGTGATCCTTTTAGCTCCAAATCCGAATGAAAAGTGACCAGGAGATGGGCATAGCACTGGGAAGAGCCTGCTGCACAAGAACAGGAAGTTGGAGACTCTGTGGAACTTCCTTCCAGCTGAAAAAAAAGTAAAAAAACAAAGACTTCTTGCACAAAAAAAAACACCAGCAAATGTCAAAATTTGAGGAGGATTTTAACTGCAAATCATCATTTTGGGTAGATTTTGATGATTCTCGTGGAGAGAATCTTTCCCATATTGCAGCTGCGGTGGATCCTGCGTGTTGGAATCGCGTATAGCAGAAAACATTGTCGGAAGTTGCTGGAGCTCCCAAATGACGTGTTACAGACAACAAAATCTTTTAGTAGCATGTGGCCAGCTCGCAAGTCTTATGGCACCTGTGAACGCCCCTAAAAATTTCGTGAGCAATTGGCAGTGCCCAGCAAATCACTCCAGCGCGCGAAATGACATTTTCAGCACCCAACACTGAGTGTGGCAGGTTTTTATACTTAGAAGACGTTGTCTTAACGGCGTTCAGGTCATGAGGATGATGTAGTCGGCAGGTGTCAGCAACACGGGAGCATGCTCTCCAAGCAGTGCTAAGCCAAAATAAAGTACAATGTCAAGGGTAATAAACATAAATAAGGGACTCGCACTCCACACAGTGAGAGATGGACTCTCATTCAGTCAGTGTGTGTATGATTTGTGCAACACCATATATTTTATAAGAATCAGCCAGCTTAGTCTTTCTTATCCGATAGTCTTTGTGATCATTATCCTGTGGAGTGTCTACTTATTTCAATGGCTTTTTGTTCACAATATCAAGACACCCTAAGATCACAACATCAAGGCACGTTTCAGTCTGCAGTTTGCGCCAAACACCATTGGATGAACAGACTGTCTATAGCCCATGTGTAACATTGGGGGGAGAAGAGACATGACAGCCACTCTGCAAACGATCCTCCTGGTGCACTACTGGTTGGGAGATGAAGTCCCCTTGGTTGCTGAAGATTGTTGGGGGCCAAGAACCCCTCCTGGTACCACCAGTAAGTCCCATACAGCAGGATTGCTGAGAGTTTGTTCGAGGCCCTGCCCCCTTTCTCCACCACTCTGTAAACGTGCCTCCTGGCGAACTACTCATTGGGGGATGAAGTCTATGGGTGAGCGCGCCAGAGGTTGGCAGATTTTTTGTGAGCTCAGAGTGCAGAATGGAAATACTCTGTGAATTCTGCCAGTGGAGTGGAGTTTACCACCTACCTCTAACCTTTAGCACCCCTGTAGGTCCCTAGTAAATAGTACCTCTGGTACCTAGGGCATGGGTACTAAAGAGGTTCCCTAAGGGCTCCACCATGTACTGTGACACCCTAAGGGACCCTTCACTACACTAATGCAAACTGCCATTGCAGGCTGCTTGACATGATGAAGACAAAAGTGAAAACAGGGCACACTTCCTGTATTACATGTGAGCACTTATCTGCATGAGTATATATGCCCCTGTGATGTCTAAGTCAATTCCTAGACATTGCAAGTGAACAGGGAAGCCATCTTAAACATATGTACTTGGCCCTGGTGATTACAAATTCCCCAGCTACACGATGGCTTGACTGAAACCAAAGATGTTTGGCATCAAACATCTTGTATTAATAAACCCACACTGATTCCACTAATGGATTTATTAATACATGCACCCAAAGGGTACCTTAGAAGTACCCCCTGAAACCTACTAGTTCTCTAGTGTGCTGCCTGACTGCTACAGTCCCCTGCCACCACAGATGCTCTTCTGACCCCTAGGAGGTAAGCGCCCCGCTCTCAGGGGTCAGGAACAGTGCCTGCTCTGCTCCTAAAAACAGGATGGCTAGCAAACAGCATGCCAAGGCCCGAGGCTTCACAGCCTCTCTTGCCTTTGATATGTGACCAGGCATCCCCCTGACCTGGGAGTTGCCACTTAGGTGGACAGGACAGGTGGGAAATTAGTATGCACATAGGCAACCGATCTGCTGGTGGAACTTTGGTCCTTGGCCCCTACCACTTCACAATTGAAAGGCATCCCACAGAAACATAATGCAACCATATGTATGTAGTGAATACTCTTTCTCCCATAGAAAAGCATTACACATAAAAACACACTGTTGGTTAACATTGCTAAAATTGTAAAAACTCTATTACGAAAAAGGACTTACCTATTTACAAAGTTCTTGGTTTCAAAATATATTTAAAAATGGATCACTGACATAATATGGTCAGTCAAAATATCGAGGTACCAGAATATCGTGTACAAAATATCGATGGACAAAATATCGACTTCCTATCTCCATAAAGGTAAGTACCAAAATATCGAATCCAAAATATCGTTGCAAAAAATATAGTTGTATAAAATATCGATTTTTTTGATGTCTTAAAAAAATATAGAATTAATTAAATTATAAATATAATTACATAAAACATAGATAGAATTGTTCAAATTAATAAATAATAAATTTAATGTAAAAAAATAAACATGCTTAAGTATTTTTTATATATATTACCCTAATAATATTAATAAAGAATTGTTAAATTTAATTATAAAATGTTAAAAACATAATTTAAAGTATAATTACACATATATCTAAATAAACCTGTAATATAAATATAAAAATTTCTTTTCTATATAATAAATTGAATCATTAAAAGTATTATTATTTTTTAAATAATATTTCACACTACATTCATTGTAAAAATAGGGAAAACATTGCATAGCGTAGAGGATAAAATGACTATTCCCACTGCAACAAGTGTAACAGTAGGGAAAGTGTAGCATAGCAGGAGGGAAAAAATTACTATTCCTACTCCAGTGAGTGCAACAGTAGGGAAAGTGTTGGATAGCGAGTGGGAATAATTTACTATTCTCACACCACCAAGTGTAACAGTAGGGAAAGTGTTGGATAGCGGGAGTGTAAAAACTACTATTTCCACTCCAGCAAGTGCAACAGTAGGGAAAGTGTTGGATAGTGTGTGGGAATAATTTACTATTCCCACTCCACCAAGTGTAACAGTAGGGAAAGTGTTGGATAGCAGGAGGGTAAAAATTACTATTCCCACTACAGTAAGTGAAACAGTAGGGAAAGTGTTGGATAGTGGGAGGGTAAAAATTACTATTCCCACTCCAACGACTAACAATAGGGAAAGTGTTAGATAACGGGTGGGTAAAAATTACTATTCCCACTCCAACGAGTTTAACAGTAGGGAAAGTGTCGCATAGCGGGTGTGTAAAAATTACTATTCCCGCTCCATTGAGTGCAACAGTAAGGAAAGTGTTGGATAGTGGGTGGGTAAAAATTACTATTCCCACTCCAGCGAGTGTAACAGTAGGGAAAGTGTTGGATAGCGGGTGGGAATAATTTACTATTCCCACTCCACCAAGTATAACAGTAGGGAAAGTGTTGGATAGCGTAGGGGATTACTTTAGTATTGCCACTCCTGCAATATATTTAACATTAATTAACAATGAATTTTTTTTTTTAATGTACCTCCCACCATATTCCCCTATAAATGTCACCACCAATATTGTAAAATATTTATCAATTGCCATAATCAATTATCAATAAATTCATTAACTTATAACAATTAACTATACAATTAATAACCATCAAATATAAATTAATTCACACAATTAACACTATAAAATAACTTAATAAAATGTTAATAAAAAGTAAATTACTTCCCACCCTCCTCTCCTATTAACCCTCAGCCCACTCCTAAAAAAAGGACACAATTAACATATTAACAAATTAATTATTAATGATTATTAATGCATGTATAATTAATTAATTAATAGTTAATTAACACACCTAACAATATAAATTATTAAATAAAAAAATAATTAATTAATGTATTAATCAATTAATTTAAATTACATTACTTCCCACCCTACTCCCCTATAAACCCACAACCCGGAATAAAATTACGCAAAAATGAATTATCATATGATTAATTCAAAATAATTCTTAATAATATATTATATTTAAATTACTTCCCACCCTAGGGGGCGCTAGAGGGCAACTGTAAAGATGGCTGCACTTTAGTGTAGCTCTGCCCGGCTGATTGACCATCCGACTATTATCCGCACTTGCATAACGCATCATGGCTGAAAAAAAGGTTTACTTCCATGGCGCAACAACTCCGATTCCTGTGGAGGCATCGAGGACTGCTGTGGACCTTCATGGTGGCCGTTAACAACGAGGCCGAATCCGACCCGTGGGAAGGAAAATGGCGTCCGCCAGAACCCAGAGCTGAATTTGCCTGCTGACCGGCGCATTGGGAGCCAGAAGAGAACGAGGATAGCTGCGCGGTATCTGGGGGACGGCTACCGGATCGAATCTGGGGTGGCTGCTTGGATTCGGTGCCTTCGGATCTGCGTGAGGTGAACACGCCTGCCTCCATTCCCCTGTGGGGCTGTTGCCGATATTGGGGCGGAGTGGTGGCACTGTCCGCTTCACGGCACTGCTGGAGGTGTGCACAAGACCGGAGGAGCCTGTAGCGGGCTGCGGCTGCTGAGGATGGCGTCGGCTAGGCGGCGCTGGCGGAGACTGCTGCACGGCGAGCCCAGGGCCCCAGCTTCCTGGCCATCTGAAATATCGCACATCAGTGCAATTTCGGCCCTGCAATCCTGCGTGAAAAGGGACGGGGTTACACCGCTGGCTTAGCCCCTGAGAGATGGAATCATTGCCCTGGAGACCGTCGGTACCTGCGGCGGGCTGTGTTGAGTGGGGTGCAGCCTAGCGTGGGCCTGCGGCTGCGGAGGAGGGAGTGGGCCTAAGGGTTGGACTGTGCTCTGTGAGCTGCGGCCTGCTTGCAGTGTGCGTGATGGTGGGAGCAGACCCGGGCCTGACATGAGTTCATGCCACGCCATACCTGGCCTGCGCCAATAACCTGCTCAATGAGTCACCGAGTGTGGCGCTTCGGGGCCTGTGGTGGGGCGCTAGATCAGGCAGCAACGGGGCATTCAGCGCTTGGCCAGACACTATCGGCAGGAATGACTGGGCGGTAAGCACCCCATTATTGTGGAAACTGGCTTTTGCCCGCTGGGCAACCTCTGGTAATAGCTATCAGTGCACGGTGGACGACATCAGGGAGATATAGGGTGAGCTGTCGCTGTTAGCGCTGGATGGCGTGCCTGACAATGTGCTGCTGCCACTGAAGGCCCAACAGTGAGCAACTGTACGGTTGGCTGAACCCTGCGAGACACCCGCTCAGTGACCCATTGACGCGGCGCAGCCTGCTTGTTGAGAACTATTGGAGGTGTAGTGCTAAGAGATCTTCTCACCTGCACCACCCCTTACTACGGCCTGTTACTTGAATACTTGCCTGAGCTCTTTGGCAACATGGAGAAACTAGGGGTGGGCGGAATTTGCGAAATCCACTTTCGCAAATTATCGCGAAAATGTTTAAAATTATCGCAAACAAGCGGAAATATCGCGAAGATGCAGAAGTTTTTTTCCCGCATGTTCGCGAGATTTTCTGCATGGTTGCGGGTCGCCACCTTACCCATCTGGTTGCTCGCGGGCGCAGCCATCTTGTTTTGAGTTGTCTCGCGGTGCATGATCGCGAGAAGAAAGACGTGATTGCGCGATGCATGACGTCACTGCGGGCGCGAACTCTCGCGAGACAGCGCAAATGGCTAAAAACAATACAACATCTCATGGAGAACGCGACCGGATCAAGAAAACTTGTCGGCGAACGCAGGGATTCAGGTAAGGCGATCGCGCGCGCGCGAGAATGTATAATTTTACAGCGCGAGCAAGAAACAAATTATCGCCAAGCTGCGTAAAGCGAAAATTTTGACATTTTCGCTCTCTCCGCGGAACGCGAAAATGTCAAATTATCGCAATTTCCGCGAACGGAACAACATTTTATCCCAGGCCTAGGAGAAATGGACAGATCGCAGCCTCGCCTCATTTTTGAGGTGCGAAAAACTGGTAAAACGCACCAAAAGGCGGCCTCTGACTCTGAGGCGGACATTCAGGGGGACAGTCCTTCCACGCTGGAAACGACGCTGATGGCCATGCAAAAAAGTCTGCAGGCCATAGAGGGAAACATGTCGGCCATGAACCACAGGCTAGATCATATGTCTTCCCCGTTGGAGAAGCAAAACGTGAGAATGGGGGAGATTGAGCAGAGGGTTTCTACCAACGAGGACGGCCTCAGTGAAGTTGCGGGCAAGGCACTCGATATGGAAAAGGTTCTAGCGCTTCTACAAGCAAAAAAACCCGAAGATTTAGAGGCTCGGTCTCATCGAAATAACATTAAAATTACAGGCCTGCCGGAGTCCACCAATACAGGCAGGATGGAGACCTTTATCGAGTCACTGATCAAGGACATTTTCGGCCCTGACAACCTGTCCACAATGTTTGTAATTGAGCGGGCTCACCCCTCTCTGGCGGCAAGGCCGGTGCCGGGTGCTCCACCTCACCATATAATCACCCGGCTCTTAAATTACCAGGACCGGGATGTCATTTTGAGGCTTGCCAGAGAAAAGGGCACCATCACTCACCAGGGGGACTCTCTGTCCTTTTTCCCTGACTTTACTGTTGCAGTCTAGTCAGCGCGGCGGGAGTTCGGCGCCGTGAAGAATTTCCTGCAATCTAAAGGTATCCTCTATGTCATGCTGTATGCCTCCCACTTACGAATTGGCCAAGAGGGAGATTTAATTTTTTTTACCACTCCTAAGGCAGTGATGGAGCATGCAAAAAGCAGAAAAGTCGACGAAGCTAGACCCCAGCTGAGACGGACGAGGAAGAGCAGCAGCTGACCGAGTGGTGAAGACTTGTATAGTTGTCTGATCTCTGCAATGTGGGTTGTGTTTTGATCTTATGTACTTTCAACCATTGTACATTGATGCAGGCTGGGTGTAGTTGAGTGGCCTATTTTAGGACAAATGCTTTTCTGGCGTTCCTTATATAGCTATACACCCGAATTAGAGTACAAGACCCTGATGTTTGAGCGGCGACGCACTGTATTATTGTCTCTAGCCGCATTCACGTGCTCCGCCCTAGACTCATGATCTATGGCATAAGGCAGAGGGTGGTTGCAATGGAACTGGTTACTTCTGGGCAGTTGGCTAGGATGCACTATGTATCTATGTATGTTCCGCAATTCTCAAGTGGGCACCTGTAATATGTCGATGGCTAGCCGGGGGGTGATAAGATGCATCTCCTGTTGTATTGTACTACTTGCAGGGGATGCCTCGAGCTTATGTTTAACCTTTCATGATTACACACGGTGGTTGGATTGCTGTGTTCTGTTCTGCTGGGCCTCAATGCACTGGATAAGTGGTGTGTTGATCCATATTTTTCTATATCCTGCACAGTAATTGTACCTGATCAGCCACATCCTGCTTGTGGGAGCCTAGTAGCTCTCTAGTGCTCACCATGTGGGAGTACCCCACATGCAATATAAGTTTTGTCTTGGGTATGGAGACCTGATTTCTCAGGGAAGGGATTGCTTTGGCAAGTTGGGGCCGCTGAAGTATGTGGGGGGTTGGGGACTGTTATGCCTTTTTTGGGATGGCTTTAGCACATTGGGCATGCTGAAGTGGGTGGGGGGATGGGAGAGGAGGGCAAGTTAGTTGGAGGGTGTCTGTACTTGTGAACTATATCTTATATGAGCCTGGAAGAAATGTTCTAAGGGTCAGATCTCAAATTGATATCTCTTGGCTGGCTCACATGCAACATGGGTAGTGAGTTCCGGTTTGTAACCTAGAATGTACGTGGCTTCAACAGTCCAAAGAACATTTTTACTGTATTAGCGACTCTGGATAGGTGGAATGTTCAGGTGGCTTTATTGCAGGAGACACATCTGACTCCGCTGTCTGAGAAAAATGTAGGTACCCGATGGGCTGAAGTTAAAATGCCCTCTTTTTATTCATCCTATTCCCGAGGAGTGATGACTCTTGTCAAGAGGGGCACACCTTTCCAAGTTCATGGCACGGACAGGGATGAGGCTGGCGATTGTGCACGGTACGCACGGTGGTACGAGTGTTCACTTGGTTAACGTATATGGTCCGAATGTGGATGATGCCTCATTTTTTGTGGATGTATGGCGCAGGATATCTGCCTTCCCTAGTCCTGAAATAATTTGGGGAGGGGATTTTAATATGTGTCTGACCATCAACGAGGATAGGGAGGGGAGCGGGCCCCATGACACAGACAGTCCACTGATACTCTTGTGGGGCTACTGGATGTTGGTTATGTGCATGATGTCTGGCACTTAAGGCACCCTGGGGTCAGAGAGAGCACTTTTATTTCTACTGTGCATGGGTCCTGTTCCCGCCTGCACTATTGGCTGTTGTCTGAGGAGGCCTGCACGTGGGCTGTGGATGTTAAACATTTGGCTAAAACCCTTTCAGGTCACTCTCCTGTTCTGCTAGCACTGCAGGTCCCGGGGGGTGGGAAGCCCCCATTTGTGTGGAGATTGCAGCCGTCATCTCTGTCTGATCTGGTTTTTAAATACACAGTTGGAGAAGCCATTCATAATTACTTCCAGGAAAATGCTGGTACTGTGGACAGTGCTGGGGTTCTTTGGGAGGCGTTTAAGGTGACTATTTGGGCGGTTTGTATCAGAGCGCAGGCCGGGGTTCTCAAAGATCTGCGCCGCAGGATTAGGAAACTCACGGAGGACGTAGCTGCTTTGGAGCACGACTATGCCAGTTGCCCCGCCACTAAAAAATTGGCTGAAATCCAGGAGCTAGTGTTGGAACATAACAAGACAGTCGACCACGAAATGAGGCATAGATCACAAAGGTGCATTGCTCGATATTACGGGGAGGGGGGTCGACCCATTCGATCGCTAGCGCAGAAATTGACGGCGCCTCGCAGCCAGGCCTACATTACCGAGTTGGTGGACGAGGAGGGTGAGGCACACTTTGGTGATACTGACATTAGTGGGGTGGTCTTAGATTTTTACTCAGAATTATATGGGGAATGCGATCAGCCACCTATTTCTGAGATAAATGATTACCTAGATGATGGCGCACTGGGCTGGCTGTCCCTCAATCAACAGGAGAATCTCACAATGCCGTTTGATGTGGAAGACGTGTAGCAGGCAATTATGTACCTCCCTACTTGCAAGGCAGCGGGCCTTGATGGCCTTCCTAGCGAGTTCTATAAGGCTTATTCTGATGATTTGGTGCCGCAGCTGCTGGAGGTATTTGCTGAGGCGTATGAATCTGGCAAGCTGCCTCCCTCCCTAACGGAAGCCTTTATTGTAATTATTTTTAAGCCTGATAAAGCGGTGAATGCCTGTGATTCCTATAGACCCCTCTCTATTATTAATATAGATGCCAACATTTTGGCAAAAATGATCACCACTAGGCTCCAGCCCCTGGTCCCTAAATTGGTCCTGCCTGACCAGTCAGGCTTTGTGCCCTCCAGATCCACAACACACAACCTCCATACCATTTTGTCCACTTTGCAATATTTCGACCAGGATTTTCAGGCGGTGGCTGTGCTGCTTGATGCAGCCAAGACGTTTGACTCCCTTCAATAGGAGTACATGTCCACCGTCTTGCTGCAAATGGGCTTACCTCCGTTTTTCTTGAAATGGGTACACCTCCTATATGATGCACTGGTGGCGCGGATTCGTGTTAATGGCTGGGTCTCTGAGGCATTTCCCATCAGACACAGTACACGTCAGGGATGCCCGCTGTCGCCACTGCTTCTTGCGCTGGCATTGGAACTGTTGGCCTGTAAGCTGCGGCAGCGACATGCCCATGCGGCGTTGCGGTTCTGTCAGCGACCCTTAATGGTGTCATTATATGCTGATGATATGATGCTATATGTGCGTGAGCCCGCCACATACTTGCCGGAACTACTGAGAGAATATGTCCAGTTTGGGTCTAGGCATTAACTGGGCTAAATCCACTGTGTTCCCACTAATGGCCGGTACCCAGGAGATTGAGATGTATTTTCCCTTGCAATGGTCAAATGACCCAGTGAAATATCTGGGCATATGGCTACATGAATACCCTGTGGTAGTCATCTCTGCTAATTACGGTCGCACCATCAGTAAAATTACGGACCAAGCTGCACGCTGGGCTAAGCTACCTCTTTCACTTGCGGATCGCATTGCGCTCATAAAAATGACATTCTTGCCCAAACTGTTGTACCTGTTTATAAACATCCCTATCCGATTGAATATTGCGCTTTTTAGCACGTTGCAGTCGGTCCTGCTTGCGTTCGTTTGGGGGGGGGTGGGAAACCCCGGTGCAACTGGAAGGTTCTGCCGCTGCCGCTTGAGCAAGGTGGATTTGAGGCCCCAGATTTCTGTTTATATTACTTATGCTCTCTGGCACAACATGCACACTTCTGGTACTTTCCACAGAGGTTTCAACCATACACGTTGAGACGGATTCTGTCCTTCCGGTGCCCCTGGCTGCAGCTGCCCTGATGGGAGTGGGATACCATGGGTTGAAATCAGCCTGGTTCATTGTACGACATGGGTGTGGAACTCACTTGCTAAGAGGGCGGTGGTGGACTACCTAGATGCCCCCAAACTGCCGATCACAGCGCATCCTGATATATCGGCTCCACGTAAACAAACCACCTTGCAAGCGCTGGGCAAGGTAGGGATCACCCGCCTTTGGGATTTGTACACTCAGGGCCAATTTCGGGCACCTTTGGATTTGCAGAGTTGTCATGGCGCAGGCCTGATGCTGGGATTCACCTATGTGCACGTGCGACAAGCAAACCGTGATATCCACCTAGAATTCCCGGCCGAACCACGTAGTCTGCAGGCACTGCAGGCGGTGCTGACAGGGGAAGAGCGGGGGCCTGATCACAAAATTATACAATTATACAATTAGGGAGACTGAACTAGCGGAGTCCCCCTTATATACCAAATGGGCGGCGGTAGCAGGTACCTCTATGTCACTGGTTGAATGGAAATGTTGTTGTGAATTGACAGGATGGCTAACAGCAAAATTGTAATCTCCGAATAATCCATTTAAAATATCTACATCAACTCTATTATAACCCATTTCAGCTACCACGTTTCGGACTAAGGGACAGTGCGCGTTGTGTGCATTGTGGACAGGATGACGCAGATTTCCTACACCTGGCCTGGTACTGTGCATGTATCGCCGAGTTATGGGCAAAGGTCACGCAAGTGCTCACAAAGGTTGTAATGGAGCCTGTTGCATGTTTGCCTACTGTATGTCTGTTGGGGTGGGTATGTAAGCTTAAACCATGTAACAGGAGATTAGTCGCCATCTCCACGTTGTTTGCTAAATGAGCTGTAGCGCAGAGGTGGGGGGCTAAAGCCGTTCCAACAGTGAAATAATGGATCCGAGACTTATTGTACTGTAGGGTCCATTTGGACACCTATGCGTCTCGCCCCAAGGATTTCTGGGCTCCCCTTGCGGGGTATTTACTAGGTAAGCCAGACTTATGCTAAAATATCGTACGGAGTGCTAGGCTGTAAATGGAGGGTGAAGGGACTGTTAGAAACTATTCTGCATGTTACTCTGAAGGGCTATTCAGGACTTATTGAAATGCTATTCACAATACCGAGGAGGGGGGGTGGTGGGTGGAGGGATTGTTCATGTTGGGTTGAGTTCTACAACTGTAAAACGGCTTGTACTGATATCCTGTGACGGATAAACAACAATGGAATGATGCACCCCATGCCGGGGTGTCTTATATCTTTACTGCCTACAAGCTGATCAATAAAGATATTTTAAAAAACAATTACTTCCCACCCTATTCCCCTATAAACCCACAACCTGCTACAGAACTAAAAAATGCAAAAATAATTTAACATAAAATTCACTACTTTAAAAAAATTCAATCATACATTACAAAAATAATATATACTTTTAACACATATACTAACATTTAAAACACAAAAACAAAATTGATATTTTTAACAACGATATTATGACTGACAATATTACTAATTTCGATATTATAACAAACGATATTTCTTACCTGCATATCGATATTCTGTATCACTATATTTTTTACAGTCGATATTCTGTCCTCTTGATATTTACAACTCGATATTTTGTCATCTCGATTTTTTAAATTCGTTATTTAGACTGTTCACCTTTCCAAATACTAGTTATATTTCTAAATTGGTGTAGATCTTCTTTTTTGAGTGTGCGCATCATTAAAATAACTGTTAGGGCCTTGTGTTAAGTCCCCCAATCAAAACTGTTTAAAATTGTAAAAAGCATACTAACAGATAGACCTGAAAGTCTATTTTAGAATGCCTGTTGTATTTCTAAAGTGGTCCGAACTGTAGTAAACAAGGAGCTCTATAGGGTAAGTGGCTCAGGAGCTCTTACCTGTTGCTTAACTACCAGCATTTAAGGACCATCTGTACAAAATAAAGAATTGGAACTGGCTGACACCATGCCAGTGCAATGTTTCAGAAGCTATTGTCAGAGTATGAATTGACCCATCCAATGGATGAAACCACTCCCCCTGATGGTCAGGGAGGAGATGGTGTGATCCTCCTCCCCTAGAAAGACAAGTTGTGGTACCTGTACCCAACAAATCGAGAAACTGAGCCCAGAGTGCCTTCATCTACTGAGGATAGATCAGGCAACTCAGGGTACGCTGAAGAACTCCATGAGGATGAGATTTGTCGTGAAAGACTAGCCAGAACAATAGCCCTTGAGAACAGGCTACTGGCCATAGAAAGAGAACGGGTTGAGATGGGTCTAGAACCCATAAATGATGGCAGCAAACTAATAACTAGGGAAAGAGAGGAAACATTTCACACCCTTAAATCCCCAAAGGGACAGTCCCCAAATATGTTAAGGGTGATAATATTAACAAATAGTTCACGGCCTTTGAGAGGGCTTGTAGAGTGAGAAAGCTCACCCCAAAGTATTGGGGCTCTCTAGCTGTTCTCAGGAAAGAGCGGGTATAGACTCATGACACTTAATGAGACAGATACTGAGTCCTGTGACCTCATGAAGGGTACCCTGATTGAGGGATTTGGGATCACTATTGAGGAGTACAGGATTAGGTTCAGGGAGGCTCACCAAACCTTAAGTCAGATCTGGGTAGATTTTGTTGAGTTCTCAGTCGAAACACCAGGTGCAAAACTATGATGGGTTCATAATTCCATTATAACATAACATCTGTTAAGTAACTGTGTTTCAAAAAAATTGCAACAGTGCTTGGTGGACATAGATGTTGTCTCTCCCCAAGAATTGGGAAAAAAAGGCTGACCATTAGGTCAAGACTAGGGTGTCCAAACTGTCTCATAGAGGGGGTGACCAAAACAAAGGGGTTGCTAATCCCCCAAGGGAAAGAGATTGGGCAATCTAACTTTAAAAAAAGAGTCCTCTAAAGACCCCAAATAACCTGTTCAGGAGGGTGGATCAAGATCACTTCACAGTCGAGGGGAGGGTACCAGGGTAAAAACTGGGATCCCAAGAAGGCTTGGTGCTATCATTCTAAGGCCAATGGGCACCGAACTGGAGACCCTAGCTGTATAAAAAGGCTCCCCCACGTGCAGCAGCAGTTCCTACTACAGTGGAAAGTCTCCAGATGAGGACTTTTGTGTTCCCTGACCAGGTCAGAGAGCAAACTGAAGCTACTTTTGACTCAAGGGGGGGGGGGGTGGATTTAGCTGTCCTGGCTGTTTGACCCTGTAACCTGGAGAAATACAGACAACAGCCACATATCAATGGGGCTTGAGTGGAAGCACTGAGGTATTCAAGTGCAAGTGTCACCATGGTGACCGAAAAGCTGAAATCCCCAGAGCAGTACTTGACTGGAGAAACTTATCCAGTCATCAAAGACGATAACCACACTTAAGTCCATCCCATGGCAATGGTGTTCTTAGAATGGGGAGGGGTTAGTGGCCAAAAAAGATAGCTGTATCCTCTGCAATTCCTGTAGCCCGTCTGCTAGGAAATGATATGGAGTCCTCTGCTTGTGCTGAGGTAGAGCTGAAGTTCCATGCAGCCATGATAGGAATTCCTGAATGAGTGTGAGTTAAACACAGGGCACAAAGCAAAGCCCAAGGAGAAAAAGAGGAATTGCAGCCTGGAATAATGGCCCAATCTTCCAAAAGAAAAGGCATATATGGGAAACTAAGTTCAAGTCAGACACAAGCTCAGGCTCCCTCTCCTCAGGGGGAAGATCTGTCAGCCCAAGAGGAAACTGAGCACTGAAATGTGGGCTTTAACAGACAGAGCTCCTAGTCCCAGGGGGACCCTCTAGGGAAGATCTGTGCCAGGGACAGAAAACCTGTCCCACTCCTGAGAGCTTGACGCAGAAAGGCGCTGACCAGGAAAAGGGCTGGCACAGAACCTATTGGGAGGATGGACTCCTGTATACTGAGATCAGAGACAACAAACCTAGTGCTACTAGGAGAGGGGCAGTGCCTCATCAATATAGAGGGTTCTTACTCTGTCTAGCTCATGACATCCACTTAGGTGGGTATCTTGGTCAGACCACAACTTGGAGTATGTTAGTCGTCTACTTCTACTGTCTAGGTAAGTCCCAGATGGTAAAGGAGTTTTGTGACTCCTGTCTTACCTCTCAAGCCAGTGAAAAGACAGTTAACCACCCAAAGGTCCCCTTAATCCCACTTCCAGTGGTTGGGGATCCATTTCAAATGATAGGGGTAGTTCCACTCAGCCCGACTCTTTACAATCTCCCCCAATATTCTACCCACAGTTCCTACTCTTGCTTTTTGACTGTTTGAGCATGAGTAAGAAAAAGAAAGCCTTTTCAACAAACATGTGTGGTGAATAATAGCTTACTTGGGCCTGCAATCTTCACAGTAAAGTACCAAAAATCTGTTTCACAAAATATACAAAGGGAGAGGAAAAGCTTACTAAAAACGCAGAAGAAAGCTCCAGACTTGTACAGACAGGAGGAAGTCAGCTATTGAAATATGAAATATAGAAAAAAAGGAGAATGCAGGGATAAGAATTTAACAAACATTAGACAGAGGAGTTGAAAATAAAGGAGACAGTATTACAAGAAATTAACAAGACAACATTATTCTAATAGTGGGGAGAGAGAAAAGTTAGGGAAATAATAATAACAGGACTTTCTGGGGCCAGCAGAACCACTGGCCTTAGCGCTGGTGGTTCGACCTGCTGCAGCACTGGTGGTGGCAGCCCCTTTACTTGCCTATGATGCCCTCTTGTCCCTAGGTTCTGATGTAAGAAATAAAGAAGATAAAAAAAATAGATTAGTGGTTCAGATAATCTCCCAAAAACTACTTTGAAAGGCAAACGCAGTAGCATTGTACTTTCCTAAATCAGATTGCCTATAGTACTAGTATTGAGTTGACCTATTCTGAATTACCTGAACCTTAGCCCTATTCCTAATTTCCTAAACCTAAAGTACATTCAGAGCAACTAATGCATTGCAACAAATGATGTTTGCTTCTCACCCCGCTTTGATGGGCCATCCCAGTCTCCCTTTTTAGTGCATCCATGCAAACTAACCATCATTGTAAGATTGGGACTGTATGACCTACATAAAGAAAGGCACAGAGAATGCTAACTCACTGATGTTAGTGACAGAACAGAAGAGTCTGCATGACTTCTTAAATAATCAGCCACAGCGAGGGCAGATAAGTACGATTGGTAGCACTGAGCACCTGGCTAGCTCGAGCTGGATCATATAATATTCACAATGTAAACTTAAATTACCTCTGAGTGTGAGACGAAAGCTATTTGAAAAACAAAATTGTCATTTTTAAAAACAAAACATAATATTTACTCACCAAGTCTGGCAATCTCGACACCAAGCAGATCGAGCAGGTCCTGTTCCCTGTCCAGCAGGTCAGCCCAGTGGTGCATCAGCTGCTCTGTCGTGCGCTGAACCCCAGTTCTCTGGTGCACACACTGGCGCACTCTTCTCCACAGCAGCCGACGCTCCAACCTGGCCTACCACCTGCTGCCAGCATGGAGACGAGGTGGCTTTGCACATGAAAAACAAGTGTGGCCACCTCTGCCTCTGAAAAATGGGGTGTGGCTACATCCCTTGGTGGCATTGGCAACCGCAAGGTGTGCTGCTTGTTGCAGCTGCACTGGTCCCGCCGCTTGCTGTCTGTTGCTCCTCTGATATGGAGCTGGGGTGTAAAAAAGTAAGAAAAAACATCAGAAAGGAAGAACTAAAGGAACTAAAGGGAAAATAAAAAGTGCAGAATGTCACAGAAAAAGTAAAAAATAAAAGGCCAAAATGTAAAATACACAAACACAAAGACACACACTGATAAATGAGGGCTGGATGAGTGGGATTGGGGAGAACTGGAATAGATTTAAGAGGATAGAAAAATCTAGCTCAGTATCATGCACAGAGCAGAAAGCAGGTGAACAAATATGGCTGCATTGCTGTGGACCACGTGGTGCCATTTGCATGATTATTCAGCTACTGGCCTGAAAAAGCTGCACGAATGGGTGGACGAGCATTCTTCTACCTGTTCAGGAAGTTACATGGTATCTAACAGAGATTTTTGGGAACTCCCCGGAATTCCATAGAGCAAAACTCCATGAATTTTGCCCAGACCTAGTAAGTTTTATGTGTTAAAATACATAGTTATTTCTTGTGCCCCATGCTGATGAAAAGACAGTTTGTGATTGGCTAATGGCTGTCTTTAGAAAATGTAAAAGGCTGCCATGTACTTTTCAGCACACTTTCACTGCATTCTGGTTTAGGACCTTAGATATAAATAAGGAGCAGGTTTTATTGTTGTTCCATGACTATTACCACTTTAACAAAGTAGAGAAATGTGTTTATAGTTTTCTATTGTTTTACAGCATTTACAGAGAATCACACCATTTAAAAGAAAATATATACATATATATATATATATATATATATATATATATATATATATATATATATATATATATATTACCTACTGGCGGTTGCCAGTAGGTAGTTATAGTTAGGACCCCTTTTCCATAGGAAAACCTCAACATTCTATTTTGAATAACTTTGGCGCCGGTCGACGAATCCTCGCGAATTTTTCAAAATAGGTGGGGCGCTACGCTCCGCTCCTACCCTGAAAGTCTCGGGGGGATTCGTCAAGCGGGGGCTGAGATAAAAGGGGGGTCCCAAAACGCGTTTTCCCCATGCATTTTTCCATAGGACCTTTAGACACAGCTACAGCCCGAACGGCTGAACAGAATTACTTGAAATTTGGCAGAGAGGTAGCCATAAGGTCAAGGAAGTGCCTTTTGCAGGTCTGGTGTAAATCTGTTCAGTATTTCCGGAGAAAATAGCATTTAAAAGCATATATATATATATATGCGCGCAGGGTGCGCGCACCGTGCGAGCACCGTGCGAGCACCCCAACGTGCGCGAGCGTAATTCTGATTGGTGGTTACATGTTAGTCAACGTTCGAATCGGTCGAAATCAGGAAGTGTAGGCCGCCATTTTGTTTGTTTTCAGTGCGAGAGTGAAAAAGGAAGGTGGCGAACGTGAAAAGGGGGCAGGGTAGAGAGTTCCTGACCCCCTAGCCTTTGTCAGGGGGTCCCTGAAGGACCCCGAAGGCAAAAAAAAAAATTTTTTTTTTTTAAAATCGCGGGGGTGCGCGCACAGTGTGCGCACCCTGAAAAACACAAAACAAATTTTTTTTTTACAAAAAAAAAATAAAAATTCGCAGGGTGAAAGCCAAAAAAAAAAAAATAATAATTTTTAATACGTAGTTTATTGTAAAATAAATATATAAAAAATAATACATAAATAAATTAGCATTTAAAAAACCGTACAAATTCACTGAAAAAACCATAGGTTTCACACACGTTATAGTTAGGAATTAGCATTTAAAAAACCTTGCTAATTCACTGAAAAAACCATAGGTTTCACACATGTTATAGTTAGCTGGACATTTTACTGATAAAAAACCAATGAAATTCCCCCGTTATAGTTACTGTAGGCAACTATAACTCACGCGACCGTAATCCTCTGCTGATGACATATGTGTCTTTATGAAAAAAAAATATTTGTAATATATGTATAGCTAAAATTTACTGGAAGAAGACATGGGCAAATAAGTGTCTAAATACAGTATTAGCATCAGCAGAGGATTGCGGTCGCGTGAGTTATAGTTGCCTACAGTAACTATAACGGGGGAATTTCATTGGTTTTTTATCAGTAAAATGTCCAGCTAACTATAACATGTGTGAAACCTATGGTTTTTTCAGTGAATATATATATATATATATATATATATATCCAAACTCCAAAACAGTGCCGATTGAACCCCTACCCGCTGATGGAATTACTACGGTGCAAGTCACTCATCAGGAGAGTTTGTATCAGGGAGACAACATTCCCCGTCGGATTAAAGAAACTCCCCGGAAATGAGAAACACGCAAGGTACCGTTTGAAGTTTTCATATTCGGCAGATGGCTAGCAAGACTGTGATTTATAGTAAGCACATCCTTGCTGCTGGAAGCAGTGACGCGCTATTTGCGTTTGAACTACAGCAGCTGTTAATATGGCCATGACTAGGAATGACAAGCGCTCTGAAGCAGCAGGCAAAACGTTTGATCAATGCACAAGCAATGAAACATCAGAAGTAAGTGCAGCATCAAGCGGTGGGAACATGGCGCCAAATAAAAAACAATTATGGGACCAATTATGGAAAGCATTACAAACTGAGCAGAATAAGTGGTGGGAAGCCACGACTCTGCAAAAATACATTGAAGTCGGTAGAATACCGAGAGGACTGCGTATTTTTATAACGACGACTTTTAACGACCCAGACCCGGAACTAGTGAATGACTGGGCCAGCAACAATCATCAGTGCTCAACCAACATGCTGAGAATGTTAGTAAAACATGCCAGAAAGGATGTTGAAAGACTGGAACTATTGAAGATATCACACAACAATTGAAAATGATGTGTGGGCAAGAAGAGTTTCAAAAAGAAATGGATAGAATGGATGAAAGCCTAGAGAAAATTGAAGAGGAAATCAAAGTTAAAAAACAACGCAAATTCCAACGTGATTTGGTGGATTATCAAAAAGGCCAAATTTTGACTTTTGGAAAGAAGTATGACCAACTGCGCACTGGATCATCAGCGACAGTTCCGAAAACTGTCAATCCTGGAGTGTCTGGTGGTAACTTTGAAGAACAGTCCAGTATTGAGAATCAAACAGATGGGAGCGTGACCAGTGGTGCAGTAAAAAACAGTATTTTAACGGAGTTCAGTTTAGTTGCCAGAGGAAGACAGTCGGCCAACAAACAGAGCGGATTTCACGGTCGCGGAAGAGGAAACAGAGGCGCAAGAAAAGGAAATACATCAGCACTAGGAGATCTAGGAAGCCCGGTGGGAAGCAGAACAAGGGGCCAAACCAAGATGAAATAATGGACATAAAAACCGTAATTAACCTGTCAGAACGAACACTCAGTGACATGGAGGTAGAACTTTTATCTCTAGGACTTTCTTTTTGTCCATCTAATGATTTTAATTACACTCAAAGTCGTATCGACTTGTTTTATTTCACATGAAAATTGTGCATTAAAAAATGGTATGCAACTAAGGTTTCAGGCAACGCTGAGATTAATATTGAACAACCCAGTAATGTGAGAATTACAGATGTCGTGCTTCACACCATGAGAATGCTAGCAGATGAAGGAGAAGTTGATAATGACCTCTTTGTAAATTTGATGCATGAAAATGTTCCCCTTGATTTGAGCGCCAGGAGTAACTTTAAACCGAAATCTATATTTCTCCCCCAAATTAAGAACAAAGCCATTGATGTCTTTGAAAAAGGGGTGACCCAGGAATTGTCCAAACTTGCGAATAAAAAATGGTATGGATGGAGCAATGTAACGAGAGCGCAGAGGGAGGCAATTGAGAATTTGAGGAAAGACAACACAATAGTCATTAAAAAATCTGATAAAGGGGCAATGTAGTGGTGTTATCTAAACAGAAGTACATTGAGGAAGGGATGAGACAACTTTCAGAAAAGGACAATTACAACAGAAGTAACAGAATGGAATATGAATATTCCATAAAGATCTTTCAAACACGCTTAGCAAAATGGAGAGATAAGGGGTTATTAGATGAAGGGGAGTTTCATTTTCTTATGTGTAAATTCCTTAAACTCCCAGCGTTATACCTACTTCCAAAACTCCACAAAAACTCACAGAATCCCCCTGGCAGACCAATTGTTTCTTCCAGGGAGAGCTGTATGGAAAATACCTCCAGATTTGTGGATTTTTTTTGCAAACGTTTGTAAAGAAGCTCCCATCCTATGTGAAGGGCACAGGAGATTTTCTTAGGTGCCTTGAGAACCTAGAATGGAAAAGCGAGTATTCACTATTATCCCTGGATGTCATTAGGGGTGGGCGGAATTTGCGAAATCCACTTTCGCAAATTATCTCGAGAATGTTTAAAATTATCGCAAACAAGCGGAAATATCACGAAGATGCAGAATTTTTTTTCCCGCTTGTTTGCGAGATTTTCTGCATGGTTACGGGTCGCCAACTTACCCATGTGGTTGCTCGCGGCGGGACCATCTTGTTTTGAGTTGTCTCGCGGTGCATGATCGCGAGAAGAAAGACGTGATCGCGCGACGCATGACGTCACTGCGGGCGCGAACTGTCGCGAGACAGCGCAAATGGCTAAAAACAATCCAACATCTCATGGAGAACGTGACCGGATCAAGAAAACTTGATGGCGAACGCAGGGATTCAGGTAAGGCGATCGCGCGCGCGAGAGAATGTATTATTTTACAGCGCGAGCAAGAAACAAATTATCGCCAAGCTGCGGAAAGCGGAAATTTGGACATTTTCGCGCTCTCCGCGGAACGCGAAAATGTCAAATTATCGCAATTTCCGCGAACGGAACGAAATTTTCACCCAGGCCTAGATGTCATGAGCCTGTGCACCTGCATTCCACACGATTTAGGCTTAAAAGCATGTCGACACTTCCTAAATGAAAGATCCATCTCGTATCTTTTTCATACAGAGATGTTGATGGAAATAATGTCAATCTGTCTCAAACAGAATTACTTCTTCTTTGATAATAAAATCTTCAAACAGACCCTCGGAACATCAATGGGGACCTGCTTTGCTCCTTGCTTTGTGGGTATCTATCTAGGGTACTGGGAGGAGTTGGTAGTAAGAGAATTAGACACCTTCAAAAGTAAAGTAGCAATGTGGGTGCGCTACATAGATGACATTTTTTGTGTATGGAAAGGCAATGAGAAAGAAGTCAACGAGTATTTGAGTGTTCTCAATGAGAACAGTTTCAACCTACAATTTACTAGCCATTGGTCAAGTGAAACTCTTGAATTTTTAGATCTGAAACTTACAGTTCAGGAGAATCATCTAGAAAGTTCACTATTTAGTAAAACCACTGCAGGCAACAGCTTATGACATGCACGCAGCTGTCATCCCAATTCCTTGATTGAAAGCATACCTTTAGGAGAACTCCCACGAGCAAAACGTAACTGTAGCACATTAGAGAGTTCTGCCTTGGAAGAAAAAATTATGACAGAGAGATTCCTTGAGAGAGGATACTCACGTTCAGTCATTAATAAAGCTAAAACAGAAGTCAACAGAAGAACTAGAGCTTCATTGCTTATTGAAAAAGTAAACATTGGTGGAGATTCAGATGGAAAAATCAGGTTCATCACAACTTTCAATAGAAAGGCTTATGATGTACGCAAAGTTCTGGCCAGTGCTACAAACGGATAGAGATCTAGCCGATAGTGTTGAAACTTTTCCACAGATTACTTTCAGAAAGGCAAAATCTCTTAAAGATACACTATGTAGAGCTGTAGAACCTGTAGAAATAAGGAATTTGGGAATACAGGGATTTTATCCATGTCAGAATTGTAAAGCGTGTAAAAATAGTAAAAACAGAAAAGAATGTAAGTTATCCCCCGACTGTAAACCATTTAAAATCTCGAAACACACATCTTGCAATACCGAGTATGCAGTTTATGCCCTGTTTTGTCCATGCCAAAAAGCTTACATAGGCAGTACCATACACAAGGCTAAGAAAAGGGTGTTAGAACATCTACGCACAATAAAAAATGGAGACAAGAATTATCCAGTGGCGCGACATTTTCAAAGCCATCATGGTCACAATGTTAACTTTTTGAGTTTCTGTGTACTAGATACGGTGAAAATTAATGAGAGGTGGTAATAGAATACAGGGGACGAGAAAAAAGAGGGGTCCCAAAATGCGTTTTCTCCATGTTAATTTCCAATATGAACTTTAGATGCAGCTACAGCCCAAACTGCTGAACAGAATTACACCAAATTTAGCAGAGACGTAGCTCTTGGTCCAGAGTGCACTCTTTGCTTTAAATGGTGTAAATCTGTTCAGTAGGAATTTAAATATTAAAAAATATCGATATCTGGTGATGGCAGTGGATTTGCGAACTCTACCGATCACGAGCTTCATTCTGATTGGCTGCCAACACTCCAAACCAGGAAGTGTTGGCAGCCATCTTGTGCCTCGGTTAAACAGAGTCACAAGAAACAATAAAAAATAAATAAAAATTAAATAAAAAGGGGCAGGGTAGAAACATGCTGACTTGCTGGGCCTGCTCAGGGGGTGCCACAGGGACCCACAGGGCCAAACAAAAGCATTTTTTATAATATTTCATCGGGATTCGTGCTGGGTGAGCAAATCCAGCCAATTTATTTTTTACAAAACTAAGCGCGGGCTCCTGCACTTCGTTGTAATGAGGGAGCAATGTTTAATTATCAGATAGGGGCCTGTGGAGGACCCTGCAACCCCGGGGTCCGCCACCTCCCCGGGGCTTCAATTGAAATAAATGGGTGTGGGGGGCCCTCCACCTCCCCGGGGCGCACTGAAATTAAGGACTTCAATTTCATTGAAGAAGTGTGGGGGGAAGGTGGTGGTCACTGGGGCAGTGCCCCCCACACTGCCCGAGGGACCACCACCTTCCCTGGGCATCGGAAAATTAAATATGGGGCCTGTTGCGGACCACCGTCCCCGGAGACCACCACCTCCCCTGGGCTTCAAACATGATGAGAGGGGGGCCGTGCACCCACCCTCCTGGAGCCCTCTGTGGCCCTGGGAAACGCACACCACAGGGCCGGCTCCAGCAATGGCCCGGGGTGCCCACCCCAGGACATTTCAGTTTGCCATGGCCTGTCATAGCAAACCAAGTTTTGCTTCTTGGAAGCAAAAGCAGGAAATCTGCTCTCGCTTCCAAGAAGCAAAGCAGATTGATTTTGGACAAGGGGAGATGCATGTTACCAGCTCATTTGTCCAAAAGCAAGTCTGGCTCCCGCAGGAGACGGGGAGCCGGCTGGGAACTTGGGGGGATTGGGGCTCACCCTGCAGTCCCCAACATGAGTGCAGGCCCCGGGGATGGGGTCCCCAGGGCAAAAAGTGGCCAGGGAAGGGGGGCCACACATCCCCTCTCCTGTTAAAAAAAGTAAAAACGGCCTCAGGAGGGGGGCATCTATTCTACTTTATGCACCTCTCTTGCCTCTTTCTGCACCTCTGTTGACTCTTTCTGTACCTCACTTGCTTCTTTCTGCACCCCTCTTGCCTCTTTCTGCACCCTTCTTTCCTTTTTCTGCACCTCTCTTGCCACTTCCTGCACCCATGTTCCCTCTTTCTCACCTCTCCTTCCTGTTTCTGCACCTCTCTTGCCTCTTTCTGCACCTCTGTTGCTTCTTTTTACAGTTCTCTTGACTCTTTCTGTACCCCTCTTGCCTCTTTCTGCTCCTCTGTTGCCTCTTTCTGCACTTCTCTTGCTTCTTTCTGCACCTCTCCTGCTTCTTTCTGCACCCCTTGTGCCTCTTTCTGCACCCCTCTTTCCTCTTTCTGTACCCCTCTTGCCTCTTTCTGCACCTTAGTTCCTTCTTTCTGTACTTCTTTTGTTTATTTCTGCACCTCTCTTGCTTCTTTCTTCAACCCTATTGCCTCTTTATCCACCCCTTCCCCTTTTCTGCATCTCTTTTGCTTCTTTCTGCACTTTATTTTGCCTCTTTCTGCACACCTCTCACTTCCTTCTGCACCTCTGTTGTTTCTTTTTGTACTGCTCTTGCTTTTTCTGCAGCCCTCTTGCCTCTTTCTGCACCCCTATTGCCTCCTTCTGCACTTCTGTTGATTCCTTCTGCACTGCTCTTGCTTCGTTCTCCCCTCTTTTGCCTGTTTCTGCAACTCTCTTGTCTGTTTCTGCACTTCTCTTGCCTCCTTCTGCACCTCTGTTGCTTCTTTCTGTACTTCTCTTGCCTCTTACTGTACCCCTCTTGCCTCTTTCTGCACCTATGTTGCTTCGCTCTGCAGCTCTCTTGCTTCTTTCTGCACATCTCGCTTCTTTTTGCACCTTTCTTGCCTCTTTCTGAACCCTTCTTCCCTCTTTCTGCACCTCTCTTGCCTCTGTCTGTAGTTCTATTGCCTTTCTTCTGCACCTCTGTTACTTCTTTCTGCACTTCTCTTGCCTCTTTCTGCATCCCTCTTCTCTGTTTCTGCGCCTCTGTTGGTTCTTTCTGCACTGCTCTTGCTTCTTTCTGTACCTTTTTTGCCTGTTTCTGCACCTCTCTTGTGTCTTTCTGCACTTCTCTTGCCTCCTTCTGTACCACTGTTGCTTCTTTCTGCACTCCTGTTCCCTCTTTCTGCACCCTTTTGCCTCTTTCTGCACCTCGATTGCTTCTTTCTACACTTCTCTTGCTTCTTTCTGTACCTCTCTTGCTTCTTTCTGCCTCCCTCTTGCCTCTTTCTGAACCCTTCTTCCCTCTTTCTGCACCCTTCTTCTCTCTTTCTGTACCTCTCTTGTCTCTTTCTGCACCCCTGTTCCCTTTTTCTATACCTCTCTTGCCTGTTTCTGCACCTCTCTTGTGTCTTTCTGTACTTCTCTTGCCTCCTTCTGTACCTCTGTTGCTTCTTTCTGCACTCCTCTTCTCTCTTTCTGCACCCATTTTACCTCTTTCTGCACCACTGTTGCTTCTTTCTACACTTCTCTTGCTGCTTTCCGCACCTCTCTTGCTTCTTTCTGCCTCCCACTTGCCTCTTTCTGCACACTTCTTCCCTCTTTCTGCACCCGTCTTCCCTCTTTCTGTACCTCTCGTGTCTCTTTCTGCACCCCTGTTCCCTTTTTCTGCACCTCTCTTGCCTGTTTCTGCACCACTCTTGTCTGTTTCTGCACCTCTGTTAGTTCTATCTGCACTGCCCTTCCTTCTTTCTGTACCTCTTTTGCCTGTTTCTGCACCTCTCTTGTCTCTTTCTGCACTTTTCTTGCCTCCTTCTGCACTTCTGTTGCTTTTTTCTGCACTTTTCTTACCTCTTATTGCACCCATCTTGACTGTTTTTGCACCTCTGTTGGTTCTTTCTGCACTCCTCTTGCTTCTTTTAGCACCTCTCTTGCAAAATTCTATACCTCGCATCTTTCTACACCCCTGTTCCCTATTTCTGTATCTCTCTTGCCTCTGTCTGCACCCCTGTTCCATCTTGCAGCACCTTGTTAGCCTGTTTGTACAACTTTCTTGCCTCTTTCTGTAATTCTCTTGCCTCCTTCTGAACCTCTGTTGCTTCTTTGTGCACTTCCCTTACCTCTTTCTGCACATTTCTTAATCCTTCTGCATCTCTACTTGTACACCTATTCTCACATGTGTTCTGGATCTGAAGATGGTAGCTTAAAAAGTGGGTAGCTTCTGTTATAGGTGGTCAAACCTTGTTAGTTCTGCTCTGTCATTCGGTTGCACAGGCAGACATGTGTTATGTATATAGGTATTATAGAGCCCCTCAAATGTACTAATGAATATGCATGTGCCCTGTATTAGGAGCAGAAAGAAATACATGCACCTTCTTGTACACAAATTTACAGAGTATGCTCTTAGAAACACGGATATTAAAGTTTTTGTATGTTTATTTTTATGTAGCATGTCACCAGTTAAAAGCAGAGACACACACATGCATACCTTCACAAACATGGTTATACTTACAACAGTGATATGGTTAGGATTGCTGTTTTACATTTAGTAGGCCTAACATTTTGAACAGTGGATGAATAGTGAACGTTCAAGAGAAAAGTGAGGTTTAAGATATCTTGAGAGAATGGTGATTAGTAGGAGTGGGCGGAATTTGCGAAATTCACTTTCACAAATTATCGCGAAAATGTTAAAAATCTCCGCAAACACGCGGAAATATCGCGAAGATGCCGGTGTTTTTTTCCCGCCCGTTCGCGGGATTTTCTGCATGGTCGCGGCTCGCCAACTTACCCATGCGGTTGCTCGCGGGCGCGGCCATCTTGTTTTCACTTGTCTCGCGGTGCATGATCGGGAGAAGAAAGACGTGATCGCGCGACGAATGATGTTACTGCGGGCGCGAACTGTCGCGAGACAGCGCAAATGGCTACCAACAATCCAACATCTCGTGGAGAACGCGACCGGATCGGTAAAACTTGTCGGCGAACGTGGGGATTCAGGTAAGGCGATCGCGCGCACGCAAGAATGTATTATTTTACAGCGCGAGCAAGCAAAATATTTCCGGTAAAATGCGGATTGCGGAAATTTTGAGATTTTCGCGCTCTCCGTGTAACGCGAAAATGTCAAATTATCGCAATTTCCGCGAGCGGAACCGAATTTTAGCCCAGGCCTAGTGATTAGGCTACTTTGTGTGAGTCTGTGGAAAGGTACAGTTGAAGTAGGCCTCTTTCCGTACCTCTTGTGCTTCTTTCTGCACTTCTCTTGCTTCTTTCTGCACCTTTCTTCCTCTTTCCGGACTTGTGTTGCCTCTTTCTACACTTCTCTTGCTTCTTTCTATGCCTTTCTTCCTCTTTCTGCAGATGTCCTACCTATGTAGGCATATTTAGAAATTAGCATTTAAAAAACCTTTGAAATTCACTAAAATCAACAGAGGCTTCAGGGACTTTATAGTTAGGAATTAGCAGGTAAAAATCTTTGAAATTCACTGAAAAAGCATAGGTTTCAGGGATGTTATGGTTAGAAATTAGCAATTAAAAAACCTTAGAAATTCACTGAAAAAGACACAGGTTTCAGGGACGTTATAGTTAGTTGGACATTTCACTCATACAAAACCAGAGAAATTCAGCCATTACAGTTAGTTCAGCTAACTATAACTCACGCACCCGCAATGCACTGCTGATGGCGTCACATATTACATTACTCATGACATGGTGAGTGACATCACTGATGATATCACTGATGACATCTCAAATGACATCACTGATAACATCACTGATGACATCATCCACGTGATCATCTGATTCACCTCCTCACACCCTAATATAACCTCTGATACACCCACTCTAAAATACATACCATTCTTGAAACCATAGACACACCAATACCAGTTAGTACATACTCACTCACTGATTCCTAGGTCTACACACACATCCACTCACTCACCTATACAGTCACTCATCCATGCAGTCCCTCATCAATATAGCCCCTATCATATGCACTCATACACCCATACAGACACTCACACCCCCCACACACCCATAGAGTTACTCACACACATAGTCAGCCATGCAAAGAATCAATCACAGTCCCATTTGCTCACCTATACAGTTATACACACACCACCTAACTTATTCATACAGATACTAACACATACTTACTCTCTTATAGAATCACTGACACAAGCACACACTCATCCATACAGCCACTTTCACAATCACTCACTCTCAAATATAGTCCCTTATATACTCCAACACTCACATATACTGCCTTTCACATGTGTAGTTACTCACTCATGTACCACTGAGATATCCATTCACTCACCAACATAGCTATACACACACTCACCCACCCATACGGACCCTCACAGTTGCACTCCTGAACCCATACACCCAGTGAATCTGTAGTAACGAGGTCCGTGCTTGTAGGATGTAATTTGAAGTAAGTTACATGTAGAGGAATTGTAATTAGACAGCCTGCCTCCTGCTCAGCCCATTCTCAACTGTCTACTTCACCTCACAGACACCCAACATTTCAAAACACATCATCACTCTAACATTCCATGCAGCCACCAGCATATTCATGCTGGCTGAGCAGGTGCAGAAAATGGCAGAACATTAGCATGAACAGGATACTACATATCCCCCTTTCCTATATAACAGAAGCAATAAATATGGTTGACTGAAAGAAGGTGTAACAAGGAGAACCATAGAAAGGAATGACTGCGAGGAACACAAATGCAACAGAATAAATGCAATGAGAAAGAACTAAAAGGAAAGAGCGAAAAGATACGTAGGAGTAAAAGAAGAGGGAGCAATAGGTAAGATATAAATACATAGATATAACCCATCCTCCCCTTCAGTAAATAACAGCAGAACAGAATGCAAAAGTGAGGTATAATAAACAATGAAATAAGAGACTCACGGAGAAAAACCAATGACTACCCCCCAAACACACCGACTGGCTAGACCTGTATGCAAGGAGGAAAGAAATAGCACGACACAAAGTAAACACAAGATTTACACAAAGTGTTGAAGGAAGGATCTCATCCTAAACAAGGAAGACTAACAACCAAATATTGTCCAGATTCCAAGGATGAAAAGAAGAAGAGACATCATGAGGAGAATTGAACACGCGAGAAAACAGAGAAGATGAGAAGAAAATACAAAAAGTATCACTCATCCTCCCTCATTTTCAAATTGACAATGTAATAAAATATAAGCATAACGTTGAAAGTAATTAACAGCAAAGTTTAAGTATGGACTAAAATAAACTGTACCCCAACAGGGGATTGATAATGTAAAGGTATGTGATGAGAAAAATGTAAGATGGGAATTACACCCATATGGACAACCCTATAGTAAGGGTTCCACTAGCAGAGATGGGACCAGCACCCCATAAGACACACCCTATATAAGAGTAATAATGTACCACTGGTACATGTAGATGGAACTAAAACCCATAACCTACCCCCAGACAAAAGGGTGGGTAGCTTAATGTAAATGGGACTAACACCCATAACTCACCGCCAAACATAAGGGTTGGTAGCTAATGTAAATGGGACTAAAACCCAAGACCTACCCCCAACATAAGGGCGATAGCTAATTTAAATGGGACTGACACATACAACGATGTCCTGTGTAAGAGTTGATAACGTAATTCACCCATGTAGGCAAATGTACTAAGAGAGAATGGGGCTAGAACCCATACCGATCCCTCATGTAAGGGAGAATAAAGAGAAATGTAAAAACAGGAAAAAGGAACAATGTCGCCATACCCTGAAAGAACAGGTGTGTGCCCAATGACGAAAGATGTAAAATAATGTGCAACCTTAACCCACCAATAAATCCATGCTGTATATATGTGGGCATCTAAGGAGCTATGTATCACATTATAAGCATGGCACATTAAATAATGATGGCGCAAATACAAAACATAAAAGCTTACTGTAAATTCAGTCCAGTACATAATAGGCTAATAAAAGGAAAAAAATGACAAATGCTGGCAATCAAAGTTTAGGATGTGCAAGGCACTGCAATCCTGTTTTACACGTCGGAGTTCATGAACTGACAAACTTGCCTCTTGCTGAATGAGGTGTGATTGTCACCGAAAACTTGGGGTGTGTCCCCCAGGCACTGGATAGAGTCCTGGAAGAGGTTTCCAATATTGCAAAACGATCGTTCCAAGTTTCTTTTCAAAACTTTATTGAGGCTTTAAACTTTTCAAAGGAATTGAAGGCTTCATTTTTTAATCCATTGTGAAAAACATACACATCTGGGTAACTGACTTTATATACTTTCCCAATGCATTTCTGCACTCATGCCTTCGTCAGGGGAAATCTGGAAGTGATAGATATAGTAATGAGTATAGTATGGTAGACGGGAAGTTATTTCCACCCATGCATTGTGATACAGAGGAGAAGAGTGGGGTGTATTGTGAAAGGTACGGTAAAAAAATTATGGCCGGGGATAATGCGGTATTGGTGCTATTAATAGGTAGTCGGTGTGGTTGATACGGCGTGATACAGTTTTAGTAGGGTTGGTGCTGGTTCCGTGGTATAGCTGTCCGGACGGACTTATAACGTTACGGTGTGATGCGGTTAATGGAAGCTGATGCTGTGAGTGAAACGCGATACGGTTGTCAACAGACAAAACCTTACGGGTCTAAACCAGTGTGTTAGCGGGTTATCCAGTTATTACCAATGATACAAGGGACAAAAGATTGGTTTAACGCTTACCGGGTGTATGCAGGATACGTCCACGTATGGAGCTTGTAGGACGCCGGACGTGTGCTCGCGATGGTTCGAATACGGAAGTTAATGTGCTATGTGGAGATATGACGTGACTTGACGTGTTAGACAGTGAAAAAAGACTAGAACTGTATTGATGGTATAACGAACGAGTATGGAAATATACACAAAATCAGAATTAAAGTAACAGCGACGTGCGATACCACCAACATCGTTTACATGCTTAAATGCCCTTGTGGCAAGATTTATATTGGTCAAACCGAGAGGAAATAAAAACCAGACTAAATGAGCATAAATCCAACATCAGAACCAAACAAATGAAATCCTCAGTCACTCAACACTTTTTGGAAGCTGGTCATAATATCAGTCAGTTAAAATTCTGTATTCTTGAAATCATCGCCAAAAAAGAAGGGACAGACAACCATAACTTTTTATTACAACGAGAAAACTATTGGATTTACCTTTTAGACTCCATGAAACTGTATGGAATGAATGATCGTACAGAATTTACATGTTATCTTTAATTTTTCCCCCCATAGGTCTTTAGCATGAATATGTTCATATTTTCCTAGCGATCCAATAGTTTATCCTACATCTACTGACTCGTTAATTATTGTTTATTGTTTATTGTTCATTGATCCCCAGATATCGTTCTATCCCAAGCAATAGATTTATAATGTTACTGTTCCTACGTGCAACCCATTGCAGCATTGTGACACAAATATATGTTTTTTTGTCAACTCAAGTGATTATTTACTAACAACTCTCTGTGCACCTTTTTTCTAATTAATTCCTTACAAATATATTTCCATACTTGTTCGTTATACCATCAATACCGTTCTAGTCTTTTTTCACTGTCTAACACGTCAAGTCACGTCATATCTCCACAAACAGTGTTCCTCAGCAAGTGCTGGTGTGTCGTCATAGAGGGTTCTCATCATCGCGAAGACCCGCCCGGCTCTACAAGTGAGGTAAGCAGCACGCGCAATGAGAAACGACTGAATAACGGATTAAACGGGCGAACAGCTGGCCGTACGTTAAATTCTGAGGAGAACAAACGATGTTTAAGCACTCACCAGATAGTGGTAAACAAACATCAAGCAGTCCACAAGGGCCATTCCCACTTTAATCATCGCAATGCATGTGTGGAGAGGGTGTTGAAACTCTGACAAGCGTTGAATGACACTGCAAAAGTAACCCGACTTCAACAAACACTGCTTTTCAAAATTTCAGTTCCCCAATGATGTGAAAACAATGTGGACAAGATCACACCATGTAGATGGCGTAAGAACAAACATGCCACACATGGGTAGTTTGCGCAATCCAAAACATCATCCGCAATGTACCCAAAACATGTGCTGCCAGATACTTCAAACACCAAGCTGATGGCATAATGCGGTGAGACCACCATACAAGTGCATACGCCAAACTTGACTTTAGAGCTTGCCATGTGTCAGGGAGGGGACGTGATACCATACATTTCGTGATAAAATGTCCTTGTGTTCAGTGCAACATGTATACCAATGCTTGGGCAATGTAGAATTCAGCAGACCAACATGTTGAATAGACAGCTACCAGTAGGTTGTAGTAAGGGTACCACAGACTGATCTGGAACATCCACAGTCCTTTTAAAAGTGTCAATGAACGCAGCACATTTAGACTGGGGCTGTCTGATGGAAAGACACTGGTGGGGCTGCATGGCAAAGCGCTTCATTTTCACTTGTTTCATGTGGACATCTTCGGTTTTCTGTAATGAACATCTTCCTTTCTTTTTGACGTCTTTGTTGTTCTGTGAAGAACATCTTTGTTTCTCGCTTTTGCTTTTCTGTAGATACCTCCACTTTGTAATATAGGTTACGTTGCCAGCATCTGTAGACTCTTTTAAAAGCTTCATCCCCAGGTCATCTTTTGGCTGCCAAGTCCTCCAACTTGTCACCAAAATAATATGGTAACAAGGTCCACACATGTAGCATGTAATTTAAGTTGATTTATTAAAGTAAGTTACATGTAGAGGAGTTGTAATGAAGCAGCACCACCAGGAAAAGCCTGCCTCCTGCTCAGCCCATTCTCAACTGTCCACTTCACCTCACAGGCACCCAGCATTCCAGAACGCATCATCACTCCAACATTCCATGCAGTACACAGCACATTCACGCTGGCTGAGCAGGTGGAGAAAATGGCAGAACATTAACATGAACAGGATACTACATAATCACCCACTCACACATCCATGCAGGGAGTCACCCCCCCACCCACCCACACAGACACTCAGGCACCCATACAGGTACTGAGACAACCTATCAATACCCCATATAGACACACATTTAGCTACTCACCAACCCAAGCAGCTGCTTACATACCAACTGACAGACTGATACACACATTCACACAGATTAGTCACTAACCCATACATTCAGTAAAACAATGTTTAATCACTCACTTATACAGTCAGTCACGCACCTACTAAATCATCCATTCAGACACTCATACACCCACTCATTCTTCAATACTCCTTGGCGTATATATATTTAAAACATACTTAAACTTTTCAAAAACACACAGTCGCTGGATGATGTCATCAGTGATGTGATTTCAGATGTCATCAGTGATGTCATCAGTGAAGTCACTGACCATGTCATGACTGATGTAATATGTGATGTCATCAGCAGTGCATTGCGGGGGCGCAAGTTATAGTTATCTCAACTAACTATAACGGCTGAAATTCTCTGGTTTTGTACGAGTGAAATGCTCAACTAACTATAATGTGCCTGAAAACTGTGTTATTTTTCCAGTGAATTATTAAGGTTTTTTAAATATTAATTTCTAACTATAAAGTCCCTGAAACCTATGGTTTTTCACTGAATATATATATATATATATATATATATATATCATAAGCATTTCGCCTCTCGGGGCAGCGACAACCAGCACGGGTGGGCGGTTTCCTACGATGGTGTACCCGCATTTGATCCACACTCCGGTAGGGAAGTGACACAAGGACCACAACGTACGTACACGTAGTGTGATCCGGTAGTGTGAGCAAGACTGTATATTGGTTGATTCGTCCCAATTTATACACAACAACTTGACAAACACAGTTGGCTCCTATTACCTATCCGGAGACCAACTTCATTTCGAGCAGCCAGCAAGAGGAACTCCCCACTCTATGGGGGGGGTATAACAGGGTGAAAAACAACGTTAGCTTGTCCAAATAGCATTACAACATGGAAGAAGAGGCGGAACGACGAGCGGCAGCAGCGACCCTATTCAGCAGGAAAACAGGGGTGCACAACAAAGGGGACAACACCCTGAGAGGGGACGCTTCAATACAACCAGTAGAAGATACCATCAAAAAACTGGAGAAACTTAAAAGAAATGAGGTGTCTAAATGGTGGGAGGCGATCTCTCTACAGAAATATGTAGATCAGAATATGGCGCCAAGAGGACTACGAATTTTTATCACTCCCACATATGAAGCCCCCAACCCCAAAATGCTGGAGGAATGGTCGGAACACTCAGCTGCAAGCTCCAAAGGCATGATGGGCATATTGATCAAGTATGCTTGGCAGGACAGGGATGAGCTTCTAAACCAGATCAAAACCCTTACTGCAGACTTGCAACAGATGGTGGACAATGATACTTTAAAGAAAATCCTAGACTCCATGAAGGAACGTCTTACCAAATATGAGGAAGAGATTAAAGCTAGAAAGCAAAGGAAGATGAATAGAGATTACTCGGATTATGAAAAGGGAAGGATCCTAACGTTCAGTAGAAAATATGACCATTTGTATACCACACAGGACACCCTCAGACAAACCATTCCCACTGCAAATAACATCCCGGTATCTGACACCCCCACTGTAAGTGATGTCGAATCAGATGTATCTGAAGGCAACACATCTGGCGAGGACTGTAACATCAGACAGGTCAATTTTTTAGAGGAGTTTCGGGTCCTGCAGAGGGACCGACAAACAACACGGGACAACCAACAACCGAGAACCCGGGGACGAGGAAGAGGGCGTGGCAGGGGAAGCGCCGCCACAGAAAAAAGAGATTACAACAACGCTGGGAACGCAGACAAAGGAAGGGGAGCCATGGGAAGCAGAAAAACACGCTCCAACAGAAATTACTAATGGATACGAACATGGTAAATTTAACGGTTGTAAATCTATCCAAAAGACCATTATCCGACACAGAAAAGAGAACCCTATGTTTGGGCCTTTCTTTCTGTCCGTCCTCTCCCTTTAACTACACTGAAACACGCATTGACTTATTCAAATATACGAGGAAACTCAAACTTAAAAAGTGGTTTAAACTGAAAGGACAAGAACATATACCTGGCAGTGGTAATACGAACAATGACGCCATGGGTAATCTTACGATCAATGATATTGATAATCTTTTGGTTTTAGCTGATTTAGCGCATGATGAAACATCTAATGATGGTGAGATCCGCACCACTCAAATCTTAGGGGATATGGATCTCACCCAAGGGGCAGCAGCATGCACTAATTTCAAAATCAAATCTACTTTTGTGCCCCCTCTTCCCCACGACAACATTGACACATTCCAGGACTGCATTGCCAAATCTCTGGTTGATCTCAGATTCAGTAAAAAATACTCAGGTAGCCACACGAACAACTTATCTTACACTCAAAGACAGGCACTCAAAACTCTAGCCAGTGACACCACTCTAGTTATACGCCCAGCTGACAAGGGGGGCAATGTGGTTATCCTAGACAGAGACTACTACATTAGTGAAGCATTAAGACAACTGCAAGACACCAACTTCTACATAACCATATCCTGGGACATCTATAACTTGAGCATCACAGAGATCTGGGACAAACTTACTGATTGGAAGGACAAGGGCCTCTTAGTATGGGAAGAATTTTACTATTTAAAAAGGGACCATCCCAAACTTCCCATATTGTACTTACTACCGAAACTCCACAAAGATAAAGTCAGACCTCCTGGTCGCCCCATTGTCTCTTCCATAGGGAGTGTCAGTGAACACATCTCTAAGTATGTGGACCATTTCCTGAGGGAATATGTCATATCCCTTCCCAGTTATTTGAGGGATACAAAAGACTTTCTTGGCAAAATTGAGGAATTGACCTGGGAGCCCACCTACCTCTTTGTCGTGCTGGATGTCCAGTCCCTGTACACAATAATCAATCACCAACAGGGGATGGAAGCCTGCGAGTACTTTTTGAGGCAAAGACCGATCAGATACAGGGAACACAGCCGTATGATTATGGAAATGATCGATTTTTGTCTCAAAAACAACATTTTCTCTTTCAATGGCGCCCTCTACAGGCAGGTTAACGGTACTGCCATGGGTTCCTGCTTTGCTCCCAGTTTCGCCAATCTATTCATGGGCTTCTGGGAGCAAGAGATAACAGCCAGCAGGACCCTGGAAACCGATTTCAGTAAAGTTGTCATGTGGCGTCGCTACATTGATGACTTGTTCATCGTCTGGAATGGCACCAGAGGTGAAGCTGAGGAATTTATCTCGAAACTGAATACCAATAGTTACAACATTGTTCTGTCTGGGAGTATCAATGACAGCAAAACGGACTTTCTTGATGTAGGACTGGAGGTAGTGGAGAACAAAATATGCACTACTCTTTTTCGGAAAGCTACAGCGGGTAATAGCATCTTGCATGCCCTCAGAAGCCACCCCGATACTCTCAAATGGAGTATACCCTACGGGGAGCTGCTGAGGGCAAAGAGAAATTGCAACAATCCCGATGCATACAGTACAGAGAGGGATAACATTGTCAGCCGGTTCCAAGCTAGAGGCTATCCCAATTGGGTTCTCAGAAAAGCGAAAGAACGCGCGGAAGGGATTGATAGGGTTGACACCCTGAAAGACAGAGTAGAAAGTACCACTGATGATACCTCAGATGTGGTCCGGGTGATCCTCACATACAATTCTGATGCACATAAAATCCAACGCATTTTCGCTAAACATTGGGACATTCTTAAATCAGATGGGGTGGTTGGCAATCTGGTTCCTGACAGGCCCAGTATCACCTACAGGAGGAATAAGAACATCAGGGACATAGTAGTCAGAAATGATATCACTGACCGCACCACCAATACTGGCCATGGCCTCATGGGATTTTTTCCATGTGGCCATTGTAAAGCGTGCAGAAACAGCACATTTAAAGACAATCTGACATATGGTGGGGTATACAAGAAAATCACGCAATTTCTCACATGTAGTACCTGTTTCGTGATTTATGCCATTGAGTGCACGTGCGGACTTTGGTACATAGGGAGTACCACATGTCCTGCCAAAAAGAGAGTAATGGAGCATCTAAGGGCCATTACTAATAATGACCCCAAATACCCGGTTGCTCGTCACTTTTTCTCCAAACATGGTTCCAACATTAACGACATGAGTTACTGCATTTTGGAACATATACCTAGGAATCCCAGAGGTGGTGTTAGAACTCTTCACCTCAGACAACGTGAATCTAGATATATTATTGATTTTCAAACAAAGAGCCCAGGGGGATTGAACATGGATGAGGAAATGTCAATCCACCTGAAATAATGAGGAACCATACAATTATAATCATAGCAAGCTTACATTTTATGTCTTTGCTCCCTTACCCGTCCAGCATACCATGTGTTTTTATGCTCACCCATGTACAACCTAATCTAGCTGGTTTGTCTTTTAATAGTCTCCTTTTCGATGTGTATGCTATGCTACTTAATATTTCTGCATTGTGTTAACCCTATGAGCTATGTTATTCGTTGCACTGACATGTTCATTTTTTGTATTATTTACAGGAGAGAAGGAAGGAGCCCTTCACTTTGACTCACCGGCACGGGCATCCTACCCTTTCACTCCACGAGTTCACTCTTCACTTGCTCATCACCTCAAACCTTGATAGAACATATGGGCACGCTCATTGGCTAAGATAAGTCCTGTAGTTATAGTCATCACGTACACATTTTATGTCTGTAGAGCTACTACTATTGCAGTATAATGTTTCTGTCCCCGTTATTTAGCGCTAGTCATAACATTACTAGGCAGTTGCCTGGGCACTTGCCCGTAGACTGCCATTCACCTGACCCCTGTCTTTAGCTCACGCATTTTTCGTGTCAATTGTTGGGGTCACCATTGCCATGGCAACCACCGTTTCCGTTAATATTAGTATTACCCTACTATTTCTTCGGTCCAGCAGTACAGCCATAGGGATGTTCCGCACTTGTGGAGACAATTCACATTGCATCATGTATTATTTCAACTTTGTACATCGATTTTGAGTATGCAAGGTTTTACTATGTACCAATACTGTTTTTACCACTCTAAGATTGCCGCTGCCTTGGCTCCAACTCTTTCTGGTGTGATAACAGAGTATTTTCAATGCTTTATTCGGACCTGTGTAGACACGTCACATTGCAGCATTGATTTATCAATTTAATTTTTAATTTTATTTGATTATGCAATGTTTTCCTGTGTACCAATTATGTTTGTACCACTCTAAGATGGCCGCTGCCCTGGCTCTTTCTAACGTGATGACATCGCAATTTCAATGCTTTATTAGGACTGTTGGGTAACACATGTTCACACGTGATCAAGGCTTGTCGCCGAAACGCGTAGTGTGTATTAAACTCTTGGATTTGGATATCGTTGTTTCACCTGTTTATTACTGAGAGCGCACGAAGAACTTTCTCGTTTGGTGTGGACATTAATTTTGCCGGCGTGCTCCGCTGGCGTGTGCGCCACCTCTCAAGGGTCCCAGCAGATCCGGAAGGAGCTTTTCTGTTCTGTGGATATATATATATATATATCATAAGCATTCCTCCGCCAACTGGAAAAACGGTTCTCCTGAGAGGTGGACACGGACCCAAGAAGTAAGTGCAAAAGATCTTTTATTCCTCTGTCGTCGCCATTACGCATTTCGGCTCACCTGAGCATTGATCACATAGTTTAAAACAATATGCCCGGAGCATTGAGAGAGCACTCCCAGCGCCATCACCATTCTGGCATTTAAAGTGCAGCTCGTCTTCATCCTCACCAATTAGCATATGGTGCCGACGCGTTTCAGGGCTCAAGGCCCCTTCTTCATGGGCTGCTAATGATCGACGCATCCAAAGCTCACCATCTGTTTCCACATTCTTTATTGTATTTTCGGCCCTCAGTGGGCGTTGCTAGATGCAAAACAAAATTGATGCATGAAGGGATGTATAGTCCTTGATGTGAGCCAATTTTCATGTCCTTTAGTAGATTTTGATGTGCAGTTCAAATTAAAGCATATGTTCAGTCCTTAGTAGGATTTGAATTACAATTGACAGGCTCATTAAGCATCCAGAGTGCGGTGCAGTACCGGTTCAGAGCAGTTCAATTCCACAGCCTCTGAAGTCACGATGGTGCCTCTCTCCACAGCTGGGCTGCCATGTCACATATTTTAAAACAATATGCCCGGAGCATTGAGAGAGCACTACCAGTGCTCTCACCATTCTGGCATTTAAAGTGCAGCTCGTCTTCATCCTCCCCAATTAGCATATGGTGCCGACGCGTTTCAGGGCTCAAGGCCCCTTCTTCATGGGCTGCTAATGATCGACGCATCCAAAGCTCACCATTTGTTTCCACATTCTTTATTGTATTTCCGGCCCTCAGTGGGAGATGCTAGGTGCAAAACAAAATTGATGCATGATGAGATGTATAGTCCCACTGGGGGCAAATTCAAATAAAATAAAATACCTTATGAAGTGAGCTGTCGATGAATGGTTGTAGCCTGAGAAGAAGAGGCGTTTTAGCTCGAAACGCATCGCCTTGTTTGAACAAATTTGGGCAATTACGGATGCGAGCAGCAGCGAGGCAAGGAATCCTTCATGGTGGGAAGCGCTGGGAGTGCTCTTTCAATGCTGCAGGGCATCTTTGTTTCCAAAACATATATATATATATATATATATATATATATATATACATATACATATGCATACTGGCGGTCGCCAGTAGGTAGTTATAGTTAGACCCTAGTTTCCATATGAAAAGCATTTTTTGATTTGCTAATAACTTTGGCGTTGTTCGACGAATCTTCGCAAAATTCTCCCAAACAAATGTCTATAAAGGTCAGCTCCAATCCTGAAAGTTTTAGGGTGATTTGTCAAGCGGGGGCTGAGAAAAAAGCGGGGTCCCAAAACACGTTTTCCCTATGTTAATTTCCATTGGAAATTTTGAGACGGCCCGAACTGCTGAACGGAATTACCCCAAATTTTGCAAAAGGGTTGAGCTTGGTCCAGAGAGCGACCTTTTTTTTAAATGGTGTAAATCCGTTCAGTAGTTGCTGAGAGATAAAAAAAATAAGAGTCAAAAAAACTATTTCCCATAGGAAACTTTGGGCAAGGCTACAGCCGAAACTACTGAACAGAATTACCCCAAATTTGGCAAAAAGGTAGTGCTTGGATCAGAAAGCGACTTTTTGTTTAAATGGTGTAAATCTGTTCAGTAGTTGCTGAGAAATTAAAAAAATAATCGTTTCGATATCCATGGCCGTGGTAGAGTCGGATCACTGACAAAATATCGAAGGTCAAAAAATCGACCTACAAAAATATCGGAGCAAAAATATCGATGTCAAGAATATCGACATCCTATCTACAACATGGTAAGTACAAAAATATCGAAAATAAAATATAGAATGTCAAAAATATTGTTTTTAAAACTATAGGGTATTTTTTAGTTAAAAATAAATGTTAAATAAACCAAATAATACTTATAAATAAAATAAACATAATCAAATATATTTTATAATGTTTAAAATTAATAATTAATATATATAATTTAATAAAACATTAATTAAACATATACATATAATATATAATATATATTCTTACTTAATCAGTTTTAATAATTGTTTAATAAAATATTACAAAAAATATTAAATAGCACAAACAATAAAACTACTACTCCAGCTCCAAAAAAAACAACAGTAAGGAAAATGTTGGATAGAGTAGGGGGAAAAATTACTATTCCAACTCCAGAGAGTGCAACAGTAGAGAAAGTGGTGGATAGCGTAGGGGTAAAAATTACTATTCCCACTCCAGAGAGTGCAACATTAGGGAAAGTGTTGGATAGCGTAGGGGTAAAAATCACTATTCCAACTCCAGATAGTGCAACAGTAGGGAAAGTGTTGGATAGCGTATGGGTAAAAATTACTATTCCCACTCGAGAGAGTGCAACAGTAGGGAAAGTGTTGGATAGCGTAGGGGTAAAAATTACAATTCCCACTCCAGACAGTGCAACAATAGGGAAAGTGTTGAATAGCGTAGGGGTAAAAATTACTATTCCAACTCCAGAGAGTGCAACAGTAGAGAAAGTGTTGGATAGCGTAGGGGTAAAAATTACTATTCCCACTCCAGAGAGTGCAACATTAGGGAAAGTGTTGGATAGCGTAGGGGTAAAAATTACTATGCCCACTCCAGACAGTGCAAAAGTAGGGAAAGTGTTGGATAGAATAGGGGTAAAAATTACTATTCCAACTCCAGAGAGTGCAACAGTAGGGAAAGTGTTGGATAGCGAAGGGGTAAAAATTACTATTCCCACTCCAGAGAGTGCAACAGTAGGGAAAGTGTTGGATAGCGTAGGGGTAAAAATTACGATTCCAACTCCACAGAGTGCAACAGTAGGGAAAGTGTTGGATAGCGCAAGGGTCAAAATTACTATTCCAATTCCAGAGAGTGCAACAGTACAGAAAGTGCTGGATAGCGTAGGGATAAAAATTACTATTCCAACTCCAGAGAGTGCAACAGTAGGGAAAGTGTTGGATAGCGTAGAAGTTAAAAATAACATACTTATAAATAAAATCACTATTTAAAATTATTAGTGATTTAATTATTAAATAACTCAAAACTATTTACAAATACCAATAAATTATGATTACAAACATAACTACCAATTAATAATCAATTAACAATAAATTAATAATAAATACCAATAAAAAATAATTAATACATATTAATTACCAAATAATAAATATTAAACAATAACATATTTTTCATAACCAAAAACATATGAATTATTAAAAAGTAATTACTAATTAAAATATATTGAACAATTAACAAAAATTATACCACAAAATAATAATGAAACATCAATTACCAATTAATAATTACTTATTAATATATTAATTAGAAATATCATTAAAACATATTTAATCATATTTAATTCACAATTAATGATTGATCAACAACAAATTATTTTTCATAACCATAATTTTATAATTTAAAATATTTACCAATTAATAATTAATTTCCAATTAATTAATTATCAACACCCAACAACAAATTTAATAATTACTTAATAAGATTTCAATTACTTCCGAGACTATTCCCCTATAAACGCACAACACACTCCAATAATAAAATAATACACTTAACATAATTATCAATTAATCAATTAATAACAACTAATTACCAATTAATTAAAATTAATTACCAATTAATACTTAATTAACAATAATATAATTATCAATACCAATAAATGAAAATAAATTATTACTTAATTACAATTAAATTACTTCCCACCCTATTCCCCTATAAACCCACAACCCGCTACAGAACTTAATCGCAAAAATTAATTAAAATTATTTTATAATTCCTAAAAATGTATAATTAATTTCATATAATTAAATTACTTCCCACCCTATTCCCCTTTAAACCCACAACCCGCTACAGTACTAAAACACAAAATTGACTTAAAAAAACATTATTAACATATAAAAATTGTATACATATATTTTAAAACCAGTGAAACACTTAACAAAAACATATAACACATGCATATTAAATACATAATAAAATACATAACAATAATATAAATATCGATATTAGTAACATCAATATTAGTAACATCGATATATTTGATATCGATATTACTAACCTCGATATTACTAACATCGATATAAAAATACTTACCTTAGGGTCGATATTCTGTCCATAGATATTATTGACATCGATATTCTGTCCCTTCGATATTTAAAACTCGATATTAGTGTAGGTCGAAATTTTATTTTCGATATTTTGACTGCTTACCGGTAGAGTCGCGACCCCTCCCGACCACGAGCTTTATTCTAATTGGCTGTCAACACTCAAAACCAGGAAGTGTTGGCAGCCATCTTGTGACTCTGTAGAACCGAGTGACAAGAAAACAGAAAAACAAAGGTTAAAAAAAAGAAAAGGGGGCAGGGTAGAAACACCCTGACCGCCTAGGCCTGCTCAGAGGGTCCCACAAGGACCCCCAGGGCCAAAAAAATAAAAAATCTGCTGAATTCGCGCTGGGGTCTCAAATCCGGCAGAGAAAAAGAAACAAAAACGAAGCACGGGCTACCGCGCTTTGTTGTATTTAAGCCCCCGGGTGGGCCAGGTCCCTGGGCACTGAAAAAAATGTGTGGGGGGCCCCCTCCACACTGCCCCGGTGACCGCCACCTCCCCGGGGCAGGATTTATAAGTTGCGGGGGGGGGCACGCAGCCCCCACGCAGCCCCCCTCAGCCCCGGTGACCGCCACCTCCTCGGGGCTCAGTTTAAAAAAAATGTTTCGGGAGGGCACGAGCCTCCCCACATGCCCCTGGAACCACTACCTCCCCAGGGGACTGTATATTTAAATTTGGGGGTCTGTTATGGACCCCCAAGCCCCGGGGACCACCACCTCCCCGGGGCTTTGCACTTCTAGGGAGGGGGGCCGCGTGGCCCCCCTTGTGAAGCCCTTTATGGCCCTGGGGACTGGCACCCCCCAGGGCCGGCACCTGCAGTGTCCCGGGGTGCCCACCCCTGAACACTGCTGTTTGCTATGGCAGGGCGGGAGCCATGCGGCTCCCGCCCTGTCATAACAAACACTGGTTTGCTTTTCCACAAGGGGAGCTACATGTCAGCAGCTCCCCATGTGGAAAACCAATGCCGGTTCCTGCAGGAGGCGGGGAGCCGGTGGGACCGTGGGGGAATTGGGGTCCCCAGGGCTAATAGAGGCCTCAGGAGGGGGGCCACACAGCCCCCCTCCTACATTTAAAAAAAAATGTATGGCCATGCCTTGGGGGATGGGGTCCCCGGACCAAAATTGGCCTCGGGAGGGGGGCCATGCGGCCCCCTTCCCATTTACATTTTCTTTTTTTTAAAAAGGGGTCAGGCCCTGGAGGATGGGGTTCCCAGGGCCCAAAAAAAAGGAAAGAGAAGGGGAGCACACAGCCCTCATCTTAAAATATTGTTTTTTTTAAAAAGCCGTCATTGCGGCTAGGACCCGCCCCCTCCCTGCAGCACTAAGCAAACGCGCCCCCTGGTGCGTTGTAAGTTGGGGAATTAATTCCCTTGAATACTGAGGGTCCCTGGGGGCCAACTAGCCCACCAGCTACCTCCAGTATGCACCAGGGAGCTGCGTTGCATGGAGGTGTTCAGAGGCCACGCCCCTTTTTACACCTCTCTGCAACACAGCTCTGTGGCGCTTACTGGAGGCACCTGGTGGGCTAGTTGGCTCTCAGGGACCCTCAGGACTCAAGGGGAATTAATCCCCCGATTTGAAACGTGCCAGGGGGCACATTTGCACAGTGGTGCAGGGAGGGGGCGGAGCCTGACATAGCAAGTGTGCAAACGCACCCCCTGGCACCTTATAAATTGGGGGATTAAGTCCCCTTCAATCCTGAGGGCCCCTGGGGGAAAACTAGCCCACCAGGTACCCCCAGTAGGCATCAGGGAGCTGCGTTGCAGAGAGGTGTTCATAGGCCACTCCCCTTTTTACACCTCTCTGCAACGCAGCTCTGTGGTGCTTACTATAGGTAGCCGGTGGGCTAGTTGGCCCCCAGGGACCCTCACGACTCAAGGGGATTTAATCTCTTTGCAGTACTCTAATCTTCCAGTCAGTACCCATGTACTCATGGAATGACCCAGGCACTAACACATGCATTGCTACAATCCCCTGTGTACTACCCATGCAGACCTCTAACCACCTACACAGTACTGATTCACTCCTCCAATTACCCAGGTTGTACCCAGAAATCCCTCTGTCACTATCCATGCACTCCTCAAATCACCCATCAAGCATCATATTTATTTCCAATCACTCCGCCAAAACCCAAGCAGTTATAAAATCACCATGCACTGTCCTGGCAGCACTCTAATCATCCAGTCATTACTCATATACTCATGCAATGACCCAGACACTAACTCATGGAAAATACAGAGGAGGTCATGCTAATTACAGGGGTACCCCAACGCATAGTGTTCCCTAGTTTATGTAGGTGTTTTCACTGTATTCTCAGTGTCCTTTAGCATAGCACTGGCTCCGATCCTGGTTAGTCAGAGTCAGTTACCACCAGTACCCGTCACTAAAAGGTTGGGGGCACAGGAGGACTTTCTGCTCCTCTGTTGGTTCTTTCTGTACATCTCTTGCTTCTTCCTGCACTTTTCTTCATCTTTCTGGACTTCTATTGCCTCTTTCGGCATTTGTCTTGCTTCTTTCAGTGCTTTTCTCCCTCTTTCGTCACATGCCCTAACTTTGTAGGCAAAGTTAGAAATTAGCATTTAAAAAACCATTGAAATTCACAGAAAAAACCATAGGTTTCAGGTACGTTATAGTTAGAAATTAGCATTTAAAAAATCATAAAAATTCACTGAAAAAAGACATAGGTTTCAGGCACGTGATAGTTAGAAATTAGCATTTAAAACCTTAGAAATTCCCTGAAAATACCATAGGTTTCAGGGATGTTATAGTTAGTTGGACATATCACTCGTACAAAATCATAGCAATTCCCCCGTAATAGTTAGTTCAGCTAACTATAACTCATGTCCTCACTATGTACTGCTGATAACATCACATATTACATCATTCATGACATGGTCAGTGACATCACTGATGACATCACTGATGACATCTCAAATGACATCACTGATGACATCACTGATGACATAATCTACGTCAAAATCTGATGCACCTCCTCACACTTTAATATAACCTTTGACCATGCTAGTCTGTAAAATACAGACTACCATTTTCGAAACCATCGACACACCAATACCAGTTACTACATACAAACTCACTGATTCCTAGGTCTACACACACACATCCACTCATTCACCCATACAATCACTCATACATACAGTCACTCATCAATACAACACTATCATATGCACTCATACACCTATACAGACACTCACATACCGCCACTCATCCATGGAGTTACTCACACACCTAGTCAGTCATGCAAAGAATCAATCACAATCTCATTTCCTCACCTATACAGTTATACACATACCACCTCACTTATTCAAACGTATACTAACACATACTTACTCTCTTATATAATCATTGATACAAGTACACACTCATCCATACAGCCAGTCTCACAATCACTAACTCTCACGTATAGTCATTTATATACTCCATCTCTCACATACACTGCCTTTTACATATGTAGTTGCTTGGACATGTACCACTGAGACATCCAATCTCTCACCAACACACCCATACACACACTCACCCGCCCAAACAGCTGTTTCCACATGCACTCTTGAACCCATACACCCAGTGAATCAACCACTCACACATCTATGCACAGAGTCACACACCTCCCACCCACCCACGCACACAAATACTCCTATACAAATACTCAGGCAACCAATCAATAACCCATATAGACACTCATGTAGCTACTGACCAACACATGCAGCAGCTTACACAACAACAGACATACTGATACACACATTCAGACAGTTTAGTCACTAACCCATGCATTCAGTAAGACACATTTAATCACTCACTTATACAGTCAGTCACGCACCTACAAAATCCTTCATCCAGACACTTATACACCCACTCATTCTTCAATACACCTTGGCATATATATAAAACATATTTAATATTTACAGAAACACACAGTTACTGGATGATGTCATCAGTCATGTCAATTGAGATATCATCAGCGATGTCGTCAGTGATGTCACTGACCATGTCATGAATGATGTAATATGTGACGTCATCAGTAGTGCATTGCGGGGGCACGAGTTATAGTTATCTGAACAAACTATAACAGGGGAATTTCTATGGTTTTGTACGAGTGAAATGTCCAACTAACTATATCGTCTCTGAAACCTATGGTTTTTTCAGTGAATATATAAATATATATTCCAACCAAATCCGACTTCCCATGAAAATCAGACACCGACACTGGAGATGCTTTCTGCCATCCGGCTTGGATTTTATTCTTCACGTAACGCGTTTCGGGACAACTCCCTTGATCACACAATTACATGCGAACTAATCAGTTTCTTTTAAAACCACACACAGAGTCACATGATTGATTGCTCGCTAAACATGGAAAACAGACTATTGTTAGTTTTTATCAGACGATTTTCTAAAAAGTTATCTTGACATAGTGCCATTAATCTTTTTACATCATCAGATCCAATTTTACTACTAGTCCTAGATGGATTAAATTTAAAAAGATACATATTAATTCATATATTTACAATTTAAACAGCTCATCCATCTAAACGCTAATTGAATATAGAAAAAGAGAGGACACTATTTAAAATAATTTACATCATTATTTCTTTGACATACTGTCCTTGTTATTCCATGTTACAAATTGTATATTTACACATCGTCAATTAATCTTTGTGCACATGTCATAATTTTTATGTACTTCAACCCACGGCAACCATTTTCATTACAAACTTCTGTTGATCGAAGAAAGGGGGCGGGATAGAGGAGAAAAATAAAGGAGAAAAATAAAAAGGACATGTATTACTACCTAGTCTTATAAAGGTAGTACAAGGATCACGTTTTAAAACGGTAAAGTGCTAGTGCCTGATTCCATAAAGTGCAAGTGCCTTATTATGTACAACAACCGCAATTTTATCACAATAAAGTGCTAGTGCAATACAGTACTAATAATAGATCCTTTCAATGCCTTTTAACAAAGTCCTTTCATTCCTAAGAATCTCTCCTTATGACGATGTATTTACAAATCAAAAACCACATAGGAGGAGCAATCATTTGTGACATAGTGCAGATAAAAACAGCAATGAAGATTAAAATCAAAACCAATTCATAACGGTACCTCTATTTTAAATGCACATGTAAATCTTCTTCGACATTCATACCGTGAGGGCTCTTTGTGTTAAACATAAGTATGTATTTCGACTCCAATTTTCTTAGTTTGCTTTCTCTGTCGCCCCCTCTTTGATCTTTGGGGACTTGGTCAATAGCAAAATACACCAGCTCATTTGTATTACCCTTGTGGACTTCATTTATGTGTCGAGCAACTACATAGTTCTTATCGTTGTTATTTATTGCCCTAAGATGCTGCAATATACGTACATGAACCATGTGGATAGTACTGCCTACATACATCTTAGGACATGAGCACTTTAAAATGTAAACAACAAAATCACTTTTACAGTTAAGAGGCTTTTTTAGTTTCCAGGGGCTGTTTAAAAGAGGGGATATTATTTGCTGTGTGTTCTTGCCATACCTGCAAGCTTTACACTTAAAACACTTATGGAAACCAGGGCTGACTTTAAGCCAACCACCTCCCTTTTTTAGTTTCCATATTCGTTTTGAACAAATCATCTCTCATTGATTTGGCTCGATTGAAAGTCACCAGGGGGTATCTAGAAATTTTCCCTTGAAGAACAGGATCCTGTCTGACAAGGTGCCAGTGCCTACTCAGGCTGTCTCTCACTCTAGCCTGGTATGCACTGAAACCTGTAATCATACGGATTTGACTTTCAGTCTGCTTCCTCTTTTGCTCCGCTTTTGCACCATCTGGTTTTAGTAATGCACTTCTTTCCATCTTCTGTACCTTCAATTTAGCCTGATTTAGTGTGTCCATCCTGTATCCTCTCTGAAGGAATCTGTGAGTTAATGCTCCCTGGGCCTTGTCTAGAGCAACCGGTTCACTGCAATTTCTTTTCATTCTTAGATTCTCTGCATATGGGATACTCATTTTAAGTTTGGTTGGATGGAAACTAGCTGCATGTAAAATTGAATTTCCAGCAGTTGGTTTTCTGTAAGTACAGGTCTGAATTGAATTTTGTGCAATATATACCTCTAGATCTAAATAGGTTACTCTCTCTGTACTTACTTCCTCAGTGAATTTTAGATTTAGCTTGTTTACATTTATGCTGTCGATGAACTTTTGGGCCGATTCTTTAGATCCGTTCCAAATGATGAATAAATCATCAATGAAACGAATCCATTTGATGATGTGATCTCTCCATTCATTGATGTACTCAACTCTGAGCACCTGCTCCTCCCACCAGCCCATGTGTAGGTTGGCATAGCTGGGGGCGAAGCAGGTGCCCATCGCCGTGCCTTTCAGCTGCCTGTAGGTGTTACCTCCAAATAGAAAATGATTGTTGGTGAGACACAACCTACACATCTCCAACAGCATGTTGGTATGTTGGTAGAGGTTGATAGGTCTCGAATTTAGGAAGTGCCTCAAGGCCCTTAGCCCATCTTCATGGGCGATACTTGTATAAAGGCTCACAACGTCTAGCGTGATTAGGAGATAAGATTCTTCCCATATTACATTTTCAATTTCATTTAAAAAGTCCCTCGAATCTTGGATATAAGCCGGTAGTGCTCTCACAAATGGCTGTAGGAAAGAGTCCAGATATTTTGAGGTTGGTTCAAATATGCTCCCTATGGCGGAAATGATGGGACGCCCAGGTGGATTGTCCTTATCTTTGTGGATTTTTGGTATTAGGTATAATATTGGTACCACTGGTTTGTCCACCTTCAGAAATAAATATTCTGACTGCTTTATTAAACCTAATCCTCTCCATCTTGTAAGGTCCTTGTCGAATTTAAGTTTGACTTCCACTAGGTTGCTATGGGGGACAAGTGAATAACACTCCTTGTCCCTCAATTGTAGAACTGCCTCCCCATTATAAGCTTCTAGGGACCACAAAACCAAATTACCTCCTTTATCGGCCTGTCTCACTACTATGTCTGGTCTATTCTGAATATTGACCATCACAGATTGGTATTTTTTGTCAAAACCTGTTTCTTTTTTCAAAAATTCTTTGCTCGAACTCAAGGATATCTCTTTTAGATCTTTTATTACCAGGTCGGAGTATAAATCTAACGCATCTTTCGGGGTGTTGGGTGTAAAGTTAGATTTAGGTCTGAATTTGGTGGCAGAGCTATCAAAAACATCTAAACAGAATAAATCATCAGCCTGATTAATTTCATCCACCATACTTTCACCCACTCCTTCCCTCATAAGTTGCTGACAGTCAAATAATACCTGCATGTCCCCAACATCAAGGTTACCAGGTTCTTCACTGACCTCTTGATTTCTCTCCTTCCGGCCAGTGATTTTAGTATCAAAGAATTTTTTCAACTTCAGCTTCCTCACGAATGTAGTGCATTGCGGGGGCACGAGTTATAGTTATCTGAACAAACTATAACAGGGGAATTTCTATGGTTTTGTACGAGTGAAATGTCCAACTAACTATATCGTCTCTGAAACCTATGGTTTTTTCAGTGAATATATAAATATATATATATATATATATATATATATATATATATATATATATATATATATATATATATATAAGTTGATAAAAACCGTGCACGGAACGAACTGCGTTAAGTGGGCGCGCACGCCTCGAATGGCGTAAAGTAACTTAGCATTTAAAAAACCGTACAAATTCACTGAAAAAACCATAGGTTTCACACATGTTATAGTTAGGAATTAGCATTTAAAAAACCTTGCAAATTCACTGAAAAAACCATAGGTTTCACACATGTTATAGTTAGCGGAAATTTTACTGATAAAAAACCAGTGAAATTGCCCCGTTATAGTTAGTGCTGGCAACTATAACTCACGCGACCGCAATCCTCTGCTGATGCTAATACTGTATTTAGACACTTATTTGCCCATGTCTTCTTCCATACATTTTTAGCTATACATATATTACAAATATTTTTTTTTCATAAAGACACATATGTCATCAGCAGAAGATTGCGGTCGCGTGAGTTATAGTTGCCAGCACTAACTATAACGGGGCAATTTCACTGGTTTTTTATCAGTAAAATTTCCGCTAACTATAACATGTGTGAAACCTATGGTTTTTTCAGTGAATTTGCAAGGTTTTTTAAATGCTAATTCCTAACTATAACATGTGTGAAACCTATGGTTTTTTCAGTGAATTTGTACGGTTTTTTAAATGCTAAGTTACTTTACGCCATTCGAGGCGTGCGCGCCCACTTAACGCAGTTCGTTCCGTGCACGGTTTTTATCAACTTTAATAAGCCCTGTACATTTGGTGGCCTTCGGCCACCAAAAGCACAGGGGGTGGGGTCAATGTGGATAGTGTTTTTTTTATTTCGATTTTATAATTTCATGTTGCCAAAATTTAGTTTTTTTTACCTATTATTAAGCCCTGTACATTTGGTGGCCTACGGCCACCAAAAGCACAGGGGGTGGGGTAAGTGTGGATAGTGGTTTTTTTTTTTTTTTTTTTACCGTACGCTAAGCGTACTCGGCGAAATTGCCGAAAAAAAAATAAAACCGTTTTTGCTCTTGGGGGATGTTTGGGGACTCCCTCAACATGACTATGTGGGAGGGAGTTGTCAAAACAGCCCCGTAACATGTTTTTGGCCATCTTGTTTGATAAACAACACTCAGTGCGAGAGACAAAATGGCGGCCGCCGCTTCCTGGTTTCGGCCGATTCGAATGTTTACTAAGATCTAAGAGCCAATCAGAATCGCGCTCGCGCACGCCACCGTACGCTTACGCTAAGCGTACGGTAAGCGTACCGTAAGCGGGCTCAGATATGTATTGATTTAAAGGCTATTTTCTCAGAATCTACTGAACAGATTTACACCAAACCTACAAAAGGCACTTCCTTGACCTAGGGACTACCTCTCTGCCAAATTTCTAGTAATTCTGTTCAGCCGTTCGGGCTGTAGCTCGTTCTAAAGGTCCTATGGAAAAATGCATGGGAAAAACGCGTTTTGGGACCCCCCTTTTATCTCAGCCCCCGCTTGACGAATCCCCCCGAGACTTTCAGGGTAGGAGCGGAGCGTAGCGCCCCACCTATTTTGAGAAATTCGCGAGGATTCATCGACCGGCGCCAAAGTTATTCAAAATAGAATGTTGAGGTTTTCCTATGGAAAAGGGGTCCTAACTATAACTACCTACTGGCGACCGCCAGTAGGTAATATATATATATATATATATATATATATATATATCTCATATCTCACCAAATCTCCTCTTTGCTTCAAAAGAAGTGCACCGGCACAGGTCGTGTCGTGAATAAATTCGTTTATTCCATGGAACCCCACAGCATGAGGAACGCACACTTTCCCAACGTTTCTGCTCTCACAGGAGCCTTGATCACGGGACTGGTCTCTGCATTTTGAATCATCCCACGTGGTCTTTTTAAACACGCAGGTACATTTTCAAACAGAGTGCATGATGGGAATGATGAAAAACCTGACATGGAGCGAAGAGCGCTTGATAAAAAGTCCATGCGCTAAGTAGCAAAAATAGACATAGCGCTGCATAACTTTCCTCCACTTACAGTTTTTCCCATGCATGCGCTCTTCGCTCCATGTCAGGTTTTTCATCATTCCCATCATGCACTCTGTTTGAAAATGTACCTGCGTGTTTAAAAAGACCACGTGGGATGATTCAAAATGCAGAGACCAGTCCCGTGATCAAGGCTCCTGTGAGAGCAGAAACGTTGGGAAAGTGTGCGTTCCTCATGCTGTGGGGTTCCATGGAATAAACGAATTTATTCACGACACGACCTGTGCCGGTGCACTTCTTTTGAAGCAAAGAGGAGATTTGGTGAGACATTTTCAGGCTGCCTCGTCCTGATGCACTGGCTGCCCTGTGAAGGTCGGGCTCTTCCGAGGCTTATTAGGGTTGGACAGTTTAAAAGGGAGCCGGACCTGCTTGCCCTCGAAAGGTGAAATCTTTCATGCGTGGAAAGTAAGGGAAGCTGTTGAAGGTTTTCACTGCTGGCTGTGTTGTGTTTCAAGGTGTTTCAAGGAGTACCTGGAACTTTTAAACACTATGGATTGATGGGACACACCTTATTCGCGCATGCATGGGAAAAACTGTAAGTGGAGGAAAGTTATGCAGCGCTATGTCTATTTTTGCTACTTAGCGCATGGACTTTTTATCAAGCGCTCTTCGCTCCATGTCATGTTTTTCATCATTCCCATCATGCACTCTGTTTGAAAATGTACCTGCGTGTTTAAAAAGACCACGTGGGATGATTCAAAATGCAGAGACCAGTCCCGTGATCAAGGCTCCTGTGAGAGCAGAAACGTTGGGAAAGTGTGCGTTCCTGCAGACAACTATAACTCACGCGACCGCAATCCTCTGCTGATGACGTCAGATATTACATCACTGATGACATATGTGTCTTTCTGAAAAGACAATATTTGTAATATATGTATAGCTAAAAATTAATGGAAGAAGACATGGGTAAATAAGTGTCTAAATACAGTGATGTAATATCTGACGTCATCAGCAGAGGATTGCGGTCGCGTGAGTTATAGTTGCCTGCACTAACTATAACGGGGAAATTTCAATGGTTTTTCACGAGTGAAATGTCCAGCTAACTATAGCATGTGTGAAACCTATGGTTTTTTAAGTGAATTTGCAAGGTTTTTTAAATGCTAATTCCTAACTATAACGTGTGTGAAACCTATGGTTTTTTCAGTGAATATATATATATATATATATATATATTGCTTCTCCAAGTTCCCGGCAATCTATCCAAGAAAGGTTTGCTAGTCTTTATTTCGCAAACACACCAGACGCGATTTCAGTTGTGTGACAAATACAACTGAAATCTTATTTAAGAGATACTAAGGATTTTCTTCAGAAGGTAGAAAAAGCAAACAGGAAAGAAGGTGACCTATTGATTGTAATGGATGTAACCAGTTTATATACGGTTATAACACACAGTGACAGACTACAAGCTGTAGAATATTTTCTGAAAAATAGACCCTTGAAATATAGCAGACACAATACAATGTTCTTGGAATTTCTGACTTTCTGTTTCTACAATAATATTTTTCTGTACCACGATCGGTATTATCGACAGGTTACCGGTACTGCCATGGGCACCTGCTTCTCCCCCAGCTACGCAAATTTATTTGTGGGCTGGTGGGAGGAGCAGGTGGCCTGGACAGGAGCAAATGACATATGGAATGCCAAATTGGTTGTCTGGTATAGATATATTGACAACCTTTTCTTGATTTGAAGAGGGTCTGAGGAATCAGCAAGAGAATATATCAATGTATTCAATGGCAATGATGTAAACTTGCATTTTAGTGCGGAGATAAGTCCAATAAAAGTAAACTTTTTGGACTTAGAGGTTTGTGTATGTGATCGTAGGCTATGTACTAGGTTATATCGAAAGCCGACGGCAGGAAATGCCTTAATACATGCATCAAGCAACCATCCATCCAGATTAGTAAACAGCATCCCTTATGGGGAATTACTCTGCATTAAACATAACAACACCAGGGAAGTTGATTTCCAAAAATATGCTGCAGAAAGCCTAAATAGGTTTAGAGCAAGAGGCTATAAGGAAGATATTCTCCAACAAGCATTGAGAAAAGTGAATGCTAAGACTAGGGATACACTTTTTGCAGGAAGAATTAAGGACACCTCTGAAGATGGGAGATTCAGAATGGTGACAACTTTTTCTAACGATGCCCAAGAACTAAGGGGAATCTTGAGAAAAAACTGGCATTTGCTCAAATTGGATCCAGTTATTGGGATGGACATTCTGAACTACCCTTTATTAACTTTTAGAAAAGGGAGGGCATTGACTGATACCCTAACAAATAGCTACACCAAAACCGAGGTTATAAATCCCTTTGGTGGCAAGTTACATGGTTTCTATTAGGGGTGGGCGGAATTTGCGAAAGTGACTTTTGCAAATTATCGCGAAAATGTTAAAAATCTCTGCAAACAAGTGGAAATATCGTGAAGATGCGGATGTTTTTTTCCTGCCTGTTCGGGGTATTTTCTGCGTGGTCGCGGCTCGCCAACTTACCCATGCGGTTGCTCGCGGGCGCGGCCATCTTGTTTTCACTCTTCTCGTGGTGCATGATCGCGAGAAGAAAGACGTGATCGCGCGACCAATGACATTACTGCGGGCGCGAACTGTCGCGAGACAGCGCAAATGGCTACCAACAATCCAACATCTCGTGGAGAACGCGACCGGATCGGGAAAACTTGTTGGCGAACGCAGGGATTCAGGTAAGGCGATCGCGCGCGCGCGAGAATTTATTATTTTACAGCGCGTGCAAGAAACAAATTATCGCTAAGCTGCGGAATGCGGAAATTTTTACATTTTCGCGCTCTCCGCGGAATGCGAAAATGTCAAATTATCGCAATTTCCACGAGCGGAACGGACATTTAGCCCAGGCCTAGTTTCTATCGGTGTGGGAAGTGCAAGGCCTGCTCAGGTTCCAAGAAAGTTCTTAAATATAAGGTAGCAGGTATCAGTAAGCCAAGAGAAATCAGTAGCTTCGTCACATGCAGTACACCGTATACGGTCTACTGCTTGGAATGCCCCTGTGGGCTTAAATACATAGGGAGCACGATACACGCTACCAAAATAAGAATTCTTGAACATATGCGGGCTATACAGAAATGTGATCTGACATACCCAGTGGTTCGCCACTTCATGCCAAACACAACAGTAATCGGGATCTTTTGGCATTCTTTGTGTCGGACCATGTTTCCCCAAATCCGAGGGGTGGAGATAGCGTCATGAAATTGAGGCGTTTAGAATCACGTTTCATTATAGATCTTCAAAGCAAAGCACCAGCAGGGCTGAATACGAATGAGGAGCTTGCTGTGCACTTAGGGAATTAATAATCATTGTTTACTGTGTATTTAAAGAAAATGCAATTCTGATCATCGACATGTGTTTTTCTCTTGAATTGAATTGTTTCCATTGAAGGTCAATTAGGGCACAAAATGCAAATGTATTGTATGCCAATTTAGGGCTTGATCCATGACATACATAATGAATTTTAAAAGTGATCTCATAATTATGAATTGGTGGCTTTGAGGGCCCATATAGGGCTGAAGTGTGATGTAAAAATTAGTCATCGATTGATTGTATGCAATGATATAAATGCATTAATTAAATGAGGTTTTGATGCATACAAAGACCTGGGAATTAATTTGTGGCCTTTGTAAGATGGCACCCGTATTTTGACCCAAGTAGTCCGTTTTCAATATCAATGATGTTTTGATTTTTTAAACTTGCTGTGATGCAATATAAAAATGGCCGTTTCCGGCGCGCCTGTGACCATCGAGATAGGCGTGCAGCCGAAACGCGTCTGGTGTGTTTGCGAAACAAAGACTAGCAAACCTTTCCCCGTGAGTGCTTGGTTCTTGGAGAGATTGCCGGGAACTTGGAGAAGTAATAATTGGCGGGTGCACTGAAGCTACGATATATATATATATATATATTCACTGAAAAAACCATAGGTTTCACACATGTTATAGTTAGCAGGACATTTCACTCGTGAAAAACCAATGAAATTCCCCCGTTATAGTTAGTGCAGGCAACTATAACTCACACGACCGCAATCCTCTGCTGATGACGTCAGATATTACATCACTGTATTTAGACACTTATTTACCCATGTCTTCTTCCATTAATTTTTAGCTATACATATATTACAAATATTGTCTTTTCAGAAAGACACATATGTCATCAGTGATGTAATATCTAACGTCATCAGCAGAGGATTGCGGTCGCGTGAGTTATAGTTGCCTGCACTAACTATAACAGGGGAATTTCATTGGTTTTTCACGAGTGAAATGTCCTGCTAACTATAACATGTGTGAAACCTATGGTTTTTTCAGTGAATTTGCAAGTTTTTTTAAATGCTAATTCCTAACTATAACGTGTGTGAAACCTATGGTTTTTTCAGTGAATTTCAAAGGTTTTTTAAATGCAATTTTTTTTTGAGATTTTTGGTAAAAAATAATATCCAACCTATGTATAAAATAATATATGTACTATATCCTGCATTATGGAATGGTTAATTTTTTTAAAATTAATGTTTACATACAGTTGTACATCACAGTTATTATCTTCTACAACCCTTGAAACTTGTATTTTTTTTTTATGGATTTTTTGCCGTGCGCGTACGGTAAGCTGACGCTACGCGCTCCATACGTCATAAGTACGGTGCGCTTACGTGATACGATGCGCGTACGGTAAGCTGACGCTACGTGCTCCGTACGTCATAACTACGGTGCGCTTACGTGATACGTACGTGACGTACGCGTACACGCATGCGCGTTGCGCGGAACCAACGTCGCGGTTACGCGGGTGCGTGTAATGCGCATGCGCGAGTGCGTCCTACGTACGCGCTCCGGAAGCGCATATTTACGTCACGTTTGCGCATGCGTACTTGTTTACGAGCGCGTACCGTAAGCTTACGGAGCGCGCACGGTTGGTCATGTGATCCACAAAGAACACTTTTGATTGGTTGAAACTACTTTCAGTTCCAGAAACTTCCCACACCACACCCATTCCCCTCATTACTGCTTGAGATCCCCTAGGAGAAGGAGCTGAATTGACATTGAGATACAATGGCAGAGCAGCAGTCCTCTTCTGAGAGTGAGCCTAGCAGCACCATCATCAGTCAGAAAAGGAGGAAACAAAAGGATTCTTTTGTGTGGGAGTATTTTACTTTTCCAGAGGGGCAGAAAAAGGTCAATGCTCCATTGGTCACTTGCAGACTTTGTGACCGTGTTTTATCTAGAGGAGATCCAAGGAAGAAGTATTTCTTTGGAAATCACTCTATGATGAGACACCTTAGGGATAAACATCCCAGGACCTTTGCTCGACATACTGAAGAAAACTCTTCAGTAAGTCACCGGAGCCCAACCTCAGAAGCTCAGCCGAGTACATCATCGGCAGCTCAGCTGAGCCCTTCCTCTGAGGTGGGAGCATCACCTTCTTCAGCTCCTCTGGACATTAACCCTCGATTTCGGAGGGTTTCAATGAGGTGTACAACGTGTTGTGGTCTTATTGTTTTTGGGGAGACCAGTGTTTCCCTTATTAACAATAAGATAGACCAGCACGTTTGTAGACGTTCATAATACTCCCATTCTTTCTTTCCTTTATCCCTGTATTAACACAACGGCTCTTTTAAGAGCCAACCTTACCTCACAATTTTTTTTAATTTTTTTTAAGCTTTCCTTTTTGAAAAAATTTTTTTGCCGTGTGCGTACGGTACGCGTAGTCGCGGAATCGTTACGCGAAGTTCGCGGAATTTTTCTCGCGGAATTTTCTTTTACGCCGTGCGCGTACGCTACGCGCATTCCGCGATTTTTTGAAAAAAAAATTCAATTAATTTTTGCCCTTGGGGGTCCTTCTGGGACCCCCTGACAAAGGCTAGGGGGTCAGGAACTGTCCACCCTGCCCCCTTTTCACGTTCTCCACCTTTGTTTTTCACCCCCTCAGACTGCGAGAGACAAAATGGCGACCGACACTTCCTGGTTTCGACCGATTCGAATGTTTACTAAGATCTAACAACCAATCAGAATCGCGCTCGTGCACGGCGGCGTGCGCGTACGGTAAGCTTCTGGTACGTGCTCGGAGCGCGCCTATAGATATATATATTGATTTAAATGCTATTTTCTCAGGAAATACTGAACAGATTTACATGAGACCTTCAAAAGGCACATCCCTGACCTGAGGGCTACCTCTCTGCCAAATTTCAAGTAATTCTGTTCAGCCGTTCGGGCTGTAGCTCGGACTAAAGGTCCTATGGAAAAATGCATGGGGAAAACGCGTTTTGGGACCCCCCCTTTTTCTCAGCCCCCGCTTGACGAACCCCCCCCCCGAGACTTTCAGGGAAGGAGCGGAGCGCCCCACCTATTTTGAGAATTTCGCGAGGATTCGTCAATCGGCGCCAAAGTTATTCCAAATAGAATGTTGCGGATTTCCTATGGAAACACGGTCCTAACTATAACTATCTACTGGCGACCGCCAGTAGATAATATATATATATATATATATATATATATATATATATATATATATATATTCACTGAAAAAACCAAAGGTTTCACACACGTTATAGTTAGGAATTAGCATTTAAAAAACCTTGCAAATTCACTTAAAAAACCATAGGTTTCACACATGTTATAGTTAGCTGGACATTTCACTCGTGAAAAACCAATGAAATTCCCCCGTTATAGTTAGTTCAGCTAACTATAACTCGCGCCCCCGCAATGCACTGCTGATGACGTCACATATTACATCACTCATGACATGGTCAGTGACATCACTCATGACATCATTGATGACATCTCAAATGACATCACTGATGACATCATCCAGTGAATGTGTATTTTTCTGAAAATTAAATATGTTTTATATATGTATATCTCAAGGACGATGGAAGAATAAATGGGTATATAAGTGTCTAAATGGATGATTTGTTTTTGAAAAATTGATTGTATAACTGACTGATTAAGTGTATCTTAGTGAATACATGGCTTAGTGAGTAATGTTTAAATATGTAAATATCTTTATCAGTCTCTCACTTTGTGTATGAGTGGCTGCATGGGTTGGTGAGTAGCTACATGGGTGTTTATATAGGTTATTAGTTGTTTTTTTTAGCATCAGTGTGAGTGTGTGTATGGTTCGGTGGGGGGTATTACGTACTGCATAGGTACATGAATGAGTGACTCACTGTTTGTATGTGTTGAAGACAGCATGTCTGCAGGACTGTATGGGTGGATGAGTGTGTGCATGGGTGTGTTAGTGAGTGAATGACTGTCTCAAGAGTGTCTCTATGAGTAACTACATATGTTTTAAACTAGTATATGTGACTATTGGTGTATATAACTGAGTATATGTGAGAGTGAGAGATTGAAAGAGTTCCTGTATGAATAAATATGTGTTTCTATAAGTGATTGTTTAAAAGACTAAGTATGTGTAAGTTCCCGTAGAAGTAAGTATGGTGGTGTGTGTATAAATGTATATGCAAGTAAATGTATGTTTCTTTCTTTATTTTCATGAGTGACTATGTGTGTCAGTAACTCTGTGGATGTGAGGCATTGTGTAACAGGATGTATAGGCGTATGAGTACATATGATGAGTGAGTACATGTATGAGTGACTGTACAGGACTGTTGGTGAATGAGTGGATGTGTATGTGGATCTTAGAATTACTCAAGAGGTTGTTGTAACTGGTATTGGTATGTCCATTTTTTTGAAAATTTTAGTCTCTATTTTGTGTATCAAAGGTTATATTAGGGTGAGAGGAGGTCTGCCACTCTGTCACAAGAATGATGTCATCAGTGATGTCATTTGAGATGTCATCAGTGATGTCATGAGTGATGTCACTGACCATGTCATGAGTGATGTAATATGTGACGTCATCAGCAGTGCATTGCGGGGGCGCGAGTTATAGTTAGCTGAACTAACCATAGCGTGGGAATTTCATTGGTTTTTCACGAGTGAAATGTCCTGCTAACTATAACATGTGTGAAACCTATGGTTTTTTCAGTAAATTTGCAAGGTTTTTTAAATGCTAATTCCTAACTATAACGTGTGTGAAACCTTTGGTTTTTTCAGTGAATTTGTACGGTTTTTTAAATGCTAATTTTTGAATTATTTAATTAAAAAAAAAAATGTTATATTAAAAATAAAATTCCTATGCATTCATTTATATATTATCTCTATCTTTTTATTTGTTTTTGCTTTTTTTAAAAAATTTCAATTAGGATAAAGTTGAACAGTTTTTTTAATTTTTGCAATGAATTTTTCTCCACTTTTTTTTTTTAATATAAATTCTTGGGGTGCGCGCTCTGAGCGCGCTCCTAGTACAATTTCGTAAGTTTTTTATGAATACTGTCGTACGTTATTTACGTATGCATATATATGTCATAGTGCGCGCTGGGAGCGCGCACCCAGTACGTATGCGTACGTACGTACGCATGCGTGCGTGTGTCCTATGCGCTCCACGCGGTTTACTTCCGCATACGCTAAAATTACGCGCAATAACGGTCGCGTATACGCGTGTTCAACGTATCCGTGCTCGTACGCGCATATGACGTATGCACATGCGCTCCTACGCGTTCGCGCATACGTAATCACGAGGTGCGCGCTCGGAGCTTGCGCAGTGCGCGCACCTCGGGTATATGCATAATAAAACAGCACTTCTTATTGGTTATCATTACTTTCAGTTTCTGATTGTTTCAACACCACACCCAATCCCCTTATGGCAAGTCATGTGATCAAGAATCATCACTTTTGATTGGTTTGAAGTACTTTCAGTTCCAGATTCTTCCCAAACCACACCTACTCCCCTCATTATTAGTTCTGATTCCTTTGGAGAAGGAGCTATTCTGTTGTTGAGATACAATGGCTGAACAGCAACCATCTTCAGACAGTGACCAGGACACTCTTGAGAGGCAGAGGAGCAGGAAGCAGAAAGACAGATTTATATGGCAGTTTTTCACTTTTCCAGAGGGACAAAAAAAGGTAAATGCACCTAAAGTTACATATGTACTTTGTCAAAAAGTCTTGTCACGTGGGAATCCTAACAAGAAATATTCTTTTAGCATTCACACTATGTTGAGGCATGTTGACAAAATGCATCCAGTTACTTTTCGTCGAGCTTCTGGAGCAAACCCTCCACCTGCTCAACCGACGACATCTGCAGCAGCTCAGCCGAGCACATCTTCGGCAGCTCAGCCGAGCACTTCTTCTGCAGTGGTGCCTTTGCCTTCTTCCACACCTCGGTTTGGACCACCTTGTTTTGCTAGGTTGTCCACACGCTGCACTGATTGCGGTAAACTTATTTCTGTGTGTGAGACCAGTCTTGATCTCATTCAGAGAAAATTTGATGCCCATGAGTGCAGTAGGCCATAGATGTTTTTTCTTTTTTTTCGTTTTTCTCTTCCTGTTTCCCTCCATAAACTCAAGGGCTCTTTTAAGAGCCACTTATAAACTAAACCCCAAAAATTTTTGGGGGGGGATTTTTTTTTATTTTTTTGGGGGGTGCGCGCACCCTGCGCGCACCCAAGGTTTTTTTTTTTTTTAAACTTAATGTACAAAAAGAGGTGAAGAAATGGAAGCATGAAAAGGGAGGATTGAGTAATACTAATATTTTTCACTTATTTAAAAAAAAAAAAAAAAAATTTAGAAACATTTTTTTTAAAGTATTTTGCGAGGGAACAGAATTTTTTTTCTTTTTTCTTTCCAGTTCTGCAAAAAAAGAAACAAAGTAATTTTTTGCCCTTTTTTTGCTGTTTTCAGAATTTTTTATTTTTCACTTAAAATAGTGAAAACAATTGTATTCATCATTTAACAGCGGGCAAAAAAAAAACAATCTGAAAGATTGCTTAAAAAAAGCCCTAAAACTTTCCTCACTAAAATATACCTTGTTAGAAATATTACATATATATTACAAGTACTTCTCTAGATGAATAAAAATTTTCTAGACAAACCGTCTTTAAACCTTGTCGCAAAAGCACACATGCCAAAATAATTTCTGTCAAAGGAGTCCACAATTGTTTTTATTACTTTTCCTTTAGGCCAAATAGTAATTTTAAAATCCTTTTTAAGTGATATCTTCAATTATAATCCTTTAAAAATATAAAAAATGCTTTGTTCAGATGCAGTTTTTAGTTTTCAAAATTTAGGTTTCAGAAAAATTAAATAAGAATTGGGTAAATCATAAGGCAAACGTTGCTTGAAAATCAATTGGGAATCATTACACAGTGTCCAGCCTTTTTCACATTTAAGATAAACTGTGTAATGCCCAGAAGTTACAGTAGATCCTTCATGAAAAATTATTGCAACTGTAACAAACGTTTTTCCAGAAATTGATAATTGCTGTCCTGTAAACTTCTTTATTAAAGTTTCCAATTTTGAACCATCAGCTCTACAACGTTGCATCATTAAAATTACATACTGACCATATTTCTGTAAAAATAATGTGGAAAACATGTCTGATTTACATTCAGAACATTCCATGTTGTGATTGGCATCTTTAATTTACTAAAAGTCACTGATTTACTTTGTGGTAATGGTAAAAATATGAACCTTTCTGAATCAACATTACTACTACATGTGTTCATACAGTTTTCACAGCAATGTTCCCATTTGTAAGAGACACCAAATAAGTTTTCTACTTCTACTCCTTCATCTTCTAGTACACTCAAAATATATTAAGAATTCCTGTGCATCTTGCTGGACATTTTCTTTAAACTGTGTAGAACCACAACATACATCTAAAAGATTTCTAACATCAGAAGCACTTTCTATTTCAGTTTTATCAGTACTCAGCTTCTCAAAAAGGAGACTCAGCAGAGAACACAATCTTTTTCCATGATTTACTATTATCTGTTCTAGCAACTTTTCAAGATAAAATACAACATACAGCACTACATTTGCATAGCAGTTGACACCAGAGCTATTTTCAAAATGGCAACCAACAACCTCTTCAACACTGTCCTTTTTCTTTTTCCTTGCTATCACATCACTGTCCTTTTTTTTTTGTTCTGTTCATCCACATTACAGATATTCTCAAATCTCCTTTTCCGACAAACAACATGTTTTTCAATCACAGGATACTGACCTAAATGAGGAGCATAGGTTCTTCTTAATCTATTATACTCCTTTACACAGTTTGTATCAGCACTAACTTTTGAGTCATCAAAGTCTATCATAAATAAACCAGATAATGTTTTCACTCGTGACAAAGCAACATATGCCATACCTTCTTTGAACACAGTAGAACCAATGTTTACAAAAGCACTATCTACAGTCAATCCTTGAGACTTGTGAATAGTTACAGCATATGCTAGAGAAAACGGAAACTGCTTCCTACGTACATATAAGTCTTTCACAAGCATGAAACGAACTGAACAACGACAAATGTCTTTAACTTCTTCTATCTGATCAAATTTTATTTTTAAACATTCAATTCCTTCTTTTTTCTGATAATTAATAAAACCCACAACTCTTCCCATAGCTCCATTCAATAAACCTTTTTCTACATCCAAATTTCTCCTTAAAATTACTCGACAATTCATGCAAACATATAGATTTATTTCTAATCCAGCTGTTTTGGAAATGTTCTTCTCTAGTGAATCCAATTTATTTTTCAGTTTGCCTGTTAATGTAAAAGTAATTCTTTCATGCTGAATTTTGTCCTCTGCTTCCATTTTCTTAATCTCTTCCTTTTCCAATTTCAAAAGTTCCTCATTGAATATTGAGCACTCACGTAGTGTTGGCATTAAGCAGATTACAGTATTTTTTTCTGCAATGTTCTGGTATATTTTCTCTGCAACTATTTCTTCATTTGGAAATAAGTTATGTAGCAACCGACTCTGTAATGCTTTTTTGCCAACTTCTGTGAGTAGTCCAATTCTGATATCTTTCAGAATATTTGCATAATCTTCGTCGTTTGCTTGTCTCATATTGGTAGTGAGTTCTTTGTACTCAAAGAATGACCAAATATTCGCATTACCAATGCTTCCTAATGACTTCTTCGTGTCTTCATGTGTCACAGTATTAAACACTGGTTGTCCTTTAACTGGAGTGAGCTGTAAAAGATCTCCAAAAACTATGACGTGTTTACCTCCAAATAACACGTCATAGTCTCTCTTAAGAATTTGTTGCATTCTTAAATGCACAAAGGCAAGCATTAAATTTGAAACCATGCTCACCTCATCAATAATGAGAACTTGCATCTTCTTCAACACTCTTGAAACTTCGAGGCATGCTTCTCCAATTAGCTTGTGGTATTCTATTTTGTTCTCATGCTCCACTGGTAACATTAGCAAGCGATGTAAGGTAATTCCTTTTATGTTATAGGCTGCTAACCCAGTTGGAGCAGTTACCACACAAGACAAATTTGAAGCTGTTTTTTGCTGTAGGTAGCTTCTGATGACTTTTATTAAGAAACTTTTACCAGTTCCAGCTTGTCCACTCGCATACATCCTGATTGGTTCAAATGATGTGCATGAGCACTCTTTCTTTTCATGTAGTAATCCATGATCAATTTTTTTGATGACTTCTTCATAAATTTATTTTTGTTCTTCATTCAGTTGTTCTAGATTTAGTAAGTCGATTCAATCTTCCTGTGCTTGATTCATAGCCGTTTCTACTTCAGTCATGGCTACTGCAGCTTCATTTTCTATGATTGGTTGTCCTAGGGGATCTTGACTAAGTGTTCCTGAACTTTGGCTGTCTTGAGAACTGTCTCTAGCTACTTCAGCTGCAATTTTTGCTTCCTGTTCATTTTCTTCATTTAACATTTGGACATAAGTTGTGAAAGTACTGCATTCTATGCTGTCTTTGCTAGCATTAAAAGAATCTTCATAGCTTTGAAATTCTCCCAGTAGTTCGTCCTCTGAACGCCATGGTTTAAACAGGTGTAAAAGAGCCAAGTAGTAAAATTCCTTTTTGTCAGTAGTTTCACAACTGAGCTTCCTGTGATTTATCAAACTTCCTTTTGTTTGCTTCACCAAACATCCTTCCTCACCAATGACTTTATATTTTCCATTGTTGATGTCTTCTGTGGCTTTCCGTGAAAAAATGTAGTTCTGCAGCACTTCATAGAGACACATGTTCTCAAGATGATGACTTCTCTTTGGGTAATATGTGTCCAACATGTTTGATTTCAAAATATCTGTACTTTCTGGGTCATTCTCGGCCAAATATTCAATTTCTCCAACAGATTTCAGTACCCGATTTCTCATTCCTGCAAGGCCTAAGCTTACCCAAATTATTCTTCTGGATTTCGAGTAAAGACTTGCAGATGATAACCTATCTGAGCATTCGTAGGATCCAATTTCTTGATGCGATAACATCTTTAAACTGAAACTGTACAGCTTCTTACTGACAGTCTTCTCGTGAGAAATCTCTTCCCACATTTCCTTCAATTCTGTTTTCTCAGATTTAGTGATGTAAGATGTCACATACCGAGCAACAGCAATAGAATTGTCTGCCACATACTGAATATCCATGTTAGAATTCCACATGGATAAAATGACTGGGTTGAAGTCATTTATAAATTTTGACTCTTCATTTCTTTTTAGGTTGTAGGTATTTTTGGGAGATTTTCTGGTTATAGTATGTCGCACAGCTGACATAAAACTGTTGACTCTTCCTTTTGAAAGAACAGGTCTAGGAAATCCAAATCGACACTTTGTGTAGAATTTATCTTTGGTCTTGTACTTCCGTCGACAGTATTTTCCACACCGATGACTTTGGAAACGTAAAACGTGTTCTTTTAACTTTTTCTCTTCTGTGCTTTTAGGTATAGCACATGTTGCATATTTTTCAATGAAAGATAACACTGCTTCATCAGTATCTGTTCCAATCTTTGGGGCATCCTTGATCCACAACAGCATATGAATATGAGGAGCACCTCTTGCCTGGTACTCTTTTCTCCAAAATAAATCCACTACTTCTCCAAGAGGTGGATTTTTTTTATTGCAGATGAATGACATCATAGCCTCAAATCTATGATTGAAATATCTGCAAACATTAACTGGATCCAATGAGCACAGTTCTCCAGCTGTCTTGTATTCAATGTTTTTAATGTTTGAATTTGCCTCTCGTAGAAAATCCAGTAAATCATCCCAAGCGTACTCGGCACAGCTTAGGGTTAGAAACCATGTAGGAGTTCCTAAATTCCGTAACATGCATTTTAATTCACCATGGCGTCGGTACCAATATTCATTTGTCCCACGCTGACAAGCCATCAGATTGATCAGTTGTGTTTCCAAATGATCATCTCGGTGCTGCACTTTCTCCATAAAATCCTTAGCAGACACATTTTGTAAATGTACTCCACTTTTTAAAATGTAATTTACTGCATAAGATAATGCAGACAAGTCGCTTTCAAATAAAAGATGGAACAAATAAGGAATACTTTGACAAAATCTTGGATCTTCTGCATATAGTCTTGTAGTCCGAAACTCAGAAGCTGGAATCTGTTCTGGACTATCATCGTATCGTCCTCCTTTTCCTGTAGGAAACAGCTGGGGAAAACATCGAGCTTCCAAGCTCTCCTCCCATACACTCACAGGAGTTCCTTTTGCTTTCTTCAACTGAAACAGATCAATAGTGTCTCCCATAACTTCTTTTGAATGAAGAGGATGTATGCTAAAATGTTCATAAATTTCTTCTTCCTTTGACTTGTCCACTTTTTCAATTTGACCAGTTGGTGTTTCTGTGTCTTCTTGTAAATCTTCTTTTTCTTCATCTATATAAATTGATTCATACCATTTATTATTTTTTTTCAAATACAAATTTGCTCTTTGTACTTTTCGTACATCCACCAGCTCCTGCCAAATCTTCTTATTCTTTGTAGGTACACCATTAACCAGAATTACTAATGGTTCAGTTTCCAAAGTATCTGCATCAATCGTTTCCATATTTTTTTTCAAATCCAAGGGCAAATACACCACTCTTCCTTTTAAACCTCTCAGTAAATCAGAAGGAGGTAATTTACCAGTTTTGGGCTCCATACGTACTATGGTCTGGAACGGATGAACACATTGAATGAGTATAGACTCATATGTATTTAATTCAGAAAGTTCGGCAGGAATAGCATCCAATTCTAAATTATTATGTACAGCTCTATTTTCTTCTAACTTATTATAACAGTATTTACAAATACGCTGATCTTCACCCAATTCAAAACAATTTTCAAGAAATATATATGTTGCAAAATCCTTCCACATATAATTATCTTCATTTTCACTTTTTTTATACAGATCAACATTCCTTGTTAGAATTTTATAATGACTTCTGCGCCAATAAATACAAGTAATATTTGGGTGCCAATTACGATCCGGTAAAAAAATTCCCCGTGCGACTCGTATCCGGTCTTTTTACCGTACGAATCGTACAAGTGCCGTACGAACTGGCAATCACTATTCGCATGGTAAAAAGTCCATACGAACCGCATCGGGAATGATTTCCCACACGTCCTCGGGTCGGAAAATGTGTCCGACACGTCCTCGGACGATTTACCGTACAAATGTGAAAGGTGAAGTCCGACCGAGGAATCACGATCCATCCCGTGCGTCCGATCTTACAACCGTATGGAAAAAACACTGTCCGCACCGAACTCCCATAGCAACCATGGAGACATGTGCCCGCATACCCGCCCAACACTCCCCCCCGCCCCCATACGTCCGAGACGTACCCCCCGTGTATGTACACCCCCACCCGTGTATGTACACCCCAGTACGTTCGAGTCGAACCCCCACCCCTGTACATGTCGTACCACCGTCTATGTACACCCCAGTACGTTTGAATCGTACCCCCACCCCTGTACGTGTCCTACCCCCGTGCATGTACACCCCTGTACGTTCCAGTCGAACCCCCACCCCTGTATGTGTCCTACCCCCGTGCATGTACACCCCTGTACGTTCGAGTCGTACCCCCACCCCTGTACGTGTCGTACCACCGTCTATGTACACCCCAGTACGTTCGAGTCCTACCCCCACCCCTGTACGTGTCGTACCACCGTCTATGTACACCCCAGTACGTTCGAGTCCTACCCCCACCCCTGTACGTGTCCGACCCCCATGTATGTACACCCCAGTACGTTTGAGTCGAATGCCCACCCCTGTACGTGTCCGACCCCCATGTATGTACACACCAGTATGTTTGAGTCAAACCCCCACCCCTGTACGTGTCCGACCCCCATGTATGTACACCCCAGTACGTTCGAGTCGAACCCCCACCCCTGTACGTGTCCGACCCCCATGTATGTACACCCCAGTACGTTCGAGTCGTACCCCCACCCCTGTACGTGTCGTACCACCGTCTATGTACACCCCAGTACGTTCGAGTCGTACCCCCACCCCTGTACGTGTCTGACCCCCATGTATGTACACCCCAGTACGTTCGAGTCGAACCCCCACCCCTGTACGTGTCCGACCCCCATGTATGTACACCCCAGTACGTTCGAGTCGAACCCCCACCCCTGTACGTGTCCAACCCCCATGTATGTACACCCCAGTACGTTCCAGTGGAACCCCCACCCCTGTACGTGTCCTACCCCCGTGCATGTACACCCCTGTACGTTCCAGTCGAACCCCCACCCCTGTACGTGTCCTACCCCCGTGCATGTACACCCCTGTACGTTCGAGTCGTACCCCCACCCCTGTACGTGTCGTACCACCGTCTATGTACACCCCAGTACGTTCGAGTCGTACCCCCACCCCTGTACGTGTCGTACCACCGTCTATGTACACCCCAGTACGTTCGAGTCCTACCCCCACCCCCGTACGCGTCCGACCGCCATGTATGTACACCCCAGTACGTTCGAGTCGAACCCCCACCCCTGTACGTGTCTGACCCCCATGTATGTACATGCCAGTACGTTCGAGTCGAACCCCCACCCCTGTACGTGTCCGACCCCCATGTATGTACATGCCAGTACGTTCGAGTCGAACCCCCACCCCTGTACGTGTCCGACCCCCATGTATGTACACCCCAGTACGTTCGAGTCGAACCCCCACCCCTGTACGTGTCCGACCCCCATGTATGTACACCCCAGTACGTTCGAGTCGAACCCCCACCCCTGTACGTGTCCGACCCCCATGTATGTACACCCCAGTACGTTCGAGTCGAACCCCCACCCCTGTACGTGTCCGACCCCCATGTATGTACACCCCAGTACGTTCGAGTCGTACCCCCACCCCTGTACGTGTCGTACCACCGTCTATGTACACCCCAGTATGTTCGCGTCGTACCCCCACCCCTGTACGTGTCGTACCACCGTCTATGTACACCCCAGTACATTCGAGTCGTACCCCCACCCCTGTACGTGTCCGACCCCCATGTATGTACACCCCAGTACGTTCGAGTCGAACCCCCACCCCTGTACGTGTCCGACCCCCATGTATGTACACCCCAGTACGTTCGAGTCGAACCCCCACCCCTGTACGTGTCCGACCCCCATGTATGTACATCCCAGTACGTTCGAGTCGAACCCCCACCCCTGTACATGTCCGACCCCCATGTATGTACACCCCAGTACGTTCCAGTGGAACCCCAACCCCTGTACGTGTCCTACCCCCATGCATGTACACCCCTGTACGTTCCAGTTGTACCCCCACCCCTGTACGTGTCGTACCACCGTCTATATACACCCCTGTACGTTCGAGTCGTACCCCCACCCCTGTACGTGTCGTACCACCGTCTATGTACACCCCTGTACGTTCGAGTCGTACCCCCACCCCTGTACGTGTCGTACCACCATCAATGTACACCCCAGTACGTTCGAGTCGTACCCCCACCCCTGTACGTGTCGTACCACCGTCTATGTACACCCCAGTACGTTCGAGTCGTACCCCCACCCCTGTACGTGTCGTACCACCGTCTATGTACACCCCTGTACGTTCGAGTCGTACCCCCACCCCTGTACGTGTCGTACCACCGTCTATGTACACCCCAGTACGTTCGATTCGTACCCCCACCCCTGTACGTGTCGTACCACCGTCTATGTACACCCCAGTACGTTCCCGTCGCATCCCCAACACAACCTCCTAAGTACGGAGCGCACCCCAGGCCCCAACATCACAACCGCATGTACGAGTCGTACCAAGCCACACACAAGGACAGCACCGTACAACCAAATGGCCCATGTACACACCGTACACACGCTCAAAACGCACGTACACAACCAGGACAAAACAAAACAACACAAGAATACACTATTCGAATGGCACACAGCCACTAAACATGGCCAATAAACACTAAAAAAACACATTCACTGACCTGCAACTGCCAAAAACAGAGGCCCAAAACACCACCACCCCTTATAACACACCCACCCAAACTTCAAACACAGCCACACCCACCAATGGACCAATAAAAAGGGCCCACACACACAAACCATGAGCCTTTGCAACAGACTCACTGCTGCCAGACACCACAGAACCATACTACAAGCCTCACCACACCTTACACTTGCACACCTTCACACAACCACCTCCACAAACACCCCCTCATCACATTCACACACACACACCTGCACAACCACACCCACACACCCACAACCATCCACACCCCCCCCACCATCCACACCCACACCCCTCACCATGCCCACTAACAAGAATCCAAATTTCAGTAACCCAGAGTTGGAGGTCCTTGTTGATGAAATCCTCAGAGTCGAGCCACAGCTCTTTGGAACATTGGTCAGACAGACCAGCATTGCAGCAAAAACAGCCATGTGGCAGACCATCGTCGATGCTGTGAATGCTGTTGCGGACACCAGAAGGACCAGGCAGGAATGCCAAGCCAGGTGGTACGATCTGCGGAGGAGGGTCCGAGCCAAGATGCTGGAGGAACACAACCAGGCCAACGCCACTGGAGGAGGGCCCTCCCGCAGACCCGTACACTACCAGCCCTGGGAGGAGAGGGTGATGGCCATACAGCCGGTGGAGGCAGTCGAAGGATTAGGAGGACTCCGAGACCCGGGTGAGTACACGAACAACGCACCTCACATGGGGGGGACCTCATCCACAACCAAAATCACTAACAGGCACGCAACCACCCCAACCTATCGCATGACTCAACCACACTCCATGAACACGCACATGCCACTGCCGCCACCATGCCCCATGCACCAAGCTGGACAATGTCAAGTCACAGGCCACAGAAGACACCAACACATGACACGGTAACCCGGATGGCGGGAGGGTGGGCCCCAAAAATCACATAGTGCAACTCAGAAGCAGACAACAATGCCCTCTGCCCATATGCCCCGGTCACAGCCAGACAAACAGTGTGTCCCCACACAGGAAAGACTCGCCAGCAAATGGCGGACGCCTTGCATCAACACATGGGGGTGAAGGCACTGTTTTGCACATGACAGCAGCTAATGAACAGCCAACACTGTGAAAGAGTGGCAGCACACACAACCACAGCAGCAGCGCACACACAGACACTACACCCAATGGGTGCCTGGAGATCAGAAACAAACTCACATCAACAAGCCAAGGGCCATTCAAAGGACTGGAAAAAGTGTGTGTCTAGGAAGCTGGGCTGAGGTGACAGAGGGTGACACACAGAGGGAGGGAGAGGGGGACAGAGAGGGAGGGAGAGGGGGACAGAGAGGGAGGGAGAGGGGGACAGAGAGGGAGGGAGACACAGGGAGACGGACAGAGGGAGGAGGCTGACACACGGAGGGAGGGAGAGGGGGACAGAGAGGGAGGGAGAGGGGGACAGAGAGGGAGGGAGAGGGGGACAGAGAGGGAGGGAGACACAGGGACACGGACAGAGGGAGGAGGCTGACACACAGAGGGAGGGAGAGGGGGACAGAGAGGGAGGGAGAGGGGGACAGAGAGGGGGCACAGAGAGGGAGGGAGACAAAGGGAGACGGACAGAGGGAGGAGGCTGACACACGGAGGGAGGGAGAGGGGGACAGAGAGGGAGGGAGAGGGGGACAGAGAGGGAGGGAGACGGACAGAGGGAGGAGGCTGACACACAGAGGGAGGGAGAAGGGGACAGAGAGGGAGGGAGAGGGGGACAGAGAGGGAGGGAGAGGGGGACAGAGAGGGAGGGAGATACAGGGACACAGACAGAGGGAGGAGGCTGACACACAGAGGGAGGGAGAGGGGGACAGAGAGGGAGGGAGAGGGGGACAGAGAGGGAGGGAGAGGGGGACAGAGAGGGAGGGAGACACAGGGAGAGCAAATCAGCCGTGTGGTGTGTGGGAATGTCTGCTCGTCAGCAGGTAGACTGCATGCATGTAGCCAAGGGTGGCCAGTGCCAGAACCCCCCCTCTTCACCATGGCAAAACACAGGGCCATGTCACAACCTGTTCACGAGCACAACGACAGCTACCTGCATTATATAAGTGTGTGGATCCACTCCATGTGCACATGTACAGTGCTACACGGAAGGCGCCAATGCATGGCTCGCCACACCTGCCCACTCCACTGCTGACTGCAGTCACAATTGACGCAACAAGTAAGACTGTGCCACACATAGTTAAAGGGGCCAAAGTGGTGCACAAGGGACACACCCATGCACAAGTGCACTGTGAGTGGAATGCAAGACAGATCCTAATTCCAAGAGGAAAAGTGCCAACTTTGAAACTGATGAAACATGGATGTTGCATGGACCAAAATTAACATTGTCTCTCTCACACACAGGTCAACGTCGTGGTTCACCCCCCAACACTGGGGGGGAAGACTCACAGGACCCGGATCTGCGGGAGCCCGATCCCACTGGCAGCGACGACTCTCACCACTCTGTGGACGACCCCGACCGACCTGGCCCCTCTGGTGTCCAACCACCTGCAGCACCTGCGTCAGGTACAACTGTGCCAACCACCACCCCCACTCCTGCCACATCCCAGGAGACACCCAGGATCCCTGCCCCACCACCACAATGCAGCCAGGCTGGCCAGGAGGGACACGGTGTCCCGGGCACCCAGGAGGAGGCAGGCGACAACGCCAATGCCACCCCTCAGGGGTCCCGGAGACCCGATGTACCCACAAGGGCAGGCCAGGTGCAAGTGGGCAGGGGTGGTGGGAGTGGAGGACGGCGGAGGCACGAGCCTGACCAGTTGGCTGGGGAACCGGTATTTGCCCATGTCCGTAACATCATGGACACATACCGGCAGGACACCACGGGCATGGCCCAGGTTGTGTCCACCCTCAATGAGATCAAGGGGACCCTCGATGAGATAAAGACCGAGCAGGCCCAGCAACATGCGGAGCAACATGCCTGTCTACTGCAACCCCAACGGAGGATGGAGGATAGACAGGCTGAGCAAGTGACGGTGTTCCAGGGGATTCACGATACACTCCGTCGGATGGCCGACAACATGGGCAACCCTCCCTGTGCCAGACGGCGTAGAACATCACCACCCACAGGGAGGGATCAGGAGGAGGAGGAGACATCTGACGGAGCATCCCAAACATCGTCACGGCCTGCTGCTGAGGGTCCCCGCAGGAGGCCGGGTCGTCCACGGAAAGGACCGTGAGGGTCGGCGCAACATCACCATCTCCCAGGACACCTGGCCTGGCACCTGGCCCACTGGAGCAACAGCATCACAGCATCAAGAGACATTCTCTGCCACATAGCCCTGCTGGTCACTGTCTGACCAATGTTGACAAAGACTGTGGCATGGACTATGAGGATTTCTAATGGCAAGGACACCAACTCCCCTACTGAACTTTGGATTCCAAACTCCCGGAAAGCCCCTCACTTTATCCCCCCCCCTTCAAATAAAAATTCACACCATGAAGAGAAGATGCCTGCTGGTTGCATTCTTACCTTACATGTGTGTTGTAAAGTCTAAACATGCCTGAGCTCTCTTTTGACTCCAACCATCCACACCCTGGGGCCTGAGTCTGGCACAGGACACACGGGTCACAGTGTATTAGGCAAGACAGACATGGAGCACCATCCACACCCGTGATGGGCCCAACCAGCTGAGGGGGTGGCCGCACAACCGTGCTGACAGACACATTGAGTACAGCAACAGTCATGCGCAGAGGTCAGGGATCATGTCCAGTGTCCTGGGGGGCACCCAGGTATGTGTAGACAGGTGGCAGAACCATGTCCTGCAAGCTTGAGTCCGGTGGATGCAGAGAATGGGGGCCTGGCCAACGTTGGATGCATGGGGATGGCACATGTCACAATACCCACACAGTCATTGACTACATGCCCAATACACAGTCTCAGCCCACACACACAGCCTGCATCTTGCTACTCGACACATCGACACATAGCCACTATCAGGGAAAACCATGCCAGACATGCTGGATGCACCGTGGCAACACACCAGCATTGACTGAGAAGAGGCACCTTGGAGGCATAGGGACACCTTTATTAGTCATGTGTTCGGGATTGCAGAGGCAACTTGAAGTACACATGAACACATCTTGTGGAGTAACATGGGGGTCCAACACTGGCACCCCCCTTCTGCAGCACAAATGCGTGTTAGCCATGGAACTGGCACACAATTGTCGGCTAACAGCTAAACACCCACAGCTGCTCACGGAGAGACTGCCATACACCATTGATCCGCTGATGTGGAAGTCCCACACCATGTCAAGCCAATGCTAACCGTATGTGTCCGAGGGCAGTGTTACACACATTGATGCCATCATCACAATCCACTATCCCATCACTGATGACTGTCAACCAGGCAGACCATCTATTCAGGTGTACACAGCTGCATGTCGTGTCCCATGGTGATGCCACATGGCTGCAGAGGAACCAAACATCGACAGGGGCAGTGTGCATACATCGTGAACAACTGCCACACCCAATACACCCCTGATGCATCCCTTACCCTATGGAGATTTCCAAACGTGTCCGTGCCTGTAGCGCTGAGTCAGCCCACGATGACGTGTCCATGAGGAATAGCAGTGCCACAACAATGCAACCAGCAGACGGCATGCGCAAGTACCTGGGGAAGAGAGACACACAAGAAGTCAGCCACAAAAAGCACAGCCACTTGCATGTGCATTTACTCGACACATGTATGGATGACAACATGCTAGGTCACAATTATGACTGGGGAAATACAACCATCACTGCCACCATCACTCCAGTGACACACCCACACACACCTCTGACTCATGTGACATACATGCAGGTTGAGACACACATCACAACACATGCCACACGGGGACCAATGCGTGCACACTCAGACACTGGTACTCACCACTAAGCAAAGAAGTCGCGTATGAGCCAAGTCCGGATGTCCTCTTGTGGCTCCACATCCTCCACATCACTAGCCCCATTGCCAAGCCCTTCGTCCTCCACGGGTGGATGGTCCTCGTCATGTTGATCCAGGATGAGTGGCACAGCTTTCCCAACTGCCATGTTGTGCAGCATGCAGCAGACCATGAAGATTTTGCAGACCTTCGCAGGGGCATATGGGAGCGCGCCGCCGGTCTTGTGGGGGCACCGAAATCGGCTCTTCAGCAGGCCAAACGTCCTCTCTATCACTCGCCTCGTCCGGCCATGGGCGGTGTTGTAGCAGAGCTGGGCCGGCGTGATGGGGTTGCGGAGAGGTGTGAGCAGCCATGGCATGTTGGGATAGCCAGCGTCCCCTACATGGGAAGCGCATGGACATCGTTAGAAGTGGTGAAGCGGTCGTGCTGGTAGGCTATGCAAAATACAGGACAGACAGACTGTACCCACCAACAACACATGCTCTTTCGTTGCGCAGCTGCATCATCATTTCAGGCATCCTGCTACGCCTCATGATGTAGGCATCGTGTGCTGATCCTGGAAAACGAGCACAGACATGTAAAATCACCATGTTGGACTGACACACCACAAGGGCATTGATGGAGTGGTAGTGCTTCCGATTGCGGTACGCCACCTCCCGTGCGTGTGGTGGTACCAAAGCTACATGTGTCCCATCTATGGACCCAATGACATGGGGCATCCCTCCCAGGGCATAGAATCCACGCTTGACCGCAGTCAACTGTTCAGGGGTTGGGAACTTGATGAAGTCATCCAGGTGAATCAACATGGCCTCTAAGAAATCATGCAGCACACGGCAGAACATGCTCTGGGACATGCCCCCAACATGAGCTATGGTATTTTGAAAGGTACCCGTGGCAAGAAAATGTAGGGCAGCCATTACCTTCAGCTGGGGTGTCAGTGCCGTAGGATACCGGTGCTGCGGTTGCAGGTGTGGTGCCAGTCTCGCCGTCAACTCCAGAATCAACCGTCGCGGGAAGCGGTAGCACCGGATCCGATCATTCTCCCGCATGGCAGCCAAGTCCGGAATTGGTCGGGCAAGAGGCGGCGCTCTGCAGTAATTTGGAAGTGACAAGGAAGAGTGAGTGCACTACGACAACAATTCATATGTACTGAGCACATGTTAATCTGTCAATACACATATGCTACATAGGGAGTCAGGTATGTGCTACATGCCCAGGACACGTATGGATGCAAGGTGACACTCCTACCAAGACCCAGCTACACACGGAGATTGAGAACCTCCCCATGCCATGCCATGGGAATAGCTGTGTCCCAGTGCAAGTGAACAGCCAGACGCAAGACAGGAGTGACATACGCCCACACATCAGCAGAAGTAGGATGCCGATTGCAGAGACTGGTAGCGGAACACTAGAGCCACAGGTCACATGACATTACACTAGGACAGCCCACACACCTTGCCATGAAGGTGCACATGTCATGACTCACCACACATTCATTGTGAGGATGCAGACATGTCCTTGTCACGCTACTCCGTGTCCCATGCATACATGTGCACCTCACATCCGATACCACATGTGGCATGGTGTGCGGAACAGTGTGCAATGTCAATCTACACACAGACACATGTTGGTTGCTGCAACAGCTGCAGCTTTTGAGGGTGCTCCAACATCAACCTAATGGGAAGCCCCCACACATACATGACATAGTCACATCGTGCACTGTGGGTAGTGACAAGTCAGGTGTGGTAACCCCTGTACCAGGCATCAGGGGACACTTCTGTGTGTTGGTGTCCGTGCCATGCCAGTGACGCTCATCCCAAGTGTGCAGTACGACATGCACACATGTCAAAGGAGTCAAGGGCATGCCTGGCACACATTGCACCGTCACACAGTACATCTGTACACATCTCATCATACATCTGGTGCCTTCTCGGCCCAGGAGTAATGTTCCACATCACAGCCCGTCACACCTGTGCCCCACACATGTAGTAATGCACAGACGATGCCTTGATGTCCATTCATGGACAAGTATGTCCATTCATGGACAAGTATGTCCATCCATGGACAAGTATGTCCATCCATGGACAAGTTTGTCCATCCATGGACAAGTATGTCCGCCCTATCCCTACCTGTGTGCCGCCTGTCACCACTGTGATGTGTGAAAACCGCCGTACTGCTGCTAAGAGGGCCTGTGTACGTTCCCATATCACTATGGGAGTGCTGCCGTATGTGTACCCATTGTGATGGCGAGCGTACAGGCATGTGTACGGCCCGTACCACTACGAGTACGCATACGCAAGAACACCCATAGTGGTAGGGCCGTACACACGCCTGTACGCTCACTATCACTATGGGTGTCCTCGCGTATGCGTACTCGTAGTGGTACGGGCCGTACACACGCCTGTACGCTCACTATCACTATGGGTGTCCTCGCGTATGCGTACTCGTAGTGGTACGGGCCGTACACACGCCTGTACGCTCACTATCACTATGGGTTTCCTCGCGTATGCGTACTCGTAGTGGTATGGGCCGTACACACGCCTGTACGCTCACTATCACTACGTGTACGCATACGCAAGAACACCCATAGTGGTAGGGCCGTACACACGCCTGTACGCTCCCTATCACTATGGGTGTCCTCGCGTATGCGTACTCGTAGTGGTACGGGCCGTACACACGCCTGTACGCTCACTATCACTATGTGTACGCATACGCAAGAACACCCATAGTGGTAGGGCCGTACACACGCCTGTACGCTCCCTATCACTATGGGTGTCCTCGCGTATGCGTACTCGTAGTGGTACGGGCCGTACACACGCCTGTACGCTCACTATCACTACGTGTACGCATACGCAAGAACACCCATAGTGGTAGGGCCGTACACACGCCTGTACGCTCAATATCACTACGTGTACGCATACGCGAGGACACCCATAGTGATAGTGAACGTAGGCACGCGTGTCCGGGCCGTTGCAATGCATTTGGGGTGCCCTAGGGCCCCGGAACGCACCGTACCTGTGTGTGAAGCTCCAAATTACATAGGGGACACATGAGGGACAAGTATTAAGGCCTACATGCATGCTGGTTGTCATGGAGACCAAGTTCAAATTTTGAATTTGTTCTGGAAGGTGCACAGCAGAAGTCAGTTGGAAATAATCTACTTTGTTGCAATGTGTTTGGGGGGCTGACATCATGCAGGAGAATGAAACCGATAGAGAACCCACAGACTGCTAGGTTTGAAGGGATTGGAGGAAACATAGGATGCAAATGTGAGTGACCAATCACTCTGTACTCCTGTGCATGAGATGGGCCAGCAAGGCAGATATAAGGCAGCCAGGTCCCATGAGGGAGCACTTGCCTGCACATCTTTGTATTCCACGACCCAGCTGCTGCTACTGATTCCCTGGAACCATGTCAAGGGCTGTGGAGAGGTCACAGCAATTCACCCTGGAGGAGAACATGGCTTTGGTGGATGTGATCCTCCCACGCTACCCCATGCTGTATGGGCGACCAGGTTATCAGGTGAGTGCAGTGTCCACTGGCACAGACTGTGTCCCTTTTTAGTGACTGTGACTTCTGCCATTGTGTCCAGGTGTGACACACATGCTATGTACTGTAGGGGGGGTTCCAGGGGGGGGAATGCATGATGTCTCCCAGCAGTGCCCTGAGACAGGAGGGGTGGGGGCCTATCACTCCCAGCAGTGCCCTGAGACAGGAGGGGTGGGTGCAGAGTCCTCCCAGCAGTGCCCTGAGACAGGAGGGGTGGGGGCCTATCACTCCCAGCAGTGCCATGAGACAGTAGGGGTGGGTGCAGAGTCCTCCCAGCAGTGCCCTGAGACAGGAGGGGTGGGTGCAGAGTCCTCCCAGCAGTGCCCTGAGACAGGAGGGGTGGGTGCAGAGTCCTCCCAGCAGTGCCCTGAGACAGGAGGGGTGGGGGCCTATCACTCCCAGCAGTGCCCTGAGACAGGAGGGGTGGGGGCCTATCCCTCCCAGCAGTGCCCTGAGACAGGAGGGGTGGGTGCAGAGTCCTCCCAGCAGTGCCCTGAGACAGGAGGGGTGGGTGCAGAGTCCTCCCAGCAGTGCCCTGAGACAGGAGGGGTGGGGGCCTATCACTCCCAGCAGTGCCCTGAGACAGGAGGGGTGGGTGCAGAGTCCTCCCAGCAGTGCCCTGAGACAGGAGGGGTGGGCGCTGAGTCCTCCCAGCAGTGCCCTGAGACAGGAGGGGTGGGTGTGATGCACAGTGTGAGCCTGGCTCATTGATTGTGTAGTTGCCCTCATTCCACCTGTGTCCTTTCAATGGCACGTACTGCTTTTGGCCTTCCCCCAGAGGATCATGTCCCTATGACAAAGTTGCAATGCGTTGGATGCACACTATGCCTTGTTGTAAACAGCAAATGTGTTCTAATCTGTGTCCCCGTGACATGTGCAAGGTGCATTGATGTAGTGTCACTTGTTCATCCTCACAGGTAGACGCCTCTGCCAAGGAGCAGATATGGCTGGACACCGTCAGCGCCGTGAGGAGTGCGGATGGTCGGAGGCGGCACCTGTCCCAGGTGAGGAAACGCTGGCAGGATATACGGTGCTGGACGCGGAGGATCGCACGGCTCCTGCTGGGGGACTCACCTGAGAGCCACAAGAACCGCGGGCGCCGCCGTCTCTCCCACATCCAGAAACGTGTGCTGGCGGTGGTCTTTCCTGACTTGGACAGGCGTCTACAGGACATGCAGCAGCCGGAAGGGGGTAGGTACATGTGTGTGTTTGTTGTGTTTCACCAGCATTTGTAAGTGCACTGTTCCATGGATACACTTCCAGGGTTTATGGTGCTGTGCAGATCCTGTTCCCCACTGTATTGCAGTGCTCTCCTGCCTCCCTTCCCCTCCTTGCAATGTGTTCCCTGGTCTGTGTGTAGTCACTCCATCACAAGGTTATGTAGGCTGACACCTTCTCCAAGTGTACAATGCCTGCAGCATCATGTGTGGGGGTGGTGTGTAACAGGTTTTGTGACCTTGCCTGTGCCCTGTCCAGTTCTGGACTTGTGGGTTCCATGTCAGTTGGCACTAATGCTGAGTCCAGACATGGGAGTTAATCTCTCGAGTGCCAGGCCTTCCAGCAGGCATGTCCCATGTGGTGGCCTGTGACATGATGTGCATGAGTGTGCGTTGGGCATAGTGCAGGGATGTTAGCGTGTGTTGCAGTCATTCCCATTCAGGAGCATGGAGTTGTGTGGCCACTACTGTCCCCAGGGGCATCTTTTCCTAGGTATCATGTGTGTAATCCGATTATGTCGACAATCTCTGTGTCTACAGCATAGGTTGTGCTCTGTGCCATTGTCCCCTGGCACCATGTTCCTTGACGTGAGATGTATTACAAGTGTCCACTGTCCAGCCTGACCTGATTTTCAAAGTACATACTCACGGTGGCCATTGCCTGTGTGTCTTTTTGAAATCATCTGATGATGCCCATTTGTAGATTATTATTAGGACAGGCGCACCTTGGGTATTTGGTGTGCAATCTTGAATTGTTGCATCCCATGTGTATTTCACCCAGACTAAGAGATGTAAGTGCTTCCTGTGTCTCCACAGATTTGTCTCATGTAGGGGGTGGGTGGGGCGGGCATGGCCTACATGTCAAGAACTGTCATCACCTTGCTCGGACTGGCCAGTGTGTGATGTTTGTCTGGACATACACTCAAGGTGCAGCGTGCCAGTCAGGGTGGGCATGTTCTCAGTATTACCTATGATGCATGTGCCTTTAGTTCCTGGCTCATCCCAATTTCCTGCCACGCTGTGTGGTGCAGATGCAGTGCTGTATTGTCCCCAGGGCCTTGCTCCTCAGTCAGAATACCATGTCATTCATTTGCTATTGTGTCATGCTCTCCATAGTTTTTCCATGGCATGGTGGGTCACACAACTGTGTCTTGCAGGGCCTACGTATGTACCTTGTTTTGTAGTTGTGACTCATCCTTTGTTTCAGGCCATGCACTGTAACCTACGTAGATTTGACTCATGTGACATATGTATACAGGTGTATGATTAATTTCTGTCTCTTCACCCTGCCCACAGCATCGTCGGGGGACACGGAGGGAGACATGGACACAGACGGCGCGGAGGGACCGAGCACCAGTGCCAGTGGTGACATCAGGGCTGGCACTTCGAGTGGGACTGAGGCGGAGGAGAGTGACCCCGGGGACCTGTCGACTGGCACAACAGAGTATGAAGCTGACGGGTCCGAGGATGATCTCTCCGAGTGGGCGGTGGCTGCACCACCATCTGACAGCAGCCCTACATCTGGCACCGTCCCCTCCATTGGCATCAGCCGCCTCCCACGTGCTCGTGTCCCTTCCCAACGTGCCCGGTCACCACATGTCTCCTTCCTGCCAGGCACCGCACCCCCTGCCCCTGTCTCCACTGCTGCCGCCAATGCTGAGTCTGTGGACATCCAGCGGCAGTTGCAGATTGGTCAGACTGCGATCCTTAATGTCCTTCATGGCCACAGCCAGGTCCTCAACAACATGGAGGCATACTTGGAGGGCATTCATTCATCGCAGGCTGACCAACGCAACTTGCTAAGGTCCATAGACTCCACACTGACTGCAGCAGTGGGTCTCCTTCAGCGCTACGTCCCACCCCCTACCCCTGCTCCTTCCACAATTCCCACTCCCATGCCTGTCCCACATACACCCAGACGTAAGCATGCACCCACCACAACAGACACAGGAACCACACCAGCAGGGAAGGTCCGCCGCACACCTCCTGACACGCACACACAGGGTGCAGTAGGCACAACCACTGGGTCGGGGGGCAAACGTGTGACACGCAGCCAGAGTGGGAGTCCGCATTCCACCCAATCCACTCCCTCCAAATCCCCTCCCCTCAGCTCTCCTGGCCACATCTCCCCCAAAGACTCCTTCATGGCCGCTCTGTCCCTGAGCCCCACAGTGACGCCACCACGCAAGCGGTCAAGGAAGTCCTCTGTCAGGGTGGTTGAGTCCCCCCCCTGTCCACACCCTCCCCCAGTGGCGCTGCGACCCATCCCTCTGACCCCCCCCCTCCTTGGGGCCTGTGGTTCCTTCAGGTGCAGGGGAGTCCCTGGAGGACCTTGCTAAGGTGTGCAGCGAGATCCTGGCCTCCGCCTTTGGCCCTGCCCCACCCCCTGTGGTGGAGTCCTCCATCCCTGCACCCACAACGCCTACCCTTCACCCTCCTGTCCCTGCGGTGCCTGTTTCTTCCCCCCCACATGATGCCCTCACCCCTGTGGAAGACAACGGATTGTAACTGTGCAGGCAAGCTAGGGGACACGCATCCCACTGTGTCCCCCATCCATCTGGGACTCCTGGACTGCCCTATGGCCTTTGTTAATCTTGGACTTACGTCATACTAGTTTTTTGGTCATGCTGAATAAAGCTATTTATTTTTTGCCCTTGTAACACTCCTGCATTGCTGGCATTGCTGTTGGTGGGGCTGCTACATGGTTGTGGGTGTTGGTCATGTGTTGGGTGTGTGGGAAATGTAGTAGTGTGCTGCTCATAGGGGGGACCCTGGGATCTGTGTGCCATCACACGGTGTTAGCTAGCTTTCTCCATTCATGTAAGCAGTTGCTGCATGTTGCAATTGTCCCAAGGTGTATTCCTTCCTCTGTGTACCCTGACTTCTTCCCTGCAGGGTGTCCCCTGACTTTGGCACAGAGCTGTGTGTCCATTGGCTGGGTGTGTGACGTAGTCCTTCACCTTTGCACATGCATGCTGAGCGATGTCTCCACCTGCATCATTCGTGGCATCCTTGGTAGTCATTGTACTTGTGTATGTGGCCTATTGACATGACTTCATGTGTACATGTTTTCTTTTCTGCGCTATGCATGCGTATACTCCCAGCCTCGCACACATGTGGTACATGTACTGCAGGGTCTTTGTGCACCTGACTGACATTTGTGGGCATGGTATCTGTGACTACTCCACCCTTTGCGTTCCATGGGCACTGCTGGGAGGACTTTGCACCCACCCCTCCTGCCTCTGGGCACTGCTGTGAGGACTCTGCACACACCCCTCCTGTGTCTGGGCACTGCTGGGAGGACTCTGCACACACCCCTCCTGTCTCTGGGCACTGCTGGGAGGCCTCTGCACACACCCCTCCTGTCTCTGGGCACTGCTGGGAGTGATAGGCACCCACCCCTCCTGTCTCTGGGCACTGCTGGGAGGCCTCTGCACACACCCCTCCTATCTCTGGGCACTGCTGGGAGGCCTCTGCACACACCCTTCCTGTCTCAGGGCACTGCTGGGAGGACTCTGCACCCACTCCTCCTGCCTCTGGGCACTGCTGCGAGGACTCTGCACACACCCCTCCTGTCTCAGGGCACTGCTGGGAGTGATAGGCCCCCACCCCTACTGTCTCTGGGCACTGCTGGGAGGACTCTGCACCCACCCCTCCTGTCTCAGGGCACTGCTGGGAGGACTCTGCACACACCCCTCCTGTCTCAGGGCACTGCTGGGAGTGATAGGCCCCCACCCCTACTGTCTCAGGGCACTGCTGGGAGTGATAGGCCCCCACCCCTACTGTCTCAGGGCACTGCTGGGAGTGATAGGCCCCCACCCCTACTGTCTCTGGGCACTGCTGGGAGGACTCTGCACCCACCCCTCCTGTCTCAGGGCACTGCTGGGAGGACTCTGCACACACCCCTCCTGTCTCAGGGCACTGCTGGGAGTGATAGGCCCCCACCCCTACTGTCTCAGGGCACTGCTGGGAGTGATAGGCCCCCACCCCTACTGTCTCAGGGCACTGCTGGGAGTGATAGGCCCCCACCCCTACTGTCTCAGGGCACTGCTGGGAGTGATAGGCCCCCACCCCTACTGTCTCAGGGCACTAATGGGAGTGATAGGCCCCCACCCCTACTGTCTCAGGGCACTGCTGGGAGTGATAGGCACCCACCCCTACTGTCTCAGGGCACTGCTGGGAGTGATAGGCCCCCACCCCTACTGTCTCAGGGCACTGCTGGGAGTGATAGGCCCCCACCCCTACTGTCTCTGGGCACTGCTGGGAGTGATAGGCCCCCACCCCTACTGTCTCAGGGCACTGCTGGGAGGACCCTGCACACACCCCTCCTGCCTCTGGGCACTGCTGGGAGGACTCTGCACCCACCCCTCCTGCCTCTGGGCACTGCTGCGAGGACTCTGCACACACCCCTCCTGTGTCTGGGCACTGCTGGGAGGACTCTGCACCCACCCCTCCTGTCTCAGGGCACTGCTGGGAGGACTCTGCACCCACCTCTCCAATTTCACAATATGTACGCTCATGACATACACGGATGTGGGTACGCTCCATGCATTCGAGGTGGGGGTACGTGTCGTACTTACACTGTTGGGGTGGGGCTCCGCTCCATGCATTCGAGGTGAGGGTACGTGTCTTACTTACACTGTTGGGGTGGGGGTACGCTCCATACGTACGCGGGTGGGGGATGGGTCGTACTTACACTGTTGGGGTGGGGGTACGCTCCATACGTACGCGGGTGGGGGTACGTGTCGTACTTACACTGTTGGGGTGGGTGTACGCTCCATACGTACGCGGGTGGGGGTACGTGTCGTACTTACACTGTTGGGGTGGGGGTACGCTCCATACGTACGCGGGTGGGGGTACGGGTCTAACTTACACTGTTGGGGTAGGGGTACGCTCCATACGTACGCAGGTGGGGGACGGGTCGTACTTACACTGTTCGGGTGGGGGTACGCTCCATACGTACGCGGGTGTGGGTACGGGTCGTACTTACACTGTTGGGGTGGGGGTACGCTCCATACGTACGCGGGTGTGGGTACAGGTCGTACTTACACTGTTGGGGTGGGGGTACGCGTACGCGTACTCGTAGTGGTACGGGCCGTACACACGCCTGTACGCTCACTATCACTATGGGTGTCCTCGCGTATGCGTACTCGTAGTGGTACGGGCCGTACACACGCCTGTACGCTCACTATCACTATGGGTGTCCTCGCGTATGCGTACTCGTAGTGGTACGGGCCGTACACACGCCTGTACGCTCACTATCACTACATGCACGCATACGCAAGAACACCCATAGTGGTAGGGCCGTACACACGCCTGTACGCTCCCTATCACTATGGGTGTCCTCGCGTATGCGTACTCGTAGTGGTACGGGCCATACACACGCCTGTACGCTCACTATCACTATGTGTACGCATACGCAAGAACACCCATAGTGGTAGGGCCGTACACACGCCTGTACGCTCCCTATCACTATGGGTGTCCTCGCGTATACGTACTCGTAGTGGTACGGGCCGTACACACGCCTGTACGCTCACTATCACTACGTGTACGCATACGCAAGAACACCCATAGTGGTAGGGCCGTACACACGCCTGTACGCTCAATATCACTACGTGTACGCATACGCGAGGACACCCATAGTGATAGTGAACGTAGGCACGCGTGTCCGGGCCGTTGCAATGCATTTGGGGTGCCCTAGGGCCCCGGAACGCACCGTACCTGTGTGTGAAGCTCCAAATTACATAGGGGACACATGAGGGACAAGTATTAAGGCCTACATGCATGCTGGTTGTCATGGAGACCAAGTTCAAATTTTGAATTTGTTCTGGAAGGTGCACAGCAGAAGTCAGTTGGAAATAATCTACTTTGTTGCAATGTGTTTGGGGGGCTGACATCATGCAGGAGAATGAAACCGATAGAGAACCCACAGACTGCTAGGTTTGAAGGGATTGGAGGAAACATAGGATGCAAATGTGAGTGACCAATCACTCTGTACTCCTGTGCATGAGATGGGCCAGCAAGGCAGATATAACTAAGGGTGGGCGTAGTTCGCGAAGTAGCACTTCGCGAAGCTACGCAAAGTGAAGTTCGCACTACGCGAGCTACGCGTAGCACTTCGCGAACTGCGAAGTAACATGTTCGCACTGTGCAAGATGTTGTTTTCAATGATTGCACAGTGCGGACAAGCAACCGGCACTGTGCAATCATTGAAAATGGCATCTTGCACAGTGCGAGCTGTAGTTTTCTGCTGCTCGAGTAGATTTTTACTCGAGCTGCAGCTTTCTCAACGCGAACTGGTAGTTTCTCATCGCGAGCGGTCGCGAGCATACGCGACCCCTCGCAATGAGAAACCTGACCTTCTCGCGTTGGGAATCTCGCCGGGAGGTTTATTTTCCATGCTCGCGATCGCGAACAAGGAAAAAGTCTCGCCAGGATGTCATTTTGCTTGCTCGCGGTCGCCAACTTAACGTTGAGGACCGCGAGCAAGCAAAAAATGACCGCAGCACTACGCAACACTACGCTACGCGTGTTCGCACTGTGCTACGTGCAGTTCGCGTAGCGCGAAGTAGCGCGAACTTCGCAAACTACGCGAGCGTAGCGTAGTGCTTCGCCCAGGCCTAGATATAAGGCAGCCAGGTCCCATGAGGGAGCACTTGCCTGCACATCTTTGTATTCCACGACCCAGCTGCTGCTACTGATTCCCTGGAACCATGTCAAGGGCTGTGGAGAGGTCACAGCCATTCACCCTGGAGGAGAACATGGCTTTGGTGGATGTGATCCTCCCACGCTACCCCATTCTGTATGGGCGACCAGGTTATCAGGTGAGTGCAGTGTCCACTGGCACAGACTGTGTCCCTTTTTAGTGACTGTGACTTCTGCCATTGTGTCCAGGTGTGACACACATGCTATGTACTGTAGGATGGTTCCAGGGGGGGGAATGCCTGATGTCTCCCAGCAGTGCCCTGAGACAGGAGGGGTGGGGGCCTATCACTCCCAGCAGTGCCCTGAGACAGGAGGGGTGGGTGCAGAGTCCTCCCAGCAGTGCCCTGAGACAGGAGGGGTGGGGGCCTATCACTCCCAGCAGTGCCATGAGACAGTAGGGGTGGGTGCAGAGTCCTCCCAGCAGTGCCCTGAGACAGGAGGGGTGGGTGCAGAGTCCTCCCAGCAGTGCCCTGAGACAGGAGGGGTGGGTGCAGAGTCCTCCCAGCAGTGCCCTGAGACAGGAGGGGTGGGGGCCTATCACTCCCAGCAGTGCCCTGAGACAGGAGGGGTGGGGGCCTATCCCTCCCAGCAGTGCCCTGAGACAGGAGGGGTGGGCGCTGAGTCCTCCCAGCAGTGCCCTGAGACAGGAGGGGTGGGTGTGATGCACAGTGTGAGCCTGGCTCATTGATTGTGTAGTTGCCCTCATTCCACCTGTGTCCTTTCAATGGCACGTACTGCTTTTGGCCTTCCCCCAGAGGATCATGTCCCTATGACAAAGTTGCAATGCGTTGGATGCACACTATGCCTTGTTGTAAACAGCAAATGTGTTCTAATCTGTGTCCCCGTGACATGTGCAAGGTGCATTGATGTAGTGTCACTTGTTCATCCTCACAGGTAGATGCCTCTGCCAAGGAGCAGATATGGCTGGACACCGTCAGCGCCGTGAGGAGTGCGGATGGTCGGAGGCGGCACCTGTCCCAGGTGAGGAAACGCTGGCAGGATATACGGTGCTGGACGCGGAGGATCGCACGGCACCTTCTCCAAGTGTACAATGCCTGCAGCATCATGTGTGGGGGTGGTGTGTAACAGGTTTTGTGACCTTGCCTGTGCCCTGTCCAGTTCTGGACTTGTGGGTTCCATGTCAGTTGGCACTAATGCTGAGTCCAGACATGGGAGTTAATCTCTCGAGTGCCAGGCCTTCCAGCAGGCATGTCCCATGTGGTGGCCTGTGACATGATGTGCATGAGTGTGCGTTGGGCATAGTGCAGGGATGTTAGCGTGTGTTGCAGTCATTCCCATTCAGGAGCATGGAGTTGTGTGGCCACTACTGTCCCCAGGGGCATCTTTTCCTAGGTATCATGTGTGTAATCCGATTATGTCGACAATCTCTGTGTCTACAGCATAGGTTGTGCTCTGTGCCATTGTCCCCTGGCACCATGTTCCTTGACGTGAGATGTATTACAAGTGTCCACTGTCCAGCCTGACCTGATTTTCAAAGTACATACTCACGGTGGCCATTGCCTGTGTGTCTTTTTGAAATCATCTGATGATGCCCATTTGTAGATTATTATTAGGACAGGCGCACCTTGGGTATTTGGTGTGCAATCTTGAATTGTTGCATCCCATGTGTATTTCACCCAGACTAAGAGATGTAAGTGCTTCCTGTGTCTCCACAGATTTGTCTCATGTAGGGGGTGGGTGGGGCGGGCATGGCCTACATGTCAAGAACTGTCATCACCTTGCTCGGACTGGCCAGTGTGTGATGTTTGTCTGGACATACACTCAAGGTGCAGCGTGCCAGTCAGGGTGGGCATGTTCTCAGTATTACCTATGATGCATGTGCCTCTAGTTCCTGGCTCATCCCAATTTCCTGCCACGCTGTGTGGTGCAGATGCAGTGCTGTATTGTCCCCAGGGCCTTGCTCCTCAGTCAGAATACCATGTCATCTCATTTGCTATTGTGTCATGCTCTCCATAGTTTTTCCATGGCATGGTGGGTCACACAACTGTGTCTTGCAGGGCCTACGTATGTACCTTGTTTTGTAGTTGTGACTCATCCTTTGTTTCAGGCCATGCACTGTAACCTACGTAGATTTGACTCATGTGACATATGTATACAGGTGTATGATTAATTTCTGTCTCTTCACCCTGCCCACAGCATCGTCGGGGGACACGGAGGGAGACATGGACACAGACGGCGCGGAGGGACCGAGCACCAGTGCCAGCGGTGACATCAGGGCTGGCACTTCGAGTGGGACTGAGGCGGAGGAGAGTGACCCCGGGGACCTGTCGACTGGCACAACAGAGTATGAAGCTGACGGGTCCGAGGATGATCTCTCCGAGTGGGCGGTGGCTGCACCACCATCTGACAGCAGCCCTACATCTGGCACCGTCCCCTCCATTGGCATCAGCCGCCTCCCATGTGCTCGTGTCCCTTCCCAACGTGCCCGGTCACCACATGTCTCCTTCCTGCCAGGCACCGCACCCCCTGCCCCTGTCTCCACTGCTGCCGCCAATGCTGAGTCTGTGGACATCCAGCGGCAGTTGCAGATTGGTCAGACTGCGATCCTTAATGTCCTTCATGGCCACAGCCAGGTCCTCAACAACATGGAGGCATACTTGGAGGGCATTCATTCATCGCAGGCTGACCAACGCAACTTGCTAAGGTCCATAGACTCCACACTGACTGCAGCAGTGGGTCTCCTTCAGCGCTACGTCCCACCCCCTACCCCTGCTCCTTCCACAATTCCCACTCCCATGCCTGTCCCACATACACCCAGACGTAAGCATGCACCCACCACAACAGACACAGGAACCACACCAGCAGGGAAGGTCCGCCGCACACCTCCTGACACGCACACACAGGGTGCAGTAGGCACAACCACTGGGTCGGGGGGCAAACGTGTGACACGCAGCCAGAGTGGGAGTCCGCATTCCACCCAATCCACTCCCTCCAAATCCCCTCCCCTCAGCTCTCCTGGCCACATCTCCCCCAAAGACTCCTTCATGGCCGCTCTGTCCCTGAGCCCCACAGTGACGCCACCACGCAAGCGGTCAAGGAAGTCCTCTGTCAGGGTGGTTGAGTCCCCCCCCTGTCCACACCCTCCCCCAGTGGCGCTGCGACCCATCCCTCTGACCCCCCCCCCTCCTTGGGGCCTGTGGTTCCTTCAGGTGCAGGGGAGTCCCTGGAGGACCTTGCTAAGGTGTGCAGCGAGATCCTGGCCTCCGCCTTTGGCCCTGCCCCACCCCCTGTGGTGGAGTCCTCCATCCCTGCACCCACAACGCCTACCCTTCACCCTCCTGTCCCTGCGGTGCCTGTTTCTTCCCCCCCACATGATGCCCTCACCCCTGTGGAAGACAACGGATTGTAACTGTGCAGGCAAGCTAGGGGACACGCATCCCACTGTGTCCCCCATCCATCTGGGACTCCTGGACTGCCCTATGGCCTTTGTTAATCTTGGACTTACGTCATACTAGTTTTTTGGTCATGCTGAATAAAGCTATTTATTTTTTGCCCTTGTAACACTCCTGCATTGCTGGCATTGCTGTTGGTGGGGCTGCTACATGGTTGTGGGTGTTGGTCATGTGTTGGGTGTGTGGGAAATGTAGTAGTGTGCTGCTCATAGGGGGGACCCTGGGATCTGTGTGCCATCACACGGTGTTAGCTAGCTTTCTCCATTCATGTAAGCAGTTGCTGCATGTTGCAATTGTCCCAAGGTGTATTCCTTCCTCTGTGTACCCTGACTTCTTCCCTGCAGGGTGTCCCCTGACTTTGGCACAGAGCTGTGTGTCCATTGGCTGGGTGTGTGACGTAGTCCTTCACCTTTGCACATGCATGCTGAGCGATGTCTCCACCTGCATCATTCGTGGCATCCTTGGTAGTCATTGTACTTGTGTATGTGGCCTATTGACATGACTTCATGTGTACATGTTTTCTTTTCTGCGCTATGCATGCGTATACTCCCAGCCTCGCACACATGTGGTACATGTACTGCAGGGTCTTTGTGCACCTGACTGACATTTGTGGGCATGGTATCTGTGACTACTCCACCCTTTGCGTTCCATGGGCACTGCTGGGAGGACTTTGCACCCACCCCTCCTGCCTCTGGGCACTGCTGTGAGGACTCTGCACACACCCCTCCTGTGTCTGGGCACTGCTGGGAGGACTCTGCACACACCCCTCCTGTCTCTGGGCACTGCTGGGAGGCCTCTGCACACACCCCTCCTGTCTCTGGGCACTGCTGGGAGTGATAGGCACCCACCCCTCCTGTCTCTGGGCACTGCTGTGAGGCCTCTGCACACACCCCTCCTATCTCTGGGCACTGCTGGGAGGCCTCTGCACACACCCCTCCTGTCTCAGGGCACTGCTGGGAGGACTCTGCACCCACTCCTCCTGCCTCTGGGCACTGCTGCGAGGACTCTGCACACACCCCTCCTGTCTCAGGGCACTGCTGGGAGTGATAGGCCCCCACCCCTACTGTCTCTGGGCACTGCTGGGAGGACTCTGCACCCACCCCTCCTGTCTCAGGGCACTGCTGGGAGGACTCTGCACACACCCCTCCTGTCTCAGGGCACTGCTGGGAGTGATAGGCCCCCACCCCTACTGTCTCAGGGCACTGCTGGGAGTGATAGGCCCCCACCCCTACTGTCTCAGGGCACTGCTGGGAGTGATAGGCCCCCACCCCTACTGTCTCTGGGCACTGCTGGGAGGACTCTGCACCCACCCCTCCTGTCTCAGGGCACTGCTGGGAGGACTCTGCACACACCCCTCCTGTCTCAGGGCACTGCTGGGAGTGATAGGCCCCCACCCCTACTGTCTCAGGGCACTGCTGGGAGTGATAGGCCCCCACCCCTACTGTCTCAGGGCACTGCTGGGAGTGATAGGCCCCCACCCCTACTGTCTCAGGGCACTGCTGGGAGTGATAGGCACCCACCCCTACTGTCTCAGGGCACTGCTGGGAGTGATAGGCCCCCACCCCTACTGTCTCAGGGCACTGCTGGGAGTGATAGGCCCCCACCCCTACTGTCTCAGGGCACTAATGGGAGTGATAGGCCCCCACCCCTACTGTCTCAGGGCACTGCTGGGAGTGATAGGCACCCACCCCTACTGTCTCAGGGCACTGCTGGGAGTGATAGGCCCCCACCCCTACTGTCTCAGGGCACTGCTGGGAGTGATAGGCCCCCACCCCTACTGTCTCTGGGCACTGCTGGGAGTGATAGGCCCCCACCCCTACTGTCTCAGGGCACTGCTGGGAGGACTCTGCACACACCCCTCCTGCCTCTGGGCACTGCTGGGAGGACTCTGCACCCACCCCTCCTGCCTCTGGGCACTGCTGTGAGGACTCTGCACACACCCCTCCTGTGTCTGGGTACTGCTGGGTGGACTCTGCACACACCCCACCTGTGTCTGGGCACTGCTGGGAGGACTCTGCACCCACCCCTCCTGTCTCAGGGCACTGCTGGGAGGACTCTGCACCCACCTCTCCAATTTCACAATATGTACGCTCATGACATACACGGATGTGGGTACGCTCCATGCATTCGAGGTGGGGGTACGTGTCGTACTTACACTGTTGGGGTGGGGCTCCGCTCCATGCATTCGAGGTGAGGGTACGTGTCTTACTTACACTGTTGGGGTGGGGGTACGCTCCATACGTACGCGGGTGGGGGATGGGTCGTACTTACACTGTTGGGGTGGGGGTACGCTCCATACGTACGCGGGTGGGGGTACGTGTCGTACTTACACTGTTGGGGTGGGTGTACGCTCCATACGTACGCGGGTGGGGGTACGTGTCGTACTTACACTGTTGGGGTGGGGGTACGCTCCATACGTACGCGGGTGGGGGTACGGGTCTAACTTACACTGTTGGGGTAGGGGTACGCTCCATACGTACGCAGGTGGGGGACGGGTCGTACTTACACTGTTCGGGTGGGGGTACGCTCCATACGTACGCGGGTGTGGGTACGGGTCGTACTTACACTGTTGGGGTGGGGGTACGCTCCATACGTACGCGGGTGTGGGTACAGGTCGTACTTACACTGTTGGGGTGGGGGTACGCGTACGCGTACTCGTAGTGGTACGGGCCGTACACACGCCTGTACGCTCACTATCACTATGGGTGTCCTCGCGTATGCGTACTCGTAGTGGTACGGGCCGTACACACGCCTGTACGCTCACTATCACTATGGGTGTCCTCGCGTATGCGTACTCGTAGTGGTACGGGCCGTACACACGCCTGTACGCTCACTATCACTACGTGTACGCATACGCAAGAACACCCATAGTGGTAGGGCCGTACACACGCCTGTACGCTCCCTATCACTATGGGTGTCCTCGCGTATGCGTACTCGTAGTGGTACGGGCCGTACACACGCCTGTACGCTCACTATCACTATGTGTACGCATACGCAAGAACACCCATAGTGGTAGGGCCGTACACACGCCTGTACGCTCCCTATCACTATGGGTGTCCTCGCGTATACGTACTCGTAGTGGTACGGGCCGTACACACGCCTGTACGCTCACTATCACTACGTGTACGCATACGCAAGAACACCCATAGTGGTAGGGCCGTACACACGCCTGTACGCTCAATATCACTACGTGTACGCATACGCGAGGACACCCATAGTGATAGTGAACGTAGGCACGCGTGTCCGGGCCGTTGCAATGCATTTGGGGTGCCCTAGGGCCCCGGAACGCACCGTACCTGTGTGTGAAGCTCCAAATTACATAGGGGACACATGAGGGACAAGTATTAAGGCCTACATGCATGCTGGTTGTCATGGAGACCAAGTTCAAATTTTGAATTTGTTCTGGAAGGTGCACAGCAGAAGTCAGTTGGAAATAATCTACTTTGTTGCAATGTGTTTGGGGGGCTGACATCATGCAGGAGAATGAAACCGATAGAGAACCCACAGACTGCTAGGTTTGAAGGGATTGGAGGAAACATAGGATGCAAATGTGAGTGACCAATCACTCTGTACTCCTGTGCATGAGATGGGCCAGCAAGGCAGATATAAGGCAGCCAGGTCCCATGAGGGAGCACTTGCCTGCACATCTTTGTATTCCACGACCCAGCTGCTGCTACTGATTCCCTGGAACCATGTCAAGGGCTGTGGAGAGGTCACAGCCATTCACCCTGGAGGAGAACATGGCTTTGGTGGATGTGATCCTCCCACGCTACCCCATGCTGTATGGGCGACCAGGTTATCAGGTGAGTGCAGTGTCCACTGGCACAGACTGTGTCCCTTTTTAGTGACTGTGACTTCTGCCATTGTGTCCAGGTGTGACACACATGCTATGTACTGTAGGGGGGGTTCCAGGGGGGGGAATGCCTGATGTCTCCCAGCAGTGCCCTGAGACAGGAGGGGTGGGGGCCTATCACTCCCAGCAGTGCCCTGAGACAGGAGGGGTGGGTGCAGAGTCCTCCCAGCAGTGCCCTGAGACAGGAGGGGTGGGGGCCTATCACTCCCAGCAGTGCCATGAGACAGTAGGGGTGGGTGCAGAGTCCTCCCAGCAGTGCCCTGAGACAGGAGGGGTGGGTGCAGAGTCCTCCCAGCAGTGCCCTGAGACAGGAGGGGTGGGTGCAGAGTCCTCCCAGCAGTGCCCTGAGACAGGAGGGGTGGGGGCCTATCACTCCCAGCAGTGCCCTGAGACAGGAGGGGTGGGGGCCTATCCCTCCCAGCAGTGCCCTGAGACAGGAGGGGTGGGCGCTGAGTCCTCCCAGCAGTGCCCTGAGACAGGAGGGGTGGGTGTGATGCACAGTGTGAGCCTGGCTCATTGATTGTGTAGTTGCCCTCATTCCACCTGTGTCCTTTCAATGGCACGTACTGCTTTTGGCCTTCCCCCAGAGGATCATGTCCCTATGACAAAGTTGCAATGCGTTGGATGCACACTATGCCTTGTTGTAAACAGCAAATGTGTTCTAATCTGTGTCCCCGTGACATGTGCAAGGTGCATTGATGTAGTGTCACTTGTTCATCCTCACAGGTAGATGCCTCTGCCAAGGAGCAGATATGGCTGGACACCGTCAGCGCCGTGAGGAGTGCGGATGGTCGGAGGCGGCACCTGTCCCAGGTGAGGAAACGCTGGCAGGATATACGGTGCTGGACGCGGAGGATCGCACGGCACCTTCTCCAAGTGTACAATGCCTGCAGCATCATGTGTGGGGGTGGTGTGTAACAGGTTTTGTGACCTTGCCTGTGCCCTGTCCAGTTCTGGACTTGTGGGTTCCATGTCAGTTGGCACTAATGCTGAGTCCAGACATGGGAGTTAATCTCTCGAGTGCCAGGCCTTCCAGCAGGCATGTCCCATGTGGTGGCCTGTGACATGATGTGCATGAGTGTGCGTTGGGCATAGTGCAGGGATGTTAGCGTGTGTTGCAGTCATTCCCATTCAGGAGCATGGAGTTGTGTGGCCACTACTGTCCCCAGGGGCATCTTTTCCTAGGTATCATGTGTGTAATCCGATTATGTCGACAATCTCTGTGTCTACAGCATAGGTTGTGCTCTGTGCCATTGTCCCCTGGCACCATGTTCCTTGACGTGAGATGTATTACAAGTGTCCACTGTCCAGCCTGACCTGATTTTCAAAGTACATACTCACGGTGGCCATTGCCTGTGTGTCTTTTTGAAATCATCTGATGATGCCCATTTGTAGATTATTATTAGGACAGGCGCACCTTGGGTATTTGGTGTGCAATCTTGAATTGTTGCATCCCATGTGTATTTCACCCAGACTAAGAGATGTAAGTGCTTCCTGTGTCTCCACAGATTTGTCTCATGTAGGGGGTGGGTGGGGCGGGCATGGCCTACATGTCAAGAACTGTCATCACCTTGCTCGGACTGGCCAGTGTGTGATGTTTGTCTGGACATACACTCAAGGTGCAGCGTGCCAGTCAGGGTGGGCATGTTCTCAGTATTACCTATGATGCATGTGCCTCTAGTTCCTGGCTCATCCCAATTTCCTGCCACGCTGTGTGGTGCAGATGCAGTGCTGTATTGTCCCCAGGGCCTTGCTCCTCAGTCAGAATACCATGTCATCTCATTTGCTATTGTGTCATGCTCTCCATAGTTTTTCCATGGCATGGTGGGTCACACAACTGTGTCTTGCAGGGCCTACGTATGTACCTTGTTTTGTAGTTGTGACTCATCCTTTGTTTCAGGCCATGCACTGTAACCTACGTAGATTTGACTCATGTGACATATGTATACAGGTGTATGATTAATTTCTGTCTCTTCACCCTGCCCACAGCATCGTCGGGGGACACGGAGGGAGACATGGACACAGACGGCGCGGAGGGACCGAGCACCAGTGCCAGCGGTGACATCAGGGCTGGCACTTCGAGTGGGACTGAGGCGGAGGAGAGTGACCCCGGGGACCTGTCGACTGGCACAACAGAGTATGAAGCTGACGGGTCCGAGGATGATCTCTCCGAGTGGGCGGTGGCTGCACCACCATCTGACAGCAGCCCTACATCTGGCACCGTCCCCTCCATTGGCATCAGCCGCCTCCCACGTGCTCGTGTCCCTTCCCAACGTGCCCGGTCACCACATGTCTCCTTCCTGCCAGGCACCGCACCCCCTGCCCCTGTCTCCACTGCTGCCGCCAATGCTGAGTCTGTGGACATCCAGCGGCAGTTGCAGATTGGTCAGACTGCGATCCTTAATGTCCTCCATGGCCACAGCCAGGTCCTCAACAACATGGAGGCATACTTGGAGGGCATTCATTCATCGCAGGCTGACCAACGCAACTTGCTAAGGTCCATAGACTCCACACTGACTGCAGCAGTGGGTCTCCTGCAGCGCTACGTCCCACCCCCTACCCCTGCTCCTTCCACAATTCCCACTCCCATGCCTGTCCCACATACACCCAGACGTAAGCATGCACCCACCACAACAGACACAGGCACCACACCAGCAGGGAAGGTCCGCCGCACACCTCCTGACACGCACACACAGGGTGCAGTAGGCACAACCACTGGGTCGGGGGGCAAACGTGTGACACGCAGCCAGAGTGGGAGTCCGCATTCCACCCAATCCACTCCCTCCAAATCCCCTCCCCTCAGCTCTCCTGGCCACATCTCCCCCAAAGACTCCTTCATGGCCGCTCTGTCCCTGAGCCCCACAGTGACGCCACCACTCAAGCGGTCAAGGAAGTCCTCTGTCAGGGTGGTTGAGTCCCCCCCCTGTCCACACCCTCCCCCAGTGGCGCTGCGACCCATCCCTCTGCCCCCCCCCCCTCCTTGGGGCCTGTGGTTCCTTCGGGTGCAGGGGAGTCCCTGGAGGACCTTGCTAAGGTGTGCAGCGAGATCCTGGCCTCCGCCTTTGGCCCTGCCCCACCCCCTGTGGTGGAGTCCTCCATCCCTGCACCCACAACGCCTACCCTTCACCCTCCTGTCCCTGCGGTGCCTGTTTCTTCCCCCCCACATGATGCCCTCACCCCTGTGGAAGACAACGGATTGTAACTGTGCAGGCAAGCTAGGGGACACGCATCCCACTGTGTCCCCCATCCATCTGGGACTCCTGGACTGCCCTATGGCCTTTGTTAATCTTGGACTTACGTCATACTAGTTTTTTGGTCATGCTGAATAAAGCTATTTATTTTTTGCCCTTGTAACACTCCTGCATTGCTGGCATTGCTGTTGGTGGGGCTGCTACATGGTTGTGGGTGTTGGTCATGTGTTGGGTGTGTGGGAAATGTAGTAGTGTGCTGCTCATAGGGGGGACCCTGGGATCTGTGTGCCATCACACGGTGTTAGCTAGCTTTCTCCATTCATGTAAGCAGTTGCTACATGTTGCAATTGTCCCAAGGTGTATTCCTTCCTCTGTGTACCCTGACTTCTTCCCTGCAGGGTGTCCCCTGACTTTGGCACAGAGCTGTGTGTCCATTGGCTGGGTGTGTGACGTAGTCCTTCACCTTTGCACATGCATGCTGAGCGATGTCTCCACCTGCATCATTCGTGGCATCCTTGGTAGTCATTGTACTTGTGTATGTGGCCTATTGACATGACTTCATGTGTACATGTTTTCTTTTCTGCGCTATGCATGCGTATACTCCCAGCCTCGCACACATGTGGTACATGTACTGCAGGGTCTTTGTGCACCTGACTGACATTTGTGGGCATGGTATCTGTGACTACTCCACCCTTTGCGTTCCATGGGCACTGCTGGGAGGACTTTGCACCCACCCCTCCTGCCTCTGGGCACTGCTGTGAGGACTCTGCACACACCCCTCCTGTGTCTGGGCACTGCTGGGAGGACTCTGCACACACCCCTCCTGTCTCTGGGCACTGCTGGGAGGCCTCTGCACACACCCCTCCTGTCTCTGGGCACTGCTGGGAGTGATAGGCACCCACCCCTCCTGTCTCTGGGCACTGCTGTGAGGCCTCTGCACACACCCCTCCTGTCTCTGGGCACTGCTGGGAGGCCTCTGCACACACCCCTCCTGTCTCAGGGCACTGCTGGGAGGACTCTGCACCCACTCCTCCTGCCTCTGGGCACTGCTGCGAGGACTCTGCACACACCCCTCCTGCCTCAGGGCACTGCTGGGAGTGATAGGCCCCCACTCCTACTGTCTCTGGGCACTGCTGGGAGGACTCTGCACCCACCCCTCCTGTCTCAGGGCACTGCTGGGAGGACTCTGCACACACCCCTCCTGTCTCAGGGCACTGCTGGGAGTGATAGGCCCCCACCCCTACTGTCTCAGGGCACTGCTGGGAGTGATAGGCCCCCACCCCTACTGTCTCAGGGCACTGCTGGGAGTGATAGGCCCCCACCCCTACTGTCTCTGGGCACTGCTGGGAGGACTCTGCACCCACCCCTCCTGTCTCAGGGCACTGCTGGGAGGACTCTGCACACACCCCTCCTGTCTCAGGGCACTGCTGGGAGTGATAGGCCCCCACCCCTACTGTCTCAGGGCACTGCTGGGAGTGATAGGCCCCCACCCCTACTGTCTCAGGGCACTGCTGGGAGTGATAGGCACCCACCCCTACTGTCTCAGGGCACTGCTGGGAGTGATAGGCCCCCACCCCTACTGTCTCAGGGCACTAATGGGAGTGATAGGCCCCCACCCCTACTGTCTCAGGGCACTGCTGGGAGTGATAGGCCCCCACCCCTACTGTCTCAGGGCACTGCTGGGAGTGATAGGCCCCCACCCCTACTGTCTCAGGGCACTGCTGGGAGTGATAGGCCACCACCCCTACTGTCTCTGGGCACTGCTGGGAGTGATAGGCCCCCACCCCTACTGTCTCAGGGCACTGCTGGGAGGACTCTGCACACACCCCTCCTGCCTCTGGGCACTGCTGGGAGGACTCTGCACCCACCCCTCCTGCCTCTGGGCACTGCTGCGAGGACTCTGCACACACACCTCCTGTGTCTGGGCACTGCTGGGTGGACTCTGCACACACCCCACCTGTGTCTGGGCACTGCTGGGAGGACTCTGCACCCACCCCTCCTGTCTCAGGGCACTGCTGGGAGGACTCTGCACCCACCTCTCCAATTTCACAATATGTACGCTCATGACATACACGGATGTGGGTACGCTCCATGCATTCGAGGTGGGGGTACGTGTCGTACTTACACTGTTGGGGTGGAGCTACGCTCCATGCATTCGAGGTGAGGGTACGTGTCTTACTTACACTGTTGGGGTGGGGGTACGCTCCATACGTACGCGGGTGGGGGATGGGTCGTACTTACACTGTTGGGGTGGGGGTACGCTCCATACGTACGCGGGTGGGGGTACGTGTCGTACTTACACTGTTGGGGTGGGTGTACGCTCCATATGTACGCGGGTGGGGGTACGTGTCGTACTTACACTGTTGGGGTGGGGGTACGCTCCATACGTACGCGGGTGGGGGTACGGGTCTAACTTACACTGTTGGGGTGGGGGTACGCTCCATACGTACGCAGGTGGGGGACGGGTCGTACTTACACTGTTCGGGTGGGGGTACGCTCCATACGTACGTGGGTGTGGGTACGGGTCGTACTTACACTGTTGGGGTGGGGGTACGCTCCATACGTACGCGGGTGTGGGTACAGGTCGTACTTACACTGTTGGGGTGGGGGTACGCTCCATACGTACGCGGGTAGGGGTACGGGTCGTACTTACACTGTTGGGGTGGGGGTACGCTCCATGCATAAGGGGTGGGGGTAGGGTCCGTACATATCCGTCCCCACGCTATGTGATGCTTGTGCGGGCCGTACCTAGGCCTTTGCCATGTGGGTACGAGCCGTCCTGCCATTGTTGGGGTAACGTGGGTGTGGGCGTGGTACGACTCGTACCCACGCTCTTCAGGCGTGGGTACGGGACGTACCTGTCTGGTTGTGTTGCCGGTTCGCGTCGTGACGGACTTCCGTTGTGGCCGTCGCTGGCTTAGCTGGACACGCCCCCACCCCCTCGTAGTGACCAGGGCATGGGAGTCAGGTATGTCCAGGGCATGTGTGCTGTGTGACTTTGTTGGGGGGTTTGTGGCCTGCCCTGGTCCTGCCACCCCCACCCCACCCCACTTTCCCCCCTCCCTTAGTTGTTCTGACCTTCTGCGGCGTCTGCGTCCGAACCTGTAGAGGAGGTCGACTGCTATGAGGGCCGGGATGACACGTAGGTTCGGGTCCATGTCTGTCCGTCGCGTACGGGTCCTCCTTGTTCGCGTCGTCCTGTCTGTCCGTCGCGTACTGGTCCTCCTTGATCGCGTCGTCCTGTCTGTCCGTCGCGTACTGGTACTCCTTGTTCGCGTCGTCCTGTCTGTCCGTCGCGTACTGGTAGTCCTTGTTCGCGTCGTCCTGCTTTCCCGGCAGTTTTTGGCAGCCGGAAAATATTCACCGTGCGGGATGACGTCAGTGCGAATCGTAATTCCTGGTTCGTGAATGGCAGGCTGCGAGCGTCCCGACGTCAGGTCGGCGCTTTCCCGGATCGCATTTGTAGGTTTATTTTGTTCGGTCGGGGTTTTTTACGATTCGTACGGAAATGGTGTTCCCGTGCGAATCGTAATTTCATGTTTGTAAATTTTGACGACCGGGTACGCGTCGAATGGAGAATATGCTCCGTCCGACGGTTCGTACCCGGTTTTTGCCAGATCGTAATCGGCACCTTGGTCTTTCATTAGAGGTGATAGTAAATTTTGTCATTTCATCCTCAAAATTTTTAGTAATAATGAGTTCTACATTCTGTTCCTCATTTTCCTCATTTACTGTGTCCTTTTCTGCACTTTCTTGTTCTGGACCAAAGTAACAAAACTGAATCTCATCAGTAACCTTCACTACATCTGATACAGATCCACGGAACAGAGCATTATTCAACTCATTCAACTTTACTGCTGGACTTTTAGCAAAATACAATGTTCTCACAAACTTTCTCATTTCAGTATGATGAACAGCCAGCATCCTAAAATGATGAAAAACACTTTTACACACTTTTGTAGATAGACAAGCCAGAGAATGTCCCTGCAAACCAGTATTTTCTCTCACTCTGCATGGATCTAGTGTTTGAAGCACCTTCATCTTCTGTTTTACACTCTTTTTACTATATTCTCTTAGAAAGTCACGTAATTTATCAATAGATTCCTGACGCACAGTACAAATACTACTACAGTTCAAAGTGTACACTGGGGCTTTTGGACGTCTCCCCATAGCCTCAGCAGCCATTACTTCTTCCTCATTTCTTGGGACCATTTTCTCTTTTTCCATCACACAACCATCCTTAACTTCATATGCTCTACCATTGGTGTCAACTGCATGCACCAAACTATTACTTTGAAGATAACTCTCTTCATTAAAAAATGGTTCAGTACTTGAACTGTGTTTCCATTCTCCCAAGAACACTTTACAAAAGTTACTTTTTTTCACTTCTCTTTTCCTTTTGCTTTGTAACTTCATTGCATTCACTAATTTATCTAATCTACGCATCCTATTCAAAATTAGAATAAAAAGTTTTCTTTTTATTTCCAAAGCCTTACTTACAATATTTTCTATAAAAAAAAAATCTTAATAAATTTTGTTTTTTTCTTATATTTTTTCACATCCTAGCAAATTTAACATCACTCTTCTATGAAACATTTTTCGACGAATGTTTTTAAAATCTAATTTTCGTGTTAAATCAGTTTGACATACTTCTGATTGTACATTAGCTTTTTTTTTTTGCTGTTGACTGTGTTGTTGCTTTGTACATAAAACTCTGTTTGTTTTACAGTTATTTTTGCCATTTTTTTGTTTTTTGAAAATCTTTTTTAAGAAATCTCTGCTCTGCTTACCAGTAGACTTTTTCTTTTTGCCATCACCAGCTTCTCCTCCTATTTTTTTTTTCCCAGTTTTGTCCAGATATACTTGTTGTTGCTTTTCTTTCCTCTTTCTTGTCCTTAAAGGCATTTATTTTTTCACTGTTGCTCAGCAATACCTGCAAGGAACTTAAAAAAAAATCCTTTTTGTAATTATGCTTCTTTAAAATATTTTTTTTTTACTTTTCATTAATTTCAAATGTTTTTCCATTTGTCTCTCATTTGTGATTTACTAATTTGTGCACAGTGCTAACCACCACAGTTGAAAAAAAACAAGCTGCCCCTTTCCTGCAAGTGCATGTTTTACAGAACAACTGCAACACAAATTATATCTGTGGCCACAATTCCTGTGCGCACACAGCCTCATGGTGTGCTTCTAAGCAGAAAACAGAATTTGATTTGCAAATTCAAAGCACATTTACTACTCTGGTAGATCAAGTGATAACTGCTATTACAGCCTTACACATTTTCCTTGTAGATCACAGAGGCAGAAAAGAGCACATTTCCTAACAGCTACTTCATACCATAAGTATCTGCCACCTGGGTGAGTGTTTAGAGTAGAGCAAAGAAAATGAGGCCTTGGTGACGTTGAATGTGTTTGCATTACACACAGTCCTGAGTAGTACGCATGGGAGTGTTGGAGAAGCTGCTGCGTGTGTCCCAAGAGTGTGTTTCTGCAGACTATGTATTGTCAGCTGCAAGAGACATGAGCAAGGAGATTTCCAGAACTGCATGAAGACTGCAGGGATGTACGTAACAGTGCATGTGTGCTAAGGGATAATTTGTGTAAACACAACAGGCTGCCCCTTTCCTGGGACTGCAATTCTTACTGAACAACAACTTCACAAACTAAATCTCTGCCCACAATTCCTGTGCGCACACAGACTCATGCTATGTTTTTTGGAACAAAACAATGTCCCTGAATAGTACCAAATTACTGTTACTGCCTGACACATTTCCCTTATCATTTACAGAAGCAAAAAACAGCACATGTTCTAACAGCTCCTTAAGACCATGACCATGTGTTACAGGGTGAGTGATTAGACTAGATCAATTTAAATGAGGCCTTGGTGACGTTGAATGTGTTTGCATTACACAGTGCTATCTGAAACAGCACACAGAGCTGAGTACTACACATGAGAGTGTTGGAGAAGCTGCTGCGTGTGTGCCAAGAGTGTGTTTCTGAAGACTGTGTATTGTCTGGTGCAAGACAGATGAGCAAAGAGACTTCCAGAACTGCATGAAGACTGCAGGGATATATGTAACAGTGCATGTTTGCTAAGGGATAATTTGTGTAAACACAACAGGCTGCCCCTTTCCTGGGACTGCATTTCTTACTGAACAACATCTTCACAAATTAAATCTCTGCCCACAATTCCTGTGCGCACACAGACTCATGCCATCATTTTACACACATAACACAGGCTGCCCCTTTCCTGGGACTGCATTTCTTACTGAACAACAAATTCATAAATTAAATCTCTGCCCTCAATTCCTGTGTGCACACAGAGTCATGCCATCATTTTAGGCACATAACACAGGCTGCCCCTTTCCTGGGACTGCATTTCTTACTGAACAACATCTTCACAAATTAAATCTCTGCCCACAATTCCTATGTGCACACAGAGTCATGCCATCATTTTAGGCACATAACACAGGCTGCCCATTTCCTGGGACTGCATTTCTTACTGAACAACATCTTCACAAATTAAATCTCTGCCCACAATTCCTGTGCGCACACAGACTCATGCTATGTTTATTGGAACAAAACAGTGTCCCTGAATAGTACCAAATTACTGTTACAGCCTGACACATTTCCCATATCATTTACAGAAGCAGAAAACAGCACATGTCCTAACAGCTCCTTAACACCATGACCATGTGTTACAGGGTGAGTGATTAGACTAGATCACTTTAAATGAGGCCTTGGTGACGTTGAATGTGTTTGCATTACACATTGCTATCTGAAACAGCACACAGAGCTGAGTACTACACATGAGAGTGTTGGAGAAGCTGCTGCGTGTGTGCCAAGAGTGTGTTTCTGAAGACTGTGTATTTTCTGGTGCAAGACAGATGAGCAAAGAGACTTCCAGAACTGCATGAAGACTGCAGGGATGTATGTAACAGTGCATGTGTGCTAAGGGATAATTTGTGTAAACACAACAGGCTGCCCCTTTCCTGGGACTGCATTTCTTACTGAACAACATCTTCACAAATTAAATCTCTGCCCACAATTCCTGTGCGCACGCAGACTCATGCCATCATTTTACGCACATAACACAGGCTTCCCCTTTCCTGGGACTGCATTTCTTACTGAACAACAACTTCATAAATTAAATCTCTGCCCACAATTCCTGTGTGCACACAGAGTCATGCCATCATTTTAGGCACATAACACAGGCTGCCCCTTTCCTGGGACTGCATTTCTTACTGAACAACATCTTCACAAATTAAATCTCTGCCCACAATTCCTGTGTGCACACAGACTCATGCCATCATTTTAAGCACATAACACAGGCTGCCCCTTTCCTGGGACTGCATTTCTTACTGAACAACAACTTCACAAATTAAATCTCAGACAACAATTCCTATATACACACAGACTCATGCTGTGTTGGTAGGCACAAAACACAGGCTGCCCCTTTCCTGGGTCATCAATTCTTACAGAACTAATGCTTTTTTCAAATGTGCTGACATTTTCCTCTCTTTTCTTTCAAAGTGATTTCTGCTAAATGCTAACCATCACAATTAAAAAGAAGCTGTCCTTTTCTTTCAACTGCAAGTCTTACTTTTCAACAGCTACACAAATTAAATCTCTGTCAACAATTCTTCTCTGCACACAGACTCATGGTTTGATGGTAGGCACAAAACAGTATTCCTCATTGTTACCAGTACACATTAACTTATGGTGAAAACATACTCCATAATATTTTACATATTCAAGACAGTTAAATATCTCCCAAAACAGAAAATGTAAATCACAACTTTAAACAAATAATCACAATTCTTTTTTTTTTATATCTAAATTAACCACAAACACCCCCTCTCAAACTCATAACTCACCTTTAAAATTAGTTATTTGGGAAAGAAATGTGGCAGTCACACAGCAGTTTATCAGACCAGAATCTCTGAGCTGAACACCTCTCTCCTCTCAGCAGAACCAGTTAATGGCACAGTTTCCCTCTTTTCACACATATACATGTTAATTACAAATCTCAGTGCTTCCCACTTTTTTTCAAATGAAATCACACATTTCTATTGGTTGAAAACTTCAACCCCTTTCCAAATGTACCCTTCCCCCAAATTGACTTCTGCCTGCTACCATAGCAACAGGTCATGGAACACAGGTGTGAGCAGAGAGGTCAGAAGTTCAGCAGACAATGTTTCATTTCCAAAGAGCAAGAGTGCTTGACTTTTCAAACCTAACAGCAAATCCAAACTAATGTTCTTTGTTCACACATTTTTCTGAACCAATACAAAACATGCTTTTTAAAATTTAAACATACAGCCTAGTTTTTAGTGTAGAATGGTTTGAAACATCCAATGAGTTCTTTTTATTAAAAAAAGTATGTGTGCCCCCATTTTTCAACTGTCTTTCATTTCTTTTTGCCTTTCTACTGAAAGACACCTCCTGAGTGCATCCATATCTCCTTTGAAGATGTTCACAGTGTGGATTGTAGGTCACAGCTATGTCTTCTGGAGTGAAAAATTTGCAGAAAAAAGAGGTATGGTGAGAGACCTTGCTTTGCCAAATGTAGACATTAAATGGATTGGTCAGAGAGGGTTAAAGTGGCACCAATTAACGCCTTTGGTGAAAACCTTTCTACATCTCCCACAGCCTAACCTTATTATTGTGCACTGTGGTGGAAATGACCTAGGCACTTTAACTGGGGTAGGTCTGGAAATGCTGATTAAGGACACCTTTGTGCAATTGATGTCGCTTTTTCCACAAACTGCCTTCGTATATTCTAACATATGCCAAAGGCAAAAGTGGAACTGGTCCAACCAATTTTGTCCGCAGATTGACAAAGCAAGGAAGCACGTCAACAAATCTATTTCTGCTTTCCTCAGAGACTATGGTATGGGTTCTATATACCACAACAACTTGCGTTACAACATGCAAGACATTTATAGAGGAGATGATGTACACTTCACTGATGAAGGCAACAGAGTCTTCCTCTTCAACTTTAGACTCTGCATCGGTACTTACTTGTTGGTACCAAAAAACAAACAATAAACACAAGTGCTCTTTTTAGAGCCACCTTATATCTAAACACTTAAATGCGATTTTTTATTATTTTTTTTTTAAAGTTTTTTTTCGGGTGCGCGCTGGGTGCGCGCACTCGGCGATATTTTTTTTTCAAAATATAAATCTTTTTTTTTGCCTTACAAGGTCCTACTGTGACCCCCTTACAATGCCTAGTGGGTCAATATCTCCCCACTCTGCCCCCTTTTCAAGTTCTCCCCCTTTGTTTATCACCCCCTCTTTATGCGAGAGACAAAATGGCGGCCGCCGCTTCCTGATTTCCACCGATTCGAATGTTTACTGACATCTAACAACCAATCAGAAGTGCGCTCGCGCACGGCAAGGTGCGCGCACAGGACTTGCTCAGTGCGCGCACGGTACGCGCGTACAGATATATATATATATTGATTTAAATGCTAATTTCTCAGGAAATACTGAACAGATTTACACCAAACCTGCAAAAGGCACTTCATGGACCTTATGGCTACCTCTCTGCCAAATTTCACATAATTCTGTTCAGCCGTTCGGGCTGTAGCTGCGACTAAAGTCCCTATTGAAAAATGCATGGGGAAAACGTGTTTTGGGACCCCCCCTTTTTCTCGGCCCCCGCTTGGCGAATCCCCCCGAAACTTTCAGGGTAGGAGCTGAGCGGAGCGCCCCATTAGTTTTGAAAATTTCGCGAGGATTCGTCAACCGGCGCCAAAGTTATTCAAAATAGAATTTTGAGATTTCCTATGGAAACACGGTCCTAACTATAACTACCTACTGGCGACCGCCAGTAGGTAATATATATATATATATATATATATATATATATATATATATATAACACAAAACAAGAAGGTTGCCCCTATTGAGGCGGCCACCACGAAGAACCTTCTGCAACGAGGGCTCCGGTCTGGTCAGCTTCCCACTGTCCCTTCCATGAAATACGTGGCTCTACGCGTTTCGGGCTTGCGCCCTTGTTCACGATCCAAAGACACTGCACAAACGGCCCATTGTTTTCCACCTCCGCTTTATTTGAAAATAAGTCCCTCCCTTGTGGGCGTGTTTTTGCGCCAGTTACGGCGTATGCAGACAGATGCATTCTGGTATTAGCAGGCACAAAACAGTTAATAGTACCACAGTGGGTTGGAGCCATTTGTCCAGATAAAATGTCAATAAAATCCCCAGTGGGTGAGAGGAGAGTGAGCTGCTGGACATCCGGATTACGCCATCCCTCTCATGTGGAATTTCTCCGCTCCATGCTGACACTCGGCCTTTCCAAGTGCCCGGATCCGCAAGAATGCAGCGGGCTCGCCTCGCGACCGGACATGGCAGCTAAATACAAAACAAGAAGGTTGCCCCTATTGAGGCGGCCACCACGAAGAACCTTCTGCAACGAGGGCTCCGGTCTGGTCAGCTTCCCACTGTCCCTTCCATGAAATACGCGGCTCTACGCATTTCGGGCTTGCGCCCTTGATCACAAGCCAAAGACACTGCACAAACAGCCCATTGTTTTCCACCTCTGCTTTATAATTTTTCCTTCCACGTGACTTGTTTGATTGATTGTGTTTTACTTTGTGCTTTTTTTAAACTTATGCAATTGTTTTTATTGTGTACATCTGTGTAGTAGCTCATACACTTTTTAATAAAATTCATATTGATTCACTGTATTGATTTTACTTATGTTATGTTTATTGCTGTGTATTGGATCATCTCTGTGACAATATATTGCTTTTCATTTTCTGCATATATTGCTGCATTTTGGGTGCTTTAAATCCCATATTTCTATATGTGACATCTTTTCGTGATATAACACTCTAGCAGTGCCCCCAATACAATTTGACAACAAGTACAAAGGGAACTTTTCTTACTTTACAGTATATTTTGGTGCTCTGTCCCTTTGGACTTTACTGAGCCCCTCTCCTTGTTTTTGCAAAGCCACAGTATGACTACAAACAAACTTACAGGTAGGTAGCCATCTTCACAGGTTGGGGTGTTTGGGGGTGGGAGGCCTGCACAACAACTCCCACCAGGCCCCCTGTCACACAGCTGAGCAGGATAGAGCACTCCACACCCAGAAGCATTTGGAAGCCATTGTATCACTACAAACTAACAGGTAGGTAGTCATCTTCATCGGGAGGAGTGTTTTGGGGTGGGGAGACTGCACTACTACTCCCACCATGCCCCATTGTTCCCCAGATCATCAAGATGGAGCCCTCCCTCCCACCCAGATGCATGTGGCAGCCATTGCATTGTACACTTACAAATAACAGGTAGGTAGCCATCTTCACAGGTTGGGGTGTTTGGGAGTGGGAGGCCTGCACAACAACTCCCTCCAGGCTCACTGTCACACACCTGAGCAGGATGGAGCACTCCACTCCCAGAAGCATTTGGAAACCATTGTTTCACTACAAACAAACTAACAGGTAGGTAGCCATCTTCACAGGGAGGGGTGTTTTGGGGTGAGAAGACTGCACTACTACTCCCACCATGTCCCCTGTCCCACCCCTGAGCAGGATGGAGCACTCCCCCCTACTCAGAAGCATGTGCCAGCCATTGTATGTTTCACCCTCACCTAACAGACAGGTAGCCATCTTCCCTGGGAGGGCTGTATGGTGGTGGGAGGCCTGCACAACAACTCTCACTACACCCGAGTAGGATGGAGCATTCCACCCCCGATTCTCCGCTTAATAATCACGGCAAGACACAGAAAGGACTTATCAAGGTCCAGATTAAAAGAAAAAGACAATGAAGCGGTTTTCATTCATGTGTGGCAGCATTTGGAAAAGAACCATAAGTTTCAAGCAGTGGATATTACTGTGATTGGGATGGTTTCTCACCCGTTAATTGTTCGGAAATTATCAACAAGGAAGCCATCGTTTTAGAAACAGTGACGCGAATATTTGAATAAAATCTGTTTTATCAAATTCGAGCCTTGAAAAAGCCCAGGGGGGTGAAACGTGCATCGGCTGCTATTGCTTTCCATGTTTTGAGAAGTGAAAATAAAGTACACAGAAGGACCTGATTCAAGACTTTTCTCTAATTCCTCAATCAAAAGGACATTTAATCAATGGCAAATTGAAATTCACTTGGTGGCAAAAATTTCAGTCTTATTGTGTGACGTTTATAATGATCTGGTGTGCTCTGGTATTTTTTGGTCAAACCATGTGTAAGTGCCATGGGGCCAGAGCAGCAAGGACCATATGAAAAGGAAGCAAGCATGGTCGGTAGTACAAATTGAGATTTGCACATGACACGACAAAGCTATGCCTGAGACAACAATGGCCAGTTCATGCTCACCTGTAACGTCTGCCAGGCAGAGTAATCAACAAAGAGGCTACACATAAATTTGTCGTTGCGCTGGTCGTTAGATGGCAACATGTCTTTGTAATCACAAAATATGCACGTGGCGCATGGTATGTATTGTCACGTCACACCATGGACAATTAATGCATGTACCTCAACATCATGTCAGGATGCACAGTAGTGTGCATACAAACAATGTGATAACTAGTCAACTGTGCGGTGTATAAACAGTGAATTAGATACATCTAACACCAAGCTTGAGGGGTGTACCTCAATGACCATTTTCCATGTGTCCCACAGGTGACCAAGAACTGACTGCAGTGGAAAACAACAGCAACCTGCGGAGCCAGTTCCTCCCCCCCCCCCCCCCCCCTCCCCGGAACATTGACTCTCGGATGTTGACTCTCAGGATTCTGAGGACGAGGAGCTCGAAGCCGGCCCATCTGGTGTGCCAGGGCGCATCAGGTCACAGGACCCCATTGTCCCCCCCACCACATCTGCAGCAATACCACCTCATCCGCAGACCCCTGCTGTAATGGCCAGTGCGTCTTCCACCACCACCAGTGAAGCTTGCAACACCCTCCCTGTCCCAGAGGATGACCACTCCACACCACCAACTGAGGAGGGCAGGGAGAGGATGCGGGTGCCTACAGTGGTGAGGCAACAGGTCCTTGGCAGCAGGGCAGGTGGGAGGGCAAGATTAAGTCAAAGACAACCGGACACTGGGACTAAAGCCCTGGACAACATCACCAGAGTCCTTGGGGCCTATGAACAGGCCCAGGGACGAAGGGGCCGGGCTGAGGAAGATTCACGCGAGCTCCTCCTGCTGATGAGGTCCATGGACACCGCATGGGCCAATTTGTGGACCGCTTGGGCCAGCTAGTGGCGGTACTGAGGGACCGGCCTGCGCCACAACCAACACCTCCACCTTCCTCTGGTGGGCCGCAGGAGGACAGTTCACCATCCTCCCCTGCGCACACAGAGAGGGGCGAGTCCTCAGACCCCACTGGCCCTGCAGCAGAGGCCCCCCCTGCCAAACGACCAAGGGGCCGTCCTTAGAAATCCCTGGGAGTATTTTGTGGCAAAGCACCTGCCAAACGCCAGTCACGGAGCCAGCCATGATGGCAACCCTCTTCAATACTGCATTGACTGTTTTGGACTGTCCTTACCCACACTAACTTGTGAATGGCATCTGTCTGTTGGACTGGGTCACCACGTCAATGTGGTGACTATTTGATTCTCTCATTTACCGTAACTGTCAACTCACTGCTTCACTAATCACCTCAATGTAAATGTCCCCCCTCACATGTCACCATTGTAAATAAATACTCCTTACACACATGTCGCTGTTTCTGCTCCTTGTTTATTCCAGGATGTTCAGTCTTCACCATGATTACAATGTACCAGGAGTATTGACTGTATGTAAACAAGGAGAGGCTGAAGTGACCTAGAAAAACACAACAGAACAATATTCACTAGTCTGGGTGTGGCATCACAGACATCACACAACACTTACCATCAAGCTAATCCATCATGCACACATCACAATGAGTAACAGTGCCAACATACACATTCTGTAGATGTTCCAAACTACCCTGTCCCAGAAACATTGTCAGCAACCACTGAGTCATCAACCTGCTGCAGTCACAAAGCTCACATACACCTTGACAACAACAGCAACATCATCAGACAATGGGTCAGATGTACATCGTCACTCACCTTCAAGTGAAGTAGCGGTTGATGAGCCGTTGACGCAGGTCGACACCTTCCTCCTCTCCACTATCCTCATCACTGGACACAGGTTGGTTTGCAGGCGGGGGCCTTGGCTGCTCATCAGCATCTAGGAGCAGGGGGATCTCCTTGCGAATTACCTGGTTGTGGAGCATGCAGCATGCCACTACAATCTGAAACACCTTCCTGGGTGAGTACATCAGTGCACCTCCGGTCTTGTCCAGGCAGCAAAATAGTGACTTCAGGAGACCATAAGTACGCTCCACCATACACCATGTCCTCCCATGGGCATCATTGTAGTGGACTTCAGCTGGTGTCCTGGGATTCCGCAGTGGGCTCAGCAACCAAGAACGGTTGGGATATGCAGAGTCACCTAGGTGTGAAAAACACAGAGAAACCTTGTAATGTTACTGTGCAGAGGACAGCTTGTCACACACACAGCACGCTATTTGACTATGCATACTCACCCACAATCCATGCACGCTCAGGAAGCAGATTAGCCATCAGCTGTGGTACAACGCTGTTACGCATGATGTATGAGTAATGGGATGAGCCTGGAAATTTGGCACACACGTTCGAGATGGTCATATCCGCCTGGCACAACACTTGCGCATTTATGGAGTGGAAATGTTTACGACTCCTGTAGATGTGCTCATGTGCCTGTGGTGGGACAAGCCCGACATGGATGCAATCAATCTCACCAACAAAATGGGGGATGTGTCCAAGTGCATACAAATCTTCCTTCACAGCTGCCAATTCACGTCCCTTGGGGAAATGGATATATCTGTCCTTGTAGATCATCATAGCGGACAGGACATCACGCAGCACCATGCTAAACATAGGTTGTGACATCCCACCTGCACTAGACACTGGATCATTGAAAAAAATGCAGGCCCGCCATCACCTTAGACGTTGGGGTGAAAGCAGTTGGATATGTTCTGCGAGGTTGTAGGTGAGGCTCTAACATAGTACATAGGTTTTATAGGGTGGCTCTATCCAGACGGAATTTCCGGATGACCTCCTCATTCTCCATGTCTGCCAGCACCGTAAAGGGATGATGCAGATTTGGTCTCCTCCTAGTTGAGATGAAAGTGGACACATGTCAATGCAATACACCATGAGATGTGTACAACATCTTACGTTTTGACTGACACAACGCCAACACATTTGAGTTACAGACCAGGGACACCTTCTGCTACACTACTCGTACACTTGTCCCTTTTCACACAGCAAGTACCTCCAAAACAACATCTAACTATGAGAATGCACAAAGGGATATGGCCACATCTAGCATGAGCAGGCCTGAGAGTATTTCATACAGCATATGTGTGAAACTGCAACACTACTGTCTTATACTTAGCTGCTGTACCTGCCACACCTTCAGGCGTAAGTTGAACATGGCACACATCAACAACACAATGACTCAAGACTGTGCGTTTATTGACAAGTATGTGCATGAGCCAAATATGCATTGTTCATTAAGACATACATCACTGTGATTTTCCCAGCACTTTCACACATTGACATGTGTACACATTTGAGAGTCCATCACAACACTGTTCTGTGTACATGCCCACCAATATCACAAGTGACATATGAGGGAGTACATGCCAATGTCCAAAATCACATACACAAACATGCATGTGTAGTCAGCAGTGGGGTAAATGTTACATTGGCATTGTGTGCACAATGATTTGACATTAATCATGTGGCCACTGTGCACTGTTGATAACTGCCCATTGGCCATTGACACAGCATGATGTGTCCAAAGGTGCTGTCAAAGTGCTCCGCCACCCAAATCACGGTCACTCATGTCAATGTATGGTACCCAAATCGTGGTAGCTACCGCCTGGCCCCAGCGGTGTGTCACCACTAATGCCCAAAACATAACTACGGCAGTGATAGGCATATACACATGCTCAAATGGCGGTTGGCATGCTCCACCACCCAAATCACGGTCACTCATATCAATATATAGCACCCAAATTGCGGTAGCTACCGCCGGGCCCCAGCGGTGTGTGTCACCACCAATGCCCAAAACACAATTGCGGTAGTGATAGGCATATACACATGCTCAAATGGCAGTTGGCATGCTCCACCACCCAAATCACGGTCACTCATATCAATGTACGGCACCCAAATCGCAGTAGCTACCGCCTGGCCCCAGCGATGTGTCACCACCAATGCCCAAAACACAATTGCGGTAGTGATAGGCATATGCACATGCTCAAATGGCGGTTGGCATGCTCCACCACCCAAATCACGGTCACTCATATCAATATATAGCACCCAAATTGCGGTAGCTACCGCCGGGCCCCAGCGGTGTGTGTCACCACCAATGCCCAAAACACAATTGCGGTAGTGATAGGCATATACACATGCTCAAATGGCAGTTGGCATGCTCCACCACCCAAATCACGGTCACTCATATCAATGTACGGCACCAAAATCGCAGTAGCTACCGCCTGGCCCCAGCGATGTGTCACCACCAATGCCCAAAACACAATTGCGGTAGTGATAGGCATATGCACATGCTCAAATGGCGGTTGGCATGCTCCGCCACCCAAATCACAATCACTCATATCAATGTATGGCACCCAAATCGTGGTAGCTACCGCCTGGCCCCAGTGGTGTATCACCACCAATGCCCAAAACACAATTGCGGTACTGATAGGCACATGAGTATTGCCAAATGGCGGTTGGCATGCTCCCCCACCTAAATCACGATCACTCATGTCAATGTATGGCACACAAATCACAGTAGCTACCGCCTGGCCCCAGCAGTGTGTCACCACCAATGCCCAAAACACAATTGAGGTACACATGCTCAAATGGCGGTTGGCATGCTCCGCCACCCAAATCACGGTCATTCATTTTAATGTATGGCACACATATCACGGTAGCTACCGCCTGGCCCCTGTGTTGTGTCACCGCCATAGACCATGCCCCTACAGCCAATGGGAACCACAATCATGGTAGCCTAATGCAATTTTGAAAATCGCGGTAGGCATGCTCCGCCACTGCGGGCCGGTCATTGAATGCAATTGAAAGATGCACCACCGTGGTAGCGCCCACCTGGACCCTGCGGTGTGTCACTGCCATGGACCATGGACTTACAGCCAATGGGAAGCGCAATTGCGGTAGCCTAATGCAATTTTGAAAATCGCGGTAGGCGTGCTGCGCCACCGCGTAGCCCATCATTGGATGCATTTGAAAAAGGTTGACCTGGAACACCAATTGTAGCAGCTTAGACCCACTGAAACTAGCCCAGGGGGCTATATATGTGTGGCGAAGAGCCGCACATTTCCACAGATCACAGAGCTTGCTGCCTGCCACCCCTCAACACCAACTGCTGCTGCCGCTGTCTCAAGGGACTGCTGCCTGCCACCCCTCAACACCAACTGCTGCTACTGCTGTCTCCTGGCCACAGTGATGGCGAGGACTGAGAAGATCCGGACCAGTCTCTTCACCAGCGAGGGGCTGGAGGTCCTGGTGGACGAGGTGCTCACACAGTATCCAAGGCTATATGGTTCCCCAAGTGTCGTGGTAAGTCTTCAACAGTGTGAGTGAGAGTGCAGGGTGGGCACACATGAAGTTGAGCTGCTGCAGTATGTGCCTGAGAGCGTGGGGTTTTGTCATGCACTGCCTAGCATGCTTTCTCCAGGGGAAAGGGGTATGTAGCCTATTTCACACGTTTCCCTGCCTGCACATCAAGATTTGAGGGACATGAATTGTCTTGTCAGCCATACAGTGATGCCGCAAGTTGGTAATGCAGGAGTTAGAACAGTGATTGCTTATGTGAATGGCTGTGTGGGTCTCTGTTGTCCTTCTCAGTGTGAGCCCACCTGGCCTGCACGGTCACCGCCAAATCTGACAAGGACACATCACTGAATGTAGAGAGTGTTACATGTGTCTTTTTTTCCTTACTTTCCATCAATGAGCCATATCAGCCCTGTAGATTGCACACGAAAGGCCTTGTGAGAAGGGTGTGTGTTTGTGAGATCATGACCCTCAATGTGACATCCCTGACACAGGGAGCCGTTCACAGGGCAAGGACATTGAGGGCTGCGCAGTGTTGGACACAGTGATTCTACCCCAAACATATATTGATATGTAATGTATGTCTTGCTCTACCTAAAAATGGACAGTAGATATGGGCAGACTACACATGGCTTTCTGTGCTGGCATCCTGCATGTGTATGAGATGGGCAGGTAGTGTGTCCACCCTCACACCTGCATGAATTTACGTGTGGTTCTCCCATGCTGATGTTCCATGTGAGATGCATTCTTGTCTCTGTTAGACATATCTGTGGATTAGGGATGAGTTGCTACTGTACTGAGAGATATCGGTACATAACACTGTGTCACTGATGTTTTCCCTCTCTTGTCTCCCATGCCTGCAGCTCAAAGTACACCAGCGTAATGCCGGGTGGAAGGCCATTGCATGCAAGGTGCGGGCTCTGGGTGTCTCAAACCGACGGCGCACCCACTGTCACAAGAGGTGGGATGACATCTTGTGGCTGAGCAAGAACGTGGCGGAGATGACGCTGGGGCTGCACCCTCAGACTGGCAGGTTGGCGTGGCGGACCATGACACCACTAATGGCCCAAATCTTGGCCGTGACACAGCCTGAGCTGGATGCACATTTGAAGGAGCATCAGCAGCAAGCTAGTGGTGCGTATATATTTGGAAGGGTGACTTTGGCTGTGAGTGGCTGCATGTGTACACAGCCTGGGCCAGCGCTGGGCAATGTGATGTTGGTAGTGTGATGCAGTGGCTTGTAAGTGGCCTCTGTGTTGGGTGCAGCTGTCATGCATTTGCCCTACCTGTACTTCCTAATGTAATTTTAGTAATGGGCATTGACATTGCATTCTGAGTCGTGGGCTTCAGGTATCGTCTGCATTGGGGTAGTCTGGGAAATCACATGGAAGGGAATGGCAGTGTGCATAATCTGAGTGTGCTTTCATCAATGCGTGCATTGCCTGACCTCAGATTTGTGAGGCTTAGACATCTGATGCCAATGTGCAACAGTAGTTGTTCCCCAAAGTACAACATGGTGGATGGCATGAGCTCATGGCCATTGTGGAATGTTATGTTGTAGTCTGTATCTGTGGTGTCCCCTTCTGCTCCATCCTGATATGACAGTGACAACATGTTGTGGGGTTCATCTTTGCCCCACCAGTGCCCTAGGTGTACTCAGAGCTATTTGTGTGTCTGGTTGAATGGAGCCACCGGCAGGATATTGTGCTGTGTGGTCATCACATGTCTCACTTATGCCTGGTTTGTTTGTTGACACACAATGTTCGAGTTAAAAATTGAGGTCGCACAATGTTATTGCACAGGGTGGTGTGCAACATGTAGATTTCATCATCTTCAGTGATGCTTTGCTTGCATATGATTGTTCTGTTGATGCCAATGAACTGACCCTAAATCTCTCTCTCTCATGCAGCATCTCCCCTGGGCATGGAAGGACAGGGGACAGACACCAGTGGTGAGGCATCAAGCACAATGGCTGGACACAAGCACAGTGACACAGATGTGACCAGCACCTCGGAGGGGGACAGAAGTCTGCTTGAGGAATCACAGCCAGAGACGCAAACCTCAATGTCATCTGACGCCAGCGGTGATGCATCCATGTTGGCAGGCACAGGGAACGGGGATTCTGCCTCCTCTTCCACCACACAGCGTACAGTGCTCACCCTCCCAGATACTTCCACTAGTGCTGCCCGTGTTCTCAACAGTATGATGGGAAGAATGTCTTTCAGTCCAGGCACCGCTGCCCCGGCCCCTGTCCCCCCTGCTGCCATCAGTGCTGAGTCTGTGGACCTTTTGCGCCAGCTGTGTGTGGGCCAGACAGCTCTCCCTTCCTAGACCACGACAAAAAGTTGGCACAGGTGGTTGCTTTCATGGAGGGCATACATTCAGACGTGGGTATGCTACACCAGACTGTCCAGTCTTTGTCCTCCGCAGTGACGGCAGCTATTCCATTGACACAATTTCGGAGTCCAGCTCCAGTTCCTTTGTCCACCCCCCTGCCAGTGGCCACATCTGACGATAGTGACCACGCACTACAGACATCAAGGGCAAGATACAGCACATGCAGCACACAGCAGCAGTCGCCCAAGCGGTCCAGGGCACAGACACCATCCCCACAGAAAACTAAAACTACCCCAGAGCGCAAAGACAAAAGCCAGTCAGGTGACACCAAGGACCACAAAGCCAAGAAGCAGGCCTCAGGGTCACATGCCTCAGAGGCAGCCCCAGCCAAGGACTCTCCTGTCCCAAAAGCGTTTCGCAAAGACAAGCAGACAGTTTCCGTGCCCGCTGAGAAGGTGGTGCCTGCTAAGAGTACACATAAGAAGAGCTCCAAGGTAGATTCACCCGCAACCTCAACTCCCATCCAAAGCCCTGTGAAGCAGGGAAAGGAGGGCACTGTAGGGGGTAAACCTGATAAACAGGGGATGGAGGGGCAAAGGCAAGGCCAGGCCAAGCAAACAGCTGGATCCAGCATGTCCCCAGAGGGAGGGCCACCGTCTGCACCTGATGCAGCTTTGGTAGAGAGTGTCCCTGTTGTGCCTGCCCCACTTACCACTACTCCCAAAACAGTGAAGGCATTTAGAAGCCCCAAAAAGTGGAAAGGCACCCCTCAACATTCTCCCACCCACACTGTGTCTCAAGGCAGCATGACCCCACCTCCACGTGCCACCACCCCACCCGGTCCAAGCAACCCTCTGGCTTCCCAAGCCACTGATGCCTCTACCTAAGCTGGGCCTCTCTCTCCCAGGTCAAGTCCTCCAACTGTCCCCGACACAAAGCCAGCTCCCAGTCTGACTGACAGCCATGTCTGAGTGGTACTCACCCTCATACACCTGTCTCGCCCACAGCGGTGCATATACTGCCCATTGTTACCACCCTGACTGTGTTGCTGACCATGGCAGGGTACAGTCGCACACATTCCCTGTGCAACTTCTCATGGACTTACTCTGCACATTGGACTGGTCACTGGCCGTGTTGTTCACTGCTGTTTGCCCCTTGCCTGTGTAGCTTCTAATGGACTTACTCTGCACTTTGGGGCATATTTACATGGGCTGTATCTCCGCTTTTTTGGCTTTTAAATCCAAAAAAGCAGAGATAAAACTATCGCCCTATTAACAAGAGGGTGCTAACATGCATTAGCGCATGTTAGCACCCTTTTACCCAACGCCTCCCTTTGCATCTCTAATGAGATGCAAAGTGGGCGTCACTGGGCAGGACAACCTTGTAAATATCACTGATGTTCACATTGCGATAGTTACAAGGCTGCCCCAGCATTTTAGCACACGTTCGTTTTTGGAGAAAACCTCTGTTTTCTTCAAAAACTAACGTCTGCTAAAATGCAGACTTACCTATCCCTAACATTGGGGTGGATTATGCTGATACGACCCTGTGGGTCGTATCAGCAAGGTTATTGCCGTTTTACAGGGAACATTGCTGGAAAACCAGCGATGTTCCCTGCAAAACAGCGATAACCTCGCTATCTCTGGAATTTTTATCGCCCTGCCGAAACGCGTTGTTAACAACGCGCTACCAGGGCGATAAATTCCAGAGATAGCCTGCGATAACAAAATTATTGCTAAACACAGCCAGCGATAATTATCGTTGCCTGTTGATAATATGCTGCTGTTCAATGCTGTTTGCCCCTTGCCTGTGCAGCTTCTCATGGACTTACTCTGCATATTGAACTGGCCACTGGCCTTGTTGTTCACTAATGTTTGCCCCTTGCCTGTGCAGCTTCTCATGTACTTAATCTGCACATTGGACTGGCCACTGGCCTTGTTGTTTACTGCTGTTTGCCCCTTCTCTGTGCAGCTTCTCATGTAACTACTCTGCACTTTGTGCTGGCCACTGGCCTTGTTGTTTACTGCTGTTTGCCTCTTGCCAGTGCAGCTTCTCATGTACTTACTCTGCACATTGGACTGGCCACTGGCCTTGTTGTTTACTGCTGTTTGCCACTTGCCTGTGCAGCTTCTCATGTTACCACTCTCCACTTTGTTCTGGCCACTGGCCTTGCTCTTGTCTGATATTGGTGCCTATCTGTGCAATATGTGAATAAAGACAGTTGCTCCTGTTGTCTGGTTTGTCAGTGTTCTTACTGATTAAAGTGTTTTCTGTGTGGGTATGGTTTACTGTGACACATGCTCTGTATGCTACTTCAACATTGCCAATGGCTTGTCTCACTTTTTCTAGTTTTTCAGGGGTGACAGGGACTCCAGTTCTTCCTGACTCTGATGCTTGTGGGTGCAATGATGGTGGTTTTTGATGAAATACCATTATCATTCTTTGTTCATGTTGTGAGAAGTTGGCCTGATATATGCTGTCCACTAGTTATCGTGGGCACCTTGTATCAGTCCAAACAACCCCTTATTAGTTATAGGTTAAAGACAACCTTTATTGAAAGCTATCCTAGTGGTAGCTATGGAGAGCAGCCTTCAGGCTTGAAGGAATGTAAAGCCGCTTGTTTTACCAGTCTATAATCTCTTGAGTCACTAAATGAAAGATATCCACACCAGGTATATATATATATATAAAATATATGTATTTATTACTAAACATACCCTCATAGTCTCTTTATGAGACTAGAGGTCAAAACACATAAGTTACACTTCAATAATCACAGTAAAATAGCACAAATACAAATCAGGCTCTAGGAGCGAGCCAAACCATATACTAAAATAGTGGTATAAGAACCACGACTTCACTAGATACAAGGCCTAGAGCCTGTAGAATCACTGGGACCCCAAGGAACCACCCAAGGTAGTGACACAGAGAACCCACAGGGGCCGTGTGCAGTGTGTGAACACAGCCGTGTTAGGTTCTATGGGGAAAGTCGCAGTTAGATTTTTAAAGATTAGGGACACCGAAGTTGGGTGATTTCAGGTGAAAGAGGTGAAGCTTGACTCTTCAGCCACAAGGACCAGGAGGCGTCGAGGACAACCAGGAGCTGGATTCGAGCTGCCCATGAAAGATGTCGAGTGCTGCAACATCGGTGCCCGGATTGGACACAACAAGCCTTGGCAACAGTAACCCACACAGACCAGCAAGGTCTGTGGGACTCACCACTTGGTTGAGAGTCAGGGCATGTCTGGAGCAACCAGGGAAGCCCAAGGAAATACAAAGTTACCCCCTCAGGGACCCACCAGACAATGGACCAGGGATTGCGAAGGGACCTCAAGATGAAACAAAAAATGGTAGCCCACGGGTCACTCGGAATGACCAGGCTGACAATCTTCGGTTGATTCAGTGCTCGAGGTAGGGGCTACAAGTTAGCCCAAGCACAACTTCAAGAGATGTCAAGAAGTCAATGCACTTGCAAAAGTGCACAGTGACCAGAAGTTCCGGTTCCACTCTACTCACATGGGTTGCGGGTCTCAGCTTTGCTGGGGACTCGGGTCAACCTCTGAGATGTCTGGAAATCCTCTTCCTGGGCAGCAAATACTTCAGAGTCCGGCGGGAGCTTTGATAATGCAGACCAGTAAATTGCTTCTTTGGTGCCTGCCTAGCAGGGGAGTCACTCCTTGACCCCAAGGGAGATTTCTTCAGTCCTCTGGTCTTGAGCAGAGCGTCGAAGGTCCAGGATTTGGCTTCAGAGTTTCATCCAGGGTAATCTAAAGTTCTGGTTACAGAGGCTCCTTACTTATACCTAAGGAAGGGGTTGGACTAGCTCTGGAGACCCACCTATGGGAGGGTGTGGAAAGAGGGGTGGCTACACCCATTTCCTTTTTCCAGTTTTGCACCAGAGCAGGGGCTGGAAGCCCCTGAACCGGTTTGAGCTGGACTATGCACCGGGACACCAAATGTGCCCCCAGTGCAGGACTTCAAAGAGCTCAGAGAGTGCTCCCACCCAGCCCCAATACACATAAGCCTGTCTGGGAGGTGGTTACACCTCCCTGTGACTGGAAACCTATTGTCCAGGCCTCCCCTGCCAGAGTTTCGGCAGGTGAGGCCTGTCTGTGGCTGCAGCATCCATTTTGTGATGCCAGGGCTCTATTAAGTTTCTACCGGGTATACCAGTGCTGTCATGTCTCTCCCTCTAGAAGGGTGGGCTCATACTCCCACACCAGTTACTGGTGTGGGGGTATGATTCCAAGGTGTTTGACAACAAACACGACATGTTTCCGTGCAGCCAGTTCAAAGTTAGCATTTACCGTTTGGTTATAATGCACTTAAGAGTATGTGGTCAGGCTGCACTACAAACAGCATCAGATAACGGTCTCCGAATGCTGCAGAGGGGCTCTGCTCATGCAGGGCCACCCTCTCACATAAGAACCAAGCACTCTGCCTTCAGGATTGATAAGGCCTGCCATAGGAGTGACTTATAGGTTTATATGTGTGAATATATATATATATAGTGATATAGGCAACCTATATCACAGTAAGAGGTGCATGCACCATATTACCCAGGCTGCAGTAGCAGCCCTGTGGTGTCATTTTGGGTGGCTTTCCAGGGGTGGCATAATACATGCTTAAGCCCCTGGTAGGGCTCTGGGGTACCTATGCCCTGGGTACATAGTATACCATATACTAGGGACTTATAAGGACACCTCAGACCCAATCTGTAATGTATCTAAAGTACATGGAATCATTTTAGAGAGGAAGCAGCTAGGCTGGGGCCCTAAATAGCAGGCTCCTAGCCAGAGTAAAGTAAAAAAAAAAAAAGTTTGGAGGCACTGCCAGCACAGAGTGGGATTCTATCCACAGGATTGCAGGCAGGCTGGCCAGGAAAATTATGTATGTGTGATCTTACTTTATGTGTGCCCAGCAGTGTAGGTGTATAGTCATCTTGTGATGGGCAGTCAACCTAGTCACATGGGTTACTTTCAATGTGTGCACTTGGGTGGTCAAGAAGTGTGCAGTGTGAAGGGGGTGACTTTGTTGGCAGTGTTGATGTGTGTGTGCCCCTGCAATGTCAACTACACACATGTGTCACCCAGGAGTAGAGTGCCTGTTTGTATGATTATTCAGCCCTATGATTGTGATTGTGTGCACATGTGTGTGTTGTATATTGTGCACTGTGCAGTGTGTTGGTGTGTCCTTGCAGTTCTGGCTGACTCCTACTTAGGTGCCGATTACGATCCGGTAAAAACTGGGTACGAACCGTCGGTCGGAGCGTTTTCCCCGTCCGACTCGTACCCGGTCGTAAAACTTTACAAACATGGAATTACGATTCGCACGGAAACACCATTTCCGTACGAATCGTAAAAAACACCGACCGACGAAAATATACATACGAATGTGATCCGGGAATGCTGCGACGTGACATCGGTACGCTTTCAGGCAGCGTTTCACGACCCAGGAATTACGAATCGAACCGACAGCAGTCCGGACGGCAATATTTTCACGGCACCCAAAAAGTGCCGGAAAAGCGAAGTACGGCACGAATCGACCAGAGTAGGTGGCCCGGTACGCGTGACCCCCCCCCCCAGCCCCCGTACGTACGCGCCGACCCCCCCCAGCCCCCGTACGTACGTGCCGAACCCCCCTGTATGTACACCCGTGTACGTGTCAAACCCCCTCGTGTACGTTCGAGTCGAACCCCCACCCGTGTATGTACGGTGCATACCCCCCGTGTACGTTCGAGTCGTACCCCCACCCGTGTATGTACGGTGCGTACCCCCAGCGCTACCGTACATACACGGGTGGGGGTACGACTCGAACGTACAGGGGGGGGTTCGACTCGAACGTACACGGGGGGTACGCATCGTACATACACGGGTGGGGGTACGACTCGAACGTACACGGGGGTACGCACCGTACATACACGGGTGGGGGTACGACTCGAACGTACACGGGGGGGGGGTCCGACTCGAACATACACGGGGGTACGCACCGTACATACATGGGTGGGGGTACAACTCGAACGTACACGGGGGGGTTCGACACGTACACGGGTGTACATACAGGGGGGTTCGGCGCGTACGTACGGGGGCTGGGGGGGGGTCGGCGCGTACGTACGGGGGCTGGGGGGGGGTCGGCGCGTACGTACGGGGGCTGGGGGGGTCGGCGCGTACGTACGGGGGCTGGGGGGTCAGCGCGTACGTACGGGGGCTGGGGGGGGGGTCGGCGCGTATGCAGTCACGTCTCCATGGTTGCTATGGGAGTTCGGTGCGGACGGTGTTTTTTCCATCCGGTTGTGACCTCGGACGCACGGGATGGATCGTGATTCCTCGGTCGGACTTGACCTTTCACATTTGTACGGTAAATCGTACGAGGACGTGTCGGACACATTGTCCGACCCGAGGACGTGTGGGGAATGATTCCCAATGCGGTTCGTATGGACTTTTTACCATGCGAATCGTGATTGCCAGTTCGTACGGCACTTGTACGATTCGTACGGTAAAAAGACCGGATACGAGTCGCACGGGGACATTTTTTACCGGATCGTAATCGGCACCTTATTGTTTTTGGCAATTGTGAGTATGCAGAGTGTGTGACTGGCAAGTTAGTGTTGTGTTTTGTTGATCAGCCATGAGTCTTGATACTGTTTGTGGTCACTGTGCAGCCACACTGACATTGTGGGTACGTTTTCTCATGCATTGCAGTCACATGGGTCTTTATTGCCTCCAGTATGGTATGTGGTGTGTGGTGTCATACCATCCCCTATCTGTGCTTCAGCTGCCTACCCATTGTGAGTCTGTACTCCATCTATTTGTGTATGGTACACTCCTGCCATGTCCACTACTGACGTACACAACACTTCACTTTCATGTCAGCTGTCCCCTTGGGTTGCCTGTGTGTGTGCCTACCCATCACTTCATTTGTAACACTGTGCTTTGCAGTGCAGATCTGTGCGCAGGAGCAAGGTGCCACTCAGGACATTTTCCCAATTGGTTAAATGTGATTTTCATGTACTATTTAGCAGTCATGGTTGCTCATATGCAGTTCAACAGTTTGTGCTGCACAGTCCTCTGGTCATGTTGTTTCCACTTTGGGCTCCTAGACATGTGCATCTGTGGGTGTTGGGTTAGCTGTATGTGTGTTTGCTGAGGTACTGCTTCACTTCCTGAGTGTGATGTTGTTTGTGTGATGTTTTTATTGTTGTAGTGGATGTTCATGGTGTGTCACTCATATCTGAGTGGAACTGGTATGTTTGGTGTGCACACACTGCTTGGTGTGCATGCAGTGCTGTGAGTGTATGTTGCCCTGTCCTTGCCTGGTGTGCATCCCCTGATGTCCTGCTGTGTTTGCAATGTGATTTATTGGCATGTGCATCTCTTGTGTGTTTGATGTGGCGGTGTGCAGTGTTTGGGCTGTGTTGTCTCTTGCAGCTGACAGATGCTCTGTGTGTGGTGTTCTATTTGCATGTCAGTGTGTGTGTTTTATTGGTGTGGTGTGTTTCATTCAGATGTGTGTTGCCAGTGTGGTGTGCCGTACTTGTGTGTCTGTCACATGAACTTAGGTCTATTCTAGTTCCTGTGCTTGTGTTAGGCGAGTCCTTGGTGTGTTCTCCTCTCATATTTGAGCTGTCTCTTGTCATTCTCGTGCATGTGCAGGCATGTGGTACACTGTGACACCATGTTGACTTGATGGGTGGTGTGGTATGTCTGTCTGTGTGTCATTGTAGCCCATTTCTCCCAGTTTGTGTCCATGATTGTTTTGTGATGGTGCACTTCTTGTCTGTGTTGTGGTGTGTTGTCTGTGCATTGTTCCTGACTGATGAGGTTGTGCAATCCTGTTCTGTCTGTGCTCCCATTGCCTTTCCATAGATTTGCTGCACCGGTCATGTCTGGTCTTGTTGTGGTTCTGTGTGTGTTTTTGTTGACTTATGTGTTTGGCTGTTGTTTTTGTGCAATTATTGGTTCATGCATCCCTGTGTGTGTGTGATGTTTGTGGATACCCCCCAGGGAGTGTGATTGTTTGTCAGTGTATTGATTGGATATTATTGGCACCCTTCTGTGTGTTTGACACTGGTGTTGTGTGCTGCAAGTGTGATGGGGGGTATGTGTGAAGGTTCCTACTTGTGTTTGACAGTCATGGAGTGTTGCAATGGGCCCTGTGTGTTGTGCTGCTGACATACTCCTGTAAAGTAGTTGGATACAGATGTGTGGCTGTTCACTGTTTGACTTCATACCCTTCCTTTCATCCCTGTGCCTATACATGGGTTGCCTTGCTGTCTCCCTGAGTTGTTGCACTGAGGTGACTGTGGTTTGACTTCACTCACTGTGCCAGCCATGTGTGATTTGATGGGCTGAGGGTGTTTTTATATGTTCCTTCTCTTGCATGTGATGTACACATGCTTGGTCGTTAGCTCCTTGGCCTTCCATTTGTGTGCACCTCACTTTAGCTTTCCTATATGTTGTACTCCATTGCTGCTGGCATGTGGTCTGTGTATGTGGATGTGTCAGTGTGGGGTATGTCTGTGTGACTTGGCAGGCTGTGTGTCCAGTAGAGTGATTGTTCATTATCTCTGTGTGTGTTTTGTTTTGTGCTTGGACTCAGTTTTCTTGCCATGAGTGTGGTGTTGTTGTGGTGTGTGGGTAGCCCTGGCCCTGTGCTTCTGTGCTGTGTGTTCTTCTGCAACCACACCTCCCTAGTTGTTTGGTGTGTGGTGCAGGGTGTGGGTTCTCCTGGCTGGTTATTGTGCATGGGGGAGCACAGGAGGGGCACATGGCATGTCCCTTCATGTTGGGGGGGCTCGTGTGGAGGGTGGAGGTGTGGGCCTGTAGTCTTTGTGCACTGCCCATGCCAGGAGCTGGCCCTGCCTTCTGCATTGTGCGCATGTTTTCACGCATCTTCACTGCTGCGGTGATGTGACCGGGACATTACTTCATGATTAAGGTAGATGGATGACATGGATGCAGAGGTGTGATTTGGTGACAGGTAGGAGATGTGTGGGAACACTTGTGGATGTGTTCCTGTCCCCACCAGGGTGTCTGGTGTGGACAGGAACCCTATATCAGCCCATGAGTTGTGTGTTGTGGTTGTGTGCGGGATTGTGTGTTTGCGTACCTGTGGTGTTGTCCGCCACGGTCCATGAGTTGCTGGTAATGTATCAGGTACAGCACCGAAGACGTGTAGAGCTGGATACATTGCGGTCAGGATCGGGTAGAAGGAGTTGGGACTCTGGTTTCACGCTCCGCTGTCGTGCTTCCGCCGTCTCAGGTTGGGCAGTTTCTCCACTGCGGTGCGACTGGATGTTTGGGGCATCCTGATTTGTAAAGCAGACGGGACGTCATTCCGCACGGCGGTGAGTCTCCATTTACTCCCACCGCTGCGGTGGCGGGCGCACTTTGATGGCGGTTCACGTCGCACTGCGGCGGACGGGAAATGGGATATGTTTGGCCATACTAATATGGAGGCATGAGGACCGCTGCTTGCGTGCGGAAAAAAGCATTTTCCGCCACCACCAGCACCGCGGTGGTGCCTCTGCCCGCCATACTAATAGACCGCATAGTGTAGTACAGAACTCTGTACAATTTCTAACTTCTAACTAATTTTCCGTACCTGTTACCTCTTTAATCAAGTGGTAATAGGTAGTGAAAAATTATAAAACCTAATTCTTACCTATATCTAAGGGTCTACTCCAGATCACAGGGAAAATGCCTTTCAACAACAACATGGCTGCCTTTATTTTTTGTAAAGACAGTCCTTAGCCAATAAACCACAGTAGTTTAGTAAAATACTGTGAAATACCATGAAGTTTTTCAAAAACAACAGATATTACTAAGTTTAAATGCCTTATAACATACAAACATACTTACCCTTCTTACCTGTAATACCAAAAAGGATCCTCTGCACACCATAATGTACAATGGTGCTACATATCATGAAAATCAGACTGGCCATTTGGCAGCTATGTGTGAGTGTTAAATCTATTTAAAAATGCATTGGTGCCCAAATGTGTTTTGGGATCCCCTATTATCTTTTCACTCCCTTAACCAATCACTGCAAAACTTTCCATTGTCTGTCAATAAAGAAAAAAAGGTAGGTCTGGAAAGTTTTGTTGTGATTCATCAGACAGGGACAACGCTATCGTAACTGGGAATCCTAACTATAACTACAGAGTGGGTGCTGCCACTCTGTAATATATATGTAGATATTATAGGAGTTGTATGAGTTTTGATGTGTGGCCTAAAGACTGCCCCTGTAAAGTCGCTCCTAATGACGCTGCTGAGCATAGGGTCACTTGACAGCTGTGTGAGTCATGTTTCATTCTCAGATTTTGTTTCTGTGAGTGCTTCGGATGGGGTGAGATTCAAATATAGTGTTGACATCCAAGTTTGGATAAGGCAGGGCCTGAAGTGGTTTCTCTGGTATGTGGTCCTTTCAGGTAGATTTGAGCATTAGCTGAATTATGAGGTGTTTAATTGATGTTTGTCAAATTCCTCAGTTTAACCTTGATAAACCAGTCAGGGCGAAGCCATTCCAGGGTCTGATGCATTCAATTACTGAAACAAACCAATTATTTTCCAGAATGAGCTCTCGGTTATGTGAAAGTCAATCATTCTCAATTGACTGGCAATAATTAAATCATTGGGGAGTTGACTTAAGGGATGGGCAGGCAATTATAGCAGAATGTCTTGGGTCAGGATAAGGCGGATGAGGTGGAGATGGCTAACCTTCCATCAGCTTCAGAGCATTGCCATATTTTTGAGGAAGAAGAGCAGAATAATGCTGTTATGAATCATCTTACCATTCATCACGTACTACATGTGCGCTGTAGCAGGTTAGTAAATGTCACATCGCTGTATTGGGGAGGAAAATCTGTATCCCTACAATAACCTTCCTAAAGCCTCAAACCCCTCCCATGAGTCTGTGCCCCTACTTTAGCCGTAGTGGAGTTCAAAGCCCCTCCCATGGACGAGTGTTTGTACATTAGTCTACTGTTGTCCTTACTCGACAGTCGCCTTCCTCTGTAGAGTCTCTGTTTCCTGGGGTCCCTCAGAGCCCCACAGACTCATGGGATCCAAAGGCTAGTACTGGCCCATTCTAAAGTCAACAGATACCCTTGTCTGCAGAGTAGAATTTGTACTGACTCTGCTCCCTCAAATTCAGCCTTCTTGTCCAGCTGGTGCACGAATCCGGGCAGCCTTTCCCCCCTTTCAGTGGCCTTTGCTGTCCAAGGTGTCTCTGAAGGAAAGCCAGGCATAGCTTCTTTGCACACAGAGGGCACCTTATAGACCTTGCTGAAGGCAGATCACCAGTCCTGTGTGTGAAACAGGGTTGTTTGCTCTGATATTACCCCCTCATAGGTCCTCCTCTCCCAGTCATTACAATATGAGGCGGTCCGCCTCCCGACAGGCACTCTGACACACTAGTAATTTTTCATTTCCATAGAATAATGGCCCCTTCCACCCGCCTCCATGCCTGCTTGTTTTCCTATCAAGGGACAGGTAATAGTATACACTAGTTTTATGTTCTGTTTTACATGTGTTTTAACATTGCTTGTTTCTTTTCTCTGCCACATTGCATTTACCGAGGTGTGCGTTATGTGTGCTCTATGCACCCCCTGAGGCCTTGCTCCCCATTCATGTGCTTGGCTGGGAAGGGAAGCATAACCCCCTCATATGTCCTCCTCGTCCCAGTATTTACACAAAGGATGCAATCCTGCCTCACAACAGCCTAGTCCAAAACACAAGTATTTTTTTTATTTGAACTATATAAACCCCTCCCACCCACCACCAGGCCTGTTTTTGTTTTTTGTCTGACGCGCGGTCAGATCGCTGGTATTTTATCTTTCGTGTTTGTGTCCTCCTGTTGCTGCCTTTTGCGGTGGGACTGCGGTGTGGTATGTTGTGTCGGAAACTTTGTTTATTATTTATGCATTTCAATGTGGACCTTACCGGTGTTCTGGTCGATCGCGTCCCTGCTCTGTTTGCTGAATGCGCTCCCCGCGCATGCGCTTGGCTGGGGCGGGGCGCTTTCCTCGACCTTTGGTGGACGGGTCGTTCCGGTGCTGAGGGATTCTAGCAGCAACCAGCTCCTGCGGCCATGTCTGTGTATATGGCTGTGGGGGAGGCAGTTGGGCTGTCCTCTTGGCAATTCAAGTCTCGTGGGTGTTGAGACTTGATTGCTGGGATGCGGTATTTAGGGGGAGTTGCTGGGCACTTCTTTGTTTGCTCTGCTGGTTCCTGTTGGTGTTGGGGGTTTTCTGCCTTTCCCATGGGAGATGAGGATTCCTCTCTGGTGCCTGTCAAATCTGTTTCTAAGAGAAATAATAAACAGGACCTGCAGGAGGATGACCTGTTGCACATTTCCACATCAGATTTAAAGGATTTGGTAAATTCTGCTTTTTAGACTGCGCTGCCTGGGGCCTTCTGCCAAGAAGTCAAAAAGGGAGGAGAATGAGGACATGGACAATTCCCCTAGGGGGAAGTATATCAAGGGAAACGTTTTTTGGACATGTAGACCCATATTTGTGAGGTCCAGGGGTTTGATCCTAAATCTTTGGTGGATTATGCCTTTACTTCCAGTATAGTAAGGCTCGGCCTTGAGTTCACTACTTTTTAACACTTATTTGACGCCACGGGCTGCTCTCATGGCCAAGAATGAGATCAAGTTGATGACACCCAGGTGATATTTTCTTTTAGAAATCTTTTAGGCCCACTGAAGGTCGCACCACCTTAAAAAGTCCAAATAACAATGTCCATCCAGTGATGTTTATATTTTCAAGTCTTGCTCTTTATTCTTCTTATAGTGTGAAAGTTCATAAACAGCCAACGCGTTTCGTTCTTAAAAAAGAACTTCGTCAGGGCTGAAAAAACATTTTAAAAACACATATGTAATACAAACTTCAATAAAAATTGTAAAATAAGCATAATACAATTGTATTGTGAATCAATCGCAAAGATCTATTGACAGAAGTTATGGATAGCATCCAGCTAATAGATTCCACATGTCCAAGATGGTGCATTACAATTTATATAAATTCAATTGCTTGATTGGTAATCCTTTCTATCTCATGTACATATTCCTGATAGGGCAAGTCATATGGGGAGCATCTTATTGTATGATGTTAATAAAACATTTCAAAAGCACTCATTAAAGGTTCATAGTCCAGTTGGTTTAAAAACATGGCTTCTTCTGAACACTAAGGTTCCATATCACTCCAAAATCATATTGGAAAGGTTATAGATGCACCTACCAATTGTTTCTTTGGCGTGTAGAAAGCATTAATTATGCACTGTATAGGACGGAACCATTGATTTTCTGGTCATTACGAGTTTGTTGGGTAAGCTGATCCTTCAGTATTGTACTTGCTCATCAAGACGAGTGTCACTGGGCTAGTGTGCCTGTAATATAATCACACCATATCGAAAGTGGTCATAAACAATCAAGGTCTTATATTCTGACCTCACCCTATTCCCCATCGCTGATTATTTCCTTGCTGTATATAATAAATAAAGCAGCCTCAATTCAATTGACACTACGTATCTTACAGCCATGGGATTCTCGTCATTATGTAAAGCTCGCTCGATTGTAAAACATAATTATAATTGAGAACGTATGTTGCGCCTCGCATTCCCCCAATATAAAGTGCACCTCCATATTTTCGGCACTCTAAATTATAAGGCTGTGCATCGTCATTAACAAAAACATTTATAGGGGCCTCTCGCACCCGCAGTTTTGACAAATGCAAGATACTAAGTCATCCAATGTGTATCTGAGCCCCACGCTATACATATCAAATGGCAAGGCCTCCAAATTAACAGACCCTACACGCCTTAATACTGAGATTGCGCGTCCTTATATATAAGAAAGGACTTATTTAATCTGTCTGTGTCAGCTTTTGATTCATTCAGAGACTGTCTCAAAAACATTGCTACCTGGATGAACGGTAACTTCTTAAAGCTCAACGCCAATAACAATTTTTTTTAACCAAGCTTTTCCCCCTCCCGCAGGCCTCTGGTGGCCCGTAGAACTCAGCTCTCCACCAGTGCCTAAGGATTTGGTTGAGAACCTTGGTGTCAGATGAGACAAAGACCTGACCCTATCGACCCAAGTCCGTCATGTCTTGGGGGCCTGTTTTGGAAAGATGAGAACAATTAGAAAACGTCTTGACTTTCTGCTGGATGAAAGCTGAAGAACCGTTGTGCATGCCCTGGTGACCTCTGACCTCGACTATGCCAATGGCCTTTACCTGTGCTTACCCAGATGTCTGATCAGAAGGCTGCAAATAGAGCAGAATGCTGCCGTGAGGTTGGTCCATAAGGTTGCACTCCGGCATCATTTCTCTCCACATCTCAAACAAATCCTTTGGCGCCCAGGCTCCAAGAGAATTGAATTCAAGGCCATTACCATTGCATTCCGGGCCTACCAAGGCAGGGGTCCTAGTTACCTGAGGAACGGACTCCTACCTTACCAGCAGGAGAGGTCTTTGAGATCCAACCACAGATATTACCTCACTGTCCCTCGCTTTTCCAAATCCAGGCTAGGGAGTCAATCGTTCGTGGTGGGAACCACCAAACTGTGGAATGACTTGCCTCTCCACTTACGCATGCTGAACTTGGAGCTGGAGTTCAGAACGTCACTGAAAACCTGGCTTCTTAAGCATATGGATTATCAGCTCAGTCGCTTTGCTCTAAAGTCTTCTGCCTTAGCGCTGGGACACCTTGGCTGAGGTTGTTGTGCACTTTATAAATGTCCTTTATTATTATTTATTATTATTATTATTATTATAGTACCTCAGTAGTGGATGACCTACCTTTCCATGATGTCATTAAGGACATTTTGGCTAAAGAATGTCTTGAGGTCGACAAGCAGAGGATTCTGAGAAAGAGGTATCGCTTGGAGGAGTTTGATGTCCAGTTTCCTCAGGTTCCTAAATGTAATTCTATTTTGTCCTGTATGGCTTCTTCCTCTTCATTCTCTTCGGAGGAGGCTTCTCCTGCTTTTCCAGTTGAGTGGAAGGTGAAGTCAGCTTTGAAACGTTCTTATGCTGCTTCTCATTTTGGGATTCGGGCTAGCACTTACTCTGCCTAAGCTTCGCCGGTCCTTATCAAGGATTTGGAGAAGTTGTTTGACTGCCTTCAGGATCAGGGGGGATCCGACTCCTATCTTGGCACAGATAAAGGTCTTGGCTCAGTTTCTGTCCGATGTGACTTTTGATATGCTGGGGGGCCTTCTCCTCGGCTGCCGGGGCAGCAGTGGCTGGTTAGAGGTCTCTATGGACAAAGCCTTGGCATCTTGAAGCTGCTCAGAAGGCCTTGATTCACTACCTTTTGGGGAGCCCCGGCTTTCTGGGGACGATCTGAACACAATGATCCCGCAGTCTGCAGAGGAGAAGCACCTGTTGAAGCCTTTTCAGAGTGTGCAGAAGAAGAAATCTTTTTTCCATAAACAAGGTTTTCAGGATGCTCTCTCCTCTTCTCTGCACTTTCGTGGATGGGCCTGTGGTCAGGGGGCCGGGTTCCATTATAAGTCCCTGCCTCAGCAGCAGCAGCCCCAGGGTGCTGGGCAAAAGTGACTATGCTAAGGTGGTGGCTCGGCTCCATTTGTTCCTGGATCGATGGTCTTCTCTGATTTCGGACCAGTGGGTCCTGTTGGTCATCGGTCAGGGGTATCATATTCCATTCCAGGGCCCTCCTCCTCTGACCTGTTGCCAGGTTACCCTGTTGTCAAGAGACCCCGGGAAGAGGTCTGCTATGTTGTCAGGTGTGGACAAGTTGCTGGTGAAGGGCGCCCTTCTCCTGGTTCCAGAAGCAGAATGGGGCCTGGGTTTTTATTCCACATTCTTCTTGGTCCCAAAACCCAATGGTTCGTACCTCCTGATTCTGAATCTCAAGGCTCTGAACAAATTGGTACTGCTGGATCATTTTCGGAAGACCACTTTGCAGTCCGTCATACCCCTCATCCAAAAGGGTGATTGTTTGACTTCTCTTGACTTAGAAAACACCTATTTTCATGTCCCCATCCATCGGGTAAGCCAGCAGTTCCTGAGGTTTGCAGTGAACGGGGTCCATTACCAGTTTCAGGTGTTGCCTTTCGTCCTCTTTACTGCTCCCCGGACGTTTACCAAGGTATTGGCTCCTGCTTTGAAAGTTTTGCAGCTTCAGGGTTTCGTTGTGTTTTCCTATATTGATGATTGTTTGATCTCTGCTTCCTCCCTACCTAAGGCTCTTCTGGCAGTGTAGGCGATGATGGCCATATTCCAGGGTCTGGTGTTCAAGCTGAATCTGGCAAAGTGTCATATGGTCCCTGTTCAGAGACTGCAGTTTATCGGAGGACTTTTGACACTTTGTTGGGGGCGGTGTTTCTCCCTCCTGCTCGTATCTCTTCCCTACAGCTTCTTCTGCGGGACCTGTTGAGTCGCCCTTCTGCCCCGGCTCAGGTTTGGTTGCAGGTCCAGTGGTTGATGGATGCAACCACGGCTGTGGTTCCCTGTGCTTGCCTGCACATCAAGCCCTTGGGGAATCATCTGTTGTCTCAGTAGAACCCCTCCTGTGCAGGTTACAACACTCTGGTTCCTCTCTCCCCTGTTCTGGTTCAGGACTTGGGCTGATGGCTTTGCACTCCGGCTCGGTGTTACTCTGAATCTGCTGGCTTCCATGATTTATGTCTGGGCGGGGTCTCACCTGTTGGCGCAAAGGCCTGTTTATATTCAGGGTCACCTAAACTTTCATGCGGACAGCTTGATCCGCAACCTTCCATCCTTGGTTCAGTTCCATCTGTCTGTTGCTCTATTCCGGGCTCTTTGTCTGCTATTCGGGATGCCCTGGAGCAACCTTTTTGCTTCCCCGCACAACTCTCCTCTCCCTCGGTTCTGTTCCGAGATGGTTTGTCCTCAATCATGGGCAGGGGATGCCCTCTCAGTTCCTTGGCCCACAGGCATTTCCTTATTTGCAGTTCTTGCAAGACAGGGTGGTTTTGCGGCTTGACTTGGATTTTCTCCCTAAAGTTTCCTCCAAGTTCCAATTGTAGCTAGAGGTGGTTCTTCCCTATTTTCACGGGGAAGGGGATGAACTTGTTCCTTCTACCTTGGATGTTCGCAGGGCCCTTCAGGTTTATCTCTAACTTACCCTGGGGTTTTGTCTTTCTCCTGCCCTGTTTGTCTCCTGTGGTGGTGTGGGGAAGAGGAAGAAGGTTTCAACTTCCGCCATCAGTGGGTGGGTGCGTTTGGCGGTTTGCCAGTCCTAAAAGTCTGTGGGCGTTCAACGTGTATTGTGTCTGCTTCCTGGGCTGAGGTGGCTTGGGTTTCTATCCAGGAGATTTGAAGGGTTGGCTACCTGGCAGTCCTATCATATTTTTGTCTGGCATTATCACCTTGATGTCTTGCATGCCTCTGTGGACAATTTAGCTGTTGGCGTTTTAAACGCTGCTGTATCTTCATCATTTGTTTTATTAAATGTTTTGTACTTTTGCATGGATCCCTGGTGTCCTGCTTTTTTCTTTATGTTTTTCTGATTGTGAGGTCCTTACTTGTGTAAGGACTGGAACCAGGAGGATATATGAGGGGGTAATGTTTCGTTACATACCGGTAATCTTCATTACCCCAATTGAGGCCCTCCTCATCCCAGTCCTGTTCCCGCCCTCCCTCCCTCCCGCCTGCTGTGTTTGTGCCTGGACTTGTTGATAACAGGCATGGCGGTGGGTTGGAGGGGTTTATATAATAAACATTTAAAAATACTATCATTTTGGACAAGGCTGTCGCGAGGCAGGATTGCCTCACTTGTGTAAGGACGAGGAGGACCTTAATCGTGGCGATGAAGATTACCGGTGAGTAACAAAACATTTCTTGGGTCGGCGGTGGGAGGGGTGGGGTCTGTTCAAGTGCTAAGTAGTTCCAGGGGTTGTGTCTTTTGTGTATGCAGCGGCTGGAACGGTGTCAGCCCGTTTTGCTGGCTTTCAGTATGCCGTTTCATGGGGCTTGGTCCTTTTGCAGCTGTACGTTTAGCATGGCTCACTTTTGGATTGGCAGACTGGCACCCTGGGTTTCTTCCTCTGTGGCCTTGCTGGTGGTTCTGCTCTTGTGCCTGGTCGGGCTGCATCTCAGTGGCAGCATTGCTGGTGTTGGAGGACTATACAGCCGGGAGATGTCCCTCCAAGGTAAGGTCTTGTGCCATTGGTGTTGCAGGCCTTTCCATTGCAGGGTTTTGAGTCCCACCAAAAGTTGCAGGTTGTCCGATGGTCGTCTTTTTGATCTGCTTTCTGGCTAGTGTTGCCAGGGGGTTCGGCTTGTGGATGGGTTGGTGTCTTCTCCTCTGTGGACTCATTTCTGGTGCATGTTCTGGTTGTCGTGCTCATGAATTACATCTTGGCTGGATGTTTTTTGTCCTTTGTGGTGCTTCTCCAGGTCGTCCTGGCTGACTGCTCATTGCATTTCCTGTTTTTTGTTTGAGCTGCCACTGTTGTTCTTTCCCAAATCTCCGTATGGTTGCTTAGTGGACTAATGCATCCACTCTAGGGCCCTATGTCTGTCCTCATGGTCACAGGTTCAAATTGCAGCAAGCCAACTCAGCCATTCATCCTTCTGAGGTTGATAACAATGAGTATCATTGAGTTGGATAACAATTAACATCTGTTATTCAGTGCCAAGATACCCTTAAGTGAACGTGCGCTGTACATATTCACGTTATGTTTACCCCGTTTTCCTGGGGGTGACGTCCTGTATCGGATCCTATTATGCCACAGGTTAGGGATGATTTGTGCCGGTTTCCGCTGTCTCTACTTGTGCTCTGGGCCAGTCCATATTTATCTCTGCTTCACAAGCCTTCCTTTCGGACTTTGGGCTGCTGTTACCTGTTTTTACGACTGTGGACGGTTCTGTCTGGGGCTGACTCGTTTGGTGCTTTTCACTAAGGTCCTCTCTGATTTTATGCTGCCTGGTGGGTTTTCTCCTTGGTTGGGCCTGCTGGGGCGAGATTTAGGGCCCTCTGGGCTTTCCCTATGGAGTTGGTGGTGGCGCTGTTTTCATTTGCCCATGAGTTGCCTTTTGAGCTCATTAGTTCTTTGGGCTTTTTTGTGCTATGGGTTGTAGACACAAAGCTCTTAGTCCTTTTCTGTCTATTCAGATTCTGGATTTCTGGACATGTTGTTCTGGTCCCTTCCCTTTCATGGCTAGACTCCTGGTCGTGGTTCTGTATCCACCATTATCTTCTGACTTCTGCTTCTGTGGTTCCTGGGCATCCTCTGGTTGTTACTGTCTCATGTCGGACAGACTCTGTGTTTCCATGGTCAGTGGTCCTGTTGGTTCCGTCCTGTAGTGTTGGTCCTCAGACGGGGTTGTTGTGTTGGCTTTCATCGTCCTGCCTCTGGGTCCATTTTGGGCATCCTCATTTCCTTGGGCAGCTTTCTTATCGGTGGTGGCGGTACTGCTCCCCTCCTCGGCTTTCACAGGAGTGCCTCTGGCATTGGAGTTCTGGGGTGCTCTTCTCTTCTGGTTCTGCATTCCCTCTGGGCCCTTTTGTGGTTCAGGGATCTTCCCTGATTGCTTTACATGGTGCATCTTTGGTTGGCCACTTATGCAGTCCATCATTCCACTGGCTCTGGGGGCGATTTTGGCCACCTTCGGCTCAGTGGTTGTTTTTCTTTTTCCCTGTAGCTGACTTGTTGTTCTGCATGTCTCCCTCTTTCTCTCTCTTTACTGTTTTCTCCTTCCTGAGGTCGCTTTTTGGTCTGTCAGCTGCTCCACGCCCTTCTTTGGCTGAGACAGTTTGGTGTCTTCAGGTGTTGTCAGGGTCGCTGGTCCTAGCCAAATGTTTGCCTTGTGTTTCCACTCTCCCTGACAGACTCTGCTAGTGGTAGAGACATTTTGCTTGGGCAGTTGAGTTTCGGACTGCTTGTTGCTCAATTTTTCCTGGCCCGGTTTCGATTTATTAGCAGGTTGTTCAATGTTGGGTGTGGTGCATTTCTGCCTTCCCTGCAGGGTCTTCTGGGGGTTCTCTTGTCCCCGCCATAGGCTCCTCCTCTGGGTTGGTTGGGGGTCCAGGGACTGATTACATCCCCCTTTGCCTTGCTTCCAGGGTCCTTTTTTGGAGGATATGTGTCCTCTGTCTTGGTTCCCTTCCTTTCTCCTTGTCGGGGGTGCAGCTGTTGGTTGGGGTGACTATGATGTCTATGTTTTTGTTGGTGTCTTTATGCTGTCTTTATTTTTGTTTCCTGTGTTGCTCCTGTTGTCCTTAGAGCCCGTTGTCGGGTTCATGGGGGTATTGTCCCCGCTTTGTTTTTTTTTGTGCTGTTTTTTCCCCTTCTCAGTCCATTTAGTGGCTTGGCTATTGGGCATGTCGCATTGCAGTCTTGGGAGCTCTTCTCTGTTGGCACTTCTGAAGGACTAATGTCCCACTACTTACCGGTAATCTTCATTACCCCAATTAAGAATTAAGGTCCTCCTTGTCCCAGTCATGTACCCTCCCGCCCTCTTTTGATGTGTCTGGTCTTGTTAGAAGCAGGCATGGAGGCCTTTATTCCATGGAAAGAAAGAAATACTAGCGTGTTGGAGTGCCTGTCAAGAGAGCAGACCGCCTCATATTGTAATGACTAGAACGAGGAGGACCTTATTCTGGGTAATGAAGATTACCGGTAAGTAATGGGATACTACTTCCAACATTTTGGGACAGAGGTGTAACTATATGTATCTTGAAGGAATCTGCAGTTTTTTGGTTGATGAGGAGGGAAGAGTTTACTCTTATTTTGCCGTGGAGTAAATAAAGAGAAAATTAGCACGTAAGTACAACTGTAGATTTTCTAATCATTTACACGTGTAACTGCATACTATGTATACTTTTTTGCTCATGTGTAAATGCTATTTAGGGAGAGCATTCCTATAAAGCTGGAACTCGTAGCTTCCCAGGAATTTATGAATTACAAAATAATTGTAACATTACCCAAATTAAAGGAACAGGGATATGGATAAGAATTTTGATATGTTCTCCTGTGTATGGTGGAAAGGATAAGGCAAACTCTAAATACATCCCTATGCTTACTACATTACTGCAGATAAAATGACCAGCATGCCAGTGACCAATGCAGATAAACTTGCACTGTCTTCGGCCCCAATCCCAGTGGTTTCGAATGTGGCCCATTAGAAACACCCACCCACAACCCAGACTCACGCAGACACCTAAAGGCGACCATATGCTGTATGAAAAACTTACACAAGATCCTGTAAAAAGCAAAAACTCTTATGGAAAGCAAGATTAAGAAAAACATGTGAAATGTTCACAGGGACTACATAGCTGACATGGATCAGCTTAATGATTTTTACAGTCGTCGTTCAGAAATCGATAAGTATTTTTCTGGTAAAGCTGGGAGATGAATATATGGCCCAATAGGGGCCCATATAAAAGTTAGATTTTAATTACTGATGGATCTCAGACTGATAGGGACCCGCTCCACTTAACTTCCTGGGTACCACCACCACCAAATTGACAGCAAATCTCTCTTGGTGCTGCTGTGACTGCAGCCATAGCTGAGATCAGTGAGTCCAAAATGGAGTTGTCCTAGCAAACCAGGAAGTCCCAGAAAACTCATCATTTATAAGAGTCTTGTACACCTGATCTCCCTGAGGTAGGAGTGGACCAGGATGTTAAGCTTTCTCCAGAGCAGGTTGGTGTAAGTGCTCTTACATCAGACTCATTATCTTCGCCATCTTCTCCAAGGTAAAGAAAGATATATCCTGCATGTTCTTCAAACTCCCTTTCAGATGAAGGTGACATAAGTGTAGCACCAAATCCATTCACAGGAAGCAATGAATTAAGAATGCTGCTAAAACCTGACTGCCAGTCAGTGATGAGTCAGACATTGTTCATGTCAACCAGACACAGGCAGGTGGAGAGTTTGACAGAGAGTTGTTTTACAGGCAAGTCGGGTTTGGAAAGCTAAATTCTGCAGCACACATAGAAAGAGGAAAATACAAGGAAAAATAAATATATTTCCCCTTGTTAAACATCAGCTGGGGACGCATACAGTTCTGACGCATTCCAAGGTTTACAGATCCTTGTAAATCTGGGAATGCTTCAAAACACATGGGTGTTGCGTGAGAACAGCCACCACAATGCCCGTGGAACGCCTCCGTGATGCAGTGTAAGGTAATGCAGTGACTTGTGTTGCTTACACCATATCCAAAAGGCCATAAACACCCATGCAAAGTGGCTTTGAACGGTCTCATAGATATGGGTCTGTGCTCTGCACTGCTGGAGCATTATAAAAAGTGATGAACCGGCAGTGCAAGGGGCTTGTAAATAACGTTTAGGAGGGCTAGATGCATTGGGTTCTCTCGGCCATAATTAATACTTTTTTAAATCAATTTTTGCTAAACTTCCCCTGGCTCTCATAGCTGTCCCATAGGCCCTGGATGTACACCAGATATTAATTTAAATTTTTTTAGATTTTTTTCACAGTTTCTCTCAAATGTTTGCAACTCTCCCTATGGTTCCCATGGGTCCTGGAAGGACACCAGATATGTAATAACTCTGTGACTTTCCACTGATTCTTGTCTAACCAGTGCCTGCTTAGAACAACAACTATTTTACACATAGGAACATTGTTATTATATTAATATGATGACTGGTATAGCATTCCCTAGAATGACAAAGTCTGGCTGCCTTCCTTCCTATTTTTTATTGCCCGCCTGTGATGAGAGTGAGAAGTAGAGAAGCTTGTGAATTAGCTGACAATGGAGCCCAAAGACCTCTCTGCTAAGAGCTCATACTAGTGCTGACCAACAAGAAGTAAAGAAGAGGGCACCCAAGATACAGACTCATACCAAGAAAGTGACCAGCCAAAAGAAGAAGTCTATTACAACCACTGGCATCAAGCCCGCTCCCTTTTTTCTACTTACATGCAAAATGTGGTGTACCAGCTGCACCCTCTTCAAGGAAGAACAGTGTTGAGATTATCCCTAGAGCAACAACGGTTCCATCACCACCGAAACCGAAGTAGATGTCTCTGAGCACTGCAGTGACTGCTGTCATAGCAGAGACCAGTGAGATCAAAATTCAATTGCTGAACAACCCTGGGTGTTTCTAGGAAACACATCATGATTGAGAGTCTGCTACGCCTGATCTTCTTGAGGTAGAAAAGGAGCAGGAAATCTAATTTGCTGCACAGGTTGTTGTAAATGTTCTTACATCAGACCCATCTGCTCAACGGTAAATAAAGACTTATCCTTCATCTTCTTCAAAGCCCCCTTCAGATGAAAGTGACATAGAGTGTAGCCCCAAGGCCAGCCACGGGAAGCAACTCAAAAGGAGGATTGCCGAATGCCTAGTGAGTGGTAAAACATTTATTGTTCATGTTGATAGTGGCACAGAGGAAGAGCAAATCACCTCTATTTAGCCTGTTTTCTTACCACTACCATGTGTTTCCATTTTCACAAAATTCTAAAAACCAGTACCAATCCCCGTGGTCTCAGCTGATTTTCAAGAAAAGCAAACCACACCCCACTTACCTTCTAGCTCTATGAGGCCATCTCCTCTCCTGTTTGGGACTTCTTGACGCTTAAGTAGAATAAGGAAACCATTACAGACAGCCCCTTTGTTGTATAGCAGCGTATACTGGAAAGCAAGCAAACAGCTCGGTAGTGGAGGCCAGTTGACCCATATGAAAAGCAAACGTCCAATCCTATAAGAACGGCACAAAAAAAGATTTATGTCCCTGAGACAGAAGAACCCAAAATGACAGAATATGTGATGTTTAGGAAGAAGATAATGGCAGAAAAAGCAGCCCGACTCCTCCTAGTGTGGACTCATCACCAGCAATGTCGACCTATCTCCATGGAAAGCTCCTGTTGTGTGATCATCATCAGCTCCTCCACAAAAAAAGAAAGGACAATCATGTCTGTATTCAGCAAGGAAACATTGTACCATTGAACCTATAATCGTGTCCATTTATACAATAGGAAACTGGCCAAGGTAATCCCTTGGCCGTCTTCCATTTTATCTGGTGAAAGCAGAGGGGTTTCGGGATTTTAAGAATTTGGGGAGGTCCTACTTCCAAAATGGAAGGTTCCAAGCCTGGCCCTATTTTTCAACCATTGCTGTGTCCCTACTGAACCAGGAAGTGTTGATACTGATTACTAAGGCAATGAAGGAGAGCACTGCGCACTGCATCCATTTCAAACATGTGGACTGATTATTTAGCTACAGTTTACACGTGAATCACACTACACTCTGTATCCTTCAAGGCAATTAGGGTTAAGGGGACCACCTTGTCTCCCCAGTGCTGATGCACTGAAAGGCATTCATCAGCATGCAACTCTGCCATGTTCTTTTCAGTACCAAGGTTTATACATGGTTTGTATCCAAGGATAAGAAGGACCTTATGGCAATGCGTGGGGGGGGGATACCTGCACTGGACTTTAATTGCACCGCTTGCTCATCTATTGTGCCCTCTGGGCTGTTTTTGCTATGATGTCGCCTTGAAAAACCAATAAAAATCTGTTAACAAAAATGGTTTGTATCCAAGGATCTCAGGATCAAATTACTTGCCACTGGCAATGGCAGCAACATTGTCACAGCTATGGCAGATTTAGGATTCTTCAGAGTGCCCTGTGCAGCCCATTGTGTCAACCTAATTGTGCAAGACTTGCTCTATAAGGAAGAAATTGTCCTTAACTTACTGGTCACCGGTCAGAGGATTTTATGTGTTTCAACCATCCCTTGAAAGCCTTTAAGTGTATGAGGACCATTCAAAGTGCTAACAATATCCCTGTTAAAACCCTTACGCAGAGATTTCACCCCATTGGAATTCCATCTTCAACATCCTGTTTGAGCAGCACAAGTCTATAAACAAGTACATGGTACAAGAAGGAAGAGATGCTACTGGCAAAGCCACACCAATGGATGTTTACACCCTGTAAGATTTGGTTGTGGGAAGTCAAGCCATGCCATTGTTGCAGGTACTGCAGGCTTATTTGTGAAGGTGAAAGAAAAAGCTGCCCTTTTAATTAGGCCTGGGCGGTAAATTCCGTTCCGCTCGCGGAATTTGCAGAATTTCGGTAATTTCGCGTTCCGCGGAGAACGCGAAATTGCCCAAAATTCTTTTTTCCGCGACTTCGCAAAATTTTTTCTTGTTCGCGTTCTCAAAATGCGTGTTCGCGAGATATTTCTCCCCGAGCACGCAAGCAGCAACTGTGAACAGGAAAAAAGCATCGCGAACAAGCAATTCCGCGTGTTCGCGGAATTTCTGCATGTTCGCGGAGATTTTTTACCGTTTCGCGGAGATTTGCGAAACGCGATTACGTAAATTCCGCCCACCCCTACTTTTAATGAAGAAGCAGCTGGTTTTGTCAACATCTTAATTCTTCATGTGGGTTGAAGTACCAGACTGCAACACAAGATAATGGCCCTAAAGAGTGCCTGCGCCATTATATTGGTCCACAGAACAAACATGGGATGTCTACTGTCATTCCTTTTTCAGTACTGGATGTCTCCATTTATAAGAATTTGTTTGTCAAGAAAGCAGTTGAACTGAAAGATGAAAAATTGGTAAATCGATGACAAAAGCAACTGAAATAATAGCTTCCTCAACCTCTGGAAATCTTCATTTTTCTGCCCTGAAATTGCCGCAGCTGACTGTTCAAATCCTATTTGTCAAAAAGGAGCTTAGGAGGTCCAAAGCCATATCCCTCAACCCCGCTTGATGCAATCTTTGAACCAGGTGGGATGGTGATATTGTGTCAAATGCTACTGACAGATCCAACATTACCCAGATAGCTATGCCTCCCTGGTCTACCTTGCATCAAAAGGAATATGCATTGGCAACCAGCTCTCACTCAGTGCTATGACCACTCCTGAATCCATTCGGTGAGAGTTCCTATAGGTTATGGGCTGTAATAAACTCAGCCAGTTCCTGGTTGATATATTTTTCGAGAATATTTGCCAGTACGGGCAGAAGAAAAAGTAGGTGCAGGTTTTTAAGTTCCTCAGGATCCCTATTGGGCTTTTTTGAATGGGAATAACTACTGCCTCCTTCCAAGGTTGGGGAGACCCTCCTGTTAACAATATCTGATTAAAGACCTTTACCAGGAAGTTCACAGTCAGATCCTGGGCGAGTTGTAAAATTCTATGAGGGCAGGGATCATCCTGTGAACCTGATTTCAGGCTCATAGGGAGATATTTTACTTTAAGCGAGGAGATAGGAGGGTCAGCAGACATAGCTGTTGATAAATGACGATCAGTATGATCTTCAGCAGCCAACATGTGTGGAAGCCTTTCCTTGTTGACGTTGAAGTCAGAATAGATCTTCAAGGTCGAGAAGAGCAGAGTGTGAAGCTTTGTGTCTATTTGGTACACAACCTGTGCAGCTTTAATAAATGTGTACAGGACATAATTAATCAAGCTAATCCCCCCCTTTTACCCTTCTTCACAGATCTTGGGATAACAACAGGGGGTAAGCAGATCCATAGGGAGAAGGGGAGGGATTGGCTCCAACATCCTCAATGCTATCAGAGCCCAGGTCATGACCCTTAGGGGCCTATTACAATGTTGGCCGGGGACACCATCGCAGAAACGGGACCCACCAACCTCCGGTCGGCGGCTCTGACCACCTAATTATGATGCTACCGCACATGGTGCGGTCACATACTTCCATTTCTCTATGGGAGCTTGTGTTACGGTGGTAAACCGGCAGTAAGAAAAGCTCCCATAGAGAAATGGGAGATTGTGCTAATCCCTGCACCCCGTGGCAAGGTGCAGGCATTGAAGGGGGCTACGCTCTCTACCAAAGGCCTTAAGGGAAAGGGGGCCCAGCTAGGGTCCCCCAAACACACTTAACAACAGGGTTTCCATGTCAGAAAGGCTGGCATGACAACCTTGCCAGACACCATGGATTGTAATCCGGATGCGTAAACCGCTGTCCATATGGATTACGGTCTGGTTCTGACTGGCCAACTGGCTCCTTGAGCATGTCGGAAGCCAGCTGGAATGACCGGCCGGTTTCAATTCAAATCAATTCTAACTAAGGTTAGAGGCTTTACGAACAACATTGTAAGTGGCCCCTTAGGACTTTCAGCTTGGTGATGATTCTTAAAGGGGGAAAGGGGTTTAAGGAAGTGTTAATTTACTATAACCGTGATGCCTTTTAAATAATTGGCATAAAATTTTGCAAACCTTCAGCATGTTTTGTTTTCTCGTGCTATGTCACGTCAAGTGTTATGAAGATCAATCCAAGGGAGTACATACAAATAATCTTTAATATGCTAATGACATTGTTGGTGTCAGAACTTTGTGAGATAGATGTTGATACCAACCCTGTGCTTCCTTGAGCCCCAGTACAAGTACTTAGTTGAAACAAGTACCACGTATAAGACCTTGGGGAGACAGGGAAGAAGAGTTAGGGAAGGGAGAAACATTGGGCGACCCTATAGACTTTGGAGAACTCCACAACTCCCTCTTCAGTTGTCCACCACCTCTTTTGAGACATAGTAATTATGCAGCATGATAAATGTAAACACAAGAATGGTAATTACAATACAAATTAATTCTTGTAGTACTCATCAATGTAGGTTCGAACAACACCCACAATGTGAGTGAACACTAAAGTAGCAGACTCAGAAGAGATGGAGTGATGAGAATGGCAGGACTACAGTAGCTGATCTGGTAAAAAGAGCAGCTGGACTTCTTGGGATGCAGAGAGGAGCAAAGCAACATCACAATCCCTTGCACGCGGTGACTAGTATATAAAACAAGTAGATCATATTGTGAGAACAATCTTGATCCGTAGCTCGATCTTATAACACAAATGATTTATTCTTCACGTGATCAAAAGAAGCAAAGCCTTAGCCAACACGTGTTTCGCCGCGTTCTGCTGCTGTAAGCCTGACTTCTTCAGGGCTAGAATGCTCATGGCGCAGATCCTTAGTTTTGGTTGTAATTCCGTCCTGAAATGGGTTCAAAATAAGAGGTGTCCCAGGTTGAGGGACCCTTCAGGGCATTCCTAGTGCAAGTAATAGGTGCTGGTACACGTTTCTGTGCACCCTTCAGGTATTAGTAATGCCCTCGTTCCTTATTCGTGGACATGCGTTAAAATGTGACAATACAACGTAAAATTGTCAAACCGAGTCAAGATTGCAACTCCTGCTTATCAGTATATCCAATCCACGTGGAGCATCTGCCAAATAATTGTTGACTGTTGCCCAATGCGTGTTAATGTGGAGTTCATTTCCCGGCGAGTAAGCAGGGGGTCTGTTCTGTAGAGAGGAGCAGAAAGACATTGAGAGAAAATGAAGAAGCATCCAAAGCAACAAAGGTGAAGCCCAATACAACTGGTACCAAAGCAGAGAAGTTTAACAAGATGCAGAGTGGCCAGACAAAGACTTCTTGGCGGTGGTGATTTATTTTCTATTTCTTCCCAACTCAACCAAGAAGTACTTCTTTTCACCATCCTAGACTGGAAGGTCATGAACTCTAGACAGGCACAAGACTCCAAGAAGAAATGGGAAATAAGCCAAGCTATTCCTCAAAGTCATTTCCATTGTGCTATCTCAGACTCCATGGCTTCCTTGTGAATTTCCTTCCTGGACGGCATGCAGTGTTTGCAGGGGCGATAATGTCCAGCAAAACTGTAGGAACCCCTCACTGCTCCGCCAGGTCTCTCATGCCACTGATCTGCACAAAATATTGCAGAGCCTTAATATGCTTAGTTTACTCTTGATATATTGAGTTTCATGCAAAGAGGGGTATACGTAAATTAGGGGGACGTGTTAATTTGCTAATCACTCTGGCAATAGTTAATGAACCACCATGATATTTGACAAGCTGTTTGCAATTAAAGTTTAGTCCCGAAATCTCAGGATTCAGGCAGATCTGAAAAGGGGACAAAGTAAAAAGGGAGTTAAAAAACTTTGAGATACTTATATCTTTGATGCAGTATCATGACCTGTATGAAATAAAGAAGACAATTAGCATGTTAACTCTTAAAATATTGAGTTTCACATGCAGATCTGTCAAGTGGGCACATTTACAAGGAGGGGACAAATAAGCTTGCATATTCTAATAATTTTGGCACTGGTTAATAAATGTGCATTGTAGTGAACAGGCTGTAAGCAAGTTTAGCCCAACTGCTGGAAAGTGCAGCAAAGGCAAAGTGTCTCTTCCCAGCCTGCAGGTCAAGCGGTCATACTCCCTTTAGGGCAACTGAGGCGCTAAAGGCTATGCACAACAGGATTTCGCAGCAGGGTCTGGCGTTTGGCCAGGCCCTGGGTCCAAACTGCAGAGGACTGTGAATCCCAGCAAGACACAGCTTCTGGTCATGTATAGCTTTGTGGCTGTAGGGTCTGTTCACCCAGCGCTTTTCGGGCAGTCAAACACCACTGCACACAGCATTTGGACATTGGACCTGGCCTGAGCCATGGTATGTTTGTTTACATATTTTTATGGGGCTGTGGACCATTTTTTAGGGTTTGCGGATTTGAAATGGACAACAAGAACAAAACAAATTCTGTCTAAAGGGAACATTTGTTTTTAAATTTAGGCCCATGGACAATCTGCAAACATGGGTTTGAGGACTGTCTGTGGGCTAATGGTCCAGATATTTCTAACTTTTAACCATCTGAAGTCCATAACTCAGATTTGTAATGTTAATGTCTCAAACCAGTGGATAGATTTATACCAAGCTAAGCAAAGGCCCTCCCTTTAGTAGAGTTCAGGTTTCATGCCAAGTTTGGTGTAATTCTGATCAAAGTTTTTTCTGTAGCAAAGATATTTAGGAGAGGTAAAAGAGAACAACTATGTGCCCGATTCACGAAGGTAACCTACGAGCAGTAAAGCTACGAGGTAGGAGTCTCCGCACTCAGAAAGGAGTCTCCGCACTCAGAGAGGAGTCCCTGCAATCGAAGCAGAGTTTCTGCACTCAGGGTGGAATCTCTGCACTGCACGCGTCACTGCAGAGAGTGTGCAGTGGGGAGATTACGCCTCCGTGTGGAGATCTGCACTCATAAAGTTACCTTCGTGAATTGTGCACTATTTTTTTCACTACCCCATTAAGTTCTAACCCTTGAGAGATTTGTTTTCATCAAATAAATTAATTTTTAACCCACCTTCTTTTAATCCCCCACCCTTTGTCAGATCTGTTAGAATAATGGAATTCCTGCACTGGATATAATGTGCTAACAGCCTGACACATTCCATGCAGATTCATTAAAGTGCACCAAAGTTATTAATCCATGAAAACATTTTTTTCCTCCCCATTTAACTTTGACTCCCCCCCTGTATCGGCACAAAACAAGAGGCTAAACATGCAAAATAACTGCCATATTACATGTGGGTTCTCTAAATTATATTTTAATTCTTAGCAAATTAATACTTTTTTGACCCACCCTCCTTTTAACTGATCCCCCTTAATGAATCTCCACAAATGTTAAAATGTCAAGAGTCATGCTAAGCATCTGCCAGATTTCATAGACATTTGTCAAATAACACTAAAGTTACAGGTATATTAAAAACACATCTTTCCAACTGTTAAGATAGCTCTATGACTTAACCTCTTCATTCCCAGACCAAAACAAATTTTGCAAAACCAATTTTAAACACTAATGAGGGACGTACGCCAAAACAAGCTACAGCTATTTCTTGAGTACAGTTTTAGTTTCAAGCTAAGTTTGGTGTAATTCCATGCTGCCATTTATCCTGTGGTGAGATACAAAGCCCCCTATGGGAATTCAAATGGGAATGTCAGTTTTGTAACCCTGTGGGAGATGAACCCCAAAAGTCTCCTGAATCCCATTATTGTTGAACCATAATTATTAACTTAGGCAGTGCACCTCCGTGAACCCTCTCAATATTCTACTGGTAACAGACTGCCCTCCCCATGAATAACACAAACATAGTAGAGTCAAATCTTGATTAAAAACTAAGGGGCATATTAGCAAGACCGGTGATAATGGTATTGCTAATATGCGTTATAGAATTCCAATAGAAGCCCAGGTTAGATGTGCAGGTCATATAACCTGGGCTTCTATTGGAATTCTATAACGCATATTAGCAAGCCTATTATCGCTGTTTTAGCAGCAGTTTCCTGCCGCTAAAACGGCAATAATTTTATCGCCGGTCTTGCTAATATGCCCCCTGGACCACTCAAGAACTGAGGGTTAGATCAAAATAAAGTTGAAAAGGTTTCATCAATCAATCCATCGATCAAGGCACTGGGGGGAAAGGGTTTGTGCACTTCCTTTTTAACCAAAGAGCCAGGTGTTGAGGCTCTTCCTGGATGCCTGTAGAGTGGGAGATCGTGTGATGCTGAGGGGGAGTTTGTTCCAGGTCTTGGCTGCGATTTAGGAGAAGGCTCTCCCTTCCATTCTGGCTCTGTGGATGCTTGGAATTTCGGCCAAGACAAGGTTGGCGGAGCGTAGGTTTCTCTTGGGTGAGTCGAAGGAGATTCTCTTGTTGAGGTATTGGGGTCCGGTGTTGTGGAGGGATTTGTTGGTGTGGCTGAGCAGCTTGAAGGTCACTCTCTTTTCGATGGGGAGCCAATGGAGGTCTCACAGGTGTTGGGTAATGTTGTCTTGTCATGGGATGCCGAGGACGAGTTTGGCTGCAGTGTTCCTGATGGTCTGGAGTTTGCGGAGTAAAGATTTGTTGATCCCGGCATAGAGGGCGTTCCTGTAGTCCAGTCTGCAGGTTATGAGTGCGTGGGTGACGGCCTTTCTGGATTTGGGGGGTATCCATTTGAAGGTCTTGCAGAGGGTATCTTTGGCTTATTCAGTCACTGTACTAGTCAATAGAAGTCGAAAGGGATAAATCTGAACAGGTGTAAAATGAATCTGTTATAAGAAACCATCAAATCTATTCTGGAATCACTTCATTTCACATAGTAAAATCAATTGTGATACATGCCAACAATGGGTTTTTCAATTTTTGGAGTGAAGCACTAAGAGTAGACTGAGTGGGTGAAGGGAAACACACCTTGTGTGTTTCTTTTGCAATGCATTGAAAACGTTGTAACTGCTGCAATAACTGAAGCAGGTGCACATTGCACAGCCAACACTGAAGTCACATGACATCATGATTTAAACCATACTGCACTTTAGTCATAAGTGGCAAAATGCCATGGACTGGGATAGGAGTGATAAATGATGGGTAGGTTACATCTGTCTCACTTAACAAATACAGTGAATCAAGGGATTAAAACTAAACCTGGGCATAAAACTCCCCTCTACTTGCAGAGTTTGCAGAGTTTTGGCAACTCCGCATAGAACACAGATTTGCCAAAAAACTCTGCACTACGCAACGGAGCGGATTTTATTTATGTTGGCATGCCAAAATGTATTTTCGGGTGTGCGGGAGAGACTTACAGGGTGCCATCGATCGCAGATGAGATTTTCCGAGCCGTTCGCAAACACCACAAGATTTGCTAAGCAGCCACATGGTCCCTCAAGAGTTTACGGTTACCAACAGGCCATTTGAGTGCCAGTGGACATCTGGCAGGGGTTTTGTGAAGAACGCAATCCCAACAACGCAGGCTCTACCGTAAATGCAAGCTGGAGAAGGTTCTCTCCCCAAGCAGAATCAAATCATTCTCAAAATGATGATTTGGAGTAAAAAACTCCTCAAATTGACATTTGGCTATACTTTTTTGTGCAAAGATTCCTTTTTTTTCAAGAGGAAGGAAGTGCCTCAGAACCTCCAACCTCCTGTTCCTGTCCAGAAGGCTCCTCCCAGTGCATTGGCCATCTCCTGGTCACTTTTCATTTGGATTTGGAGCTGGAAGGATCACTCTTCATGTCTGCTGCATAATATATCATTGGATTTGAGGACTTTGGATTTCAGACGTCACAAGTATGTTTAAAAACTGGTGCTGTTTGTTTGATTGGGGCCATGCACCTAAATTTATTTGTACTTTTCATCAATTTGTTAAAATGTATTGTGGTGGGTGGCCTGTAGTTTCAGTAGTTGTTTCTTTGGAGGTAATTTTTCTTCTTTTATAAAGGAAACATTTTGCACAGTTTGCTACATTTTCTCCATGTTTTAAAATCAATTTGCAGAATTATGAATTTAATTCACTATGTATGTAGCCCAGTAGTCTGCCAATAGGCCTTTCTCAGCCAGTAGGCCTAGAGCTACTCATGGGCGCATGAAACAACAACTGTTTGTGTGGTTTGTGTTGAATTTAATTCATCATTTAGGGCACGGATGACACTGGATTGAAATGCAAACAGTTTTTTTTGTGGTATTTCACTTTTTTTCATGAGATGTGTTGTTAAATTGTGTCTGGCTAGTGTGTGAGTGTGTTTGTAATAGTAGGCCCTAGCAATTGCCTAGGCTCCCCATGTGGCCAGGGGCCATTTTGTAAAGTCTGTGTCCATAGGCCTGCTTCTGTTTATCGTTTTCCATGCCTGCTGCTTATTGTTGTGACCATGTGCCTGGTGGCCATTTTGTGGAGTCAGTCAGTGTGCATTTTTTGCCATAGGCCTGCATGTCTTTCCTTTGTTCATCTTAGCTTATTGCTTCTTGTTGTGGTGGCCTGGCAATGTGGCTGGCAGCCATTTTCTGAAGGAAGCCAGTGTGCTTTAGCTATAGGCCTGCATTGCCTTCCCTTTGTAGGTCTATTGCTTCTTGTGGTGGCCTGGCCATGTGGCTGGCAGCCATTTTGTGACAGGAGCCAGTGTGATTTTGCCATAGGCCTGCATTATCTTCCCTTTGTAGGCGGTTTGGGACTTCTTTTCAGTTAGCCAGAAGGAGGTGAACATTGCTATATGCTCCGTTTGTGAAATAGTTGTTAGTCGGGGTAAGCTTGGTATAAACTATGGTACCGGAAGCCAAACAACCCATCTGAGAAAACACCACTTGATCCAGTGGGAGGCGCACCTTAGTGGCCAAAAACTGCAAGTGTTGTTGGTGGAGGGGATGAAAATCCGATCACGATGGAAGGTAAAAAAGAGGGAGACATTTTCTCAGGTACAGAAAGCGGCCCTGTCCCCAGCAGTGCAGTGGTACCGCCCACATCATCATCAGCAGCATTGCAATGGCACAAGAGTCAGGTCAAGACACCAAGGGGTCCAAGTCAAGAGAGTACCGCAGCGAGAAAATGTGCATTGAGCCTAACAATATTCGGTCTCAAGAAGTCACCTGCACAAGTGGGAAAATAAAAAAATCCAGACTACCATTCTCAGTATGTTTAGGCCAGAGGGGCAGTACGAACGCATCTACCCAAATGGCAGGTTTGTACAACACAAAGCTGGCTAAAATGTTAGCGATGGACCTCCTCCCTTTTTCTTTTGTGAAAGAGGTGGGGTTTTTTGAATTTGTAGAAGCCATCAGCCCAAAATTGAAGGTTCCCAACTGGTCCTGTTTTGCCAGAGTTGCTGTTCCAGCACTACATCACGACGTGCTGGAATTGCTTGGACAAGCTTTGCAGCAGAGTTCTGTTCACACTATTCACCTGATGACAGGCATGTGGGCCAGTTGTCAAGCCACTGATTTCATGTGCATCACTGCACGTTGGATTTCTTGTGGGTGTCAGAGAAAAGATATTTGCAGGTGTTGACACTGATGATATTTTTAATGGTGCTCTGGAGCATGTTACAGTAGCCATGTTCGCCATGGAAAAATCCCATACTGCTGCAAACATTTTGAAAGACTTTTACGCTGAGTTCTTTGAATGGCTGCGACCAAGAGGGCTATTGGTTTTGTTACCACGGGCAATGGCAGTAATATAATTAAGGCCATGGCCAAGGAGGCTATTTCAGGGTCCTGTGTTTGGCGCACTGCATTAACATCATTGTTCAAGACTTTCTGAAAAAAGAAGACCAAGTCAGCAACTTACTGACCACCTGCAGAAGAATCAGCACACATTTCAGCCATTCCTTTAAAGCTCGAAAGCAGCTGAGGATCATTCAACGTGGTAATAGAATGCCAGTTAAAGCACTCATCCGGTAGGTGCCAACACGATAGAACTCGACTTGTTACATGCTTGAACATCTGTTTGGGCAGTGCAGACCAATCAATGAATATGTCATGCAAAGAAGGGATGCAACTGTGAAAGGCATGATCATTGAGATGGACCAATGGGGCCTAGTTAAATGCCTGACACAGATGCTACTTCCTTTCGAGGACTTCACACGTGAAGTCAGCAAGGAGGACTGTACCATGGGCCAAGCTATCCCATTGTTGCACAGGCTACAGGAACAGCTAAAGGAGGTGTCGGCAATGTACGCGGGTATGGAGGAATAAACAGAAGCCTATGAGTTGGTTGAGAGTTTAATTCTTCACGCATCTGAAAATACAAGGGTGCAAATAGGCATTGTGTCATCCATCTACTACATTTGTGCCACAATTCTTGGTCAACGGTACAAACCATTACTGAACACTTTCATTTCTTTTTCAGACGGGGATGTAGCCAACTAAAAAAATTGATTAGCTGTGCAAGCCAAGCTGATAGAAAAAGAAGAACTGGGAATTTGAGGCCAGCTCCTCCAGGGCACAAGTACTGCAGGGCAGCCTTCAAGTTGAACTTTAGAGCCTGAGTGCATTGCAGTTGGCTCACAGCAGCCAAAACTACCAACAACAGCAAGAACAACAACATCAACAACAACATGAACGGGGCATCAGCCTCAAAATCAGGAAAGGTTTCTACTGGCAGGGCTTAAATCCAGTGCTGCGGCAAAGGCAAAAGAGGCCAAGCAAAGCAGAGCACCCATGAGCATTGAGTGGATGATACAGGTCTATCTGTATGACCCAACAAAGGTATAATTTGATCAAAATCCATTGCTGTATTGGTATGGGAAAAGGCGCCAATGGCCAGTGCTCCGCAGGCTGGCGATAAACTATCTGCCTTGCCCTGTAGCAAGTGTCTCTGCTGAGTGTATTTTCAGTGCTGCTGGTGCCGATCTGAAAGTGAAAAGGACCAGTCTCTCGCCCCAAAACATGGATAGGTTAGACATGATCAAGATGAATCCGCAATTCATACCTCCAGATTATACCATACCTGAAGTACCACAGCAGGAAGATGATGACGGTGACTCAGGTCATGAAAGTAGTGTGGTAGGTGACCTACTTCTGGGAGAACCACCAGAGTTTGGAGGATGAGCTCTACTTTCCTGCCTACTAGGCTTTGTTTCTAGTTAGTTTCTTTCTTTCTTTGACACCCAACCCCCCCCCCCAAAAGATATAGTTAAGGGACCTTATTTACTGTATTATTTGTGTGTGTCACTGTATTTTTGGTTCACAAATCCATCCCCACCGTCTTACTCTTTTATTACCGGATTGGAGTTGCAACTGTGTGCAGTCAGTGAGGTAGTAAGTCCACTCCTGACTCGCCCTACAGCCATTTCCATCAAGCCAGATATTGGATGGAGAATACAAACAAATGTGTGCCTGCCTCCAACTTTGGGCCCTGACCACTGTTACCTATAAGTTGCACGCTTGTGCAGCTCTCTTCCCACGAGCATGCACTCCCGTGTGTAGAGCGCGTGCACATGCAGGACATCGCACGAGAGAGTACGCACCATTGCTTTGAAAAGGCGAGCGGCGCAAAAAACAGGCACTTCCTGGATCCGGTGGGAGAGAGCAAGAGTCGGGAGTGCAGGTAAGGCTAGCTTGGAGCTTGGGGCTGTTGGCACTTGCTGTACTTTTTGTTAGTAAAGCACGGTGCGGGGCATATTGTGTGCTTTTGTTTAAGTTTTGATGTTAATCACAGCCCCTTCACGAGCTGTGATTAACATGAATACTTGAACAAAAGTCCACAATCTGCCCCGCATCACGCTTTACTAACAAAAGAGTACATCAAGTTTAACAAGCATTGGCATAGCCAATAGGTCTCGCCTTTGGGACCTTATAAGTTTTTAGCCATGCAACAGTTGATGTTATTGCACCAAGGATATTGTGCTGCATAACTAAATACTTATAAGGTCCCAAAAGCGAGACTTATTGGCTATGATTGATTGCCTCTGTGCAATATGTGTGATGTAAAGTGCTCTGACACCATACACTGGTATCAGTGGTGCTGTAAACTTTCTGATACTTTATTATTTTGACATTTTACACATGCTTACAGTCTCTGGAAATGTTTGGCCTTATTAGTACCAGTGGAACATACAACTGCAGCAGTGAGAAAGGTCAACATTTGCAAAGGGCTGTCCACTTCACAGCAGCACAAGTTACATTTTATAGTAACTTTTGATGCGCTTGAGCTATAAACAATTTACTAGTTAAAATCGCCAGATTATGCAGGATATGATCAATCGCAATGGAGCGCACACCGCTAGCCCCTCCTCCGGGTCGCCCCAAGGGAAGCTGGTACATGAAGTTCTTGGGTGGTTCACCCCAGTGGGTGCAAGTAAGTACTTGTTGGACTGATGATCTCTAGACCCGATACATGTCCCGGGTTTTAAAGTATCGCCCGAGACATGGCTCGGGTTTCGGGATAACTTCCCTCATCAGTAGAGAAAATAGTCAGGGGTGGAAGAGAGGGCTGCCAAGCAACCGTCAAAGGCCTCAGTGCCCGCACAGGCACGCAGGTGCGTCGTCCAGGAGCTCGTCAGCTCAAAGCTCGAGGGAGCCATTTTTAGAAACAATCGCAATGGAGCGGTGTGCGACCTACTTTTCCTCAATTTAAACGGCTTCCTTAAGCCAACGGGCTGACGAGCCTTGAGTCTGCACCTGCGCGCCAGGAGAGGTACTTGACCTGCTTTTAATTACATTTGGCAGTCCACGCGGCACCCCTTTACACTGACCTGCTCCCTGCTGACGAGAGGCAACTACCTCGAAACACGTGTCCAGGGATGGCTAACGCATACACATACTGTTCTATTTACATTTTGTGGCATAGGCGTACCCGCCGTCGCCACTACATTTCCCACAGTCCTTTGGGGCAACTTGCTGGTGTGACGAGCGGTGTGCGACCTACTTTTCCTCAATTTAAACGGCTTCCTTAAGCCAACGGGCTGACGAGCCTTGAGTCTGCACCTGCGCGCCAGGAGAGGTACTTGACCTGCTTTTAATTACATTTGGCAGTCCACGCGGCACCCCTTTACACTGACCTGCTCCCTGCTGACGAGAGGCAACTACCTCGAAACACGTGTCCAGGGATGGCTAACGCATACACATACTGTTCTATTTACATTTTGTGGCATAGGCGTACCCGCCGTCGCCACTACATTTCCCACAGTCCTTTGGGGCAACTTGCTGGTGTGACGAGCGGTGTGCGACCTACTTTTCCTCAATTTAAACGGCTTCCTTAAGCCAACGGGCTGACGAGCCTTGAGTCTGCACCTGCGCGCCAGGAGAGGTACTTGACCTGCTTTTAATTACATTTGGCAGTCCACGCGGCACCCCTTTACACTGACCTGCTCCCTGCTGACGAGAGGCAACTACCTCGAAACACGTGTCCAGGGATGGCTAACGCATACACATACTGTTCTATTTACATTTTGTGGCATAGGCGTACCCGCCGTCGCCACTACATTTCCCACAGTCCTTTGGGGCAACTTGCTGGTGTGACGAGCGGTGTGCGACCTACTTTTCCTCAATTTAAACGGCTTCCTTAAGCCAACGGGCTGACGAGCCTTGAGTCTGCACCTGCGCGCCAGGAGAGGTACTTGACCTGCTTTTAATTACATTTGGCAGTCCACGCGGCACCCCTTTACACTGACCTGCTCCCTGCTGACGAGAGGCAACTACCTCGAAACACGTGTCCAGGGATGGCTAACGCATACACATACTGTTCTATTTACATTTTGTGGCATAGGCGTACCCGCCGTCGCCACTACATTTCCCACAGTCCTTTGGGGCAACTTGCTGGTGTGACGAGCGGTGTGCGACCTACTTTTCCTCAATTTAAACGGCTTCCTTAAGCCACCGGGCTGACGAGCCTTGAGTCTGCACCTGCGCGCCAGGAGAGGTACTTGACCTGCTTTTAATTACATTTGGCAGTCCACGCGGCACCCCTTTACACTGACCTGCTCCCTGCTGACGAGAGGCAACTACCTCGAAACACGTGTCCAGGGATGGCTAACGCATACACATACTGTTCTATTTACATTTTGTGGCATAGGCGTACCCGCCGTCGCCACTACATTTCCCACAGTCCTTTGGGGCAACTTGCTGGTGTGACGAGCGGTGTGCGACCTACTTTTCCTCAATTTAAACGGCTTCCTTAAGCCAACGGGCTGACGAGCCTTGAGTCTGCACCTGCGCGCCAGGAGAGGTACTTGACCTGCTTTTAATTACATTTGGCAGTCCACGCGGCACCCCTTTACACTGACCTGCTCCCTGCTGACGAGAGGCAACTACCTCGAAACACGTGTCCAGGGATGGCTAACGCATACACATACTGTTCTATTTACATTTTGTGGCATAGGCGTACCCGCCGTCGCCACTACATTTCCCACAGTCCTTTGGGGCAACTTGCTGGTGTGACGAGCGGTGTGCGACCTACTTTTCCTCAATTTAAACGGCTTCCTTAAGCCAACGGGCTGACGAGCCTTGAGTCTGCACCTGCGCGCCAGGAGAGGTACTTGACCTGCTTTTAATTACATTTGGCAGTCCACGCGGCACCCCTTTACACTGACCTGCTCCCTGCTGACGAGAGGCAACTACCTCGAAACACGTGTCCAGGGATGGCTAACGCATACACATACTGTTCTATTTACATTTTGTGGCATAGGCGTACCCGCCGTCGCCACTACATTTCCCACAGTCCTTTGGGGCAACTTGCTGGTGTGACGAGCGGTGTGCGACCTACTTTTCCTCAATTTAAACGGCTTCCTTAAGCCAACGGGCTGACGAGCCTTGAGTCTGCACCTGCGCGCCAGGAGAGGTACTTGACCTGCTTTTAATTACATTTGGCAGTCCACGCGGCACCCCTTTACACTGACCTGCTCCCTGCTGACGAGAGGCAACTACCTCGAAACACGTGTCCAGGGATGGCTAACGCATACACATACTGTTCTATTTACATTTTGTGGCATAGGCGTACCCGCCGTCGCCACTACATTTCCCACAGTCCTTTGGGGCAACTTGCTGGTGTGACGAGCGGTGTGCGACCTACTTTTCCTCAATTTAAACGGCTTCCTTAAGCCAACGGGCTGACGAGCCTTGAGTCTGCACCTGCGCGCCAGGAGAGGTACTTGACCTGCTTTTAATTACATTTGGCAGTCCACGCGGCACCCCTTTACACTGACCTGCTCCCTGCTGACGAGAGGCAACTACCTCGAAACACGTGTCCAGGGATGGCTAACGCATACACATACTGTTCTATTTACATTTTGTGGCATAGGCGTACCCGCCGTCGCCACTACATTTCCCACAGTCCTTTGGGGCAACTTGCTGGTGTGACGAGCGGTGTGCGACCTACTTTTCCTCAATTTAAACGGCTTCCTTAAGCCAACGGGCTGACGAGCCTTGAGTCTGCACCTGCGCGCCAGGAGAGGTACTTGACCTGCTTTTAATTACATTTGGCAGTCCACGCGGCAACCCTTTACACTGACCTGCTCCCTGCTGACGAGAGGCAACTACCTCGAAACATGTGTCCAGGGATGGCTAACGCATACACATACTGTTCTATTTACATTTTGTGGCATAGGCGTACCCGCCGTCGCCACTACATTTCCCACAGTCCTTTGGGGCAACTTGCTGGTGTGACGAGCGGTGTGCGACCTACTTTTCCTCAATTTAAACGGCTTCCTTAAGCCAACGGGCTGACGAGCCTTGAGTCTGCACCTGCGCGCCAGGAGAGGTACTTGACCTGCTTTTAATTACATTTGGCAGTCCACGCGGCACCCCTTTACACTGACCTGCTCCCTGCTGACGAGAGGCAACTACCTCGAAACACGTGTCCAGGGATGGCTAACGCATACACATACTGTTCTATTTACATTTTGTGGCATAGGCGTACCCGCCGTCGCCACTACATTTCCCACAGTCCTTTGGGGCAACTTGCTGGTGTGACGAGCGGTGTGCGACCTACTTTTCCTCAATTTAAACGGCTTCCTTAAGCCAACGGGCTGACGAGCCTTGAGTCTGCACCTGCGCGCCAGGAGAGGTACTTGACCTGCTTTTAATTATATTTGGCAGTCCACGCGGCACCCCTTTACACTGACCTGCTCCCTGCTGACGAGAGGCAACTACCTCGAAACACGTGTCCAGGGATGGCTAACGCATACACATACTGTTCTATTTACATTTTGTGGCATAGGCGTACCCGCCGTCGCCACTACATTTCCCACAGTCCTTTGGGGCAACTTGCTGGTGTGACGAGCGGTGTGCGACCTACTTTTCCTCAATTTAAACGGCTTCCTTAAGCCAACGGGCTGACGAGCCTTGAGTCTGCACCTGCGCGCCAGGAGAGGTACTTGACCTGCTTTTAATTACATTTGGCAGTCCACGCGGCACCCCTTTACACTGACCTGCTCCCTGCTGACGAGAGGCAACTACCTCGAAACACGTGTCCAGGGATGGCTAACGCATACACATACTGTTCTATTTACATTTTGTGGCATAGGCGTACCCGCCGTCGCCACTACATTTCCCACAGTCCTTTGGGGCAACTTGCTGGTGTGACGAGCGGTGTGCGACCTACTTTTCCTCAATTTAAACGGCTTCCTTAAGCCAACGGGCTGACGAGCCTTGAGTCTGCACCTGCGCGCCAGGAGAGGTACTTGACCTGCTTTTAATTACATTTGGCAGTCCACGCGGCACCCCTTTACACTGACCTGCTCCCTGCTGACGAGAGGCAACTACCTCGAAACACGTGTCCAGGGATGGCTAACGCATACACATACTGTTCTATTTACATTTTGTGGCATAGGCGTACCCGCCGTCGCCACTACATTTCCCACAGTCCTTTGGGGCAACTTGCTGGTGTGACGAGCGGTGTGCGACCTACTTTTCCTCAATTTAAACGGCTTCCTTAAGCCACCGGGCTGACGAGCCTTGAGTCTGCACCTGCGCGCCAGGAGAGGTACTTGACCTGCTTTTAATTACATTTGGCAGTCCACGCGGCACCCCTTTACACTGACCTGCTCCCTGCTGACGAGAGGCAACTACCTCGAAACACGTGTCCAGGGATGGCTAACGCATACACATACTGTTCTATTTACATTTTGTGGCATAGGCGTACCCGCCGTCGCCACTACATTTCCCACAGTCCTTTGGGGCAACTTGCTGGTGTGACGAGCGGTGTGCGACCTACTTTTCCTCAATTTAAACGGCTTCCTTAAGCCAACGGGCTGACGAGCCTTGAGTCTGCACCTGCGCGCCAGGAGAGGTACTTGACCTGCTTTTAATTACATTTGGCAGTCCACGCGGCACCCCTTTACACTGACCTGCTCCCTGCTGACGAGAGGCAACTACCTCGAAACACGTGTCCAGGGATGGCTAACGCATACACATACTGTTCTATTTACATTTTGTGGCATAGGCGTACCCGCCGTCGCCACTACATTTCCCACAGTCCTTTGGGGCAACTTGCTGGTGTGACGAGCGGTGTGCGACCTACTTTTCCTCAATTTAAACGGCTTCCTTAAGCCAACGGGCTGACGAGCCTTGAGTCTGCACCTGCGCGCCAGGAGAGGTACTTGACCTGCTTTTAATTACATTTGGCAGTCCACGCGGCACCCCTTTACACTGACCTGCTCCCTGCTGACGAGAGGCAACTACCTCGAAACATGTGTCCAGGGATGGCTAACGCATACACATACTGTTCTATTTACATTTTGTGGCATAGGCGTACCCGCCGTCGCCACTACATTTCCCACAGTCCTTTGGGGCAACTTGCTGGTGTGACGAGCGGTGTGCGACCTACTTTTCCTCAATTTAAACGGCTTCCTTAAGCCAACGGGCTGACGAGCCTTGAGTCTGCACCTGCGCGCCAGGAGAGGTACTTGACCTGCTTTTAATTACATTTGGCAGTCCACGCGGCACCCCTTTACACTGACCTGCTCCCTGCTGACGAGAGGCAACTACCTCGAAACACGTGTCCAGGGATGGCTAACGCATACACATACTGTTCTATTTACATTTTGTGGCATAGGCGTACCCGCCGTCGCCACTACATTTCCCACAGTCCTTTGGGGCAACTTGCTGGTGTGACGAGCGGTGTGCGACCTACTTTTCCTCAATTTAAACGGCTTCCTTAAGCCAACGGGCTGACGAGCCTTGAGTCTGCACCTGCGCGCCAGGAGAGGTACTTGACCTGCTTTTAATTATATTTGGCAGTCCACGCGGCACCCCTTTACACTGACCTGCTCCCTGCTGACGAGAGGCAACTACCTCGAAACACGTGTCCAGGGATGGCTAACGCATACACATACTGTTCTATTTACATTTTGTGGCATAGGCGTACCCGCCGTCGCCACTACATTTCCCACAGTCCTTTGGGGGAACTTGCTGGTGTGACGAGCGGTGTGCGACCTACTTTTCCTCAATTTAAACGGCTTCCTTAAGCCAACGGGCTGACGAGCCTTGAGTCTGCACCTGCGCGCCAGGAGAGGTACTTGACCTGCTTTTAATTACATTTGGCAGTCCACGCGGCACCCCTTTACACTGACCTGCTCCCTGCTGACGAGAGGCAACTACCTCGAAACACGTGTCCAGGGATGGCTAACGCATACACATACTGTTCTATTTACATTTTGTGGCATAGGCGTACCCGCCGTCGCCACTACATTTCCCACAGTCCTTTGGGGCAACTTGCTGGTGTGACGAGCGGTGTGCGACCTACTTTTCCTCAATTTAAACGGCTTCCTTAAGCCAACGGGCTGACGAGCCTTGAGTCTGCACCTGCGCGCCAGGAGAGGTACTTGACCTGCTTTTAATTACATTTGGCAGTCCACGCGGCACCCCTTTACACTGACCTGCTCCCTGCTGACGAGAGGCAACTACCTCGAAACACGTGTCCAGGGATGGCTAACGCATACACATACTGTTCTATTTACATTTTGTGGCATAGGCGTACCCGCCGTCGCCACTACATTTCCCACAGTCCTTTGGGGCAACTTGCTGGTGTGACGAGCGGTGTGCGACCTACTTTTCCTCAATTTAAACGGCTTCCTTAAGCCAACGGGCTGACGAGCCTTGAGTCTGCACCTGCGCGCCAGGAGAGGTACTTGACCTGCTTTTAATTACATTTGGCAGTCCACGCGGCACCCCTTTACACTGACCTGCTCCCTGCTGACGAGAGGCAACTACCTCGAAACACGTGTCCAGGGATGGCTAACGCATACACATACTGTTCTATTTACATTTTGTGGCATAGGCGTACCCGCCGTCGCCACTACATTTCCCACAGTCCTTTGGGGCAACTTGCTGGTGTGACGAGCGGTGTGCGACCTACTTTTCCTCTATGCAGGATATGATGTATTATGTGGCACATATGGCAGAGCCATAATTAGAATTATCTGTTTACACAAACATACACATTTGCACTAACATAGGGGCATGCATTCCAGTTGCTTAAAACAAAACAAGCATTGCAAAGACTTTAGGTCTGGCTTTGATGTTGAAAAGCATGGAGACATAGGCGTTCACAAATAAGTTTTGCTAGCATTAGCTCATTAAAACCAGATGTATTTCTTTTACCAATGCTTGATAAGTTTCATTCTGCCACGTGTTCCTCCGTTTGTCATGAAAAAATAAAATATATAAGGAAGAGAATGGCAAGAAAAAAGAGCATTATATAACCCCCTCATAGATGACGTAGCACGAACTGGAGGTTTGCCAGTTACACTGACATTAATCTTGGGTACAATCAATGTACAAGATCCTGCATTTTTCATTGTGAAAATGGGACTAGGGCAGCTGATTGTGATGAAAAAAGGAGGATGAACGAGTTTGCAAAAGTAAAAAAACATATTTTATTTAGGAGAGAGTGGTGAATGCTCGTAGTTGCTCCTGAGGTGCTGTTCTGCAGCCAGGACCAAAATACCATTGGAAGCAAGGAGTAGTTGTGTGTAAATTGGAGATCATGGACCGCTCTTAAAGTTAAATGGTAAAAAAACTCCCCTTCTGACGTGCCATATTCAGAGGTCACTTCCGCCACAGTAGTGTTAACATGGTGGAGAAAATTCAGCCAATTTGATAGTATGTGGGTTCAGATGTACAGCACTGCTGATGGCGGGGCCTTTGGCTCCTTGGATGGGCATGCGGATCTCATCTGGCCTCAGGAGATGATTCTTTCAGTCTCGTGTTTCAATTGCCAGGGGGAAGCGTGCCGCCAAACATCTGTATGTGCCCCCTCCCCCTAGTAAGTGAACCCCTGGCTCTCGCTGGGCTTGTCTACTTGCAAACTGCTCTTGCTTGCACCTTGCTGTCTGCACTGGTTGCTGTCACGAAGGTGCGTCGCCGCTGTGGTTTTGTGCTTTTCTGTTTCATTTAAATGGCGCCCCCTGGGACCTGGCACTATCAATTGCAGGCCAATGAAGCACTATTACGTATTAATGTATCCAAAAGATAGGGGCGCACCGCACCTTACATTTTAAAGAATGTTTTCTTCTAACAAGACATATTCGATTAAAACTACTCCAACCCTCCTGAGACTCATAAAGGGCAATTAAACTAACCTGTTCAAAGAACATACGCATCATTCACACCCCGGAAGGAGCCTACATAAACTCTTCCTCATTGTAAACGATATTGAAACGCCCCTTGGTGCACTCTGCACCCACGGGCTTTAGTCATTTTGCTTGCGGTCTTTAATAATTTGCGTGCATGAGTGGTATTTATTCAATGCGTGTCAGGCTATGGGATATCAGCACTATGGTGCCACCCAGGTGAAAGTCTTACAGAAGACGCATCGAACACCAAGAATTAAGAAATCAGAAAAATTCTTTATAGCTGGAATCACTTGAAGTCTTTGGACCATACTGCGAGGTACCGCAAAAAGCCGGTAGACAGGGGCTCCTCATGCACGCCTGCGGCTGCGGAGGACCGCGGGAAGCCTGTGGACGGGCTCCGCATGCACGCTCCAGCAACTTCTCTAGAGGGAAGAAACGCGCGTGGTAAATAAATTGAACGCAGAGCCTCGAGACCATGACTGTCTCTTTCCGTAGCGGCTGGAAAATCAATACCATGTGGTGCAGAGAGGGGAGCCTGTGTTTGTTTTAAACACAATCCTAGAGATTTTGATAGATGGGCCGCTTTAAGCCCAGTCGGCACATTTGAAGAGGAAGGGTTTAGCAGCAGCGTCTGTCCCACATTCTTCTCAAGGCTCAAAGTGTGTTTTTCCATCCCTCTCTGAGAACGTCTGAAACTTGGAGCTGTTTAGCTCTAGGATGCTCGTGAAGTGCAACCTTTTTCACGGTCCTCTAGTGGATAGGGAAGCGTATTGTTGCCACTGCCTAGCAAAACTCTGTGCTCATGTCTCAATCACAGTCATGCCAGAGTGCCCAATGTGCGTCCAGGAGGGCAAGATCCATACCAGATGTTCAAGCTATCCACATGATTTACATTTGTAACTAGTGGCTAGTCTGAAATTATGACATGAATTTGGGCTTAGGATAGAACGGCATATCTCTAATGACCAAAGAAGAACAAAAAAAATCATTGAAAACGTGCATCATCGCGATCGCTCTGAAAGCGAAAGTGATCGCGATCACGCACATGTTTTCAAAGTGCTGCTGAAGGCTAGTGGTTCGCGCGTGCACGGTCGCGTGAACGCAAGCACTTTGAAAACTCACATACAAAATGTCTCACCGAGCCAGCGCATGCACTGGGCTCAGTGAGACCTAAAAATACGGCGTGTACTTTCTGAAAGTACACGCTGTGTTTTTAAACTTGCTGTACTCTTTTGTTAGCAAAGCACTTCTGCGAGAGAGATTGTGTACTTTTGTTTAAGTATTCATGTTAATCACAGCCCCTTCACGAGCTGTGATTAACATGAATACTTAAACCAAAGCCCACAATCTGCCCACACTGTGCTTTACTAACAAAAGAGTATAGCAAGTTTAAAAATACAGCATGTACTTTCAATTTATTCTGAAATTACACGCTGAGTTTTTAAACTTGCTGTACTCTTTTGTTAGTAAAGCGCAGTGCGGGACAGTGGTGGCTCTGTGAAGTTGCTTGCCCGCTGTCTGTATATATGCATATATTTTTCATTTATAATTTTATATTATTACTTGAGGCTTGCAAGACCTAAAAATGGAGACAGACAAACTACCTTTAGTATAGGGCAGCAGTAGCGCTCCATTTCAGCAGACTGACCTTTGCTGCATGCTCCCCCAAATGACATCATTGTTTCAACAAGAATAAGGACATGCTCAGTTTAGCAAAGTGGCAGGTGTCCATGCCACCTGCTTGCCTGGCTTCCAAATTAATATTGACATTCCACAGACAAGTCCCACTTGCATTTCTTCCCGACAGCAGCCTACAGCCATGCAGGAGCAGGACCACCTTGCCTCACCTCTCTCCTGCAAGACCCTTAAACTATGCACTGTTGTGCCACCAACAGCTTCCTCCCTCAGTTAACAGCAGCTACCTTAGCCCTAATTACCAGTGGCCCAGTATGCCTGTTTTGGCTGAAAGCAGATGTTACCAGGCACAAATCTTCAAGGGATCCTTGTGAATTGTTTTCTTGGTGAAATGCTGGGAATTTTTGATTCAGATACAAAAACTGGTGGTCATCTTGTGATCACTTGGTAAAACCAGTACCTTGTCTTACAGATGCTCCCAGCCCAATATTGATGATATTGAATGTGGTAATGCCATGTGTGATATTACCACATCAAGAAAACATAGGGGTTGTCTAGGTCATGAAGCAATCCCAAGACCCATAGAGGCACTAAGGAAGGACTGAAACATGTAGACCAATGACAAACATAAGGAGTCCTATTAGTCCCAGTTTTTGTTGTTGCCTTTTTACTAACTTTGTTTCTGGGAGACTCTATTGAAGAGTCCACAGTTTACCTTGTGAGACAATTTTAAGAAAAATGAAAATTTGAACTGTTCTCCAGAAACAAGTATTCTGCAAGTAAAACATGATTGAAGGTTATTCCTCTTGATGTTGATTTTGCAAATTTAAGGCTGAATATTTTATATTTTTTATGTACTGTTCAAAAACCCCCATAAGTTCTTACAATCAAAAGCTTTGTTACTCTTCCGCTCTGGTGGTTTGTCACGGGTTTTCTGCCATTGCAATGAATGGAAATACAGCTCTTTGGTAGTTAATAGCTCACTGTTCTATATTGGGATTCAAACTTATAAACTGCAAGTAACAAAAGGGGCTGTCTGACACAAGCAGTAATGCACTGATCTATTTACATTGCATGGATTTTGTGATCTGCATGGTTCACCAGCTACTTTGCATCTGGCCTTTTAACCTCCTCCGCTACTTTAGGATGAGTCAAAATCTCCACTAGTCCAAACTCAGACCTCTCTGCAGCAGGTCCATCAATCTTCAAAGTTATCTTGACATTTTTATGGTTGCCTGAAAATGTCTAGAAAGTCTTTATCATATTTATTGCACGCCACTGCATTATCTTCAGGTGGGATCTTTTGATGGCTTGTGTGCTGCTCAATCCTCCTTGTGAATTTCCTTGTTCACCCAACTCAACCATTTGCGCAGTTTGAATGTCAGGGAACATCTAAATCACAGAAGGTGTAGCACACAATACAGATTTATAGACCAGTTTAAGATAATGGATGCTAATAATGAAGCACATGGGCACATGCCTGTTTGGCCTAAACTTTTAATCCCAGGTAACTATTTGGTCATTTTTCTTATTGGGGTCTCTAGACCGGACCCATTCATAGTTTATAACTCTTCAAGCATTTGCTAACGATCTAGTCTTCAATTGCAGGTTTCCAGTCTGTAAGGTATTTGGATTTGAGTGGTCAGATGCGAGTACCCACAAAGACAAGGTAATTCTGTTTATGTTCCTCGTTGCGGTACAAAAGGGTGTGGTGATGGACGGAGCATCAGAACCAATCAAACACTCACACCCAGTCAACAGATCTGGGTTTGATCCATCACCGTTCTTTAGCCCACTCTGCCACCCCAGTTCAGACATGGCCATATGCAAATCAATCTGACCCTGTGCCTCATGGGAACAGTCCAGCCCGAACTGCCAAGCCATGCCTTCCCTGGACCGGAAACAAGCTTCCTAGGACCGGTTTTTGGCATTTCAGTCGTCTTCAGCCAGGCTTGCTTGAATCCAGTGGCAAAGTGAGCAAGGGACTCACATCTGAGCATACCCTGCCAACTTATGGCGAACAAAGCAGTACAAAAGGGGGTGGTGATGGACGGAGCATCAGAACCAATCAAACACTCACACCCAGTCAACAGATCTGGGTTTGATCCATCGACGTTCTTTAGCCCACTCTGCCACCCCAGTTCAGACATGGCCATATGCAAATCAGTTTGACCATGTGCCTCATGGGAACAGTCCAGCCTGAACTGCCAAGCCATGCCTTCCCTGGACCGGAAACAAGCTTCCTAGGACCGGTTTCTGGCATTTCAGCCGTCTTCAGCCAAGCTTGCTTGAATCCAGTGGCAAAGTGAGCAAGGGACTCACGTCTGAGCATACCCTGCCAACTTATGGCGAACAAAGCGGTACAAAAGGGGGTGGTGATGGACAGAGCATCAGAACCAATCAAACACTCACACCCAGTCAACAGATCTGGGTTTGATCCATCACCGTTCTTTAGCCCACTCTGCCACCCCAGTTCAGACATGGCCATATGCAAATCAGTCTGACCCTGTGCCTCATGGGAACAGTCCAGCTCGAACTGCCAAGCCATGCCTTCCCTGGACTGGAAACAAGCTTCCTAGGACTGGTTTCTGGCATTTCAGCCGTCTTCAGCCAGGCTTGCTTGAATCCAGTGGCAAAGTGAGCAAGGGACTCACGTCTGAGCATACCCTGCCAACTTATGGCGAACAAAGCGGTACAAAAGGGGGTGGTGATGGACGGAGCATCAGAACCAATCAAACACTCACACCCAGTCAACAGATCTGGGTTTGATCCATCACCGTTCTTTAGCCCACTCTGCCAACCCAGTTCAGACATGGCCATATGCAAATCAGTCTGACCCTGTGCCTCATGGGAACAGTCCAGCTCGAACTGCCAAGCCTCGTTGGGTTTGGGGGTTGCTGGGTAAATAGAGTCACAATCTGCACCCCTTTTCTTTTGCAGGTTTGTACTACAAATACTATTGAACAGGAAGACATGAGTACAGGCAGAACAAACAGGTAATTGGTTGGTAGAGTTAAACTTGTGCATCTTGTACATTGTAGTATAACAATATACCTTACCCATGTTTTCTTGTGTTGCAGGTTTTGCAGACAGTACGCCACACATTTAAACAGGCATAGGTGAGTACAAGCAGAACAGGTAATTGTTTGGTAGAGTTAAACTGTGGTGCATCTTGTACATTGTAGTATAACATACTTACCCATATTTTCTTCTGTTGCAGGTTTTGCAGACAGTACCACGCACATGTGAATGGGCATACGTGAGTACAAGCAGAGCAGGTAATTGCTTTGTAGAGTTAAACTGTGGTGTATCTTGTACATTGTAGTATAACATACCTTACTCATGTTTTCTTCTGTTGCAGGTTTCGCAGACAGTACATCACACATTTGAACGGGCATACGTCAGTACAAGCACAAAAGGTAATTGTTTTAGTTGAGTTTCCTTATGGTGCACATGGTATATTTCTGTATCACACTGTGCCATAGCAATCTTTACTTCTATTGAAGGCTCTACAGACAGTGCTACATATAAGTTTGAAAGGGCAGGGCAGAGAACAGAGAAATCCAGGTAATTACACTTTGTGTTTTGCCGGCGATGCCTCAGTTCTATGTGACAGAATGCATTCATGAGCATAGGCATCAACTTTAGCCATGTTACTTAATTTTGCAGAATTTGTGGCACAGCAGGATAAAACCGGTTTGCACAAAAATGTTTAAGCGCAAAGCTGTTACTTCTGGAGGCTGCGGTGCTTCACCACAAAGTAAGAAATGTTTCGTTGTATTCAAGGAAGAGTGGATGAAAGAAATTGTGGAGGCTGAGACACAGTAATCACAAAGCAAGGTTTGTGTGCAACTCGGGGAACTATTTCAATACAGTCCAGACCTGGGCTTGATTTGCAAAGCATGTGCTGAAGCAAAGATTGTGGGAACTTTTCTACAGGGAAGTAATGGAGTGATGTCTGGAAACTGGATTACATGAAACGCTGTCTTATTAGCAAAGTTCACGAGTCTACCATGGTGATATTGAGAAACAGAAGTGCTGCTCCAGGTTTGGTTATAGAGTGCGGGCAATGATGACAGAAACTGCCACTGACAAGGCAAATAGAACGGAAGTAGTTGAACGACAAAGAACCCCGCCTGAGGAGATAAAGATTCTTATCAACAACGTGTTGCTGGCAGTAAAGATGAATACTTCAATGTTATCTGTACAAGACATCCATGACCATCTAGCTTTGTATGTGAAGATACAGATAGCTGGAGGAGCAAGAACTATGCCTTTGAGTTCCTGGAGGCCATCAATAGCGTGATACACTGTGAAGCTATGGCAGACCTTAGTTACGCTTTGTATCACACATTGATAATTGATGAGAGCACAGATATTTCTGTTACAAAATGTTCATCCTGTACTTCAAGTTCCGACCTGTAACATCAACAGAGCACAAAAAAACTGTTTAGGGGCATAGTGAAGCTGACTAGTTGTAATGCTGAGGCTATCACTACTGCTGTGAAAGAATTCTACACTACCAATGAACTGGACCTCATGAAAATGGTCATGTTCACATCCAATGGTGCGTCTGTGATGCTGGGTAAAAATAATGGTGTTGCTACTTACCTTAAACAATCTATTCTTTATCTAGTTGAGTAGCATTGTGTCGCTCATCGAGAAGATTTGGGAGTTGATGATGCCTGGAAGAGGGTTCCAATGATTGAAGAGACATTATTGAGGACTGTCTACACTGTGTTCTCCAGATCTCGTGCAAGGAAGTACAAGCTTGATGAAATTGCATCCGTCACTGAATGTGAAGTGGTCTCTTTTCGAACATTGAATGAAGTCCGGTGGCTTTCAACGCATTTAGTAGTTGGTGCATAAATATGGAATTACAAGGCTGCTCCTAAGTACTTTGAGCATGAGAAAATTGAGGAGAATGATCCAGTTGCTAAATATTGTTACAAAAAGCTATCTGACTCAAACTACCATATTTCCCTTGCAGTACTTAATGACATTCTGAGTGAATTTGCATCTTTGTGCAAACTGTTCCAAAAAAGTTCCTTGACTACTGTTGAAGCTGTACAGTATGCAAGAGCAAAGATTGGCCAAATTAAGGAACAGTATTTGGGGGACACTGTCTTTTGGTGCAGCAGGATCTGATGGTGTTGTACAAGGAAAGAAAAGAGTTTGACAGTGTACCTATTTTGTCTTTTGCTTCCCTTCTTTGTGAGCACATGCAAAAAAGGTTCTCTGAAGGTGAACTGAAAGAATGGGCACGTTTTGAATTCCAGGCAATAGCAACACAATCACATTTTGATTTTGGGACTGAGAATGTACAAAAACTTGTTGAAAAGTATAAAAATATCTTGGTCCTGGGTTATTGTGAAACACCGGAAGATGTTGTTCGACAATACAAAGACTATAAATATGTGGTGGCAGAACATGTAAAGGGTGGGTTATTTACCACCTTTCAAGACATGGTGAAATTCACTGTACACAATGCTGCTCAGTGTGGTGTCTCAGCTTGTTGATGTCTGCGCAAGATTTCAAGCATCTATTGCAGATTGTGAACGAGGATTCAGCCTCATGAATACTATCAAGAGTAAATTGAGAAATAGACTGGAGCAGAAGCCTTTGGATATGCTGATGAGAACAAAGGCCTGCCTCCTGTAAGGGAAAGTTGACCTCGATAGAGTTTATCAGCACTGGAAAAATGGCAAGGATCGCCGTGAGAAGCAACCATGTCACCTATCTAATGATAGAAAAGGGAAACTAGGGCCAAATGTCCTAGACAAAGCAAAGCACTACCTAAAACACTCAACTAGGAGTCTAGACTCGGGCATAGGCGTACCCGCCGACGCTGACCTCAGGGACCACATTCATTGGGGGAACACGCTTGGTAGGTGGAGCAGTGTGCGACCAATTAGACTTAACTTTATATTCAGGCTCCCTTGAGCCGGTGGAGTCGACGGGCTCTTGGTTACGCACCTGCGCGCTACGAGAGGTATTTACCTGATAACGATTTTAGCAGCTTACACAGCAACCCCACACACTTTTTCCTACTCCCTGCTGACGAGAGGCAACTACCTCGAAACACGTGTCCAGGGATGGCACACGCTACTCATACTTGCATTCATGACTCGGGCATAGGCGTACCCGCCGACGCTGACCTCAGGGACCACATTCATTGGGGGAACACGCTTGGTAGGTGGAGCAGTGTGCGACCAATTAGACTAAACTTTATATTCAGGCTCCCTTGAGCCGGTGGAGTCGACGGGCTCTTGGTTACGCACCTGCGCGCTACGAGAGGTATTTACCTGATAACAATTTTAGCAGCTTACACAGCAACCCCACACACTTTTTACTACTCCCTGCTGACGAGAGGCAACTACCTCGAAACACATGTCCAGGGATGGCACACGCTACTCATACTTGCATTCATGACTCGGGCATAGGCGTACCCGCCGACGCTGACCTCAGGGACCACATTCATTGGGGGAACACGCTTGGTAGGTGGAGCAGTGTGCGACCAATTAGACTTAACTTTATATTCAGGCTCCCTTGAGCCAGTGGAGTCGACGGGCTCTTGGTTACGCACCTGCGCGCTACGAGAGGTATTTACCTGATAACGATTTTAGCAGCTTACACAGCAACCCCACACACTTTTTCCTACTCCCTGCTGACGAGAGGCAACTACCTCGAAACACGTGTCCAGGGATGGCACACGCTACTCATACTTGCATTCATGACTCGGGCATAGGCGTACCCGCCGACGCTGACCTCAGGGACCACATTCATTGGGGTAACACGCTTGGTAGGTGGAGCAGTGTGCGACCAATTAGACTTAGGAGTCTATCACATGTCGAGGTGCTAATATTATAAACAATTAATCAATTTTAAATGAATTTCGCTTCAGAATAAAGAAACACTGGATGATATTTAACTTCAGTTTCTCTTTTGGATTTTTGGACTTACAGTATCTAATTCATGTTTATGACGATCGACCATTTAAAATTGATTAATTGTTTATAATATTAGAACCTCAACATGTGATAGACTCCTAGTTGAGTGTTTTAGTTAGTGCAAATACGATTGTGTTGAGGTTGCACCACTTTATACATATTTATAATCAAATAGTCCACATTGGATCCAGCGAATAGTTGAATATCCTTCTTTATTATTTATTCAAAATCTTCTCTTTTTTTAGAAAGAACCACAGCCAACGCGTTTCATTCTCGAAAGAGAACTTCTTCAGGGCTGTAAATTTAAAACATATAAAAAACTACAATATAAAAGATATTTAAATAAATATATAGATACAAACATATATAAGTACAAACATAACATACCACATTAAATATAACATCAACAGTGTAATTTCATGTAAAGAGTACCAACACCAACACATGTAACATATTAAGATAAATATTTCTAAATGAGTAATGTCATAGTCACAATCCTATAATTTTTCTCCAAAAAAATGTCCCCCTTGTATGACCATTTCAGCAAAACACCTAACCAAAAATAATAATATAGAATTTATATAAAGCTTGATGAGAGGATCGACATAAATATCCATAAGAGCAAAAAAGACAAGTAATGGGACAGGATGTGTGTTTGTCTCAACTAAGTTATCTCCTCAAAATTGATGATTATCCAACCACTATTGATTTACAAAATATTTATTAGGGGAAACATACCGTTTGTAGTTTCCACAGAATGTAGGGTATAAAGTTTGGGACAATACAATCCTGGTCCAATATAATGAAATCGTCTAGTACTCCCAAGTCAACTGTGAAATAAAGCATAATGAAATGCCATTTGTAATTAGGTAGAACTGGCAGTATCAAGATCATGTAAATGTACAGATTGTATATATAATGCAAAAAGTGAGATGATCGGCCTACCTTGTTGGTTGAAAGAATGCTGATATCTTTCAAAGGACAATGATAGTGTCCGCTAGAGTGAAGTGATATGATAGTCACTATAATATGTCTGATCCATATCTACATAAGAAACATCTCGCACAGTGCCTAGTTAAAACAATATATTAATGTTCGTGCCACAATACTTTTTCTAAATCCGGCATATACCTGTACTATTCATTCATATTAATTATAGCGCAGCTATAGTCAGAAATGTATCTGAAACCCAAGATAATACAAAAAACTACTATGGATCTAAAGATGAAGATATCACTAAAGGCACACCTGTGAAAACGAATCACAGTTATGTACACCGATATGTATAAGCGCATATCGAGTGCATATAATCCTGAGTACAAGATCATGTCAGGGCGCTTCAAGAGAATGCGCCAACTACAATAACGTCACCTATTATGGAGACGCTATTCGAAAGAAACGCTAGGTAAATTAACCATATGTACAGACGACATGCAAAATAATATACAATCGAAGAGTAAAAGGCTCCAATATAGGGAGTCTCAAAGGCAAAGGGATACATCATGAAAGACAACAAAATTACAAAAACTCATAATGTCCCATGCAAGAAAAACATCTCAGAGACCAATATCATAGTGCGTCAATCCACACGACTTAACATAGACACAGCCAGAAAATAGTACGATTCAGGAAGGCACCATGGTCAAAGTCAACCTGAAAATGAACTAAACCTCCATGAAACTCCACATGAGTCTTGAAGCCGTCACCAGATATATGCGCAACTATGTAATACAAATAACCATCCCTCATTCCTACCTGTAGATACAGCATAGTTGTTCCTCTCAATCTCTCGACATGATGGAACCCGCTCGTATTTCAAACGCGGCTCGACAGTGAATAGAGCATAATTATTCCTCTCAAACTCACGGCGTAATGAAAACCGCTCGTGTTTTAAACGCGGCTCGACAGTGCCGTCCATAGAAAGAGAAAGAGAAAATAGGCGTCTGACGTCATTGATGTGCGTTCGCAATTCCCCTATGGTTAAACCGGCAAAAAGATCTGAAAAGAGCCGCCATCTTAGAATTTTGGTTATGTGTTCGAAATAACCATGGACCAATACGACCCATGTATTTCGAAACATATTAGAATATGGCACTAGGATCTATAAACCAAACCATAATACTTCTTGATGAAAGAATTTTTTTTCGATATAATATTATTTATTTTATTATCGATTAATACAAAAAATAAAAGTAAATATAAAAATAAAATAAAAAAGATCCTAAATATGACTACCATAACTAATATCACCCACATCTAGTACCGTAGCAGTGCCTAGTAGCAAGGTGTAATGAAAGATGGAAACTAACTGATTGGTGGGCGAATACGATTAAGGTTTGTATATAAAATGTGAGCGAAAAAGACCAATGGAACCAAAGAACAATGGAACAAATGTGTCCCAATGAGGAAATAACAAAGACTCCAATCAACAAAAAGCGCCCAAGGCAAATATATTCTATATACGCAAATGAAAGAGGGATAGATCGCGCTCACAATGTGGCGCCCCAATTATGAGTCAATGAATAGTCATAGCCGCATGTACATATGGAGCACGATAAAAGAGGGATCTCAGGAAGAGTGATAATATATGTTGTTAACTAGAAATCAACAGAAAGGTCACAACCCCAAATCGCATCCTGTAGGTGTTGTCTCAGAAATAGATAACAAAGGAAGTGAATGGTGTGACACATATCTCAGCAGCCATATTCTGGTAATATAGCTGAGGATGACCCAAACATGGGCAAGAAAGTTATTACTGATTATTCACAGAATATATAGAGAGGGCAAACATTAGCCAAAAATTATATTAAAGAAACCCAAAAGAAATCTCTGGTGATAATACTACAGTTTGTGTTCACAAGTGGTACTGCATTTCGTCATCAGTGTTGTGTCCCATCTCTATACATCTAAGACGACATATCCACATGGCCTCTTTTCTGCGCAGAGTTAATTCTCTATTGCCGCCACGAGGATTCGGAGGTACATGTTCAATGCCATGGAACCATATTTTACAATTTTCACCATGGTGTGTCACCATGGTGTTCTCTCATGTGGTATGTCATAGGATATTTCAAGACATAATTTTTAAAAGCTCTTATATGCTCTTGGATACGTAATTTAAGCGGTCGCACCGTGCTGCCCACATAGATCTTGTTACATTCGCAACCCAAAACATAGACAACATGACTTGTTTTACAGTTCATAAACTGTCTTATATCATATTCCCGTACTGTATTGTAATGAAAGTTTTGGATCTTATTTTTACCAAACGAGCAAATGTTACAGCTAAGACATGTGTAAAAACCTTTAGGGGTGGGTGGAAGCCAAGTCTTAGGGATTGTGCGTCTGGGATAACTAGGACACAGTAAATTACGAAGTGTTTTCCCTCTCCGAAACGTTACCCTAGGTGTAGCTGTCACATGTTCTCTCAAATTGGGTGTCTCATATAGCAATCCCCAGTGTCGCTTGAGAATATTAAATAAGCTAGCACTGTTGTTAGTGTATTGTGTGATAAAGGCTAAATGTGACCCTTCGTTCTGTTTTTTGGTTGTACTTGTATGTTTTTGCAGTGTGCTTGCCCTAGTAAACTTTTTGATTCATGAATCAGCTTTTCTCAAAATATCCTCAGCATAACCTCGTTGTTTGAATCTTTTTTTCACTTCACTGATGTTATCCTTAAATGCCTCATCTGAACTGCAATTTCGGCGGACACGCACCATTTCCCCAAATGGGATGTTTTTAATCACTAATTTAGGATGTGCACTAGTTGCATGTAATGTACTATTACATGAAGTACTTTGACGGAAAATGGTGCTGTTTATCCCATTATTCCTGATGTAAAAAAGAATATCCAGGAATTCGATACTGCTTTGACTGTACTTTAAAGTTAAATGTACATTGTGTGGATTTGCAATTAGGAAGGCATGATGTTCCATGAGTTGGCTAGGGGTGCCCTTCCATAGCATAATAATATCATCAATATACCTCCCCCAAAAGACAATCATGTCCATCCAGGGGGAGGCATATTTTCCCCAGGCGTGCTCCCTCTCCCACCAGCCCATGAACAGGCCGGCGTACGAGGGAGCAAACCTGCTTCCCATCGCAGTACCTTGGATTTGATGGAATCAGGTCCCCTCATGTAAGAAAAAATTCTGTGATAAGATAATATCCGTCATATCCATCAGCATTTCATTATGTTCGGCATGATCAGCCGTGCGTGTTGTCAAAAAGAACTGCATAGCTGTCATGCCGAAGTGCTTGTGGATACACGTATACAGTCCGGTAACGTCCATCGTGACAAATATCAAGTCCTCCGATCATGATAAGTGAGTGTTTTAGTTAGTGCTTTGCTTTGTCTAGGACATTTGGCCCTATTTCCTTTTTCTTTCAGAATCGGTGGTAGGGTGGAACCACCTCAAAGAGAGCACACCAACAGTGAATATGTTTTGATTAGCATTGAATTTGAGTGCACCCCAGCTGTTATCTTATACACCTATCTAATGATGGCACTTGACTTGTGTGAACTGCCCTCTCCCACAGTCCATGTTTGCCTGGATGTCACACTTTTACAAACTATCTCTGTCGGGATAGCCCAACATTACTCAGTAGCTTACACATCAAATTGTAACTGTAAATGAACAGTGCTCCAGTTAAGAACATTTAGTAAAATCTTATGATGGTACCACCCTTGGAGTCTTGTACTTTTCTAAACCTGAAATGTACTTGCCTGTGTAACCAATTCATGTCATGGTGTGTTTATCCAAATTGCAAACTTGCCTTAAGACCCTTAACGTGGCACTCTATGTGTGGAAATGCACCATCTTTTCACTTTTTTGAGTAAACGTTTGGAGTGGTATTTGGCACTGCACACGAGCAGGGTCTGGTTCCTGGTGCACATAGCCATGGTTGCAGCGCATAGAGATCATCCATTGCCGCACACAGAGGAAAATAATTAGTGGGAACATTGGCCCTGACTATCTATCTATCCTTTCCTAGCCCAGAGGGACTGCCCCGGATGAACAGGTGAATGATGGCAGGTTGAGTGATTGTTGTTTGTTGTGAATGATGTCAACTATTGTACACACAAAAAAGTGACTCAAGACACCTCCCACAAACTTAGGAGAGTCCGAGGCACCGACGGATAGGGCGGGGTCTCCCAAACCTGAGTTAGTTACCGGGTGAGGTGAGGTCTGAATCTCACACAAGACAGGAGTGAAGATTACCCTGCTTGTTCAGAGATCTCATCACACAAGGTTGTACTTTATGACAACTCTTAGGGCACTTTTTACTATTATTTTTCAATTTCACAAATTTTGCAGTAGCTGTTTAATTTTTGGGTCCTGAAGAAAGCCGGGAACAAGGTCCCTTAGGCTGAAACTAGTTGACCAATTTGTGAAGCAACCTATTTGTTAAAAGTTGCTTGAACACGTTTTTAATAGGTTAGGCAGAGAGATGTGTATTAAAGTCTTGCTCTCCCTACTCCTTTTTAACTTTCACGTATATGCACTGCACTAGAATTTTCATCACACAAGAGATGATTTACTATGTTTGTTAAATCATGACCATATCGGTCATTTTCTGTCTCTTAAGGTATTCTTTTCTGGCTTTATCTTTATCGCCCAGTTGCAATCTTTGCTATATATTATCCCTCAATGTTTTGAGGAGTAGTAGCAAGAGAGAAGGATAACCAAGTGATCACACTGGCCTCCCTTGGCAGTTGATGGAAATCCTATCAATTGTAGGATCCGAATTTCAGATTATGATTAGCACAGTGTAGCTAAAACTAATTAGTTTGACTCGGCCTTGTAAGAAGGCCTCTATGTGCATCCATTGGTTAAGTACGACGAAAAGGGCCGAAAACAGAACCGCGGCCATCTTGGCCCTCGGCTCTTTCAACGTTCAAAGGAGCTACAGTCACGTGATTCCCTGAACCCGTATTCCCCTTGTTCAGCAGACACTAGTTATAGAAGACAGGCTGAATTGTATTTACGACCGAGAAGCAAGGTCACATCTGCTAAAGGGAGTACCAGGCAAATTCCTTCTGAACCTGGGACGAGAAGGGAGTCACCCGGTCGACCTTCTATTCTTAAAGATAGTAGCCTTTTTCTGTATCATTGAAACTAGATATAGGATGAGCTCATTAGGAGCGCCTAGGCTGGCTGGTACTTTTCCACTTATAAGGCTTTGTATATTGCACTGTAATGTATAAAAGTGTGGTTTTGACAAGGAGTCGTCAGTCTTCCTCGGCGCACCCCTTGGGTGAGGATCGACGAGGCTCCTCTACGTAGAGTTTCCTGTTTGGCCAATAAACGCTTGAACCTTCTACGTTGCCAACTGCTCGTTATTTGACTTACATTGCGGGCCACCGGTAAGTGTGGCCCTTGGGACGAAAACTTGGATACAACAGTTGGCGACCACGAAGGGACCCGTGATAGGGTCCGGCCTTCCCCGTAATCGGGCGGTAGGTCCGAGGGCGTTTCGGTCGGGTGAGCGGGGAACGAGCTCAAGGGTTCTGCTCCGCGCGCCCGGGCGGGAAGCCCTCTGCTGCTAGTCACCCTTCACCGGGGTCCTACGGGCTCAACTTAGGAAACGGACCGGGTTGGTCGAGAGGAGTTGGCAGCGAAGAACGGACATTCGTACCAGGGTGCACCCGGTGAGTAGAATTTTGATTTGGAGCACTGGCTACATGCAGTGCCCGTTTTGATTTTGAAACACGCGAGCTGGAGCGTGTAGTGGTGTTTTGAAGCACAGGCTCTAGGGCGGTGCATTGATTTTGAGGTAGGCACTAAGAAGCGGTGCCACTGTTGGTTTGAAGCCCGATTGATACGGCTGGGCATTTGATTTGAGAAGTACATGTACATATGGTATGGTTTGAAGGGCCCTTTCTCCTGACTTGATGAACCGCGCGCGGAATATAGCCTGATTGCACCTTAGAGACTCACGACCCAAGTTGGGTAACCGCGAGACATAACCTCGGTGAGGCCCAGACCTCCCCGGGACAGGTCTCAGTGGTGAACCAGAAAGGCAGTGAGAGGACCCATGGTGTAGTCAGAGATGTCTATTGTTGGAGATGCTACTGATTAGTGTGGGACTGGCTCACTGATTAGGTGGAAAACGTTGTAACCTCTTGGTTGTGGTTTATGTCATTTGTGTTTGTATTGAACTAAGTAACCATGCCCTGTTTTAGTAAGTTGAATTGTTTCAGTTGTTGCTGTCGGACGGGTGACTCTCGACTAGCTGAGAGTCAGCCCGCCCCGCCGGAAGGCAGTCCCAGCCACTATATGTATGTGAAGCATGGAATTACCCCTTTGTTGTTTTGTACTCTGTGGCATAAATATACTAAAAGCAACGAAGAATTACAATGGCCAAAAACTGGTTCGTTTGACGTAAAAAAGATTGCTTTCTTGCAGGAACAACTGTTCTCCAGGCGCAGCCGCCAGGCTATGTTCGATGCCCTGGGTTCGTGGTTGAAAGAATCCAAGCAGCGCCGGATAAGGGAGGAGAAGCGATCTAGGGCTAAGGCAGGACAGAATGTGACTCAGAAGGCCATAGCATATGATAGGTCTCGAGCGGAGAAGGGAATAGACTGTATGAACCGTGAATTTCGATTGAAGGTAGACAAGAGCTATGTGACTCGGCCAAATTGTCGAAATTTCAATATTGTCGACCGGAGGTGACCTATCTCGGTCATCTCCTGTCGAAGGAGGGAAGGCGATTGACCCCGGAACGTATTGCATCCATTACTAACATATCTGTTCCTTGCACGCAACGTGATGTCCGTGCTTTGCTTGGCATAACCTCTTACTGTCGCCAATGGATTCCTAACTACTCTCTTATCACTAAACCTTTCTTGTATTTGATCACCAAAGACGTGCATGAACCCCTACCTTGGACTGATGAGTGTCAAACAGCTTTTCTTTCTCTGAAGGCTGCTTTATGTTCTGCTCCTGTGCTTGGCACCCCGGACTACCGGAAGCCTTTTGTGCTCTATGTGCATGAGGTGGACGGTTGTTGACTTTCAATGTTAGCACAGGACTTTGGAGGTAAGCAAAGACCCTGTGCCTATTTCTCAGCGGTTTTGGATAATGTCGCCAGAGCACTTCCCAGCTGCCTGAGAGCCACGGCCGCAGTAGCGTTGGCAATCAGGCAATCGGAAGGGCTAGTCTTGAATACGGATCTCACAGTAATGGTACCACACGCTGTGGATGTATTGTTAAACAGAACTCAGACGCAGCACTTAACTAGTGCGCGTCTTACGGGGTACGAATTGACCCTGTTTGCACCTCACATAACCATTAAAAGATGCATGACTTTGAATCCTGCCACGTTGCTACCCCTCCCCAAAGGAGAAAATGGGCAGGATGTACATGATTGCATATTCCGGACTGAAGAAGAGACAAAGGGCCGGACATATCTAACAGACACCCCCTTATCGGAACCCCAAGGAGAATTGTATGTTGATGGCTCTTGCTTCAAATTGCCCAACGGTAATACGGTTGCGGCCTATGCAATCACCACCTTGCGGACCGTGGTAGAGGCGGCCAAGGTACCATATCTTTCCGCCCAAGCAGCGGAATTAATCGCACTACTTAGAGCATGCGAGTTGGGAAAGGGACTGAGGTTGAACATCTACACCGATAGCCAATACGCTTTCGGTGTAGCCCATAGTTTCGGGAGACTATGGGCAGAACGAGGGTTTCTTACGTCCCATGGTGAAAAGATAAAGAATGGACAATTGGTCGAACGATTGCTGGCCGCATTACCTTTGCCAGGGGGGCACAACGAGGAGCATACCTGGCTGGTGGATGCTCCGCTGCGCACTCTGCATAGCCCGGGGGTCCGGAGGCGCTGTGATCTTCTTCTTTGCCGCCAAAGACCTTGCTGGACGCCGCGTTGGGGACTACAGCCCCCAGAATCCCTAGCGGCACTTCCGGCTTCCGCTTCCCTGCGCGCCCGGAGGCGCTTAAAGCTGTGAGGCTCCCTCGGTGGAGCGGGGGCACAACGAGGAGCATACCTGGCTGGTGGACGCTCCGCTGCGCACTCTGCATAGCCCGGGGGTCCGGAGGCGCTGTGATCTTCTTCTTTGCCGCCAAAGACCTTGCTGGACGCCGCGTTGGGGACTACAGCCCCCAGAATCCCTAGCGGCACTTCCGGCTTCCGCTTCCCTGCGCACCCGGAGGCGCTTAAAGCTGTGAGGCTCCCTCCGCGTCGCGGGACACGCGCGGGCGGCTGTGGCCCTCAGAGGCCTGAGGAGACTGGACTGGGCCAGGTTTCTCTGCATCGTGGCGATTGGTGTTGAATGCGCATTGACTATTGTAGCCATTTGATATGTCCGTATGTTTTTAATCTGACTGTCCTGTTTGTGAGTGCGTAGGCAGACACTAGGGTATCTGGGTAGAAGCTTAACCTATAATTGAACGAAATGGTTAAATCAAAAACTGACAAAGCGATGGTGGCTCAAGCTACCCTAGATAATTTTCTGGTCAGGAAAGTTACACAGATTAATAATGATAGACGTGTATCTTTGGGGAAAGGCACCGTGATTGAAGATACACTATCAGAAAATGTTTCTCTAAGCCAGCCCCAAGACCCTGAGATCAACCCGAGTGGTGTCATCTCTACGGCCCTCCCAGTCCCCATGGTGGAGGTCCATTCTGATTCCCGGGTGTCGTTAAGTTCTGATGCTGATGTGCTAAATGAGACCCAACCTGAGATTAGGCATACGAGATCATGTAGAACACGGTCTCAAAGGGAGAACGGGAAACATAATAATTGTAAGCCAAAAAAGAAGGTCGGTAAGCCAAATACCGGTACTGTTATACCAAACCCTTTTGTATTTACGGCCACCAATGGTGCTGGTAATGGAGCTAATCTAAACTCGGATATGATTGCCTCACTTATAAAAAACTTAGAAGCTTCTTTTACCGTCAAAATGGAGGAGCTGATTAAACCATTAACCACTAAGATTGATGATTTAGCTAAGGAAGTGATAAGGCTGGGTGATCTGTTATTGTCTCGGGAGATTGCTCAGCCTAGTGGAATTGAATACTCTGGCGGGAAAAGGAGAGATACTGCTGTACTTAATGATATACAGAACAATTGGAGGGGAGAATCTGCTGATACAGTTATCCCAGGACCTGTAACTTCTACCCAGTCGGATATTCCTGTGGAAACTGTTTTGCAGCAACAATTATCCATAACTCCCCACAGCAATAGAGCTTCTAGTTTGGCGAGGCACAATGGTCATCTTAATCTACCACCAGATTGTGCTCCATTTGTGGTAGTACTGACCAATGTGCCCTCTTGTGGCACCCACCCTGCATCTCCCTATGATGAATCCTTTATTTCTCTGAAAAATAAGACAGTGTCCTGGCTTAACAAAAATTGTGGTTTTCCGATCTCATATTTTGACCAGATACTGACAGTAAGGCGTGTAAACTGGGTGGGGCCGTCCAAAAAGTCTGGTTTGGGGGACTGTATAGTCGTAAATTTTAAACACCCCCAGCATGTAGCAACCGTACTTTTGAGAGCTTCTGCACTGGTTTATAACACAAATAGTATCTGTGTACGCCCCTTGGGTTATTTTTATGCACATTTGTGCAAACCACGACTGCAACAGAATCTAACCAGGCAGGGACATGAACCTTTTACTCCTGTGCAAGAGACCCATCTTCTACATAATATTACTAATTTCTGTGGTGTAGGTGGACCCATTGGTGTGTCTAATAGGAGTGTTAGTGCTGGTCACTATCAATATGGGCTGAATCTTCACACACAGAATAGGTTTGAAGTGTTATCTGGTCTTGAGCTGTGCGATTGACGGGGGGCACCTGCAGCTCAGGACATCGGGGCTTCAGGTGAACCTACTAATCCAGATAATTTGGTAGGTAAATTGCCAGGATGTCTTGCTGTCTCTTGGAACATTGCGGGTCTTGCTGCCAAAATGTCTGATGTAAACTGGGTGATCTATATTAAACAATTTTCGATTATTTGTTTACAAGAGACCTGGGAATTGGGCTGTGACCTCTTCTTAGAAGGGTATAGGGCCTTCTTTGTGCCAGCCTTGCCATCTGTGCGGGGTAGGCCCAAGGGGGGTCTTGTAATTTTTGTATCTATATTAATTCCCTGTGAAGTACAAAGAATTGTAGCACAGCATACAGGTGTAATGGGCGTAACTCTAAGTGGAGGTAATGTCCGTGTCGGGCTGGTGAATTTTTACAATGCTGTTTATGATAGTGGAGGCAGGAATCATATTTATTTTTTAAATTCCTTTGTTTCAAATTTTATGGAAAATGTGGGCCATAACCTCTTGATTATGGGGGATTTTAATCTGCATCCTTGTATAGACCCATTGCATAAATGTTTACCAGAAATGGTGTGTGATCGGGCAGACTGTCTCCATATGGAGCACACAAAGGAGGGGGAACTGTGTAATGACTTCTTGAATGACCATGACCTCTCTTTGGCTATGTCTTTAAAAGACCCGCTATTTCGCTTTGACACCCCTACCTTTAAAGGGCATGGAAGGGGTACCTTTATAGACCATATACTGGTCTCGCAGACGATGCAAATTTTTGTGGATTCTTTTGCCATTGTCTTTAGTGAATTTAGTGACCATAACCCTCTTATAATCGGTTTAAACTGCCCTTGGTTCAAAAAAGGTATTAAAATTATCAGGCAAGGTAGTTTGGTTACAACAGATGGTAAGAGGCGCTTAAAATGGTCTATGGTTTCTGAGGATGTCCTCTATAAGAATATCACTGCAGGATGTGCTGAGGATATCAAAGTTTGTATGAATGGGGGAGGTGAACCCAAGTTGGTTCTAGAAGCTTACCAAAACATTACGGAAAAGGTATCAGCATTTCTATCGGTCCCATATAAACCCCGACCTAACTTAGGCCCGAGATGGTTCAGTCATGACTGTACTCTAGCTGCCCGTAATTTGAGGGTAGCCTTGGCAGCAACCCAGAGGAACAGGGAGGCCGTAAAACTCTGTAGAAAGGAATATAAGGCTATTATTGCTGCCCGTAAAGAGTTTTTGAGGAAAGAGGCCTGGGAGGAATTGCTTGATCCCTCTACTTTGAAAAACAGCACTAAATTTTGGGGTCTGGTAAAGAAACCTTTTTTGACTGAGGACCCGGGAGATGGACTGGTTTGTTGTATAACCAAGGAGGAATGGGAGAGTCATTTTAAAAGTTTATATTATTCAGAGGCAGAGGGAACCATGGCTGCTGTCCCTTTTGACAGGGACAGTACTGCCATCATTTTTGATATAAATGAGGTCTTGGTCGCTATAATGGGTCTTACTGCCAATAAAGCCCCTGGCCCTGATGGAATACCACCTGATCTTTACAAATCTGATCCAGACTTCTGGGCTCCCATTCTGACTGCTGTTTTTAATGCAGCAGCCATATTGGGTTGTCCGGGGACTTGGGGTCTTTCAACAATAGTTCCTGTCTTTAAGAAAGGAGACAGGGGAAGTGATTTGTGTTATCGTCCAATCTCGTTAATCGATTCGATGGTGAAGATCATGGGGAGAGTTATACTTCAACGCCTAACAAGCTGGACGAACGAAAATAATATTTTGTCGACCTCTCAATATGGTTTTTGTGAAGGGCGTTCAACTATAACTCAATGTCTTAACTTGTTTCTTATATTGAATAAATATACTGTCGTGTATAAAGGAACAATTCACCTTGCCTTCATGGATCTGTCCTCTGCCTTCGACTGTGTTAACAGGGGGAGGCTGTGGCAGACCATGAAGGATAAAGGTATTGATAAGGGGATTGTGGAGTTCCTTGCGGACCTGCACAATGACACAAGAGCTAACGTGAGGTTTTCATCGACCGGGGAAACTACAGGAAGTTTTAGTATTAATAAAGGAGTACGTCAGGGGTGTATTTTGGCCCCTTTTCTTTTTAATTTTTATATAAATGACCTAGAGGCTGTTTTACAAAAGGTAAAATCAGACTGCCCTAGAGCTGGTGCGAGGGGTATTCCTCTACTTTTATATGCTGACGATGCGGTCTTAATTTCCAGAACAGAAGTTGGTCTCCAGGCACTATTGAATGTTTTTAATAACTTCATGTCTGATAGGGACCTTAAGGTCAACAACTCAAAATCCTATATTATGCATGTTGGCCGGCAACCAAAAAAGAAGTTCAATTTTAAATTGAATGATGTTTTGATCCCTACCACCCAAACATTCACCTATCTAGGTATCTTATTTGACACCAAACTTAATTGGGCTCCACACCTGGCCAAGAAAAAGGGGGAAATGACTAGAGTCAATGCCTCCATCTTCAATACTGCCTCTAAATTGGGGAATAAACCAAATGTGGCTATGATGAAATTATACAACTCTAAATCCATAGCCACTGCAGTATATGGTAGTGAGATATGGGGCTACATAAATGGTGAACAATTACAAATAGTCGAAAATACATTTTTAAAACGCCTGTTATGTGTCCCAGGTAGTACCTCAAATTTAATTGCACACGAAGAACTTGGTTGCCAGTATTTATCCGACATTGTCGGATTAAAACCTCTGTTATGCTAGGTAAAACTATGGTTAAGTGATGAAATTCCTTTAACACATTTGATAGTGGAAGACCTTATATCACTTGATCATGCCATATGTGTACCTTGGCTTAAATACCTGAAATCCCAATTTTTGAAACTTGGCTGCCTGAATCTGTTTGATAAACCGAGGGATATAGTTAAGGGTGATGTAGCAGCAATTAAGAAAGTTTTCTCTATGAAATGTATTGCCCTAAGAGATGAAGTTGAGCTCTTAAAACCTAATGTTAGAAAGTATATTATGCTGAGTACTTGCGACTCTATGGAAAAGTATCTAACATGCCCCTTTACCTCACATGAGAAATTTTTGCTGACCCGATTCAGGTTTAACATTTTCCATCTTCTCTTATTTAGACCCACGTCAGATATTTTTAAGAAACCTGCAGCTCCCTGTGGCTGCGACGGGAAGTCTCCACAGGATATGCTGCATTTTATGTTTTTATGTACATTTTATGAATATCCCCGTAGGCGATACCTTGTTACCCTTTTAAAGAAATTAAATTTTAAACAAATTAGACCTGCCTTTATGTATTTACAGCTGCTGCACTCGGATAGTGTCCTCCAGGTGTTAGAATTTTTAAAATTGACACTAAGATTTAGAAAATGTTTAGATGAGTAAATGTAACTTCCTCTGAACTATCAGTAGCCCATTGCACTATTGCACTTTTTTTTTTTTCCTGTACTGTTTTGCCTTTGCACTCTTTTATGGAATTTATGTATTCTATGTTTTTGTGATCGATTTTGTAATTAATGTGATGTTTTTAATATGAACTGTTTATTGATGTGTACTTTTATGGATTGAAAAATATCCGAAATAAAGTCAATATCTATCTATCTACCTTTGCCAGAGGCTCTCGCCATTGTGAAATGTAGTGCCCATAAGGCTGTAACTAATGATGTTGGGAGGGGTAACGCCTTTGCGGACAAGATTGCTAAGGAAACTGCCCAGTCAGATACCCCCTCCATGTTCGTAGTTAGTCAATGCAGACGGATGGTAGAAGCAGACATTTTTCGAAACACTGTAGAGAGTGTGAGAGAGTTGCAGAAAGAAGCCACCCCAGAGGAGCTACAGTATTGGCAGGAACAGGTGGGGCGGTTAGACGAGAATGGGTGTTGGACGGATTTATCAGTAAAATGCAGATGGCTACTACCGAACGCATTCGTGAATGCGGTAGTGGCCATGGCACATGGTCCCGCTCACGTCGGGGTTCGAGGTATGTGTGCAATGTTGGACCCTGTATGGTACAATGTTAATATTCAGAAAACAGCTAGAAATCTGGTCCAGCATTGTATGATTTGCCTCCAGCATAACCCGGGGGGTAGTACCCCTGTGTTGACAGGGAGCTTTGCCCCACCTACCTTGCCTTTCGAGGTGCTCCAAATGGACTATATACAACTGGAACGGGTTAACAACCTTAAATATGTTCTGGTGGTAATCTGTACCTTCAGTAAATGGGTGGAAGCGTACCCCACTAGAGAAAACACAGCCATAGCAACCGCTAGAGCCCTAATAAAAGAGTTCTTTCCCCGATACGGGTTACCATGAGTAATCTGGAGTGACAATGGGACACATTTTAATGCCAACCTAGTTCAACATGTATGTAAAGGTTTGGCAATTCGACAGAAGTTTCACGCCGCAAGACATCCCCAATCAGCAGGCCTAGTTGAGAAGTATAATGGGATCATGAAGTTAAAATTAGCTAAACTACAGGACACGACTGGCCTGAAATGGCACGATCTTCTGCCTTTGGCCCTACTGTCTGTAAGAACCACCCCTCATTCTCGGAGTGGGATTTCCCCGTACGAGGTGATTTTTGGGAGACCAGCCAATGTATGGGGGGTGCCCCGGCCTAAATCATTTAGAGATATTGAGTATCCTATGCTGGCCGACTACCTTTATGCTTTAACTAAAGATCTCCGTTCTATCCACCAACAGATTTCAGCAGTACTGCAGCCTCTGCCGGAGGGTCCCGGACACAGCATCGAACCAGGTCAGTGGGTCCTAATTCGGAACTTCCAGCGAAAGTCGAGCTTGGAACCCCGCTGGACCCAGCCACATCAAGTGCTTCTGGCCACGAGGACGGCGGTAAAGGTCGAAGGGAGGCAACATTGGATTCATGTTTCCCATCTAAAGCGTGTCCCGCTTCCTTTGCCCGAGGATTGCCAGGACCAAGAGGAGAACGAACAGCACAGAGGTGAGCACGACACCGGAGAGCCGCCCTCCCCCGAAGCCCACGGAGGAACCGAAGGGCAGGGGGAGAGGGCCACAAGTTCAAGGTCAGCTGTGTCAGATAAGGCCCTGCCTGTGGATCAAACGCGTGACCAGGAGGGCCACACATCTTGTTCTTTCTCTGATCCCACTGTGCCCGTTTTGTTCATAAATCCTGAAACCCCTAGTCACACTCGATACCACCTGCGGCCCCGCAAACGGAATGAGATTCCCCGGTCCGGCTTACCATAAAAGGTGAAGTCCGAGTTAAAGGACCTAGGGGATCACATGAACACTGGACTGAACTCGTTGAGGGCGAGGAACTGTAAGCAATAGCCCTGTTCAGAAAGAAGCTAGAGACATTGGTAGTAAAAGGGGCCCAGGTAATCCTCCTCTTCGACCAGAGTTGCGTCAAGTGCAGCTCCTACGCGAGAAGTTTTTGATTCTTTTTCCTTTTTTTTACTTCTACTGTTTTGGAATGCTAGGAGCCTGCCTGTGGGGCTCTAACTTGGACACAGGAAAGAAGCACCCTCCGGCAGAATGGACTGCGTATAGTTTCTCTTCTTACTGTCATTGTTTCCCGAGTTTAGAATCGGACTTTTAGTGAAGAATGTATCCCTTTGCTCGCTTCGCCCTTGAAGAGGAACGGCCCATAGTTCCTCGCCCTAGATATGCACATTTACCAATGTTTTCCACCTGGAGTTTGCGTGCTAAGATTGTGTTTATTTCTATAATAGCTGTGTCATTTCTATTATGTTTAGGGTTGTTCATTTATCTAGAATTTCGCCACCCAGTCCATACCTTGGTGTTAACTACCCCCACTCCTCAGGAACACCGTTTTCAGACTTTGGCCCCCCACAAAGAAAGGCATCGTCAAACTTATGTACATAATGCCTTCATCGAAATGCTGCATCAGACTCATAGTTCCACGAATGTCACTGATTGCTGGGTATGTGGGCTCCTCCCTTCAGTAATGCATAAACATGATTTGTTTATATCAATGCCGTTGTCACATCTAGGGAGCTGTGAGGCCTGGTTTAGATTGCTGTCTATGATATATGAACATTATACTGTAGATGCACGTAGATTCTCGGAGAAAGATTATGAATTAATCTTGGCCTACATAGAGAAGCATCAGGGATTCACTCCCAATGCAGAAGGCACTGATGGCACGTTAGATCCAACAGCTTGCATGAATGTGTACATGGACCATGAGAATGATACTTGGTTAAGGGATGAGGTATTAGATTTTGTATCTTTTAACTTTACCGAGTATTTTAGATATTTCCAGGAACGCAATGTCTCCGAAGACAAGATTATACCTGTCCCGGTATTAAATACGTCATCCTCTTTCTGTGTCCAGGGCTCCGGCCACTTGTTCGTAGGATCTAGCAGATGTAATTACACTTATCGATTGCGGACTTTTAGTAGTCCTCCCATTCTAACTCCCCCAAACATATATTTTGTATGTGGAGAGAATGCTTACACCTGGCTTCCCAGGGGATGGTCAGGCAGGTGTTATCTGTCCTTCCTCTATCCTCCTGTTAATATTGCTCCCTCAGATTACCATAAATCTCATTCACTAAATAAAAGAAGCTTGCTATCCCTATCCATGGATAATGATGTCACTGATCAAACAGATACCCCGGCCCAACATTTTGTAGATATTATGAAAGGGGTCCTACCTATATGGGGCCCTATCCTCACTAGTAAGGAAATCAGAAGGTTGTCCAGGGTGGTGGCGGGAGTAGTCAATACCACGGCCGGAATATTGACTAATACCACTGTTGAGCTTCAGGCGACCCGGCTTGTGACCCTTCAAAATCGCCTTGTCTTGGACGTCATACTGGCTGACCGCGGAGGAGCATGCCGGGTGATCGGGAGCTCCTGTTGTGTATATATACCTGACTCCGCCCCTTCCGTTCATTAAGCCATCCAGAAGCTCCACCGACTGGCATCAGAAATTCATACCAAGACTGGTACCTGGTCCCTGTCGACTTGGTTCTGGGACCTTCTGACCACCTGGGGGTGGAAATTGTTCATGGTTCTATTGGGTATTGTGGGTTTCCTCTTTACCTGCTGCATTTGTATTCAGTGCGGCCCTGTCTGTTGTTCCTATTGTGCCACCCAATTCCGCTCTGCACTACCTAAACCCCCACCTACCCCAGCTCATGCCCAAATGACCCAGAAGGAAATTCATGACCTGATGCAGATAGATGAGGGTATCTTCGAGGATTAGTCGTGCCTGTTTGTATCTTATTTTAGCTACACTATGCTAAAAGGGCCGTTCTGTAGGATCCGAATTTCAGATTATGATTAGCACAGTGTAGCTAAAACTAATTAGTTTGACTCGGCCTTGTAAGAAGGCCTCTATGTGCATCCATTGGTTAAGTACGACGAAAAGGGCCGAAAACAGAACCGCGACCATCTTGGCCCTCGGCTCTCTCAACGTTCAAAGGAGCTACAGTCACGTGATTCCCTGAACCCGTATTCCCCTTGTTCAGCAGACACTAGTTATAGAAGACAGGCTGAATTGTATTTACGACCGAGAAGCAAGGTCACATCTGCTAAAGGGAGTACCAGGCAAATTCCTTCTGAACCTGGGACGAGAAGGGAGTCACCCGGTCGACCTTCTATTCTTAAAGATAGTAGCCTTTTTCTGTATCATTGAAACTAGATATAGGATGAGCTCATTAGGAGCGCCTAGGCTGGCTGGTACTTTTCCACTTATAAGGCTTTGTATATTGCACTGTAATGTATAAAAGTGTGGTTTTGACAAGGAGTCGTCAGTCTTCCTCGGCGCACCCCTTGGGTGAAGATCGACGAGGCTCCTCTACGTAGAGTTTCCTGTTTGGCCAATAAACGCTTGAACCTTCTACGTTGCCAACTGCTCGTTATTTGACTTACATTGCGGGCCACCGGTAAGTGTGGCCCTTGGGACAAAAACTTGGATACAACACAATTTGCGTTAAGTTCTTTTTCTTTCCTTCTCTTTTTTCACCTACATCTCAGCTCCAGAGTGACTGTCTTAGATAGTATAGTCTATTTAGGTGTAAAGATATACAGGCACATGCATCAAAAAGAGAATTTGCGAGTATATTTGCGATTTTTAAGGAATCGCAAATAAAGACTCGCAAAACACGATGCAACAAAAAAATGCGAGAAAATTGCGAATCGCTAAAAATCGCTAAATAAATTGCGATTTCGGCATTTGCGAACTCGCTATTAGCGATTTCGCAATTAGCGAAATCGCAAATACCGAAGTCGCTTTTTGATGCATCCTGATGACATCACAACCAGGAAGTGAGCAGCACCAGCCTCATTTCCAGTGCACAGTGTCAGGGAGAGGAGGGAGCTGGCTCTGGGAGCTGAACAGGAGTGTGACAGAGACAGAAGAACAACTTTTGCTATCAAATGGAAGCCTCACAAACAGCAGAGGAGAGCCAAACAGGCAGGAAACGCAAAATTAAATTTGCAGAAAAAGAAATTGACACCCTCATTGAGGGAGTAGTCCACAGCCATGACAAGCTGTTTGGAAAGGCATCATTGAAAGTGGCAGAGCAGGAGAAAAGGAAAATCTGGCTCCGGATCCAAAACAGGGTCAATGCCATTGGGGTGACACACCGCACCATTGAAGAACTCAAAAAACGATGGTACGACTTGCGCAGTCGGGCTAAGGTGCGCATAGCTGACCGGCTGAAGGAGGCAAAGAAGACAGGAGGGGGAACACCAACAGACACTGGGAACACTCCCATGGAGGACTTGGTTGAATCCACCATCCAGCCAGAAGCTGTTGTTGGTGTGACCCAGCTGGACACGTCCAGAGCAGCAAACACATCTGAAGGTAAGATGAATGTATGTTACCTTAGTTTTTCAAAATGTAAAGGTAGAACATGACCACAGTACAGCCCAAGTGCAGACTCTGAACATCCACTACACAATGTATTCAGTAGGTGAGGGGCATTATGGGAGATGTAGTCAGGTCAAGCAGTTACAATGTCAAATCTCAGAGTAACAACCCAAAAAAGCTTAATAGAGTATAAAATCATTTACAAAGGCAAAAATTTATTACTGTGAAATTAATATCACAGACATGAAATAATACAGTGTTGCACTGTTTCACCTCACAGATGCTCAACGTGTAGAAGATGTGGATAGCGATTCCCCAGACATGCAGGACACCAGCGCAGGTGAACAGATGGACACACCCGTGGTGCAAATAAATCCCTCACGTCCAACAAAGTCACGCAGGGCTACTGTTCCATCCCTAGTCACCATGGAGTGTGATGATGAGGCTGATGCAACACCAGGTGGCAGCCATGGCCAGACAACATCCATCACACAACCACAACCACAGGTCCCCAGAACTAATCACAGAGTCCGGCGTAGGAGAGGAAGAGCACTCAGGACACAGCAGGAGGAGCAACCAAGTGATGTCTGGGGTGGTCTTGAGGGACAGATGCTCCGTATGCAGCGCCTGCAGACAAAAAACACAAGATTAGTACAATTGCAAGTTGGCAAGATGGCTAGCAACATAGCAGTACTGTCAGAAAGTGTGCAGCAACTGAGTAAGGTGATGCATGAGGGAAATGTATCCCAGAAGAGACAGCATCGTCAACTAATGCTGCACTTGAAAATGTTTGCTAAATCAAACAATAGGTTGGCCACGACAACTGCACTGGTGGCACGTAGGTCTGTGACCATGCAAACTGAAATGTGCCATTGGAGCGGGGATGTGGCTAAAGCACTGGACCAGGTCACCAATGCAGTTGATTTGCTTAATGCTTCCACAATTGCGGCCAACAATTCCACGCCCGAAGAGGGTAGTGAGGGTGGCTCAAGCCTAAGTAGTGTGGCAGTTCCAGTCCGCACTGCAGGAAGACGCAACACACGCAGCAGTACCCCCGCCGCTTCCAACATTACGGATGACAATGCTGGGTCTGACAGGCGTCTGGGTGTTCATGGGAAAAAGCGCTAGACTGGCATGTACAAGTACATTCCACTATGGTGATGTAACCATTTATTTGGATTTGACTTTTCACAGACTGACAAGTAAATTGGCATTTGCAAACCACTTATGTCCATTGCACTGCTCAGATTACAAGTGTGCTTGAACACTCATGGCATTTTTATTTAATTAAAGAATACTTTGATAGCAATATTCAGTTTCTGTGTCATCATTACTCACCTCAGAAATAATTTTGTGTGATGTCAAATCTTCTCCTACGCCCTTCTGCTGCGCTTGCCCCTTGTGCTGCATGGTGGTGTGGCACTTGCTGGTTCCCATCCTCCGAATCGCTGTCAGACACCTCGATGTCCATTCCTCCCCTTGTCGCTATATTGTGCAGCATGGCACATGCTGCTACTATCTTGCAGCATTGTTCAGGGTTGTACTTCAGTGCTCCACCGGTCTTATGTAGACATCTGAATCGGCTCTTCAACAGCCCAAATGTGCGCTCTATGATGTTCCTTGTCGAAATATGTGCTGCATTGTACCTCTGTTGATTGGCAGTTGTGGGATTGAGGTAAGGCGTCATTAGGTAATTACGCAAGGCGTATGCGCTGTCACCTACATGTAATGGAGCAAAGAGTCAGTGGCAGCTTCACATTGACATACGTACAATGACAGTGATAAACTATAACACATATTTACCAAGCAGATGTCCCTCTCCAAATTCTCCCCTGACAAGACGGGTGTGTATGCCACTTTGCCTGAAGATATAAGAGTCATGTGCACTCCCTGGAAATTGCGCAACAATGTCAGTGATAATGTTTTTGGCATTGCAAACAACCTGAATATTGAGGGAATGGTAACATTTCCTATTTCTATATAAATATTCCTGTGTTGCAGGGGGACATATTGCAACGTGGGTGCAATCACTACAACCCAAAACATGTGGGAAACGAGCTATCTGGTAGAACTCCTGTTTGGTTTTTGCAAGGTCAAGCGCGGTGGTAGGGAACTTGATGTGAGACCCGATCACGGCCATCATGGCATCAAGGAATGCTTTCAATATTCGTGAAAGTGCGCTTTGTGACACACCTCCCGCAACAGCAATGACCCCCTGAAAACTGCCTGACGCCAGGAGGTGTAGGCAACATAGGACCTGCACATGCGTTGGGATGGCATTGGTCCTACGTGTCTGTCGTTGCATTATGGGGTCCAATTCATTGATTAGGTCATGGATCATTGCTGCATTGAGCCTATACTTGTCGTATATCTCATCCTCTTGCTGGCCTAGCAAAGTTATGCGGACTCTGAAGATGCGCTCATTCATTCGCCTCCGTCTCTGTGCGGCAGCCTGCAGCCTCATCCTCCTCGCCATCAGGTAAATCCCTGCCATTGTGAACAGTGCTGGCTCATTCTGGCTGTGTTTAAATGGGTTTCAGTTGGTTTTCACCTGTCTGTGATTTGCACTCATGATTACCACCTGGTTGTGATCCTTCTTATTTTGCGATCGCTAAATTGCGATTTTCATGGGAATCGCTATTTGCGATTTTTCATGCATCCGTTTAGCGAATCGTTGTTTGCGATTCCCTAATTGGGAGACGCTAATACCGATTCGCTATTTGATTCGCAGAATGTTTTGCGATTCCTTATATTTGCGAAAAAATGGTTTTTCGCAAATATACAGTTGATGCATTTCAACACTGACTTTTGCGATCGCAAACGGCCAATTTTTGCGATTCGCACCGTTTGCGATCGCAAAAAGGTTTGATGCATGTGCCTGATAGGCTCTTTTGTTCCTTACATAAGTTCTTTTGACCACTAGTTTCTTCTGTAGGTTTTTCAAGTCAATCTTTCCCTTCTTGTTGTTCAATAAAAAGATTGTACTACTACAGGCCGATCCATTGCATTTTGAGTTGGGACAAGTCTGGACTCACTCAGAACATTGTTGGTACGGAGTTGGACACCATACTCGGAGTCAGAGTCAGGAGGATCAGAGATGATTTATGGAATAACTCAGGGTGCGGGCTTCTGAGAAAAATGCCACCAGAAGAAGGTGGAAGTTTTCAAATTCACTGAAACCAACAGATTTGGATGATGATGACTTTGAAGTGACCCAAAGTCAAACAATAACACCAAACCTACATGTCTTGGTAGTGGTGGTTGTGATGAGTGTGGTGCGACTGACAGCGGTGCATTGATTTTTTGCTTCATTTTGAAGATGCTATGGTGCTGTGTGTGTGTGTTTGTGTGCCTGGTGCTGTCTGGCTCAAATCCGAAGCCAAGTTGAGGTTGGGGGGGGCTATTGTTGGAGGTAACTGCTGGAAACAGATATTATTTAGCCATGCTGCCTCCGAAAGTCTTCTTGTTGCACTCCTCATTATGCAGTTTAACAGTTTTCTCCTTGATTTTTCAATGTCCTTTTTTATTTTCCCATCTACAGACCCTTTACCCTGTGCCATACTGGAAAAACAACTCACCCTTACCTCACCAAAGCGCATCTGCAAGGCACCGAAGATTGACGGACAGACAGTCCAAGAGGAATGCAGAGATGCAACTCCCACTTTAACAATACAGTACAATTTTTTTTCTCTTCAATCATTATGGCTGTGTGTGTTTGTTTTCTTATTTTACTTCTACAGCTATTTTAATGTCATTTGCTATTTTTCAAAGCCTGGTACAACAGAACAAAATGTATGTAACGTGGGTCTCTTTGTGGGCAGACAGACAATTGCATAATTATTATAATGCCCTGTACTAGTCGAGTACTACTCATCATCATGCATTCTTTTCCTTTTCCTCCCATAACAGATTTATGATTGTCGGCTGCCAAGTTGAATGTATTGTCCATGTGTAGTGTTTGTCTTTGTCAAACCTTTCCCTCAAATCCCATTCCCATCCATTCATTGAACCAAAAACCCTCTTTTCCCCGGGCTGTGTGATTTATTGAGGTGTGACTAAATTTTAATTTCTACATTAATTGATCACACACTGTCTGGGGGGGATGTGGTGAAAGCAACACCAACATAAGGCAGGGCAAGGATCTTCTTCTGCTCTAAGTATAGCCCACACTGTCAATATATAGATTTTCCACCCATGCACAGTATTCGATATTCAGATTTTTTCCAGGGGAACATAATACATCATAATTAATTGCCAGCATCATCATCCTTCCAGCACTAAAGTTGATGCTTGTTCACTTCATAGTTTGAGTCGACTTCAGTTTGTAACTTGTACTAGGCTAGCCCACCATTTATTTTTTATTTTTCTTTAGCATTGCTTGTCATGGTTTCTCGTTTGGCAGTCTTCGTCTTTCATACTGTACTTCTAATAGTCGTTCTCTAGACTCCCTCAGGTGACTGCCTCATTTATTTTGTTTGCAACTGCTACTGTCTACTACTACCACCACCATGGTACCTTGGGAAACCAAACCATCACCATACAGCCATCGCTTCGCCTAATCATCAATCACAGGTAAGAGAAAAAGTGTGGGGAATGCAATAATCGTTTTACTATGAGAATTTATTGATTCACACACCCATTTCAAGTCCATAGGTGTTAGATGTGGGGGTCTTTAGTTGGCAGAGGTAGGTACCTTTGTCCAAGTAGGGGCCCTTGCTTCTAGTCAGGGTAAGGGGGTACACTCCTAAAATAACCCCTGCTCACCCCCTTGGTAGCTTGGCACGAGTAGACAGGCTTATCTCAGAGGCAGTGTGTAAAGCATTTGTGAACACATACAGTAACCAAGTGACAACACTACAGATGGACACCACACAAATTTTATATAAAAAATAAGTATTTTTTATATAGACTTATCACAAGACCACAAACGACAAAAATCCACAATACTGTACTTAAAATGGTAGGAATAGCTTAATTCTCTTAAGATGGTAAAATGAGACACTTTGAGTTCAATGTCCCTAAAGATGCGTAACGCTATACAACGAAAGTGTTGCAGGGAAGGTGATGCGTCGGTTGGGCCCCAAAATTTATACTCAATTTGTCTTTGTTCTCTGAAGGCAGAAAGACCTTTGCCTAGTCCAAACCAGTTCTGGTCAGTCCTGGAGCACTTTGTTGACAAGACTCCTTCTTTCCTTCCAGAGAGCAGGGCAGAGACATCAGACGCACCACAGGAGGTGGAGCCAGCATTTTGGAGGGAAGGCACAGCCCTATTCAGGTCCCAGGTGCAACTCCTCCCACCCATCTGCATGCAGATCTCTCTATTCAGTCCTGTGCTGACTCACCCTCTCTCCTGGAATCCCCCAGCCCATGTCACTCAAACTACAGACAAGGAATACACAACCCAGCAGAGGCAGGCTTGGATGGGTAGACAAGAAAATACCTACTTTCTAAAAGTGGTATTTTCAAACACAGAATGTTAAAACCAACTTCACTAAAAGATGTATTTGACCATTCTGAGTTCAGTCATACTAAACTCGAATTTCCACCATGTTCCCTGAGTCAGTTAGGATTATGAGCTGTAATAATCAAACTGCCCATTCTGGCCTATGAGGAACACGCAGCCTTGCAATAGTGAAAAATGAAAAAGGCTGTAATTCACTATTAGAACATGCCACACACACCAGGGCATGTCCTACCTTATACTTACAATGCACCCTGCCCTTGGGCCTACCATAGGGGTGTCTGATATGAAGAAAAGGGAAGGTTTAGGGACTGGCAAGTGGGTGCACTTGCCCAGTCAGCATGGCAGTACCAGACTGCACACAGGCTCTGCAATGGCAAGCCTTAGACACACTTTAACAGGCTACTTCTGTGGGTGGCACAACGAGTGCTGCAAGCCCACCAGCAGCATTTGGTTTACCAGCCCTGGGCACTCCTGGTGCACTGTACTAGGGTCTGACAGGTAAACCAAACCAATTAAGAGAGGGGGACCCCTAAAAAACTGATAAAGAACCGGTCTAAGCGGGGTAAATCACAAATACTAAGGAAAGAGCAACAATGCCGGTCAATATGGTATATATTTGGGCCTAAAAATTAGGTCCCTGATAATTCACAGAACTGCGCAGGAAAAGAATAGACAGATTAGAATAACAAAAGGCTCCAAACAGAAATTATGGATAAAAAATACATTTCCAATATTTATTTATTTTTTATGTTAAATAGTTATTTTCAAATTGTACACAAGACAAAAAAGATAATGCATACATAAATGTTGTACAAATAATCAAAAGCAGGCCTAACAAACATATATATGAGTAAATATAAATCAAGAACCTAGTTCAGTACCCCACAGAATAATCTAATCCATGCACACATTCATTCATTCCAGACAACATTCAGTACAAACAATTCGAATCAAAGGTAGAACACATTATCCATTGGTGCTCAGATGGATGTTATAATTAGTGTATCGTCCAAGGCAATCGAGGAGATACTCTAAAAAAAGGCGGTCGACAGTTCAAGCGCCAACGCGCGTTTCGGTATAGGACCCACAAGGGGCCCCACCTTCATCAGGGCGTGGACCAAGGGGTAGAAGGGGCAAGAACGGAACCTAGAAATAATCAAATAATCATATGTAAGCAATCCAATAAAAATTAATTAAACAGAACAAGGCATAGATTCTAATACATTCTAATTCATTCTTCTTCGCAGAGGTGTCTGCACACATCTGTCAAATTCAGTTCAAGTGGGCAATGATGAAAAAGCAATCAAAATTTTTTTTACATGGTCCAATAGGTACCAAGGTAGCTAAAACCCAAGACTCACCCTTAGTGTGAGAATATCAAATGTGTGAAAGAAAGAAAATATAAATAACAAAGAATACAAGAACAAGGAAAGAATGCATCTCACGTCATATGGTAAATCACGTAGGGAATAAAGGGAAAGAAATCCACCACCATATTGCCAGGTCCCCGTGAACTTGCAGTAGTAAGGGTGCCAAAGTATAAGAGAGGTAGGAAACCGATAGATCTACATACTTAAAATTGGATCGTCAGAGTCGTAAGTGGCAACAGCATATCAATACCAAGGTCGGTAAGGAAGGACGCGGAAATGCGTCATGGATAATTGCCAGACGAATTCAGGGGACGAAAGTCAGTCCAGTAAAATCAGCGTGTGGGCATTCAGCGTATGTAGTACTCAAGTGCTCCACACATCTAGAGAGAACCGTAAGCGAAATCAGTAATGCTCAAAGTGCATGCAGGGGTCGACAGATAAACCCTACGACATCATGGAAAAGAAAATAATCTATACAAGAAAATAAAAATATATGAGAAAACAAACGGCAACATACTTGTCCATAAATGATGGCGCCGTAAATAAAGGAGCGCAGGGGCTTCAGAATAAGGTTTATAGAGCTCAGGAACATGGAGCGCCCGAAGGCCAGAGGCGTAGATACTTGGGGGGCGTGTCAGCAAAGATCTGCAGATAAAAAGAGAGAATAGGGGAATATGAAGTGAAAGATAGTGAATGCCCAATGGCTGGCTGCTAAAAACTGCTCCTATCATACTCGATAAGGGGTGCTGGGAGTGTTATCTACACATATACGAGCAAAAGTGTAGACCAATGGAGCATAACTGCGGCGTCAAACGCCTGTTTGTAAGTGGGGCAAAAACAACCTCAAATCAAAATCAAAAGAGTATGCAAGAGCAGGGTGATCTAAATACAGATCAAAACAGAATCTAAACGGGGAGTCTAGGGAATGCAACAAAGACCGGGGAAACTTACTGGCTGGTTCGATGATAGAGATCCCTCAAGTCCTCAGTCCTGATGTGTAGGCGGAGACGGCGTCGGGAATACCTTTGCTGCCGCAAACGCCGCAAGTGATCTAAATATAGGCATCTTAGATCCCCCGCGCTCTGGGAAGGCAATCACGTGGGTTGGTGGAGAACCAAGCATAGAAAGGGGACTGGCGATCTGAGAACTAGATAGGGTGATCGAAACTCGGGGGCCATGTTGAAAGAGGAATTCATGGTGAGAAATGCAAACACTCATGGAAAAGATAATTAAATAAAGCTGGGATGATCATATAAATACAGTGCTCACAAAGGTGCGCACACAAATATAAGGGAATACAAATAAAATATAATAAATCAGGAATAAAAAAGCGAAGCAAGTGAGTAAGCAAGTCACTATGCATCAAAAAGTCTCAAATCGACAAGACAATGAATAAATTATCAGTGGTGTCCAAGCTAAACACCGCAGCTAAATAGGGACAAGGAAATGTAGGTTATGTGTCGGGGGGGGGATTGAAACAAAAGCAGGAGGAGCTATACGATGGCATTCTCCCACTGAATAATCTCATTCAATCCTCATTGGACAGAATCTAAGTAGAAAATCCAAAAGGTCTCTCTCTTTTTTCTAACAGAAGAGGGGTCCCTTCCTGGTGGGGTAAGAATCTTTTCCAAGATGGTCCATCTAAGTTCAGTCTCTTTATGGTTTGTATTCAACCAATGGCTCACCAAAGGTGCAGAGGTTTTTTTTGTTCGGATGTTTGATTTGTGTTCGCAGATACGGTGTCTTATCTCCCGGCCCGTTTCCCCGATGTAAATCAAGTCGCATGGACAGGTAATGATATACACCACGTTGGAGGACCGGCAGTTGGTCATGCCTTGGAGAGTGATCGTTCGATTGTTGGCACAGATGGTATTTCCAACAATGGCCTGAGGACATGCTTGATACGTACCACAGCGATGATTCCCTTCAATGGGTTTGGATCCAAAGATGGATGTTTGGATTTGCACTTTTTTGTCCGTAGTTTTTCCTCTGATAAGGCAATTTCTTAAATTCTTGTTCCGCTTAAATGCAAAAAGGGGCTTGGGAATACTCATCCCATCGTTTCCGATGTTCAACAGGTACCATAAAGAGTTGATGGTTTGTCTAACTCGATGATTAATGTTGGAGTGTTTGGTGACATAAACCAACTTATCCATCGGGTCACGTTCCCTTTGTTCGAACATGGATTCTCTGTTGAAGTATCGTGCTCGCTTAAAGGAGTCCTTGATCAGTTTGTGGGGATATCCACGATTGAGTAGTTTGGACTTCAAGATATCTGCTTGGGCCAAGAAATCCTTCATGTGAGAACAATTCCTACGAATACGTAGGAATTGGCTAAATGGGATGCTATCCCTTTGGCACCTGGGATGGTAGCTGTCATAAAGAAGCAGCGTGTTTCTGGCCGTAGGTTTAGTATATAGGGACACACTTAGTTTATTATGGTAATGTTCCACCCATACATCCAAGAATTCCACCTTCAAGTTGCTGGAATGAACGGTGAATTTAAGGTTGATGTCTGCTGCATTTAACCAAGCTACGAATTCACCCAAAGTACTCTGGTCCCCACTCCAAATAAAAAAGATGTCATCAATAAAGCGTGACCATAATCCGATGTTTTCGTAGAAAGGTGCCATTTCGTTGTAGATGTTCAATTGTTCAAACTTGCCCATGTATAGACACGCTATACTAGGGGCACAGGACGCCCCCATACTCACGCCCTGTATCTGATGAAATAAATTACCATTAAATTCAAAATAGTTGTCATTCAGAACAATCTTCAGGCATTGGATGATGAATGGAGCGTTAGTGATATGTGTTTCAATGGCCAAAACTTCTTGTATAACCGAAAGAGCTCCCTCCTGGGGGATGTTTGTATATAAAGATTCCAGGTCAAGAGTCACCAGGAGATCTCTATCTGGGTCAAAGGGGGTGCTTTATTTCTTGGAAATAAAGTGGCCCGTATCTTTTACATACGATTCCAAATTGCTCACCAAGGGTTTCAAAAAACAATCCATGAATTTAGCCAGTGGTTCAAGAGCAGAGCCAATGGTTGAAACAATGGGTCCTAGGGGAGGATCCAGAATGTTTTTGTGGGTCTTTGGTACCCCGTATATAATAGGTATACGGGTGTAACCAGGTGTTAGGAATTCGGCCTCTTTAGTGCAGATAAATTCATGGTCTACTGCTGTTTTGACCATCGATAGAATGCGGGTTTTAAGTTTGGTTTCAGGGTTTCCAATGATACGCTTATAGTGTCTGGTAGACGACAAAAGCATGTTCATTTTATCAATATAGTTGGAAGTGTTGAAAACCACAATACCCCCGCCTTTATCACATGGCTTGATGGTTAGTTGCTTGTTGTTTTGAAGTGATGTAAGGGCCTTCTGTTCACCATGTGGTAAGTTGTTAACCGGTCTGGGTACCTTTTTGATGATTTTGGAGATTTTAGATAATACTGCTTTCTCAAACATGCCGACCTCAGGGCCGACAAGGTCCAGTCCTGGAGTAAAGTTAGAGGGGGGTTTTAGTCCAGACAAATTATCTTCAAGAGGGGAGTTTTAGCCCAGACAAATTAGCTTTTTTATTCCTGATTTATTATATTTTATTTTTATTCCCTTATATTTGTGTGCGCACCTTTGTGAGCACTGTATTTATATGATCATCCCAGCTTTATTTGATTATCTTTTCCATGAGTGTTTGTATTTCTCACCATGAATTCCTCTTTCAACATGGCCCCCGAGTTTCGATCACCCTATCTAGTTCTCAGATCGCCAGTCCCCTTTCTATGCCTGGTTCTCCACCAACCCACGTGATTGCCTTCCCGGAGTGCGGGGGATCTAAAATGCCTATATTTAGATCACTCGCGGCGTTTGCGGCAGCGAAGGTATTCCCAACGCCGTCTCCGCCTACACATCAGGACTGAGGACTTGAGGCATCTCTATCATCGAACCAGCCAGTAAGTTTCCCCGGGCTTTGATGCATTCCTTAGACTCCCCGTTTAGATTCCGTTTTGATCTGTATTTAGATCACCCTGCTCTCGCATACTCTTTTGATTTGAGGTTGTTTTTGCCCCACTTACAAACAGGCGTTTGACTCCGCAGTTACGCTCCATTGGTCTACACTTTTGCTCGTATATGTGTAGATAACACTCCCAGCACCCCTTATCGAGTATGATAGGAGCAGTTTTTAGCGGCCAGCCATTGGGCATTCACTATCTTTCACTTCATATTCCCCTATTCTCTCTTTTTATCTGCAGATCTTTGCTGACACGCCCCCCAAGTATCTACGCCTCTGGCCTTCGGGCGCTCCATGTTCCTGAGCTCTATAAACCTTATTCTGAAGCCCCTGCGCTCCTTTATTTACGGCACCATCATTTACGGACAAGTATGTTGCCGTTTGTTTTCTCGTATATTTTCATTTTCTTGTATAGATTATTTTCTTTTCCATGATGTCGTAGGGTTTATCTGTCGACCCCTGCATGCACTTTGAGCATTACTGATTTCGCTTACGGTTCTCTCTAGATGTGTGGAGCACTTGAGTACTACATACGCTGAACGCCCACACGCTGATTTTACTGGACTGACTTTCGTCCCCTGAATTCGTCTGGCAATTATCCATGACGCATTTCCGCGTCCTTTCTTACCGACCTTGGTATTGATATGCTGTTGCCACTTACGACTCTGACGATCCAATTTTAAGTATGTAGATCTATCGGTTTCCTACCTCTCTTATACTTTGGCACCCTTACTACTGCAAGTTCACGGGGACCTGGCAATGTGGTGGTGGATTTCTTTCCCTTTATATCCTACGTGATTTACCATATGACGTGAGATGCATTCTTTCCTTGTTTTTGTATTCTTTGTTATTTATATTTTCTTTCTTTCACACATTTGATATTCTCACACTAAGGGTGAGTCTTGGGTTTTAGCTACCTTGGTACCTATTGGACCATGTAAAAAAAAATGTGATTGCTTTTTCATCATTGCCCACTTAAACTGAATGTGACAGATGTGTGCAGACACCTCTGCGAAGAAGAATGAATTAGAATGTATTAGAATCTATGCCTTGTTCTGTTTAATTAATTTTTATTGGATTGCTTACATATGATTATTTGATTATTTCTAGGTTCCGTTCTTGCCCCTTCTACCCCTTGGTCCACGCCCTGATGAAGGTGGGGCCCCTTGTGGGTCCTATACCGAAACGCGCGTTGGCGCTTGAACTGTCGACCGCCTTTTTTTAGAGTATCTCCTCGATTGCCTTGGACGATACACTAATTATAACATCCATCTGAGCACCAATGGATAATGTGTTCTACCTTTGATTCGAATTGTTTGTACTGAATGTTGTCTGGAATGAATGAATGTGTGCATGGATTAGATTCTTGTGTGGGGTACTGAACTAGGTTCTTGATTTATATTTACTCATATATATGTTTGTTAGGCCTGCTTTTGATTATTTGTACAACATTTATGTATGCATTATCTTTTTTGTCTTGTGTAAAATTTGAAAATAACTATTTAACATAAAAAATAAATAAATATTGGAAATGTATTTTTTATCCATAATTTCTGTTTGGAGCCTTTTGTTATTCTAATCTGTCTATTCATTTCCTGTGCAGTTCTGTGAATTATCAGGGACCTAATTTTTAGGCCCAAATATATACCATATTGACCGGCATTGTTGCTCTTTCCTTAGTATTTGAGGTAAACCAAACCAGCCAATCATGGAATCACTAATCCATACATCAATTTACAATAGGGAGCACTTGCACGTGTGGCACTGGACAGCAGTGGCACAGTGCCCAAAGCATCTAACACCAGAAAAAACACATGAGGCAACAGCAAATAAACCCACGCCAAGGTGTCAGGTCTATCCTGTAGGGAAATGGACCACCTCAACAGCTTTGGATTCTCATCTCTCATCTGCATCAACCATCTGAGGGGCCTGTGGTCTGTCTGAACCTGGAAGTGAGTCCCAAACAGGTATGGTATCAACTTCTTCAGTGCCCAGACCACAGCTAATGCCTCACGTTCAATCACACTCCACATCTGTTCCTGTGGAAGTAACCTCCTACTGATGAAGGCTACGGGTTGATCTAGACCCTCCTCATTCATCTGTGACAAAACAGCCCCCACACCATGCTCTGAAGCGTCTGTCTGAACGATAAACTCTCTGGAGAAGTTAGGTGCCAGGAGCCAGGGCGCCGTGCACATAGCAGTTTTCAGGGCCTCAAAAGCTTTCTGACAGGTGTCAGTCCAAATCACTTTCTTGGGCTGCTTCCTGGAATTCAGCTCTGTCAAGGGTGCAACAATGCTGCCATACCCCTTAGCAAACCTCCTGTAATACCCAGTGAGTCCTAAAAAGGCTCTCACCTCTGTCTGGGTTTTAGTGGGTTCCCAAGCCAGGATGGTTTCAATCTTGGGCTATAGGGGCGCCACCTGGCCGATCCCAACCTGGTGTCCCAAGTGCACCACGGAACCCTGCCGATCTAGCAATTGCTTGCCTTGATCGTGAGGCCTGACCTCCGCAGCGCTATCAACACTTCCCAGAGGTGGCGCAGATGGTCTTCCCAACTGGTGCTGAACACTGCAATGTCATCCAGGTAGGTGGCACTGAACTCTTCCAGTCCAGCCAACACCGGGTTGACCAACCTCTGAAAGGTGGCAGGGGCATTCTTCATCCCAAAGGGCATCACCCAGATCTGGTAGTGCCCATCTGGTGTGGAGATTGCTGACCTCTCTCGTGCCCCATCAGTCAAGGTGATCTGCCAGTACCCAGATGTTAGATCAAACGTACTGAGGTACCGGGCTGCCCCTAACCGATCTATGAGTTCATCAGCTCTGGGGATGGGGTGTGCGTCAGTCCTCGTGACTGATTTGAGCCCTCGGTAGTCCACCCAGAGCTGGAGTTCTGGCGTGGCACCCGGTGCAGCATCCTTTGGGACCAAGACCACTGGGCTGGCCCAAGGACTGTTAGAGGACTCAATCACCCCTAATGCAAGCATTTTGAAGACCTCCTCCTTAATGCAAGCTCTCACCCAGTAAGTCACCCTGTAAGTTTTGTGCTTCACAGGAGGACTATCTCCAGTGTCCACATCATGGATGCACCAATCAGTGACACTGGGGACCAGGGAGAACAGATCAGAAAACTGTCCCAGCAACTGGCGGCAGTCCTTCTGTTGCTCAGGGGTCAGAGTGGAAGAGAGGTTTATACCATCCACTGACCCATCTCGCTCTGTCGCCAACAGGAGGCCAGGAAGAAGCTCAGTCTCCTCTTCCATTCCAGCATCGATCGCTAAGAGCATGCCCACTTCGGACCTCTCCAAGTCGGGCTTCTGGGAGACCGCAAGTCCACCAAGTAGGTAACAGGACCCTTGCGCTCCACCACCTCAAATGGTCCGGTCCACTTATCCTGGAGCGCACAAGGCTCCACGGGGCCATGACCTACACTTTCTGACCAGGCTGAAGCTCTCCCAGAGTGGCATTCTGGTCGTACCACTGCTTCATCTACTCCTAGCTGCCTTCCAGATTCGCCTCAGCGAGTTCCCTGAAACACCTAGTCTGGTTCCTGAAGGCCAGCATGTAGCTATACACATCCTGGGGAGGTTTCCTGGGAGATTGCTCCCAGCCTTCCTTGACCAGAATCAGAGGTCCTCTCACAGGGTGGCCATAGAGAAGCTCAAAGGGACTGAACCTAGAGATTTCTGTGGCACCTCACGGTAAGCAAAGAGCAGGCATGGTAAGAGGACTTCCCACTTACGCCTCATAGGTTCCTCAAGACCCATAATCATGCCTTTTAGGGTTTGGTTGAACCTTTCAACCAACCTATTTCCTTGGGGGTGGTAAGGAGTGGTAAACTTGTAGGTTACCCCACACTCCTGCCACAGGGACTTCATATACTTGGAAATGAAGTTTGTACCTTGGTCAGACACTACCTCTTGAGGGAATCCCACTCGTGAGAAAATTCCCATCAGTGCCCGTCCCATCACGGGGGCCGTCACTGTCCTCAGAGGTATGGCTTCCGGGTACCGGGTAGCATGGTCCACCAAGACCAGGATGAACCTATTGCCCATGGCTGTCTTAGGGTCCAGTGGCCCCACAATGTCAATCCCCACCCGTTCAATGGGGGTGCTGACCACAGGGAGAGGAGCCTTTTGCTTCCTCCCACTCTTTCCACTTGCCTGGCAAGTCTGACATGTCCTGCAATGAGTGGCGGAACTCTAGCGCATTTGGGGCCAATAAAAGTGGGTGGCAAGCCTCTCAAAGGTCTTGTCCTGCCCCAAATGTCCTGTCAATGGCACATCATGAGCCAGCCCCAGTAGGAAGGCTCCGAAGTGCTGGGGTACCACCAGCACACGGACTGACCCAGGCTCAGCAACCTTAGGCTCACTATACAGGAGACCATTCTCACAGTAGATCCAATGTGATCCAGACTGATCACCTGCTGCCTGGTTTGCAGCCTGCTGCCGCAAACCCACAAGAGAAGGGCACTTGTTCTGATCCTCACAGAACTCTTCCCTGGAGGGTCCTCCTTCTTGCTGCCAATGGGTCAGCTCAGGCAGGTCTCCCAGTTCAGCTACCTGTTCCCCCGTAGGCTCCAGGGCATCCCCCTCAGGGTCTACCTCCTCCTGGGCCATGGGAACTCCAGGCCAGTTTCCCGCACCCCCTGCCTCTTCTCTTTAAGGCAGGTACCTGGGCCTCCCTCTTAGGCTCCAGATCCTCTTGAGACCCTTTACTGGCTGCCATGGACCGTGTGGTGACACACGCCCAGTCAGGCAGACCCAACATCTCCAAATGAGCACTCTGCTCCACCTTTGCCCAAGGTGAGCTCTCCAAATCGTTCCCTAACAGACAGTCAACAGGCATGGCGGGCCTCACAGCTACCTGAAGAGTACCAGAGACCCCCCCCCACTCAAAGGGAACCTGAGCCCCCTTGCAGTGGCTCTTCGGTTGTCAGCAGCAACAACTGGATAGAATGCATTGGGGAAATCCTGCTCTTGAGACACCAGGTGACACTTGACAGATGTCACACTGGCTCCTGAGCCTCCACTCTATGGCCATTGATGGTCCCTCACTGCCTATATTTCTTAGTCTTATCAGGCAGTTGGGTCCTGGGGACCACCTCACAGTCTCCTAAAGAGTCAAGGGACATCTCTGCTGGCCCCCACCCACCTTGGACACCCCTCCCCTCCCCCAGGGCTACACTCGCCATCTGCCGGGGCGGCGCACCAGTGGATGCTGTCTTTCCAAACTGTGGGCACAGGGGATCATTAGACTTATGGCCCATTTCTCCATACTTGTAGCACTTCAGGGGTCCCTTGGGAACAGGATTTCCTGTTGGGGCCCTGTGCTTCTTCTCAGGGGGAGGCTGGGAACCTTTCCCTTGGTGCCCTTGGGAATTATTTTGGGGGCCTTTATGGAACTCCCACTGTTTACCCTTGTCCCCCCACTCTTCTGCTGGGTACCCTGCCCACTCTTGGCTGAGTCTCCCACGTGACCCTTGTGGACCCGGGTGCTCACCCAGTGGTCCGCCTCCTCAGCAAGCTTCCTAGGATTAGTCAGCCTACCATCAATCAGGTGCTGGCGTAGCTCTGGAAAACAATTACTTGACAAGTGCTCCCATGCAATTAAATCAAAGAGTCCCTCAAAATCATTCACTGTGCTACCTTTCACCCAACCATACATACTCTTATATACTTGACTCCACCTTCTTGCAATTGCTAAACCTTTGTCTATACAATTCAGGAGTCAACCCATACCTGGACATCAATGCTTTCTTCATGTGTCTATAGTGCAATAGTGAAAAACGAAAATGGCTGTAATTCATTATAATAACATGCCACATACACCAGGGCATGTCCTACCTTGTACCTACAATTCACCCTGCCCTTGGGCCTACCATAGGGGGTGTCTGATGTGAAGAAAAGGGAAGGTTTAGGGAATGGCAAGTGGGTGCACTTGCCCAGTCAGCATGTCAGTACCAGACTGCACACAGGCTCTGCAATGGCAAGCCTTAGACACACTTTAACAGGCTGCTTCAGCAGCATTTGGTTTACCAGCCCTGGGCACTCCTGGTGCACTGTACTAGGGTCTGACAGGTAAAACAAACCAGCCAATCATGGAATCACTAATTCATACATCAATTTACAATAGGGAACACTTGCACTGTGGCACTGGACAGCAGTGGCACAGTGCCCAAAGCATCTAACACCAGCAAAAACATATGAGGCAACAGCAATAAAATGGACGGGAGACCCACGCCAAGGTGCCAGGTCTAACAATAGGGATATAGTTGCAAACTGCATAGACTAGGAGGAGAGAGTATTAGGACAATTGAGGGTACCGCAGCTATCTGCAGGAATGCGCATGCGCGGGCTCCCGCGCATGCGCAGTTCTCAGAAGAAGACGCGCTGGAAGAGGTTTGAAGCCCTTGGACGCCTCTGATCAGGTAAGGTTATTTAAACATTTATTTCTTTATGTATTTAATACTGCGGGCGGACAACTTCCATTATGCCCCGAGTGTGCGGAGATTTGCCCTGTTTCTCCACCTATTATCGCGGAAGACGGAAGGGCAAATCTCCGCACATTCCGTGGGCGGAACGGAGTTGTCGACCCACCCTTAGTACAAATGTTGTAGTATCTTCATCCACGGGGCGACAGTGCTATCTACAGATCGACAGTGCTATCTACATATCCACAATAATGCTAATCTCTGTGTACATCGCAAGGATGATTTTTATTATAAATAAAGAAGCATTTCTGGAGGTTAGCAGAGGAGGCACTTCAGCTGACACCGATGGTCCCTGTATGGTCCCCAGGGCTCATCCCTCAGCCCGACGCTGTTCAACATCTACATGCCCCCCCTCGCACAAGTGGCCCGCCACCACAACCTCAACATAATCTCCTACGCCGACGACAACCAGCTCATCCTATCCCTCACCAAGGACCCTCACACCGCTAAAACCAACATTCACGAGGGCATGAAGGCCATTGCCGACTGGATGAGGAGCAGCCGTCTGAAACTGAACTCGGACAAGACGGAGGTCCTCATCCTCGGACCCACCCCCTCAGCCTGGGACGACTCCTGGTGGCCGACCGCCCTGGGGACAGCACCGATACCAACTGACCACGCACGCAACCTAGGATTCATCCTTGACTCCTCCCTCTCCATGTCCAAGCAAGTCAACGCCGTCTCCTCCTCCTGCTACAACACTCTACGCATGTTCCGCTAGATCTACAAATGGATCCCGACAGAAACAAGAAGAACAGTGACACAGGCCCTCGTCAGCAGCAGACTGGACTATGGCAACGCACTCTGCACAGGAATCCCAGCCAAACACCAACAGCGGCTACAACGCATCCAAAACGCCTCCGCCCGACTGATCGTCAACGCCCCCCGCCGCAGCCACATCACCCCCGTCCTGAGAGACCTGCACTGGCTCCCCATCGACAAGAGGATCACCTTCAAGCTCCTCACCCACGCCCACAAAGCACTCCACAACGCCGGACCAGCCTACCTGAACAGCAGACTCAGCTTCTACACCACACCCACCAGCTCCGCTATTTTTAACAACAGTTCCATTACTTATGACGACAAACAATAAAAATGACACAAGTACTAATGAGAATACAGCTATATACAAAAGGGATAGGGTAGACTTACAAGCAGTAGATGAGACAGATTTCCATCATACAGTGACTGATAATGACACATCATTAAATGTCTTCACAAAGTTATTAATAGAGCACGGAGACACAATGGAAGTTAGTGATTGTTATGTTTGTCTGAAATTACCAGAGTCAGTGTCAGAGGGGGTCACATACCATCATATTCCTTTGACATATGGTATATCATGTAGTGTATTAGTATGCCTGTTTTATGCAACTGGGAAATTACAGTATTATTACTCAAACTTAGATGTAGTATTTTCAGAACTTCCTATTTGAAGGAACATGAATCCAGTACTTAGTGCTCAGAATGAACAGTTCATGGGTGAATTCTTCCTGACGATGAAGTCTATAGATTTGGTTGAAGCACACAAAAACAATTTAACATGTATATTACGTGAAGAAGAAAAGGTATTTTTGAATTTGGTTGAGAAAAGAAGGCAGGACTTCCAAAAGAAAGCTGTTGAACAGAAAACTCATGATTTCTTCCTCTGGGAATTGTGCAGGAGAGCAAGTGAAACACTATAGCTAGTCGGTCCTGGGTTTGTGGGTACTAAGGTGGTAGGAAGCCTCAGTCCCTATTCACCAAGGTCCCTTTTCTTGCACATAGTTCTGTATTTGAGCAGAATCCCTGCAACCTGGTGCCACCAAAGATTGGTCTGGTACATATTCCAAGTCTCCTGAGTAGTGCTTGTGCTTGTCCACAATCCACTCACACCAGTTTTCGAAGGCATCCGTGGTGTGAGGACTTAGCCTCCTATTTTTTATTGGTTTTCCAAGCTTGAATTTTAAAAGGTTAATCATTCTCTGTTGATCAGCTTTTGCACTACCATTCTTTTCTTTTGTTAATTTACATTTTTATTATGGCAGTCGCTATTGCGGCTCATAACTGTGCTGTGGTCACAACCCATTTGACTCAACATGGGGTCCCGAATGCGGGGGCTGATATTTTCTTTGTTGTCAAGGCAGATGCAGCTTACCGCTTCGAAGCTTTCTATTCTTGGGTTACATTGCCAGCTGTGGTTGGGAATGATAACTTGTTTCATGAATATACTGCGGCCGCAGTCTCAAAGAATTATCGCCCTTATCGATTACTTGAAGTTCCGTTGACAGCCTGGGAGCATACCATATGGGTTAATGGCGCCTCTCCTCACCCTGTTTCTGTGGTCCATTTAGGCCCCTTAAGGGTTGATGGGGCCACGTGGCCCATTTTGGCTGGTTTTACACCACATCCAAATTATCTTAATGTCCCTCTCGCAGAGCTATGTCAATTACATACAACATGGATTTATATTCATATTTATTTATTTATTTATTTAGTTGCAAAGTTTTATATACCGCTGGCTAGACCCGAAGGTATCAGGGTGCTTTACATGAGGATCAGAGCGTTACAGGTTACATAATTATATCAATTACAGGCTTCAAGTAAAGACATAGGAGAAAACAAAAACATGAGATGTGGGGGAGGGAAAGAAACACAACGGGGAGACGAGGAAAACAATGTCAGATGTCCGGCTGAGTAGGTGCGGGCCGAGGGGGTGAACTAAAGCCAAGACTCCTTTGTAGCTGCATAGGACAGCGGCCAAGGTTGCTCGGGCTCCGAGGTATGTACAACCAGTTATGGTATCCGCCATGGGGGCATCGTCAAAGTTCCATGGAAAGGCACCAGTCCTGGTGTTACTGAGAAGCGCCGTCTGCTATGTTCTCCAGCTCGCCCCCCGGACAAAAGTGGTGAGAGGAGAGGTGGAAGGGACAGATTACAAGGTCGACAGATTGTAGGATAACCCATCGTTCCTGCCTTCAAACCTCTTGGCGGGGGTGAAGCTGAAGAGGAGTTGTGCCTAGAGACCTGATCCTCATCAGACTTTAGTCCTCTATAGTCCCCCACAGATGCGTTCTCTTCTGCTGGGCCTTGAGTCGCCCCTCTGGTTTGTAACCGTATGGATGATGTTTGTGTAGTGGTGGCTATTTGTTGGGTGGGAACCAAGCCTGCGGCAGAGGTTAGGCAGGGGCAACCATCTTAAGGTCAGGCACTTGGTGTGGTTCTGTTACACAGTTTATGTCACATAATAGTTAAGTGGCTCTGACTGGAGCCACTCCACAGCCGAATGGACATAGTGGTGGGCTTGTCATTAGTTCCATTATGATTAATTCAGTGATGGGGAAGCGTCCTCAGAATAGGGATGATTTCCCTTACTGGCTCACAGAAAATTTGAGCAACTCAATGGTGTTTTTCCCCATACTACAACTGCTGAGCAACACAGGATTCTTACAATGAGTTTACTGAGTGGTATTGTTACCACTTTAGCTGATTGCACCACCTGGGGTACAGTGTTTGCTGCGGTGTATAGACTGAGCTTTGGCACCCCCTCCATAAGCGTTCTACCGAGGTTCAAGATGAACAAGGGGCTGGTCCAGCGCTGGAATTGGCGGTGAGATTAGTGGGCATGTTCCCTATTGTCTCCGATATGATCCTGGCCAATGTCAAAGGTGAAGCAGTTAGCTTGCAATTGCATCAACGCCTTTCGGCGGCGGCAGTTACTGATCATTATTGCGGATGTATATACATCATTGTGTCGCAATAGTTTGGGAGTAAGAAATTATACTCAGGTACAAAATAAATCCCCTCCAGACTTGGAGGGTCATCCAGTCTTTTCTAAAAAGATGAAATAAAAATCAGTGGCAGCAATAGCAGAAGCCTAGTTCTCATGCTGGTTCACCAACACCAGACGCTTCTGACAGTAGATATGATTTGCATGACCGCTCTAAAATTAAAACACCCGAGAGGTTTCAGGTACCTGATCCTCGTTCACCTTGTTCCTTTGAAGAATCGTCGGATCCGCAGTTCGGTGGGGGTGAAGACATGCCGCACCAGTTTGACGTAAAAGCCAAACCAGAGGGACCACCTCAATATCGTGCCCCTTTTCAGAAGAAAAAAGTTGCCCCATTGACTGCAAAGTATGACTCAGACGGTGAGAACCCTGCTCCTCGATTGGAGATGGGTGGTAAAACTCCGCGACAGCGCGGCGGAAGTTGCCATAGTGAGGGAGGCACTCCGTAGGCACTTCACCAGTGTCTGGAGGCGAAAGCATCTGACACGTTACTTACAGTGGAAACAAATCATACACAAGTTGCACCCCCTGTTGGCGGAGGTTGACTGGCCTCCCCCATTTGTTCTAGTTTCTTCTAAAGGGGAAGATTTTTATTCTCCCACGTGTTATCACATTATGTCTCGGAAGAGGCTAAACAGGTATATGCATCAGAGTGGGCGCTAGCGCTTGCCCCGCTGTGTATCGTAATCAGGTGGGTTGGAATAAGGATTCACCGGCACATGAAATTTCCTTGCGATCAATGGCACAACCCCAACCACAGTATCCAATCAAGTGGGACGCGAAGGCGTCCATAAGTGACATCTTGACCCAATTGGAATATCTGGGTGTGATTGAACCCTGTGTTTTGTCCATGAATAATCCCCTTTTTCTGATACTGAAACTGGATGGTTCATATCGTATTGTTTTGGATTACCGACATTAGAACAGTCATGTTCGTACCTTTGCAGTGCAAAACACCCATAGCTCTGCATTAGTCGACACCATTGTTCATAAGAAATATAAAACAACTCTTGATATATCAAATAGTTTTTACAGTCACAATTTGGCTTCTGAGAGCCGTGACCTGACCGCATTCAGTGCACTCGGCAATCACAAAAGGTATACTCGTTTGCCTATGGGGTATAAGAATAGTCTTGGCGCATTTTAGGCACGCATAGTGTTTCTTTTACATGAAATTGACCCTGATGATTTCTCTTACGTCCATGACATCTATTGGAAGGATGATGAATTGATACCACATCTTGTACGTGTGGACCACTTTATAATGTCTTTTGCGGACTTGGGATACAAATTCAACTTTGCCAAGTCGCATATTGCTTGTTTGGCAGTTCTTTTTCTGGGTAACAAACTCACCAATGAAGGTAGGGGGTTGGCCCCAACTTTCTGAAGAAATGTGCTCAATTTCAACCTCCTTTTACTCTTAAAAATTTACAATCTTTGCTGGGTTTTTACATTTTGTGAGGAAATACATTCCTGATTATGCCCAGTGTATCAAACCGCTTTACTCTTTGATACAATGTTCTTTCTCTGCTTCCTGTTGGCTTCTGGAACATACAGCGATTCTTCGATCTTTGCAGTCTGATCTGCTTGCGACCAACTTCTTGTTAATACGTGACAATTCTACAAATTTGGTCATAAGGATTGTACCGGGCACGTCAGGTTTCACTCACTTGACGTTCAATGAGATGCGTTTCTCTTCTATAGAATTTTTTTTGACTGCCATCCAGATGCCGATTCTGAAAGCACGCTCTCTGGCTCAGGGTAAGTGAATTTTTATGGTCTCGCTGGTACCGGCTTTGGAAGCAGTTACGAAGGCTAGAGTCCCGAATTCTAAAGCCTTGCATCCATGTTTGATTCAATAGGCTAATACTTTGGCCTCGGCTGATGTCAATTTTGTCTATGACCGGTCTTTGCAGTCAGAGGAGTTTTTACAATATGAACATGTTCATCCCCCTCCTCTGTCATTTCTTCATCTTGATCAGTACACACGCATTGTTTACACTGATCAATCTGCGCAGCCAGCCGTTGGTTCTAAATATGCTTATTCGGAGGCTGCCCCATTGAGGCTGGAAAAATTGTTGATGGGGATTTTAAATCCTCCTTGGTGCACACATAGTCTCTTGGTGACTGCACGGCTCAATTGGCAGAGATATATGCATTGGTTTTGGCTCTTGAATTTGCTGATCTGGAGGTTCCTACACTTAAATTGTGTGGTTCGTTTTACTGTGTACAATCCTTCAATGACAACTTATTCTTTTGGAAACAAAATGATATCCGTGATTCTAAAGGTAGCGCAATTAAGCATAAAACGTTTAGGGTCCAGGTGGCCGCCCATAAGGATCGTTTGCCACTCACACGTTATTCATACTTTGAGCCATCAACATGTGGGATCACACGCTGTTGGTAACTCACTGGCTGATGAGGCATCCAAATCTGTAGTTGCAAACTTGTTCTGTAGCAGCAGTCACTAGGTCAATGACTAAAATCGAATATGATATCTTAGCAGCTATTACTGCTATGAAAGAGGGAACAGAGTTTCCCTAAGATTTTACTTCATATTATACATACCAATTGTCGTCAGATCAAGTTCCAGTTGCAACTATTCCATCATTTGGGGATCGGCTGATTCCCAAAGAGGACCGCAGACTTTATTTGAATGTTGACGCACATAAAGGCGCTGCTTCTGCACATGCTGGTGTGAATACAACTGTTTCTCTTTTACAGTAGCGTTTTTGGTGGCGTGGTTTATACCAACAGGCACATAAATATGTTCTTTCTTGTGACATTTGTCAACAAATTAAGCCTTCTACTGTTGCACGCCCACCACATACTCAACTTTACATCTCTAATCAGCCATTTGGCTTCATTTATCTTGATCACTGCATTGATTTGACTCCTGACACTGCATTTAAACATATCTTAGTTGCAGTGGATTTGTGCACTAGATTCCTTTGGGTTTGGCCTCAACCTAGTGCTAATGCTCAAACTGCCATTAAAGATTTGCTTGTGTTTGTCGGGACATTTGCTTGTGGCACTTTCCATTCGGACCAAGGTCCTGCATTTGCCTCTAGGGCTTACCGTAATGCAATGAAGTCTCTTGGGATGAAGGTGCAATATTCCTCTCCATACCGGACGGCGGACAATTCAGTTGTGGAGCGAATGCACCATGACTCAAAGCAATCTTTGACAGCTAGGGTCTTAAGTACTGGCAGGGGTTGGCTGACTCATTTGTATGGAGTCAAACGTGCACTAAATTATCTACCTAGAAGATCTCTGGGTGGGCGGACACCATACTAAGTGCACTTTGGCATTAAAATGTTTGTACCAGACCTGGATTGTCTAGATTTTGTGGCGGCTGCCGCAACCTTTAACATAGATAATCATTGTGCTATGTTACAAGACCTACAACAAAAAAGTCACAAGCAAGAGCCCAGTTGCCCTCTTCCGCAGATCCAGCAGTGCTGATTCCTATTTCTGGCTGGATTCTAAGGGTGGGCGTAATTGGCAGACTTCCGTTTCATCATACTCACAATTAATAAAACAGAAACCTCATATACTTTTGGTAAAATAACAAGTATCTCTGTCTTTACATGCTTAAATGCATATAGTCATTTCACAAAAGTGAAAATGAAAATTTAGCAAGCAGTGAGAGAGGTGATGATTTTGGTATTCTCCCTAACCTAGGGGAAGAACCAAGCAGATGCCTTGAAAACAAAGAGCACATCTTGCTGAACGATTCGGTAGTGGTCCCATCCTCTTAGTACCACCCCAAGCACAGTTATGGGCAAAAATACAATCTCAACCAAAGGCCCTGCAAAGCATTATGGGACGAGATTATCAGTGGGCAGTGAATATTATAGTGTTCAATATCAAAATACTTCTGCAAAGAGCTGCAGTTCAACTAGTCGTTACTAGGTGTCCCTCACGAGTCAAATGCAAAAGCATTGAAATTATTACATCAAGCTGCAGTTCCACTAGTCGTTACTAGGTGTCCATCATGAGTCAAATGCAAAAGCATTTGACTTGAGGGACACCTAGCAATGACTAAATTTCTGTTAACACAAACTATGGGGCATATCAGCAAGGAGGCGATATAAAATTATCGCCGCTTTTGCCTCCGTTTTCAGACGAAAAGCGGCAATAATTTTATCGCCTTATCAGCAAGGTCACGCTATCGCGTGAATCCTTGCATTAGCTCCCTTTCCCATAACGCCCACCTTTGCATCTCTAATAGAGATGCAAAGTGGGCGTTCCGTCCCAAAATAACTGGAGAAATGTCGCTAACCGACATTTCTCCAATTATCAATGGGCACGCTAACAAGCATAGCAATAAGAAAAGTAGCGCTAACCTTGGTTATCGCTACTTTCCTTATGCCTGCTTTTAGTTTGACTTAGCCATTATATCCAATGTATGGTGGATATCATTGCTAAGTCTGCCCTGCCCTATCAACAAGCTATCGCCAAACTTTGTGAGATTATCGCTGGATTTCCAGAGATAATTTCACATTTGGCAGGTAGCGCTTGGAATTTTATCGCTTTTGAGATAAACGTTGCTGATAGCACACTATCTCAGCGATAAAATTCCACGTTAGCCGGCGATAATTATCCTAGCGCTAAGTGCGCTTAGCGATAATTATCGCGGGTCCTTGATGATATGCCCCTAAACTGGTTTACTCTTTGTCCTTCAAGCATCATCGACTATGTGGCAATTAAACTTTGAAGCATGGCACCTCATCAACGATATGAAAGTGCAAGAAAGAATCGAAAGTGATCACAACCCTTTACTCCTGGATATACTGTACTCATATTCAAGTTATTTTGCTTCCAATCTAAAACAATTCACAGATGACCAAAACATTTTCTTGAAACCAAATAGAAAGAACTTTGACGGCATTGATGATAAATACGGCCCAAAGATCTAAACTTCTGGTGCCAAATGGGTGCCTTGCAAGCCTCGTTTATAAATACAGATTTGGACTCGGGGGAATTGCAATTGAAAAATTTGAAGAGCTACTGGTGCAAATGGCTATAGTTAGAAAAATCAAAATCAATGTCCTATTTGGAAACCCTTCCACCGATAGATTGGATTGGTACGACGTGGAGTGCCTAATATGAAAAGGGCTACTGTCATCAGCCTTGAAAAATGTATGCCTGTGCAATAACAGCAAACAACAACATTAGAAAGCAATATAAACATCTGATATAGATCAAGAAGAAAAGTCACTCTTGAAAGCTCTAACAAACTTTACACAATGCAAAAACTCTCTAAAATCCTAAGAAATTCTGGGAGATTGTGAGTTGGGGCTGCAAGGGCCCACCAAAGAATTTGGAATTGAAAATAAGCTCACAATCCTGAATTAATCATTTTACAATCCTTTATAGGAATACGGGAGATAATTAAATTTATGGAACAAATGGCTTGGCCTCACAGAATCAGGTCGTGCCAGGAAATAATACAGTCTGGAAGAAATCATCACAACCAAAACAAAACTATGGAACAGTATGCCTCAAAGCATTCCATGGGCGAAAACTCAAAACCAATATATCAATTTCTCATCTATTTTAAATCCACAGCAGCCATCTCAAAGTCCTGTACCCCCTTAATCGTTTCAGCTAGTTCTTCCTTTCACCAACTAAGGGGTCTATTAGGATGGTGAGCGGATCGCCTCCGCCATCCTACCATGATTGACCCCCTGGCACATTAGGGTGGCTGGGGGGTCCGCGGCGGACGGAAAGACCGTCCGCCGCTTTTCCGCCGGTCGACTCGTCGGCAAGACACCGCCATCTATATGATGATGTTGGCGGATATATGCCTTTCAATGGCGGCATTGCCGTCATGGAAAGGCATGCGGTTTCTTCTTTTGGGGGCCCGTTGTGGGCCCCCAGAGTGTTGGGGGTGCACATGTTCGGCACCTATGGTGCCCGCCACAATGTTGTGGATGGGGGATGTCACCACCACGGTGGCGGTGGCATCCTAATGGAAACAACAGGACCGCCGTACCTCTGGTGGACGGTCCAGTTCACCAAAGTCCGCCAACCATCGTAATAGGCCCCTTAATCTCGAATTGGTCAATGAATTCACTGAAAAGGAAGTTATTCAAGGAATCCAAGCCCAAAAGCAGCGCAAAGCTGCTGGACCGGACAAACTTCCAACAGATATCTAACAAAACCATCTAATTTTATGGTCAACAGTATTCACACGGTCATTCAACAATATCGGGTCCCACGAAGAGATACCATTCTCTTTGAGAAAATCAATAACTGTTCCATTACACAAGAAGGGGCCTAGAGATCTCCCGGAGAATTATGGACCAATTTTAGTGCTTGACAGAGTGGAAAAAATCTTCGGTAAACTGTTACTATGTGGTCTAGACCAGTGGGTGAAGAAAAAGACCTAATATACCCGTATCAGGCACGCTTCAATACAGGCCACAGTACAGTTGACAAAGTAATTAGATTAAATCTGTTCAAAATATATATCCTTCAAAAAGTCATCTCTATGCTTGGTTTTCATTGATCTTCCACCGCTTTTGATAGTGTTGATCAACCTACACTGTGGCAAATCTTAAAGGAACTGTATAAGCTACTAACTGTAATAGTTGCACTGCATTATGGCAACACCACCCAGGTGATACATTCTAGCACCAACTTTATTTAATTTCTATATAAATGACTCTGCAAAATCATTAATGAGCTTTGACTTAGACGTGCACAAAATAAATAAAGAGTCATTGCCAATACTCCTCTTTGCGGACAACGCGGTGTTAATGTCCAGGACAGAGTTATCAATGCACAGGCAGGTTTTGATTCCTTTTGTCCCACTAGAAGCCTTACCATCAACGTTGGAAAAACCAAGTATATGATTCTCAATCAAGAAAACAAGTTGAAAGCGGCTTTTAGGGTCCATAACAGGCAGTTGGATTTTGCAACCACCTACAATTCCCTGGGAACCCATCTGGATAGCAAACATTTGTGGGCTCCCCGGCATCCAAGAGCAACCCTGTCTTGGCCCAACAAGCTGGTGCGGTGCAGAGATTTGCAAAATCATGCAATAACCATTCAGTAGGTTCAGCTATACTGAAATATAAAATGAAAGCATGGGGAAACAACGTTTACATTGCGGATTTTCCACCACGTACAAACACAACGCGGTCGTTATAAACACAGCGTTGTTACAACGCAGTGCCATTACTACACAAGTCGTTACAATGACTTGCGCTAGAGGGCACTCTAGACTAAGGAATAGTATGATTTACTATTCCAACGCTTTCCCTAGTGCTGCACACACTGGAGTTGGAATAGTAAATCATACTATTCATAAGTCCAGCGCGCCATCTAGCACAAGTCATTGTAACGACTTGCGTTTTAATGGCACAGTGTTGTGAATGCATCGCAGAGTAGAATCCGCGATGTAAAGAGTTATATTCATAAGCAAGGGCCGCCAGTAAATAAGGCTTAGAGATTTGGGGGTATAGAAGAACTCTATCCATCCAAATCACTGAGGAGAACTTCCAACAACAGTTATTCCACTTGTATGCCTCAAGTCATTGCCACCCATCCTGAGCCCCTCTCTCCCTCCACACATTCCTCCGTTGATGATTGCCACTCCTCCTCAATCCTCTCTGTCACTCCCACTTCCTCCCTTGGTAATTGACCCTCCTCTCTAATGCTATCCATCTCCAGCCCCAAAGACCTCAAGTAGTAGCCACCCATCCTCTCTACCTCCATTCATTCCTCCATTGATGATTGCCCCCCTTATCTGGGATAGACTGGACTATGAAAGTGTAATACTCTTTGCACTTTGTTCACATAAGTCCCATGAGTGGGAAAAGGTGAAAATTGAAAGATTTGGCTCCACAAGACACTAAACCATGTCTCAGTGACTGAAACGTTTCAATGCAACAGAGAAGTTGAAATACAACATTTTGCTGTTTACATTTGTATATTATTCTGTCAAGCCTCTTTCATACCCTGAAGATATGTAGTGTTTGACCCTCAATGTTTGTAATAAATATTGTGTTAGCCTACCAACATCTTCAGTTTGTTGTTTTTTGAAGATTGATTATATTTTCATTTCCAGAGGGGTAACGCTCAGTCATTGTTGCAATCCCTCAAGCCTTTTGGTTCTAAAAGTGGGAGCAATGAATTCCTCTGCTCTGTCCAGAGCGTCCATTCAATCCGAGCTTTTACAGCATCTTTATCTGTGAGTCAATTATTTTAGTGGTAGGGTTCTATAGGTGAAGCTCTGTATGCTTCTTCCAATCCCCTGTGTTGAACCTGCCACAGACTCAGAATGCTCTCTTTGCCGATCCACTGAGCCCAGTCCTGGAGGGGGCAGTTTCTGAATTCCTGTGCTAACCCCTTCTCCCTTCTGATACTAAGGGTAAAGGCTTATACATTCCTGTGTCAATCTCTAACAAGTGGGGTGTGAAATGTTCCGTTTGCACGCATAAATGGGCAAAGTCATCATTTGCAACTCCAGAAAATTACACAATGTAGACTTTTTCATTCAAAAAGACCTCTGGTTAAATCCTTCTGTTTTGTAGGAGTATTTTCCTATCAATTGTCAATATGTGGGGAGGAGGGTGCAGGGAGTTGAGGCTTCAATATGATATTTTTTTCAGCAACATTTTATCAAATTTACAATGATATCCATACCATTTTATCACATTTATAAAGGCCGAGGTTAGCAATTTCACCCACTCCTGGGGCCTGATGAGCACAGATTCCTTATAGGACTTTGAAAATTGCATCAAATAGCAATTTGCAGTTTCTGATTTCTTATTAGGAATCTACTAACATGGTTTCTATTGAAGTGGGGGCAATTTGCACACTGACGTCTACCATAGGCACTGGTATTTGTAAATAACCTATATAATAATAGGTTGGTTCACATAATACCGATTCGTGATGTGTCACAATTCAACCAACCTTATTAATATGAATGAGGTAGGTCACAAGTTGAGAGCTACTACGATTGGTTAGTCACAGGCATGGTGGTCTGCTGGGGTCAGTAGACCACCATGTCAGTGATTGCTTTAAAATAAAGCAACTTGTCTTTTTTAAATGCAGCTCGTCTTCTTAAAGGGAAAACGGAGTGCGTTCAAAAAAGAAACTTAATAATTGTACAAACTTTTTTTAGTAGCAGGCAGTGGTCCTCGGGACCGCTTACAGACCCCTTCCTGTTTACGAATAGTTACTACATATTTGGATTTAGCAGCAAAATAATAATGGTTTCAGTCGCCAAAATATTAGTACATAAGTTAAAGAATTGGTATTTGAAAGGGACATCCTTTGCGTTCCCCTTCCAACGCGAGTCTGTATTTTGTCGGATACCTAAATTGTGATTCAGTAACTTGTTACCAAGGGCCTGATTTAGATCTCTGCGGACGGGTTACTGTGTCACAACGGTGACGGCTATCCCGTCTGCCGAAATATAAATCCGATAATATCCTATGCGATTTATATTTCGCCGGACGGGATGTCAGTCACCGTTTGTGTGATAGAGTAACCCGTTCAAATAAGATCTAAATGAGGCCCCAAATCTTAACTTGGGTTTTTTACATGATAGAACGCTTTCAGCACTCTATTTTGTATGGGTGCATTATATTCATGGTTGTCATGCACCTATACACAAGTATATCGTTTGCAGTTTTTTATGATCATGAACAAGTATACAGTATACTCATTTAAACATTCATTGTTGTGCAATGTCCTAATATGATCATGTATGTATCATCATGCCTGCATATACAGAGAGCAGGACGGTTTATAACCATATAATGTAACCGTTTCTTGTTTAAGTTGCCCGACTTCCTAGGCCCAAGACTGTACTTGTTTTTGCACCTCCTTGGCTTCTCGAGAAATAAATAATGAAATGCATGTTGTTTTCAAGAAATAACAGTGTTTTCATCCTACTGCAGGTATCGGAATGCCAACTCGTTATTTTCAGATTGGAGAAGATACAAGGAATGCTTTGAAGACAGTTAGAAGCAAGAAGGGAGGATGCCTTTCATGTCTGGCTGGTCTGGAAACCAAGGCCACTTGTTGAACAAAGGCATACTAATTAAAAGAGCGTGAACCTCCCCACATAGAAAAAGTTGCAATGGAAAGTTTTACCCGGATGAAGCAAGGAATCGATTTCTATATTGTATGATGTGCAGGGATAGAGACCTCAGACTTCTGCTACCTTTCGGAGCAAAAGGAGCATCTTAGAACTCGCTCCTAGCCTTAAGCACCTTAACCCATTTGACGTGAGTGCTTCTCAGGAAGTCAACACATGCTGACACCTTTGGGGACAGATAGAAGGGTATTAGATAGCATCTCCTATTAGTATAGTGTAGGGACAGATGGGTTTTATTCCTAATGAGAAGAGATTTGGTCTCTGATTCTATTCTGAGTTGTGTCCTGATCCTTGAATTCACCATTGTATTCTTGTTATGCCGAATTACTTATATTCATAGAATCGGCTCCGTATTGATTTTTCTATATCTATACATGCTAATCTTACGATATGTATACATCCTATTATTCTTGGCCTTATAATAAATTGACAAACTTAAAGACGGAGTCAGTGATATTTTCAGGTATGATATTGCCATCTTGTTATGAAGTGTTTTTCCCCTCCACCACTTTTAGTAGGTAAATAAAAGACCCTAAGCGCTAATTGATAGGAAGAAGACAGGGGTGCAATTTAGCGTAATCATACATTTAAAAAACAAGAGTAATTTTGCAGATGCAAATTACCAAATTTGACCTTCGCATCAGCAAAATGACTTTGTCCATCAGGTCCCTAGCCTGGGCTCCTCCTGCAGTGTTCGGAATGCTACTCTGAGCTGCTGGAGTCCTGCAGGTCCGCTTTATGCCTGACACGCTTAGGATTCAGGGCTGGGCACTCAACACCAAGTTCAATGACTCCTAATTTACCTCAATTTGTTTCCAAGAGAGCTCAATTATATTTCAGAACACATTCTTAATGATCTGCCATTCAGTGTTTTTTGTTAAAGAGTCGTTAAAGCACTGCGGTTGCACTGGGGCTCAATTAATTAATTAGAATAGTTAATTAAGCATGCTACTGCTGTTCAAAGAATTTGATGTGTTCATTTCCTGCAGGCAGGGGAGTGGCTGTGACTACAATTTTCCAAGTACACTAACAAAGCACTTTAACTCCTCGGGTGCTATTTACAGCTCTCCTGGAAAGACTACAAACCCTGTGGCTTCATGGAGAGTGGCCCCTGTGGTACAATGCCTCCTGTGCCCTGGCAACCACTATGTGGCCTGTTGCTGGGTGAGGGTATAATGTGTTCAGCTCAGATACGACTTGCCAAGGATAGGATGCTGGAGCATTCAGAATAACCTATCTGGCTCATCATTTTATTATTCCGGTCCATCTGTTCCTGTGCATAATTCTGGATTATTGACTGGGGGAGACCCAGTGTAGAGTTCCTACAAAGTCAAGTAACCCAGTTCATAAGACATAAAGAACACGTTTTAATGTGATATGCCACTCCAACTATTCAGTCAATCAATCAATCTGTATTTGTATAGCACAGCAAATCACCCATGAAGGCCTCAAGGCACTGGAGTTTTCTTGCTGTTTTGCGATGATCTGTTCAGTCGAACAGTCAGGTCCTGAGCACCTTCCTGCATTCCTAGAGTGATGAGGTGGTCCTCAGGTGTAGGGGAAAGCCATTCCAGGCCTTGGTTGCCAAGTGGGAAAAGGACTGTCCTCCACTGTTTCTTTGGCGGATCCGGTGGGTGGCTGCAAGGAAGAGGGGGGCGGATCACAGTTGTCTGGTCACATGGTGGATAGTCATTTTTTTGTTGATTTATGCTGGTCTTTCGTTGTGCAGGACTTGTGTGCTTGGGTCAGCATTTGAACTGGCATCTTTTTGCATCTGGAGCCACTGTAGCTCCTTGATGTGTGGTGTGATGTGGGTAAGCCTAGGGAGGTCGTGGATGAGTCTTACTGCTGAGGTTTGTATTGTTAGCAGTCTATTCAGGAGGTGCGTGTTGATTCCTATGTTGATTGTGTTCCCCATAGTCCAGCTTGCTGGTGATGAGAGGGTCCTTGTTGGCCTTTCTCGTGTCAATTGGGAACCATCTGAAGATCTTGCGCATAATACGTAGAGTGTGGAAGCAGGCAGATAAGACTGCATTTATTTATTTCTTCACCAATAGCTTTCTGTCCAGGATGATGCCGAGGTTGCAGGCGATCTGTTGGGGTGGGGGGTGAGTTCAGAAGGCCTCCATGCATCATTCCACAGTGAAGTGTTGGTCATGAAGATGAAGACTTCCGTCTTGTCAGTGTTGAGCTTGAGACAGTTGTCCTTCATCCAGTCGGTGACGTTCATCATACATGTGTGGAAGATGGATCTGGTGGAGGAGGGGTCTTCTGAAAGCGGGAGTATGAGCTGGGTGTCATCGGCATAGGAGGTGATGTTAAGTCCGTGCGATCTGATGGTGTTGAATGGGGGGTCATGTATGTATTGAAGAGGGTGGGGGAGGGACGACCCTAGGGGGACGTCACAGATGATCTTCTTGGGTTGCGATGTGAATGGTGGGAGACGGACTCTCTGGGTTCTTCTGGTGAGGTAAGAGGTGATCCATTTGAGGGTGCCTTCCTGGATTCTGATGTTGTAAAGTGTGGTGATCAAGATATGATGGGAGACGGTGACAAAAGCGGCTGAGAGGTCTAGGAGGATGAGGGCTACTGTTTTGCCACTGTCTAAGAGGGCCCTGCAGTCATTGGTGGCTGCAATCAGGGCTGTCTCAGTGCTGTAGTTGGCTTAGAATCCAGATTGAGAGTAGTCCAGGGGATTATTGTGCTCCAGGTGTTGGGTGAGTTGTTGGTTGATTGCCTTTTAGAAAAACTTCATGGGAAAGGGGAGCAGGGAGATTGGCCTGTAGTTCTTTGGTTCTGCTGGGTCTGTGGAGGGATTTTTCAGGAGTGATTTTACTTCCACGTGTTTCCAGTCCTCGAGAAAGGAGGACAATGTGATGGATGCATTCAGAACGTTCTTGAGTTCGTTGCCAATTGTCTTACTCCTGAGGTTGAACACATGGTGTGGACAGGGTTCCGTAAGAGCTCCCGAGTGAATGGAGCCCATGATGGTGATAGTGGCTTGCAGGGTGAGGGTGTTTCAGCTGTTGAGCAGGAGTTCGGGGTACGTGTCCATGGGTGTGAGTAGACTGATGCTGTTGTTGGCGGGGGGTTGGGTTTGAAGTTTTCATAGATGTCTGCGGTCTTGTCATGGAAGAAGTCAACCAGGGTGTCACACAGGTCTTGGGAGGGGGTGATGCCATTTTCGGTGGCTGCGGGTTTGGAGAATTCTTTCACAATGGGAAAGAAATCCTTCCTGTGGCTCATGCTTGTTTCCAAGTGGTCTGCTAGGGCGTTCTTCTTTGTTTCTTTCAGGAGGTGGTGGTGCTGGTTGAGTGCTGTCTTGAGGGTGGAATGGTCTTCTGTCATTTTGCTGGTGCATGATTTTCTTTCCAATTGCCGGCAGTTGCATTTGGTGGATTAAAATTATGCAGGGAACCAGCTGGATCTTTTGGCGGGCCCTTTGGGTTTGACTGGCTTGGTAGCGGTGATTGTGTCGGGGCATTTTGTGATCCACTGGGAGATGTTTTTCTCAGTCTACAGGAGCTCTTTCAGGTGTCCCAGGGGCTGGTGTTTAACAATGAGGAATCTCCCTTTTGCCAGCATCGGATATCTACCTGGAGCCCTGTTGGAGTATAAACATGTTAATATCAAAGATCTTTCCTGCCCTTTATCCGAACATCTGGTATAACTGTTGTCGCCCCTCCCCAAACAATCCTCAGAGAGATAGAAGTGGATTTTGCTGTAATTAACCTCCCCTTGTTTTGTCCAGGAATTTACCAGCAGGCAGCTGCTCCAAAGACCTTTGTTTATTGGAAGTCCCTGGTGGGTGTTCTTCACACCAGCTGTCTAAGCCCAGGTAGAGATGATCAACGTGTATAAAAACCCAATATCTTTGGGATATCGTTACTGAAAATCTAAGTTCACTGTTGATTTAGATTTTTCATAAATATCATATTGCCTCATAGATGGAATTTTTTGGCGTGTCTACAATAAGTTATGGTAATATGAATTTTATAATTAAAACAGGCTTTAAAAAAATCTAAAATGCTGCTCAGCCTAAGCAATATAGGCCACTTTTATATTGGGTGAATTAAGGGACATGCAAGGCTTGTGTTTGACGTAGTTCGTGTCTAGACATCACACAATTTGTTGCCTCCCACTCACTACTTACATGTGACTTAGCTAATGTTAGAAGAAGGATTTTAAACATGTAGTGAGATTTTGCTTTGACATGTGCTTGCTGCAGCTTAACCTGCAGTCGGCCATCTTTGATTGGGCAGCGGAAGTATTGTTTTTATAGTAAGTCATGCAAGTGGTGTATGTGGACACTTAAGCCACTTAAGCCCACATGTCGCTCCTATGACACATGCAGTGTTTACACTGTTTTAATGGTCTTACCCAAAAGTGAAAAGAGCCAAATGGGGTTAACCCGTTCAGTGGCACGTTGACGGGGTCAGAGCACATGAACTGGAAGGTGTTACGGCGCCTCCATGGTTTCAGAGTGAACATGTGCCACCAGATCTAGGTACATGAAAACACACAGTTCAGAGGGATGCTGAGAAAAGGCACAGTTCCCTACATGGATATTCCTCGCCACAAGAGGAGCAGACTCTATGGTACCAGAGCACATGTGACTACAGATTGTTTGACACAAGTCCAACAGTCGGGGGCACAGGCCTTTTTACCTGCATTGAAGCTGGCATACTGTCTACTGTCTCTCTGTGAGTAAATTCATGTAGCCTGGCACCCACCCCAATTCACCCTAGGTTTCAGACGTATGAGAAAGTACATTTTGGGTACACTAGGGAAGGGGAAATCCATTTTGGGTACATTATGGAAGGGGTAATCCCACTTGAGTCCCTCTGCATCTATCTACAGTCATTGGTTTCAGGGTGCTTCAGATGTTTAGTGGTATTCAGAGGTCTGCTGCCTTCTAGTTACTTCCCACAATTAATTTAGGTGTTGCACCCAGACAGCAGAGGAGGACTTGAGTGTTGTGGTGTTTCTTTTAGACGCCATTGATTTTGCTAATGTTTTCTCGTGGGTTGCCTTGGACACTAGCAACACTGGTATAACAGTGATTGTCTGAACAAACGGGTACCCCATGTGTGGAAACCGTATCTGTGGCTCAGACCCATTAATGAAGCTGTCAGACAGTTATTAGAAATGTGGACCATCACAGAGTTCCCAATGGATTCCGTATTCTTCACCATAAAATAAATCCCTACATTCCTTCTAAAAAACAAGAACACCCCACCCCACTGTGCTTCAAGCAGGATGCAGCACCGCCTGCAGGAATACCTCCCACATTACTGGTTAAAAGTAGATTACATGAAATGAACAACGTCCTGGACCATGGGATAATTCACAGACCTGGTGGAAGAACAGGACCCAAGACCAGGCTCTACTCCTAGTGTGACATCAGAAAAGGATTTGCCCCCTGTACCTTGACCCCAGAGCTATGATGTGATGTGATTCTTGTGATAGAATGTCATATTCCAATAGTAGATTAATCCTAAAGGATTACTGGATTCTCTATTTTCCATTTCCAAATCTGATAACCTCAAAGATACTGATAATGTGTTGCTCTCCAGTGAATGCAAGGCGGGCGGTATTTCACATGTGTGCCACATTTACCACATGGAAAAAGGGAGGATTGATGATAAATGTTGTTAATTGTAAGCAGGTCAGTTGTTCTCAACCATCCTAGGGTTAAAATTTCCGGGCATTGGAAAAATAGCACCAATGAATGAGTGAAAGAGCCTGCAGTGCTGCCTTTTCCACAAACGTTTAGGAACCATAGGCCTTTGTTTTACACTTGGGGAATGATTAGGAGTTTGGTGGATGGGTCAGTGACAGAAATGTGATTGATGTCCCGTCCACCTTGTTATGTACAAAATAAAGTACCCCTTGCCATACATTATAAGGATATACAAGTCACCGAGGACTTATGGGACCATATAGAGGAAGGAGGATGAAATGTGAGTTTGTTTATAAGGTTAACGATCTCTGGTGTGACTTGCAATAGCTTTATAATGTACACCAGCTAGTACTTTATTCCTTATAATATGTGATCACGGATCACCTTTTCCACAAATGTCTTCAATTCTTGGTGTGTTTCTCTTTTGTATGAAAGAGATAGCATGTTTGGAAAGATGACGAATAAATGTAGAATATCTAGTGTAAAACTGAACACACCAAAAAAGTTGTTAGATATTTGCCTCCAAACAGTCTAATGACTCAGGGCTGGATTTACATCTCGGCAGGACTCCCGTCGTGCCTCCGTGGCCATGTTTACAAGTACTTCGTCGAGGTGATGGATTCCCAGCCACCATAGTTAGATGTGGGCTGACTGCTCGTTCGGCCGCTTTGACAGAGCGTTTTCCATAGTGTAAGTGGCTCACAGCTGTTGATACGGCTGACTCCGCTGATGGCTAACCATCAGGGTAGCAGGATTGCACCAATCCTATTTAGATTTCACAGTTGTGCTGGCATTGTCCTAGTGGCAAATTACCGATGGAGGGAGTACGTCGTGGGATGTGTTCATCATTGTACTATTCCTGTGACTTTTGGAAGGATGCTAGCATCACACACCTGATGTTTTTTGGCTAATTGTTTTCACCTGGATACCACACTATAAAACACACTCCATTTCAGACCATGATCCTATGCCATTCCACTGCAGGAGAACATTTTTTTCTGTGAAGTCAGGTGTTTTTTGCTTTCTCTGATTCTTGCTAATTTTTTCCTCTTTCATGTATATTCTTGTGGGTTATAACATGTATTTAGGTTTCTTTTTTGATGGTGGCAGAGAAAAGAAATCCCAGTTTTATTGCGGGAGATTTGTCTGTCGTGGTGGATAAAATTATTAAACTAGAGCCACAATTGTCTAGAGCCCAGGAACAAAATACAAATAAAGCTCAGAAGGCAAATGTGGGCCAGAATAGTTAACAGAATGAAGGCTGTAGCAAGAAACCTGGGCACACATGAGAAAATGATGAAGAAGTGGAACGACCTGCGGGGGAGAGTGTGTTCCCTGGCCTCTAAGCATCACCTGGAGCCCCAGAGGACTGGTGGTGGTTCTCCCAGCCCACCTTACACGATTTCCCTGGGAGGAGAAGGTCTTGCAGATACTACATCCTGGAAGCTTGACAGGAATCCCTGGTGGAGGAGAGACTGCCAAGTTATACTTTTATATGTGTCACTAAACCTAAATATCGTTTTTGCTTTTAATTTAGCTGTTGCTAATGTGTCTTGCACCTTTCTTAAACATCTAAACCAATATATAAATATTTAATTTGTTTATTTAGGAAATATGTAGCATTATTGCTGTTTCTCTTGTTTTACTAATTCTTTATATGTGTTTTCAATATGTGTGTTTTGCATCATGGTTTTTGCCATTGCAACCGGTCCCAGGATGCTTGTTTCCGGTCCAGGGAGGACCTGGCTTGGCAGTTCGGTCTGGACTGTTCCCATGACGCACTGGGTCAAGACTGATTTGCATATGGCTGGGTCTAAACTGGGGTGGCATGGTGAGCAAAAGAACAATGTATTCAACCCAGATCTCTTGACTGGGGGCGAATGTATGATTTATTCAGCATTCAGTCCATCATTTGTTTGCGTAAAACATACAGACACAGCCACATCGCCCACTCCAGCTCCTTCTACCTCCAAAACCCAATCCTCTGCCACCCTTCCTACTCTTCCTTCCTCTTGCAAATTCACCTCCTTACTGTCCTTAACCCCTACCAAACATAAACCCACCCTCACAAAAAACATCCTTAAGGTTCTATGCCCAATAGGTGCCCCATCCTGAGGAGGTTACCCGTTGGAGTCTGTTTAGGAGGCAAGTTTTGGGCAACGAAGCCACAGCCTGTTCTGGTGTGAAACCTGTTTGTTCTTCTTTTGTATTTTTATTTGAATAAATCTTTATGAGAGAACTATCTCATTTATAAATACAATTATTTTCATTTGGCAAAGTTTGTCCTAACATTATTATTCATTTAAAATTCATTGATTACTAAAAATGTTAATGATAAAAAGTGAAATACATATTCTTACTTACATTTATGACATGAAATACTAAAGTTTTGTTAAATTACATATTTGTGCAGTCCAAACATTAGTGAAAAGAAATTGTAATGAACATTAACATTTTGGTGTAAGTATTGTTCATGATAATCGACACTTACACCAAAAATACAATTTAATTTTTCAAAGTGTTACTAAAGGTGTGTATATTTTAACTTACTAAGTGTAAAAAATAAACACATATGCATTGCACCTTAAAAAAAAAATAGAAAATGTAAATGTTACATAAATAAACATGATTTTAGCTTAGAACTAACATTGATTTTACTTTTCTTTTTAAAAGCACATTTTACTTTGTCTAGTGCAATTACTAAATTATGTTAAATATAAAGTATTCAACATTTGTGAAATGCATATCTTTATAATTTGATAGTTTATGAAAAAAAGGTAAATGCATGTACGAATACATTATGAATAGTGATTAATGTCTGTTTTTGTGTAAGTGTTTGTTATCATGAAGGCAGCTTTCCCCAAATTTGACAATACCAATAAAATGAACACAGGTGTGTTTCTTCAAATTTCTTAAACAACATCATCACACATATATGCATTACACATTAAAAAAATATTACTTTCAAGAGAGATTTAAAAATGCATGAATCCAGAGCAAATGTAAACAGACAATTCAAGAGGAAACAAGTGAAAATAGAAGCTTATCTTCAATTCGGGTGAGGCTGAGGTTGGTTTGCTTCATGGTCAAGTAGGAGCGCTATGGAAGGACTTGAACGATCGGGTTCATGACAGAAACGGAAGTGGAAAATGAAAAAATGGTGAGTTTCTACCTTATATCCCTTCAAAACCGCCAACTCGGGTGTGGCGGTTTACCTTCCAGTTACGTCCACGTGAAGGGACATCTTGATTGAGCGGGCGCAAATATTGTCTGTGCTCCGTCAGACGGACGCTTTTTCCTATGGCGCCGTCAATGCGGGAGACAAATTCAGGAGAGATGGTGGGACTCAGACGGACTATCGCCCATAGACCTCCCAGCAACTAAAGTGAGTGGGCAGACTGCCTAGTGGGTGGGCAGAAAAACCGACGGAACAGTGAAGTGCGACCAGATTCGCTGAGATGTAAATCAGGCCCTTACTTTGATAGGTCAGATTAAAAAAGAAACGCTGCTGCTCGGAATGGGTAGAGAGATTCACAGAGATTCTACCTTTTATATAATTATCTAAGTGTAATAAAAAGCAAGTTGCATAAATATCATATTTAATCCTGCAGGAGCGTGCTGGCGCAGTATTAGGATGCCCGTCGGCCGGGGCTCGGAGCCAGCTGCAGGCAATATCCATGGTGGAGGGTAAGTCTAGGGGGCAATTGTCAACCTCCCCCCCAAGGGTACCACGGGGCCTGTTTACACTGCTAATGTAGCGATGGTGGGGCAGAGTAATGCGATATTCTTGATGCCCCAAGGGGATGCTGTCCCCATAACCAGGTCACCCCTGCCTCTGTGCAGGTAGCCATAGATGTCCCCCCAACTAACTCAAAGGCAGTTAGAGATTTAGCGGTGTGAGCACCCTCGCAGTCATTAGCACCAGTATTGGGGGCATTGACGGTTAGCGGAGTACTGGTGGGAGGGGGATCTAACGCTGCAGCGGCTTAGTTTTAGTAGGACAGGAACAAGGGAACCCTACTCACACGGAACCAGGGTAATAACTTATTATCAAAAAACAGAGGCTCCTATGGACGCTTAATGAAGTAATCTCAATGTATATGGGCACAATGGTAATATATTGGGTTATAGTGATATTGGAGAGAGAAGGAAGCAAATACACCTGTTTTTAATCAAAAAAATGTATAAACCTTGAAATGAAATATTGTTACTAAGTAATACATTTGAACATATAGTTCTGAGAAAGAGGTGTCCCAGTGAAACACGGAACCTAGAAAGTTAGTGACATATATGTGAAATATATACAAGGTTTCCAATGCTTCATATAAATGACCATTAACATATATATGTACAGTGGATAGCGCTAGATACAGTGATCAGTGCTGGTAAACAATGGTTCGTTTATGCAACTTGTCGACGGCGTTTCGACCCTGTGTGCAGTGTAGGGTCTCTTCAGGACCTATGATCGTAGGGACACCCAAAGGGTAATGGACCAGCTCGTGTGGAGGGTGTGGCACCATGCAAAGGATAAGAAAAGGATACTCACATGGGTCCCAGACGGGAGCCCAAGTGTGAGGTGAGTGGTGAGTCGGCTATTACGTGAATGCGCACAATGTAAGGCTCCACGTGTGCGGAGGATGGCACGATCAAAGCGCCGTCAAGAAGGGTCGAGTTCCGATTCCGAGCGCATGAATGGAATCAGGCTACTTCCTTCTGTCATCAATCACGACGAGGCCATACTTTTATCATATGGAGGGTGAGAATATTCTTACTTTGGTGTCTCTTATGGAGAATGAATCAACTGCAGCCTGTGGCAATCCTTCCAAGTAGCAGGACAGCGTGTGTCTGTCTGCTCAGGTACGATGATGGAAGGTCTCTACAATATCACTATAACCCAAAATATTGCCATTGTGCCCATATACATTGAGATTACTTCATTAAGTGTCCACAGGAGCCTCTATTTTTTGTTAATAAGCTGCTTAGTTTTAGGCCCAACCTGGGACAACGGCGGCCCCCACTGGCAGAAGTACAGTGCAAGACGCATTCAGCTCCAGTCCTGTCCTCTTCGGCATGGCATCACCCACTCTAGCTTCCCCATCAGCAATATCTTGGCAGGTTCTGGCGGAAACTAAGGAAAAGATTAACAAGGGAGAGTTCTTAGATGCATTTGCTTTAATAAATATGAGTGTTGTCCCTGGGAAGGGAAAACAGGGAAGGATGGTGAGCAGAAACCTGAGAAGGTATGAGTGGACTGCTCAATGAAGAACTGGGTGAAGGGCTACTCCATATATGCAGCTCTTGTCACTGAGAAGTTCCCCGCCTTAGCACCATAATTATTCGTATATATGTCATTGATACACAGTGCAGCTTCTGAATTTCAGGGTCCCGCCTGGTTGCAGTATGACACTAAATTAAGAGAGATGAATGCGATCAGGCCTGAGTTGGCATTGGACCAGAGGGAGATTTATGTTTGGCATGCAGAATTCAGCAGGGGGTCCACTCAAAGGAGGTATCCCCAGACACAGTCCTTTCAGGCACAGAGAGCGGTTGGGGACAAGAAGTCGGCCTGTTGGCAGAACAATAGGAAGGAATGTCTTAGGGAATCCTCATTCAAGTTCAAGTACTTATTCTCATTTTGTGGGTTCCAGGGTCATCCAGAAACCAAGTGTTTTAAAAAACACGTAAGGCCAACGAATGAGCCCGCGCCCAAGGGGCACCAACACCCCCAGCCCACTATCTAAGGCCCACTCCCCTATTCACTTGAACATACTGGTTCACCTACTGGGTAAATACAAACATAGTCATGACTCACACTTGCTTCATTACGGTTTTAGGGATGATTCCCTCATCCTGTCAAGCCCGGCGCCAGCCATAACCCCTCTTAGTAACAAACAGTCAGAAGCACATCAGCAAGAGATAGCAAGGGAGAAGATACTGAAGGAGATGCAGGCTGGGAAGGTGGTGGGCCTGTTTGATACCCTTACCAGTGGAGTGTCTAGTCTGCTCCCCATCAGGGGTGGTTCCCAAAAAGAAGCTGGGTCAAGTCTGCCATGTTTCCAATCTCTCCTTCCCAGAAGGACTATCAGTTCATTAGGACCTGGAGCAGGAGCTATTCACGGTGAAGCACACTTCCTTGGACGAGGCACTGGGAAAGTTGCAGAAACTAGGGCAGGGAGAAATCAGACATTGAAGATGCGTTCTGTCTTTTGCCTGTGCCCCCAGAGGACGCCCACCTCCTGGGCAATACAATGTAAACATGTGCATGCCATTGGGGTGTGCAATAGCGTGCTCATTGTTTGAGGCCTTTAGTCGTTTTCTGGAGTGGGCAGTGAGGGATCTGGTGTCCTCAGGTGACATAGTGCACTACTTGGGCAATTTCTTGTTGATGGGACCACCGGATTCCCTAGCTTGTGGGAAGGCCCGCTGGGGCTAACGCACCTGCTAGGGATACCACTCCACTGGCAGAGGACACAACAGAGAGGCCAACAACAACAATGTCCTTCCGGGGTATAGCAATAGACTCGGTAGAAGGGGATTGTAGGCTACCCCAAGACAAGGTGTCCACTTTACGGGCATCCATTGATACAAGCCTAGAGGCCAAGACAGTCACACTTCACCAGCTACAGGTTTTAGTGAGTCAGATGAATTTTACCCACAGGGTCATTTCCATGAGGAGGGCTTTTTCCAAAAAACAAAACTAGATCTATGTCTTGCCTCTGGGGCAAACATCCCCATACCAGGCTGTCCTATGAGGTCAGAGAGGATTTGTTTATCTGAAAAGAGTACCTGGCAGGCATTAACAGAACACTCTTGTGGCACCAACCAGCACAGTGAAATGCAGACCTGGCTCTCTACATGGTAGCAGCAGGGAGCGTAGGCTTCAGGGCAGTCTTGGGCAGTAAGTGGTGCATGCAGCATTGGGCGGCAGACTGGACGGCATCTCACCAAGAACATTATGTTCCTTGAACTGTTTCTGATAATTGCAGCACTGCATATCGCGGGGGCTCTCTGGGCACCAGGTGTATAGTCTTCTGGTCAGATAGAGTGTCGGCAATAGCACCCTAACAATTAGAGTGCAAAATTTACCTTTTGTTCTAAGATTGCTCAAGGGCCTTATCCATAGCTGCCTACCATCTAATGTGTATTTCTCTGCCAAGCATGTGCCCAGGGTGGAAAATACGGTCACTGATGCCTTGTCCCATTTTCAGTTGGCAGAGATCAGAGCACTATGGCAAGAACTGGACAGGGTGATGACATCCTCCCCAGAGGAGTTATGGAAGCATTACTTGCCCCTAGGACAAAGCATGCATATGAGGTGGCATGGTGAGCATGCAATGCATTCTTTGGGTGGGAGAAGGATCCGGGAGGTTCCGTCCTGAGGGCGTGTTGCAGTTCCTAGCGAAACAGAGGGAGCTGGGCAGGATGGTAGACCTTGTCAAAAGGCAGCTTTTATCTGTAGCATTCTTTGCTGGGTAAGCGGTGTGTGGGACCCTACAAAGCATGTGAGGGTGAGGAGAGCACTCAGGGATTGGGAGCGCCTGGCCAAGGTGGCTCAGGATTAGAGGAGGCCGATAGACATAGCTTGGTTAGCTTGCATCCTTAATATGCTCATCACAGTATGAGACCCGGCTATTTGGCCTGGCCTACTCAATTGCTTTCTTTGGGGCACTCAGGATCTCAGAGTTGGTCGCTGCATCCATCTGTTTGCGGCCTCTGCATGGGCATCCCAATCGGTTGGTGCATGCAGATAGGGTTCCGCTGACACGTTTCCAGTTATCATGGGTGTGCAAGTGCTCATTGACCATATTGGGCGAGGGGCCGGATAACTTTAACCCCCATTCCTTCCAGAAAGGGGCAGCCACTACAGCAGTGGCATTGAGGTTTTCCCCCAAGGCCATAAAACGTATAGTCAGATGAAGATCATCGTGCTTTGTGCGCGCTATGTTAGGCCATATTTGGCCTAACATGGGTAAGCCCCTCCCTCCTTATCTCATGCTCAGCCGCATAGCCTAGTGCCCCTCCAGGAAACAATTGTCTTCTGTCTTTTCTCGCAGCCCCCAACTACGGTTTGGTACATGTGTGCTTGTGCAGTCATTCTTTTGTCCACAAGGTTTCACTGGATGTTTGCACTCCTGAGGCGAAAGCCGGGAAATCAGCTAACTGCGCGCATTGGAAAGTAATTTTGCTTTTATGCTTTTAAACTGTGTATCCTGTTCGTACTTTTTAAAAAGAAACCACTATTTTTTCTGCAAGTGTCACCTACCTGTCTGTCGCCGCTTCAGGCCGTCACATTTGGGGGCAAGTGATACTCTGGCAGAGCTCGTGCTTGTCTTGTGTGGTGTTTGGTTTACGGGCGGACATCTTGGAGGGATTTTGGGGGTTGCGCTCTAGTGCCTGTTTCCCTCTCCCTATAACAGAGAATGCTCACGCGGCCGCACAGCGGACGAGCGAAGCGGGCGTGCCGGCGGCGCACCAAAGGCAAGCCCGTCTGCGCCCGTCCGCGCCCTTACGCGACCAGGGGCCAGTAGTGCTGCCCCCTCCCGGACCCATGCCCCCGCAGTTCGTTACTCTGCGGAGGCTCTAAACCAAATAAATAAGCGTGCCCAAGCACAAAAATGTCCTACTAATAACTGTTTTCAGTCCAATTTTTCCATGTTAGAAGGCCCAGTATCCTGCCTCAATTGCAACTACCAAATGAGTACAGTTGAGGAACCTAATCTCGTCGTGGAAAAAATACCAGGAACTCTGGCCACCATGTCCCATAGAATTATTTTATGTAATACTAGATCTTCAGCTAAACACCCTTTTGAAATATGGGACATGATGACATCCCAGGACCCTACCGTGTGTTTTTTTACCGAAACCTGGTTAAATCCCTCAAACCATGCGATGATTACGCTGGCGATTCCAGAGAGCTATAAGTTTATTCATCTGGACCGGGAAAATAAAAAAGGAGGAGGCATTGCCATTGCTTTTAAAAAAGACCTGGAGGCAAAATGGGTCTCCTCAATATGCAATGACCAATTAGAATTAGGCATTTTTAAAATCACTGTCTCTCCATCTGACACCTGGTATGGAGCAATAGTATATCGCCCACCAGGTGCCAAAGGAAGTTTTGTAGATGTGTTAGTAGAATATCTCGCACTTAATATACTAGCAGCAAAAACCTTCCTCTTGTTGGGAGATTTCAACTTTCATGGAGAAAAAGTAGATGACCCTGAAGTTATTAAATTACTGGCTTCTCTCAAACTTTTAGGCCTCACTCAACGAATAATTGGTCCTACCCATAATGCTGGGCACTTATTGGACCTAGTTTTCTCCAATTCTGACCGGATTCATTGTGACCCTCCGCACCCCCTCCCATGGACCGATCACTATATGATTACGATCCATATAACCTGCCTGGCCGAATTAAGTGTAATACGGCCCATTAAACAACCCCTAAGGCTACGTAGGAGGTGGGACAATCTTTCTCCTGTGGCATTTAATCAGACTTTTTCCTTGTACCAATCAGACAATACTAAAGATATTTGTGACCAACTGGAAATTTTTAATATAGCATTGGAAGGAGCTTTAGACAAAATTATTCCAAAGAAATTATTGAAATCAAGGCCCCAGAGAGTTTCAACCCCCTGGTTCTCAGGTATACTGAAGCTAGAAAGGTCTAGCTGTCGGCATCTGGAAAGGAGATGGCGCTCGGATAAATCAGAGGAAAATAGAACACTGTACAAGAGGGCATTGTTCAAATACCACCTGAACCTAAAGGTTGCCAGACAGCAATATGTAATTGGTCAAATTGACAATGCGAGCAACTCCCAGAAAACCCTATTTAAGGTTGTCCGGGACTTTGTCTCGCCAAAAGCTTGCAGACAGCGGCTCCTAGAATCCCAGGAATTATGTGATTCCCTGGCCTCCTTTTTTCGGGAAAAAATATTGAATATTTATGCTAATTTCCCCACCACTAATAACTCCCTGATGGCTTCCTCTCAATCACCCCGGAATCAAAATAATACAAACATATGTTCCCTCAACTGCTTTTCGTTAGTCACAGTCGATGAGGTGATTAAAGCTCTCTCGAGAGCTAAATCGGGATCACCATGGGATACCTGTCCTCCCAAAATTATGGCAGAGCTGGCCCTGAGCTGTGCCCCTGTTATCCGAGACATATTTAATAGTTCCATCACCTCGGCCACAATCCCGACTGCTTGGAAAGAGGCGGTCGTGCGTCCCATATTGAAGAAAGTATCGGCAGACCCCTTGATTTTGGCAAACTACCGTCCCATCTCCCTGCTACCTCTCCTAGGTAAAATCTTGGAAAGCTGCATTAACAGCCAACTAAGCCTGTACTTAGAGGAAAACCATCTTTTAGATCCATCACAGTCTGGTTTCCGTCCCGGTTTTAGTACAGAAACGGCTGTGTTGGCCGTAACAGACTCTCTCAGGCTAACTGTTGATAAAGGAGGATCAGTAATTCTGATCCTCCTTGATCTCTCCGCAGCTTTCGATACTATTTCCCACTCGAAGCTGTTGGAGAGACTTCAGGACTGTGGCATAAAAGGGCTAGCCTGGAAATGGCTAGAACACTACCTTTTGGGTCGAACTCAAACTGTTATGCTGGGACCGTATGTCTCTCAAAAAATGCTGCTTGACAGGGGAGTCCCCCAAGGTTCCTGCCTGAGCCCTACTCTCTTTAACCTATATATGGCTCCTTTGGCAAAAGCAGTCGAGTATCTGGGTTTTGAAATTGTGTCATATGCTGATGACACCCAGCTTGTTCACAATCGGTCCGGACCCAGAAATCGACAAACTCCGCTTTGCTTCTGGAATGCTTGCCATCTTTGACTGGATGTCAAGAAATTGCCTCCAGCTCAACCCTGGTAAAACGGAGGTTATGCTCCTAGGTAAAGCCAAAAAAAGCTGGTCGGATGAGTGGTGGCCCAACCAACTTGGTCCCCCCCCATTCCCAAACAGTCAGTAAAGAATCTTGGGATTCATTTGGATCAGACTCTAACTATGAAAGATCAGGTAGCAGCAACAACCAGCTCCTGCTACTATGGACTAAGGTTGCTTAGAAAAATCTTCCCATACCTCCCAATATCTCAGCGCAGAACCTTAGTCCAGGCAATGGTTGTCAGTCGCTTAGATTATGGAAATGCGATGTTGGCTGAAGTGAGTCAAATCCATCTGGCTAAACTCCAGGTTATTCAAAACACGGCAGCACGGCTTGTTTTGAATCGCCCACCAGGTTCGGCCTCAACACCATTGCTGAGAGAACTGCATTGGCTAAATATCAGAAATCGATCAATTTTTAAGATCTGCTGTTTGACCTATAATGCTCTAAGGGGAAGAGGTCCCCACTACCTTCGAAAGAAACTGGTCAAAAACTCTCCTCAGAGAAATCTTAGATCTAATACTTTGGACCTCCTTCAAGTTCCCAGAATCCGCCTCACACGCACGGGAGGTAGAGCTTTCTCATACCTAGCCCCGAGCTATTGGAACAAGCTTCCGTTAGCAGTCCGTAAAATTCAGTCACTGACTATTTTCAGGAAGCAATTAAAAACTTTCCTGTTTTAATCTGTTCCATGCGTTGCTGGTATGTTCCTTCTCCCTTATCTCCTAGATGCCCCAGGGTGAGTTGTGCGCTCTACAAAAAAACCCTACCATACCATACCAGGGCGGACAAGCAGTTTTGTGGATCCAGTACGGAGAGGACTCAATTGGCGGCAATAGTTAAGCATCAATGGCTGGGGTTTGGGGGCCACAAATCAGAGAAGCTTGCTGATCACCTGTTATTAGCACTCGATGTTGGGAGCATTCCCTCGCCTGACATTCTAGTTATTCCTGCATGGGACAAAGACATGGTCCACTTGAGGAGTCGCGGGGTGCAAGAACCTCTGTTTTCAGCTCTTCCTAAGGTGAAAAAGAGGCTGCCAGGAGCAATGATAATATTGGTCGGAGGTTATATCGCGATCAGTATGGTCAGGAGGAGCACCCACTAGATCAGTGAATGACTATGTGAAGAAGTTTAACCACTCAGTTCCGAAGCTTCTGGCGGGGTCTTCTATGTGCACCATTTGGCATAACTTACTTCAGCTTTCAAGGGGGGAGCTATTCCACAGAGAGGAGAGCATCAGTCTCTGAGGGGCCACAAGTTGATCCTACACACAATCTTAGGGGCCACAGATGATTCAGAGTTTGAAAGGGGAAAGGTGAGTTACCAATAACCTTATCACCCTGTGGCAGTATTCCTAGATGCAGAGAAAAGGAGGCTTCCCCAAAATTGGACTGTTTTCATGGACTTCCCCTTGGTGGGGTGTTAATTTGAGGTGGCACGGGGCTGACAGGAGACGGGACTGATTGGTTATGTGTTGGCAGCAAACTGCTCGTCTTACCCACCCCTCTATGTGGTAGACGGTATTTGTCTTGATTACGCTAAATTGCACCCTTGTCTTCTTCTTAGAATTTAGTGCTGATGATCTTTTATTTACCTACTAAAAGTGGTGGAGGGGAAGAAACACTTCATATCAAGACTTCAATATCATACCTGAAAGGACCACAGACTCAGACTTTGGGTTTGTCAATTTATTATAAGGCCATGAATAATAAGATGTATACACATCATAAAATTAGCATATATAGATAAAGGTAAACCAATACAGAGCCAATTCTACGAATATAAGCGATTCGGAATAAAAGGAATACAATGGTTAATTCCAGAATCAATATGCAACTCAAGATGGAGGCAGAGTCTAAATCTCTTTTCATTAGAAATAAAAACAAATCTGTCCCTACAATATACTAAAAAGAGATGCTATCTAATACCCTTCTATCTATTCCCAAAGGTGTCAGCACGTGTTGACTTCTTGAGAAGTCAATCAATCAATCAAAGACATTTATAGAGCGCACTACTTACCCGTAGGGTCTCAAGGCGCTGGGGGGAGGGGGGTGCCGCTACTGCTCGAACAGCCAGGTCTTCAGCTTCTTCCTGAAGGAGAGGTGGTCTTGGGTCAGGCGCAGGTTGGTCGGGAGGGAGTTCCAGGTCTTGGCGGCCAGGTAGGAGAAGGACCTTCCTCCTGTGGTCGCTCTTCGTATGCGGGGGACGGCGGCGAGGGCGTGGTTGGCTGATCGGAGGTGGCGTTTGGGAGCATAGAAGTTGATTCGGTTGTTGAGGTAGCTCGGGCCTTGGTCGTGTAGGGCTTTGTGTGCGTGGGTGAGGAGGCGGAAGGTGATTCTTTTGTTGACGGGGAGCCAGTGTAGGTCTCTCAGATGTCCGGAGATGTGGCTGGTTCGTGGGATGTCGAGGATGAGTCTGGCTGAGGCGTTCTGGATCCGCTGGAGTCTCTTCTGGAGCTTGGCGGTGGTACCGGCGTAGAGGGCGTTGCCGTAGTCCAGTCGACTTGTGACGAGGGCCTGGGTGACAGTCTTCCTGGTCTCGGTGGGGATCCACCAGAAGATCTTCCGTAGCATGCGTAGGATGTTGAAGCACGCCGAGGAGACGTTGTTGACTTGCCTGGTCAAGGAGAGGGAGGAGTCCAGGATGAAGCCTAGGTTGCGTGCGTGGTCTGTTGGTTTGGGTGCGGTGCCCAGGGTGGGAGGCCACCAGGAGTCGTCCCAGGCGGATGGTGAAGAGCCCAGGATGAGGACCTCCGTCTTGTCTGAGTTCAGTTTCAGGCGGCTGGTCGTCATCCACTCTGCTACCTCTTTCATCCCTTCGTGCAGGTTGGCTCTGGCGGCGGCGGGGTCGTTGGTCAGGGAGAGGATCAGCTGGGTGTCGCCGGCGTAGGAGATTATGCTGAGGTTGTGTTGGCGTGCGATGGCCGCGAGGGGGCTCATGTAGACGTTGAAGAGGGTGGGGCTCAGCGAGGATCCTTGCGGGACGCCACAGATGACTTCGGTGGCCTCTGACTTGTACGGTGGTAGGCGGACTCTCTGAGTTCTTCCGTCGAGGAAGGAGACGATCCATTCCAGTGCCTTCTCCTGGATTCCGACGTTGCTGAGGCGCTGTACTAGGGTGCGGTGGCAGACAGTGTCGAATGCCGCGGAGAGGTCTAGGAGGATGAGGGCCGCTGTTTCTCCGTTGTCCATCAGGGCTCGGATGTCATCGGTGGCGGCGATGAGGGCGGTCTCGGTGCTGTGGTTGGCTCGGAAGCCAGACTGTGAGGGGTCGAGGGATCCATCCGTCTCAAGGAAGGCGGCCAGCTGCTTGTTGACGGTCTTCTCGATGACTTTGGCTGGAAACGGGAGGAGCGAGATGGGGCGGTAATTCTTGAGTTCGGTGGGGTCCGCTGTGGGTTTCTTGAGTAGAGCGCTGAGTTCGGCGTGCTTCCAGCTCTCAGGGAAGGTGGCGGTGTCGAAGGATGTGTTGATGATGTCTCGCAGGTGGGGTGCGATGACAGCGTCGGCCTTGTTGAAGACGTGGTGAGGGCAGGGGTCGGTCGGGGATCCGGAGTGGATGGAGTTCATCGTGCAGATGGTGTCTTCGGTGCTGATTGGAGTCCAGGCGTGGAGGGTGGAGGTGGGGGGTGGTTGTTCGGTCGTGGTGTGCGTTGGTTGGTTGGTGAAGCTGTTGTGTATGTCCGTGATCTTGTTGTGGAAGTATGAGGTGAGGGAGTTGCAGAGGTCTTGCGATGGGGTGATGTCGTTGCTTCCTGCGCTGGGGTTGGAAAGCTCTTTCACGATGTTGAAGAGTTCCTTGCAGTTGTGTGCGTTGTTGTCCAGCCGGTCCTTGAATGCAGTTCTCTTGGCGGCGCGGATCATCTGATGGTGCTTCCGGGTGGCATGCTTGAAGGTGGTCCTGTTGTCCGGTGTTGGTTCCCTTCTCCAGACTTTCTCGAGGGCTCGGCAGTTCTTCTTGGAGCTCTTGAGTTCGTCGGTGAACCACGGAGCTTTCTTGCTGCCGGGTCTGCTGGGCGGGGTCCTCAGCGGGGCGAGTTCGTCCGCGCAGTTGCTGATCCACTTCGTGAGGTTGTCGGCGGCCTGGCTGGGGTTCGCTGAGCTGGCAGGAGGGTGCTGGCTCAGGGAGGTGGCTAGCTGGTCGGCTGTGATCTTGTTCCAGCTTCTGCGGGCAGCCTGTTGCTGGTGGTGGTGGGTCGTCGTTCTATTGAAGGTGAAGTGGACGCAGCTGTGGTCCGTCCATTGAAGCTCTGTGGCGTGGCTGAAGTTGATGTCTGTGCTGGATGAGAAGACTGCGTCGAGTGTGTGTCCGGCGAGGTGGGTGGGGGTGGACACCAGCTGCTTGAGTCCAAGATTGGCGAGGTTGTCGAGCAGGGTGCTGGTGTTGCGGTCGTTGTTGTTCTCCAGGTGGAAGTTGAGGTCCCCCAGGAGGATGTAGTCAGCGGAGGGGAGGGCGTGCGGGCTGATGAATTCGGCGATGTCCTCGCTGAATTGGGTGCGTGGTCCCGGAGGTCGGTAGATCAGGGTGCCTCTGAGGGTGGTCTTCGGGTCGGTGTGGATCTGGAAATGCAGGTGTTCGGCGGTGGTCAGGGTGTTGTCGGTGCTGGTCGTGAGACGGATGGTGTTCCTGTGGATGATGGCGATGCCTCCTCCCATCTGGTTGGCGGTGCGATCCCTCCGGGTGATCTTGTAGCCTTCTGGGATGGCGATGGCGATGTCTGGAGCAGAAGAGGCGTTCATCCAGGTCTCCGTGAGGAAGGCAACGTCTGGAGCTGTGGAGTCGAGGAGTCACGTCAAATGGGTTAAAGTGCTTAAGGCTAGGATGCTCCCTTCTCTCCGAAAGCTAGCAGAAGTCTGCGGCCTCTGTCCCTGCACATCATACAATATAGAATTCGATTTTCTGAGACATTCTGGTAAAACTTTCCATTGCAACTTTATCTATGTGGGGAGGTTTATGATCTGTTAATTAATTTTCTTCGTTCACCAAGTCGACCTTGGCTCCCAGGCCAGCCAGATACGAAAGGCGTCCTCCCTTCTCACTTCCAACTGTTTTCAAAGCATTCCTTGGATCTATTCCAATCTGAAAATAACGAGATGGCATTCCGATACCTGCAGTAGGATGAGAACACTGCTATTTAATTCTTTATTTCTCGAGAAGCCAAGGAGGTGCAAAAACAACTACAGTCTTGGGCCTAAGAACTCGGGCAACTTAAACTAAACACAGTTACATTATGTGGCTATCAGACTGTCCTGCTCTCTGTATATGCAGGCATGACGATACATACAAAATCATACTATATTCTACTGAATACATGTTAATAATCATAAAACACTGCAAACCATAGGAATACATGAAGGTGCGTGTTAACCATGAGTATAGTGCACCCATACAAAATAGAGTGCTGAAAGCGCTCTATCAGTTCCACCCTCTTATGACTAGTGTCATAACACCAATATTCACTCTCTCAGAATTTTCTCCTTGTAGAAAAGACCGACCTAAACAGAAGATGAAGCTTGCTGTCCGTGCCTAAATCTTTCTAACCCTCCATGGTGCTGGTAATGACTGTCCTGCAGTTGTTCCATTTGCTGTTCTCGTTTTTCAGGACATGTTCCTGATGTATGGCCTTTTGCCATTTGTACGCTTTGGTGGCTCCCAATAAGACAATTATACAAATGACAGCTATTATGATGGGTTTCAAATGTAACCCATAATTCCTTGTTCCAAACTGCCAAACCAACTTCCAATCTGTCTGAAACCCTTGCCAATTTGGTCCCAGAGTCCCTCAGCAGCCAAATTACGCAATTCTTGATGGATATCTGAAATATTGGTGATATACTTCCTTATATCCCGACTGTTGTCAGGAATATAAGTGCAACACTGTTGGACTCTCAAAAGTTTGCAGACTCTTCCAGCTTTTGCTAGTAGGAGGTCTAAAGCAAGACGATTTTGAAGAACCATAGCCCTTATCGAGACCATCTCACCATCCACTAATAACAGGATTTGTGCTGTATTCACTGAGAATTTATCTACTATCGTTGCCAACTTTCGAATTTTTACATCATTCAAAATCACACCTAGGCTAGGTATCATAGCTCCAAACACATCACCAATAATTTCTCCAGCACCCACACCACGTTTCCCTCTCTGAGATCCCTTTCCTTCCAAAGGCCATAAATCATTCACATGGAATATCTTGGGAAATACTATGGCTAAATAACACGTCTCATACCAATTCTTGGGCAATTTCACATAGGCATTCTTTCCACACACAAAATAAACATTAGGTACTATGGTCAATTTATCCAACAGTGCTTTTCTTATGGATTCTTCAATCAGAAAAACGTGTTCACAATCACTCTCACCCAAGAAAATCTTGTCGTAATATGTGGACGGATGCCTAATGCACAAATTTCCTTTCTGCTGGAAGTCTAAAGCTACTGGTCCTGAACTCCCCTTTGCCTTGTGTTCCAATTCTTCTTTGGTCCATGGCAGTACATTATGCTTCGGATCTGGTTGAAACAATGTTTGCCTAGGTCAATCTTCTATCTGGTCTACAAACGTCTTTTCAATGTGAGTTAATATACAGGTCAAATTATGTCTGTGAGCATAGGACATATCTAAAGTGATGGTAGGTACGAAATACTTAGACATGCACTCTACCCCCTTGTAATAATCATATTTGTTCAGGTATTTTAGGACGGGGACTTCAGAGAGTACCACATCATAATTTTAGAAATAATATTCAAAGTAGGCTTTACAATAAAACATACTTAACAGCATGCTGCACGTAATGCCATAAGTCAAGGGCAAGTGATGGTATTGTATGCCTTCCTCTACTGATGCTGGTAATTGCATGCACACATAACAATCTTTTGCTTCCATTGTGTCCACATACTCATACAACAAACAAGCATATGTATTCAGCGTGAAATCACCCTTTTACAGATCTATGTGTAATTTGCGACTAGTTTCTTTAATCATCTCTTTATCTTTCATGGATGGACCCTCTTCTACATCTCCATATGAAACGGGTGGGGTAAGGGTAGTTTGTTACCCATTCTTTTCATCATTGTGAGACCCAATCAAAGATGTGACAATCACCACAATTATGACAAGCAGCACTATTGCTAAAAGAGTACCAATAATACATTTCTGTTTCTGTCCTGATGTTTCGGAAGCCATGTTCCCACTGTCGAATTTGAAGCACCAAGGGAGCGTTGAAAGTTTCTGTTCTTCTTTTCTGTGCTTTTATTTGCGATGTACAATGTCTTTATTTGATTTCTCACTCAATTATTACTGGATTCAGTCCATCAATACTAAGCCTATTGTAGAGAAATAGTCAGCCCTAATCCTTACTTCTTCTCTCTACTGAAAGGACCCTAATTTGAAATCTTCTTACACTCGGGGCTAAGTTACCTTCTTTATAAGGCCTAATGCGTTCTTCGATCACAGTACAAGCTTCATCTCTAATGAGGTTAGAGCCGAGTATGTTGAGAACCATTTGCAGGATTTCAGCACAAATTTCTGCCAATTCTAATGGCGTGAGCTGTCGACCAAATGAAGGGAAAACAACCTGATTGAGGATCAAAAATCGCAACCCACTCAATCTGGGTAGATTCGGAACTTGCAGTGTCAGGGTTCCAAAGGCTTCCACTCCCGGGACTAACAGCTGAATATCAATCAAGAGGGTATCCCCTCCGTAGCTCCCTGCCCCCATCTTCCGGAATTCCTCGGGCTCTGCATCTGCAACCAGATATGTCCACTCAGGAGATGCGTACTTTTGAGACGGTGTTCTTTTTCTTCTCAAGCGTCTTAGATCATCTGGACTGTATTCTTGTTCACTTTGTTCAGATTCAGACGTTTCAGGAATTGGAGCAAGATTTTTCTCAGATGCAAGTCTTACGTTCAGCCTTTCTTTTCTTGTTGGCCACTTTTCTGCTTTGGCATCTGCTCTTCGCTCTTCCTCTTTGTCTTATCCTTCTACACCAGACCGTGCAATCGGATCTGGTTCAGAGGGTACCTCCACAATGTCGTCAATCCCGGGCTCTGTATTCTGCTCCTCAGAAGGCGGTTCTCTTTATCCTTGCTCTGTTTCTCCCTGTAGGTCTTCAGGTTCTGTTGCTCTTCGTGCAACTTGGGGAATGGGTGATTCCTCCTTAGGCTCTGGAACCTTGAGGGTATGAGAAGCGTGGATCCAATGCGGCAATCCTCCACACTTCACAGCTGTACTCGTGACCAATATTACTTGGTATGGTCCTCTCCAACGGGCATCTAGACAGTTCTTTCGCGCATGCTTTTGAACAAGCACCCAGTTTCCGGGGTTTAGATCATGCAGCAGGTCTCTCGAGGTGGATACAGTTGCAGCCTCGACCTGGTGGGACACAGAATTATTCAGAAGAAGGGGGGTCCCTAGGAATAGGATGGGTAGACAGGGGAAAGGGAACAACGGAAACCTTCAAAGAAAAAACAGGCCCCACTGTCTACACTAAACTGATTTCGTTAAGCCCAAGATTGGGTCACATTAATGGAAAGGAGCCCCGGGCCAAGGCAGACTCAAAGAATTCAAAAGAACAAAGAGAATAAAAGAAACATATTTTATTTGAACAACAATATTACGATGATAGTCTTTGCCAGAAGGATAAACAATATGGCAAACAGTTTATTTTAGCTATAAACACAAAGTCCCACACAGAAACACAAACATACAAACTCTCATTCATACAACACGTTCATATTTTTGACAAAACTGATGCATGTAAAACACATTATACATATTATTATTGCCAACACATTAAAAATCGCAACAGTGACGTAAAGTTTCAGAGAAAAAACAGTTCAAATAGGCTTGTGCATTCCCATTTTATAGGGATAGATAAGTTCTTTCCATGAGCCCAAAAGGGCAGAAGCCAACGCACGTTTCGGTGTAAGCTACACGTCCATCAGGGCAACGACGATGTAAGGTGTGTGGGACAACACAGAGCTACTGGATCTAATGTAGCTGAAAAATAAGCCACTGGTCTACGGGCACCCTCGTGTGTCTGTACAAGGACCGCTAACGCACGTCCCTCCTTCTCACAGCAAAAGAGCAAAAACGCTTTATTATAGTCTGGCATTCCAAGAGCTGGGGCACGACATATGTAGGAGAGTAGGACCTGCTTCACATGGGTATCCCCACTTTTTGCTGGTGTTTCACTGTTTTTTCACCTTAGTCTGGCTGTGGCCCTGTGTGAGAAGTTGGCCTGGCATATGCTGGTCACTAGTTATAGTGGCCACCTTGCACCAGTCCAATTTGACTCTTATGGTAGATAGGTTTAAGACAACCTTTTAAAGAAAGCTATCCTAGTGGTAGCTGTGGAGAGCAGCCTTCAGGCTAAGTCTCAGAGGAATGTAAAGCAGCTTATTTTACCTTATAATCTCTTTAATTACCAAATGAAAGGACACCACACAGGTATATATATCAAATATATATGTATTTATTTCTAGACACACTCTACTAATCTCTTTATGAGATTAGAAGCCAGGAACACATTCAAATATCAACGTTTCACAATAAGTTAAGCACAAATATTGCTGGGGCCCTAGGGGCGTACCAGGCCATATCCTAAAAAAATGGGTTATGAAAGTCGACGTGCAAAATGACAAGGCCTAGGGGCTGTAGAATTGCTGGGGCTTCACTACTGCAGTGAAAGCAGGTAAGTAACAGACCCACGGGAGACGCATGCAGGGTTCCCTATTGATTTCAATGGAGCAAGTCGCGGTTTGATTTTTAAAGTTTTAGGGTACTTCGAGGAAGTCTACAAGCAAGCCACTTACAAGGTAAGTAATTCGAGGGCCAACACACACTAGGGCACCAGAGTGCACGAGTTACCTCACCCAGGGAAGCCGGGTGCATAGGTGTCTTTTGGTGTCGGGTCGCGTCTCTGTTTTCTATGGAGACCAAAGAAGACTTGCTGCTTGCGGCAACTGAAGAAGTGTCCGGTGGAATCCAAGGCTGGATTCAAGATGTAGAAGACCTGAAAACTGAAGGGACAGTGTTCACAGTCACTTGCCAGTGACCCGGGACCAGGAAGATGGATGCCCACGGATGTCGGGTGATTTCAGGGTATCAAGGGTGTTTTGACTCTTCGCTCACGAGGTCCAGGAGAGATCGATGATGACCAGCAGCTGGATTCGGAGTGTCCCACAACGTCTACAGCTGATGGCAGTATCGGCAACTGGATTGGAGCCAACAAGCCTTGGCAACAGCAAGTCTCATGTAGAGTGAAGAAAGTCAATGGTTCAGACCAGCAAGGTCTGAGGGACTCACCCAGCGAGGGTGAGTAAGGGCAGGCCTGAAGCAATCAGGGAAGCCCTTTTAGTTGATAAGAAAGTATTCAGGGGACCTACAACTCAACAGGCAAGAGATCGCAAAGGCGCCTCTTGAGGAAATGCTTCACAGGAGCCCACGATCACTCTGGATGGGGTAGGCCTCTGATTTTTTATACAAAACCTGCTGGAGGCTTGGGCTACAAGTGGTCTAAAGCACAAGTTTGTAGAATGTCGTGAAGGGGTTGCACTCGACAATAGTGCATGGTCCCCGGGTATTGCTGTTCCTCGTCACTCGTGGGGTCCACTCGCCTCAGCTCTGCTGGGGACTCACAATGGCTGTCGAGAAGTCAGGAAATCAACTTCTGGAGCTGCAGGGACTTCGGACTCTGGTGGGAGCGGGAGAGTTTGCGACCATTGGTTCAAGTTTTTGGTGCCTGCCAAGCAGGGGAGTCACTCCTTGACTCCAAGGGAGATTCTTCTGTCTTCCAAAGGTTTCTTCTTTGTAGAGCGTCGTCCAGGGTTATCTACTTTGCAATGGCAAGGTTGGCTATCTTATACTGAAGATAGGGGAGGGACTAGCTCTATGACCACACCTATGGGAGGGTCAGGGTAGGGGGTGGTTACACCCACTTCCCTTTGTCCAGTTTCACGCCAGAGCAGGGACAGGTAGCCCCTGAACCAGTTTGAGCTGGCATATGCACAGAGGAGCCTACTGCTCCCCCAGTGCAGGACTTCAAAGCACTCTAGGAGTGCACCAACCCAGCCCCAATACATTAAATCCTGTCTGGAAGATGGGGAAACCTCCCTGTGACAGGATGCCTATTGTTGGGCCTCCTCCACTGCGAGTTTCAGTCAGCAGCAGGAGGGCAGCCCAGTGTCTGTGCTGGTGGCATCCATTTTGTGATGCCAGGGCTCTTTTAGATTTCTGTCGTTTTACTACAGTGGGTACATGTCGTCCCCTCTAGAAAGGTGGGATCATGCTCCCACATCATGGACTGATGTGGGGGTATGAATCCAAGTTGTTTGACACCAAACACGAAATGTTTGATGCAGTCATTCCAAAGTTGGCATTTATAATGCACTTAAGAGTATATGGTTTAACCGCATCAACAAACAGCCACAAGGAATAGACCCTGCCAGCTGCAGAGGGGCCATACTCAGGCAGAGGCACCCCCTCACATTGTAAGCCAAGCACCCTGCCCTCAGGATTGATAGGGCCTGCCTTAGGGGTGACTGATAGGTTTATATGTGTGTGTATGGTGAGATATAGAAACCTATACCTCAGTGAGGAGTGCTAACACTACCCCACCCAGGCTGCAGTAGCAGGCCTGTGGTGTCAGATTTAGTCTGCTTCCCGGGGGTGGCATAATACATGCTTCAGCTCCTGGTAGGCCTGTGAAGTACCTATACCCTTGGTACCTAGGGTACCATATACTAGGGGCTCATAAGGCACCACAGCATCCAATCACTAGTGCATCTAGTATGCACTCAAAGTTGTTTAGAGAGAACAGAGAGACTGTGGCCCTGATTAGCAGGGCCCCAGCCAGACTATAGCCAGAAACCAGTGTATACATCAGAAAAAAAGTGGGGGCAACATAAGTGCAGATCCTACTCTCCTACACAACCCCCCCCACCCCCAAACGCAGGGACATTAAACTAACCTTGACCAGTTAAGTCTTCATGTTCTAAGAGGAAATACCTTGAGAGTCCATCTGCATTGGCATGTTGGGTCCTAGGTCTATGTTCCACTGTATAGTTCATGCCCTGTAGGGAAATGGACCACCAGAGCAATTTAGGATTTTCACCTTTCATCTGTTTGAGCCATAGGAGGGGCTTGTGGTCAGTCTGAACTATGAAGTGAGTGCCAAACAAGTATGGCCTCAGCTTCTTCAGGGCCCACACCACAGCAAAGGCCTCCCTCTCTATAGTTGACCAACGTTTCTCTCTAGGGGTCAGCCTTCTGATTATGAAAGCTTCTGGCTGGTCTTGACCTTCATCATTTAGTTGAGACAGTACAGCTCTCACACCCAGCTCTGAAGCATCTGTTTGGACAATGAGCTTCTTTTTGTAGTCTGGACTCTGCAAGATGGGGGCAGTGCACAGTGCCTGCTTTAGGTCATCAAATGCCTTTTGACAGCTAGCTGTCCACTGAACCTTTTTTGGCATTTTCTTAGAGATTAGATCATTTAAGGGGGTCACTATAGATCCATACACTACATTTACTACAGTCCTTTGGGGCAACTTGCTGGTGTGACGAGCAGTGTGCGACCAACTTTTGCACAATTTATTACGGCTCCCTTGAGCCAACGGGCTGACGAGCCTTGGATCTGCACCTGCGCGCCATGAGAGGTACTTGACCGGTTTTTAATTACATTTTGGCAGTCCACACGGCACCCCTTTACACTGACCTGCTCCCTGCTGACGAGAGGCAACTACCTCGAAACACGTGTCCAGGGATGGCTAACGCAACACATACTGTTCTTTTTACACATCGTGGCATTGGCGTACCCGCCGTCGCCACTACATTTACTACAGTCCTTTGGGGCAACTTGCTGGTGTGACGAGCAGTGTGCGACCAACTTTTGCACAATTTATTACGGCTCCATTGAGCCAACGGGCTGACGAGCCTTGGATCTGCACCTGCGCGCCATGAGAGGTACTTGACCTGTTTTTAATTACATTTTGGCAGTCCACACGGCACCCCTTTACACTGACCTGCTCCCTGCTGACGAGAGGCAACTACCTCGAAACACGTGTCCAGGGATGGCTAACGCAACACATACTGTTCTTTTTACACATCGTGGCATAGGCGTACCCGCCGTCGCCACTACATTTACTACAGTCCTTTGGGGCAACTTGCTGGTGTGACGAGCAGTGTGCGACCAACTTTTGCACAATTTATTACGGCTCCCTTGAGCCAACGGGCTGACGAGCCTTGGATCTGCACCTGCGCGCCATGAGAGGTACTTGACCTGTTTTTAATTACATTTTGGCAGTCCACACGGCACCCCTTTACACTGACCTGCTCCCTGCTGACGAGAGGCAACTACCTCGAAACACGTGTCCAGGGATGGCTAACGCAACACATACTGTTCTTTTTACACATCGTGGCATAGGCGTACCCGCCGTCGCCACTACATTTACTACAGTCCTTTGGGGCAACTTGCTGGTGTGACGAGCAGTGTGCGACCAACTTTTGCACAATTTATTATGGCTCCCTTGAGCCAACGGGCTGACGAGCCTTGGATCTGCACCTGCGCGCAATGAGAGGTACTTGACCTGTTTTTAATTAAATTTTGGCAGTCCACACGGCACCCCTTTACACTGACCTGCTCCCTGCTGACGCGAGGCAACTACCTCGAAACACGTGTCCAGGGATGGCTAACGCAACACATACTGTTCTTTTTACACATCGTGGCATAGGCGTACCCGCCGTCGCCACTACATTTACTACAGTCCTTTGGGGCAACTTGCTGGTGTGACGAGCAGTGTGCGACCAACTTTTGCACAATTTATTACGGCTCCCTTGAGCCAACGGGCTGACGAGCCTTGGATCTGCACCTGCGCGCCATGAGATGTACTTGACCTGTTTTAATTACATTTTGGCAGTCCACACGGCACCCCTTTACACTGACCTGCTCCCTGCTGACGAGAGGCAACTACCTCGAAACACGTGTCCAGGGATGGCTAACGCAACACATACTGTTCTTTTTACACATCGTGGCATAGGCGTACCCGCCGTCGCCACTACATTTACTACAGTCCTTTGGGGCAACTTGCTGGTGTGACGAGCAGTGTGCGACCAACTTTTGCACAATTTATTACGGCTCCCTTGAGCCAACGGGCTGACGAGCCTTGGATCTGCACCTGCGCGCCATGAGAGGTACTTGACCTGTTTTTAATTACATTTTGGCAGTCCACACGGCACCCCTTTACACTGACCTGCTCCCTGCTGACGAGAGGCAACTACCTCGAAACACGTGTCCAGGGATGGCTAACGCAACACATACTGTTCTTTTTACACATCGTGGCATAGGCGTACCCGCCGTCGCCACTACATTTACTACAGTCCTTTGGGGCAACTTGCTGGTGTGACGAGCAGTGTGCGACCAACTTTTGCACAATAGATCCATATCCCTTAACAAACCTCCTATAGTACCCGGTCAGGCCTAAAAAGGATCTAACCTGTGTCTGGGTTGTTAGAGCTACCCATTCCATTATGGTCTGCGTTTTGCTCTGCAATGGTTGAACCTGGCCTCCACCTACAAGGTGGCCAGGTACACAACCTGACTCTGCCCCATCTGGCACTTAGTGGCCTTGATAGTGAGGCCTGCTTTTTGCAGGGCCTTCAAAACATTTCTGAGATGGACCAGGTGATCCTGCCAGGTGGAACTAAAGACAGCAATATCATCAAGATAAGTTGAGCAATGAGGTTCCATACCTGTCAGAACTTTATTCACCAACCTCTGAAAAGTGGCAGGTGCATTTTCAAACCAAAGGGCATTACCAGAAAGTGATAGTGCCCACCAGGGGTTGAAAATGCTGTTTTGGCCTTGGCATCATCAGCTAACTTGATTTGCCAGTAGCCAGCTGTTAGGTCAAATGTACTGAGATACTTGGCTGAGGCCAACGTATCTATTAGTTCATCTGCCCTGGGTATTGGATAGGCATCAGTCCTGGTGACTGCATTGAGGCCTCTGTAGTCAACACAAAACCTAATTTCTTTCTTACCACCCTGGGTATGAGGTTTGGGCACAAGGACTACTGGACTAGCCCAAGGGCTATCTGAAGGCTCAATAACACCTAGTTCCAACATTTTCTGGACTTCAGTCCTGATACAGTCCCTGACATGGTCAGGTTGCCTGTAGATTTTACTCTTGACAGGCAGACTGTCTCCAGTGTCCACCCCATGGGTGCACCAGGAAGTCTGACTTGGGGTCAGGCTAAACATATGTCTAAACTGTTGCAGAACTTGTCTGCACTCAGTTTGCTGATGGTCAGTGAGGCTGCTTGCCAAAGCAACACCATCAACTGACTCATCATCAGGGTTCTGTGAGAGCAGGTCAGGGAGAGGGTCACTCTCCTCCTCCTGGTCCTCATCAGTTGCCGTGAGCAAGCCCATGTCAGCCCTGTCCACAAATGGATTTAATCTGTTGACATGGAGCACCCTAAGGGGGCTCCTGGGAGTTCCAAGATCCACCAAGTAGGTGACTTCTCCCTTTTTCTCAACAATTGTATGGGGGCCACTCCATTTGTCCTGGAGAGCTGCTGGGGCCACAGGCTCCAACACCCACACTTTCTGGCCTGGCTGATAAAGAGTCAGGACAGCCTTTTGGTCACGCCAAGCTTTTTGTAATTCTTGCCTAGCCTCAAGGTTTTTGGTTGCCTTCTTCATGTACTCTGCCATCCTGGAGCGGAGACCAAGTACATAATCCATCACATCCTGTTTGGGAGGTTTGAGAGGTAACTCCCAGCCCTCCTTCACCAAACATAATGGGCCTCTGACAGGGTGCCCAAACAGAAGTTCAAAAGGGCTGTAGCCAACCCCCTTCTGTGGGACCTCCCTGTATGCAAACAGAAGGCAGGGAAGTAAAAGGTCCCATTTTCGCCTAAGCTTTTCTGGGAGGCCTTTAATCATTCCCTTTAGGGTTTTGTTGAACCTTTCAACTAACCCATTGCATTGTGGGTGATAGGGAGTAGTGAATTTGTAGTTGACACCACACTCCTTCCACATTGCTTTTAAATACCCTGACATAAAATGTGTAACTCTGTCGTATATAACTTCCTTAGGGAAGCCCACTCTGGAGAAGACTCCAATGAGGGCTCTTGCCACTACAGGGGCTGTAGTGGTCCTGAGGGGAATTGCTTCTGGGTACCTGGTGGCATGATCCACTACCACCTGGATAAACATGTGCCCAGATGCTGTTGGAGGGTCAAGGGGATCAACAATGTCAATCCCTACCATTTCAAAGGGAACCCCCACCACAGGTAGTGGTATCGGGGGGGCCTTTGTTGTGCCACCTGACTTGCCACTGGATTGGCAAGTGACACAGGAGCGACAAAACTCCATGGTGTCCTCTGACATATGTGGCCAATGAAAATGGGGAACAAGCCCATCCCAGGTCTTGTTCTGGCCCAAGTGTCCTCCTAATGGGATGTCATGTGCTAGGGTCAAGAGGAACCCCCTAAACTTCTGAGGTATTACCAACCTCCTGGTGGCTCCAGGGGTAGGGTCTCTTGCCTCAGAATATAGGAGTCCCTCATCCCAATAAACTTTATGGGACCCACTAGACTCCCAGCAGCCTCAGCAGCAGCTTGCTGTCTGAGGGGTTCAAGAGAGGGGCAGCACTGTTGCTCCTTACTTAGATCTTCCCTGGAAGGTCCCCCTGCCCCCAAGAACTCAACCTGACCAGGCTCAAGTTCCTCTGGGGCAGTTCCTTCTTCAGGCTCTGCTTCTCCTCCCTCAGGAGGGGAATCTGAGATCTGAGACAGAGGGGAAGGCACAGCCTTAACCCTACTGCTCCTCCTCTTGGGTAGCATCTGGTCCATAGTTTCAGGATCCAGAGCTGGTTCAGCTTTATGCATTTTGGCCTGTGACCTGGTCACAGCAAATTCCTCTGCAGGTATGCCCAACATCTCAGCATGAGTCCATAATTCCACTTCAGACCAGGTTGAAGTCTCCAGATCATTGCCCAACAAACATTCGACGGGGAGGTCTGCACTGACTACTACTTTCTTAAGGCTAGTTACCCCTCCCCAGGAGAAATTCACAACGGCCAGAGAGGTCAGATCAGAGTCCACCAGGTACTGATGCAACAACTGGTTTTGGCAATTATTAAGGATCTGTTCTCTCATGATAAGATTATACAATCCCTTAAAAACATTAACTCTACTACCAACCAGCCAACCTTCTAGAGCCTTGGTTGCATAATCAACAAAGTCAGCCCAATCCTGAGTATGTGCTTTCTGGGTATCTCTGAACTTCAACCTGTACTGTTCAGTGGTTAAGCCAAACCTATCTATTAATGCACTCTTCAGGGCTTCATAATCATTAGCATCATCTTCTCTAACAGTGAGGAGCTTGTCTCTTCCTTTATCAGAAAAGGATAGCCACAAGATTGCTGCCCACTGTTTCTGGGGGACCTGTTGAACTTTACAGGCCCTCTCCATAGCAGTTATCCATTTGTGGATATCATCCCCACTCTGGTAGGGAGGAACAACCTTGGACAGGTTCCTATGGTCTGGAATGTAATCCCTGCCTCGAGGGACACTGTTGCTGCCACCAGGGGTATCTAACCCCTCTTTTCTAGAAGCTCTCTGGAGCTCAAAGGCTTCTCTATCTAAGGTCAATTACTTGGTTCTGAGGGCAAGCCTAGCTTCCTCATACAGGAGCATCTTGTACCTTCTTTCAGAGGAGGTCTCCCTATGGAAGTAGGAGTTCCTCTGATGGACAGAATCCTTGTCAGAGTGATATGAGTGGTTAGATTCCCTTGAAGGGGACCTAGGCCTCTCTTCCACTCTGTCAACTCTCTTAGGGAAAATTCCTCTGTCCTTTTCAGACCTTTCTGGGTCTGGCCCTTCAATCACAGACTCCAGTTCATCTTGATTTTCATCATCAGACCCAGAGACTATGGCTGACCCACCCCCGATCCAGATCCACCAGCTTCTAGAGCCAGTCTAAGATCATCTGCTACTAGTAGATTTATCAGGTGTTGTGTGGAGGGACTCTGTCCTAATCCCAGGTGTCTTGCAACACACATGGCCTTCAAGTCAAAGAAGGTCATGTCCTTATACTGGGGTTGGGTGGACCCACTGGCTCCATCCCTTGAGGACATTCTAGTGTTATGCAGTGTTGCACCACCTACACTAGTTTGTGGCCTACTGATCCTAGCTTGAGCTGTAGCAAGGGTGTGCTATCCCTTCACAAACAGCTCTAAGTTCAGTAGAACTTATTGATACTAAGATTGACTTTATATGTACCTTGAGTACCTTAAGTGGTTTTCAGTTAGTAATTCAAATAGAGATTTTCTGGTAAAACAATGGCAAACTGGAATCCCACACGCTGCCCACCAATGTGAGAAGTTTGCCTAACATATGCTGGTCACTATTTATAGTGGCCACCTTGCACCAGTCCAATTCGACTCTTATGGTAGATAGGTTTAAGACAACCTTTTAAAGAAAGCTATCCTAATGGTAGCTGTGGAGAGCAGCCTTCAGGCTAAGTCTCAGAGGAATGTAAAGCAGCGTGTTTTACCTTATAATCTCTTGAATTACCAAATTAAAGGACACCACACAGGTATATATATCAAATATATATGTCTTTATTTCTAGACACACTCTACTAATCTCTTTATGAGATTAGAAGCCAGGAACACATTCAAATATCAACGTTTCACAATAAGCTAAGCACAAATATGGCTGGGGCCCTGGGGCGTACCAGACCATATACTAAGAAAATGGGTTAGGAAAGTCGACTTGCAAAATGACAAGGCCTAGGGCCTGTAGAATCACTGGGGCTTCACTACTGCAGTGAAAGCAGGTAAGCAACAGACCCACGGGAGACGCATGCAGTGTGTGAACACAGCCGCGGGTTCCCTATTGATTTCAATGGAGCAAAACGTGGTTTGATTTTTAAAGTTTTAGGGTACTTCGAGGAAGTCTACAAGCAAGCCACTTACAAGGTAAGTAATTTGAGGACCAACACACACTAGGGCACCGGAGTGCACGAGTTACCTCACCCAGGGAAGCTGGGTGCATAGGTGTCTTTTGGTGTCGGGTCGCGTCGCTGTTTTCTATGGAGACCAAAGAAGACTTGCTGCTTGCGGCGACTGAAGAAGTGTCCGGTGGAATCCAAGGCTGGATTCAAGATGTGGAAGACCTGAAAATTGAAGGGACAGTGTTCACAGTCACTTGCCAGTGACCCGGGGCCAGGAAGATGGATGCCCACAGATGTCGGGTGATTTCAGGTGATCAAGGGTGTTTTGACTCTTCGCTCACGAGGTCCAGGAGAGATCGACGATGACCAGCAGCTGGATTCGGAGTGTTGGACCCGGCCTCGTGGCGAGGCCCATTCAGACCCGTAGCGACACCAGACTAACCTCTACACCCCACACGACCGTGACTCACGTAGCCTACCCGACCCAGAACCCGGGGTTACCCACGTCCTCCCCTCCATCTTCCCGACACCGGGCACCCTTCCCCTTCCTTCGGCCTCGCGGCCTCCAGTGACCCGGCCCAGCACCCCAGATGGCCGCCCTCGACCCAAGCACAACCCCGGCCTAGCCGCGCCATACCGGCTGGGGGGAGAGAGAGCTCCTGGTGAACAGGAGAGGGAGGAGTAGTTTCATTCACACCTGGCCTCCTCCCAAGAGATAGTTTCGATCGCCCCTCCGGCCACCCTGAGGGCTGGCTCCACGCCTTCTGCGTGTCTGGGATCCCTCCCGAACCCACTTTGAAAGGATCAAAGGGCCGCGTGGCAGGAACCCCCATCAAACGGCCCCCAGGCGCCAAGACCCCTGCCCGTGAGGACTCCGGACATCAAAGAGGAGTCGACCTATAACAAGGGGCGCCCTGGGACCCTCGGCAGTTGAATCCTGGAACGAAACTAGCCCTGCTGACGTGGTCGCGGCTGAAGAACATCCTCCCAAAACCCGACTGAACTTTTGGAACCTCGGTGAGCCCTGCAGACAGCGTCGCGGCTCCCCTTGGCAGAGACGGACTTCTGCCTAAAACACCCGAGCCCTGCTGACTTGGTCGCGGCTCACCTTGCACCCTAGAGAACTCTGAGCCCTGCTGAGTGACTCGCGGCTCCCGGAAGTCTGTCCGACCTCCGACACCCGGACTCGAGCCCCGCAGTTTTGGACGCACTCAAGAGAGATCCCGGTCCGGCTGGGCCCCAAAGATCGTCTCGTATCCCCCGGCTCAAGGATTGAGAGCCGTGCGCCGGATACGCTCCCGCATTGACCCAGATCCTAAGACTGTCCCGCTACCCATACCCCAACCGAGACTTTGTGAGCCCTTGCTCTACTTGTACATACGCTTCTGCGGATCATAAAGATCCTGATATTCCTAGATAAAGTATACGTACTCCAGAATCTACGGTGTGGTGTCTCTGTGTTGCCTGGTGCCGAATCAGCGTGTACGATCCTAGGTACGAGACCTGGCCCTGAGGGGGTCTCCGGCCAGTGCTCGGCTACCTCTCCCAGAAGGGTGGGGCGCAGGGTGGTCAGGTACCTATTCTGAACTTCCCTGAGGCTAGCCTTTCTAACACTGGTGGCAAGCGACGGGATCCGAGCCCACAATCTAGAGACCGTACAATGAACGGCTGACGCACTAGCGAACAAAGACGACAGAAGAAACCACCATGAGCACCACTGAAACCGACGCGAGTGCTACGTTCTGTGAACAGCGGTTAGAAGAATACACGCACAAGGAGCTGAAACAATTTTGCAAACAACGGAAAATCGCTACCACTGGTCTGAACACCAAGGAAGACATGCAACAAGCCCTGAAAGCCTGGGTGGAGTCCGGAGCCTCCCTTCCCCGACTGGACGACGTCGGTGAGGAGACAGAGCGGCCGGATGAGCTCAGGAACATCCCGAGAACAAGCAATAACCCCCAGGCACAAAGCAACGCAACGGTTGGGGGCTGGTCCCCGGATGGCGTCGCAGACAGGGAAAGGGATCGAAGTCATGAACTAGAAATGACCAAACTGAAAATAGAAGGCGAGATAAGGCTAGCCGAAAAAAAGCTAGCAGTGGAACAACTCCGAGTACAAGGAGAGCTGGAAGAAAAGAAGTTGCAATGAGAGCACAAGGAAAAGAAGCTTCAGCTGGAGCATGAGCGCAGCTTGAAAGAAATAGAGTTCCGAGCAAGGAGCGAGGGAGCTCGACCCTCGGGTGGCCAAGAACCCGCGCCCCTGGAGGATCCGAAAGTCCACATCCCTAAGGATGTGGTCAAGGAGAACTATCGGAATGATGACATCCAGCAGTGGTTCAAAGCCTATGAGGTAGCCATGACCTCCCACCGCGTCCCACAGAAGGACTGGGGGGCCGGGTTGTGGGGGCGATTCCTGAGCGAAGGACGAGACACCCTCCTCGACCTACCGGCCTCTATGCAAACATCCTACAGCCACATGAAGGAGGCCCTCCTCACGAAATAAGGCCTCACCCCCGAAATGTATCGGCAGCGGTTCCGGGACTGCCGAAAGATCCCAGACACCACCTGGGTGGAATACGTAAACTTTTACAGCCGAGCGCTGGAAGGGTGGATCAAGGGCAGCAAGGTAACCACCTTCGAAGAATTGACCGACCTCATTGCCTGGGAACACTTGTCCACAAACTGTTTTGTAGAACTACGCCAGCACCTGCTTGACAGCAAACTCGCAGACCCGAGGAAGCTGGCCGTCGAAGCAGATCGCTGGGTAAACACCCGGGTCCCCCAGAACCCCGTAGGAGATTACCCCCCGCAGCCAGCAAGGACCTCCCTGTCAGAGGGGGGGGGGAAATCAAGGGAGACAGAGGGAGTTTCCATCCAGGCCCCCGCGTAGCCCCCCGAGGAACCCTCCCCCGGGGTTCCCAGCTCCTCCACCAGGCAGTGCCGCCGCCCCAGGCAGACAAGGACCCCGGATGAATATCACAAGTTTCCGCTGTCAACGGCTAGGGCATTACGCCAGCGACCCTCAGTGCCCCATGGCCCAGAAACCCCCCACGACAGCTCCCCCAGCCCGACACATGGCCACCGTAACCCTAGGGGAGGAGTTTGAGGACCCCGAGGGATGGGAACCTGCAGCCATGGCCCTAGTCTCTCCAGGAGACCGAGATATGATTCCCGGGGCACCCCTACCCGCAAACACCAAGAAGTACCGCCAGCTAGTAAAGGTTAACAGCCACCCGGTGGAGGCCCTTCGCGACACCGGGGCGAGCATCACTGGTGTCCTCAGCCACTTAATTGGGTAAAGAACAATAGCAAACTAATACTAAAAACTGCCAATCAGAACCAGGTAGATATCTGCATATAATTCATAAAGTTCAATATAGATAAACATACATAATAGAAGATTTGTGATTTATATTATTTATTGTTTTTTTAAATACAAATATGAAAATAAAACATCTAATACAAGAGACAATGATTTATGTACCATTTTGTATAGACAAAAAATATCACTTATTAACAATTTGATATAAATGTTACTCTTGAAACAATAATGACACGGTCAAAATAGTAGTCGTTGAAAGCATAGCGGCAGATGGAGACTACGCGCGTTTCGGCAGAGATGCCTTCATCAGGGGACCGTCTATTGCATAAAAGCTACAACAAGAAAAAATTAATATAGAAAAATATATATAATTATACAATAATATACATTTACATATATACATGCAGATACCTGGCACATTTGGTCAGTGGTTATGTAAAACTAATAATCATACACTATTACCACTTATTAACAACGGCTAATCATGTTTTTAAAAAAAATAAACAACTAAACACCATACATTTATATTTATATTTACAATACAAACCATACAGAAGTCAATACCTAAAGCTTCATCAAAAAAGTCCATACTAACTGAGAAAATCAAATCATAATAAATATTTATAACAACACAGTGCCTATAATTATTTAAATCTAGATAGAAAGAAGAAAAGAGTAGATAATAGAAGTGATTTAGAAATGAAAAGAAAAAAAGAAGAAACAAAGAGACTAAACTAAAAAGAATGAGATATAATTTCCTAACTCAAAGATATACCTAAGGCTATTCTATATGAGTTGCTTAATCATACACAATAATGTGTTTGGCAATAATACTGGGTTTAGAAATAATAATCCGGTGCAATTTAGAAAATCAAACAAGAGGCTACCTCTTTATTTTGAACAAAGATTTACTTACTAAAGTCACAAAAGGCGATATTCACGTCTTTGTCAATCTAAAATAACGAGTCTTTATCCAGTACTTTTCTTATTTATGACCATCCTAAAAAGAATGATAAATTTTAGGTAGTGAATTTAAGCTATACTGTTGGTGTATCAAAAAGGTGAAAGAAACCAAACGGACAGTGGCCAAACCTAATAAAGGCAATTTGTTCACTCTTGATAAAGAAAACCCAAAAAGGTTCCAAGTATTGTCACGCAAATAATCTGCCACCTTAAGTAAGTGATATAATCTCTATAGAACTGTGATTATAATTGTTATTATTGTATATTCGTATTCATGGTATTTTGATGGTTCCTAAGAAATGGAAAAGTACTTACTGAAAATATTATTTGAATGCCGGTCGATTCGAACCAATAACTGCATGAGTTTGTGGCAAAGCGATTAGGCATATATGCAGATAGACATATATGGGTATATCTAAAGAAAAAGATATTTTAAAGCATCTAAATTGACTGGTAAAATTGGAAATACTGTCGCTAATCCAATAATAATTTGATAGAATAGAATGAAATCTCGATGCCCAAAAATATACTTATACATAAACGTCATCAACGGTAAAAGAATGTGTACTCATATTTTAGCACTACTGTTAAAGACACAATTAAATGATGTTCCTACAATGAGTAAACAGCATAGAACAATTAAAGGTTCGATACCCAATTGAGTTCTGATATACAAAAGTCAGAAGACTTAAGTAAAGAAAAAATACGCTAATGGTTGCGCTTGAGTGGCTCTAACCCATTTTAAAGGCATACTCAATTGATATTTATGTGTTAACGGCAAAGGGTAAACGAGACCAATGTACTTACTTAGTCTCAAAATGCAAACTCCAAGTGCTGCCTCTATTTTAATTCGGGTATGTTGAAAAATGGAAGGATATCAGGAACGATATCTAAACGTAATCCAGATTGTAAGAATCAATGTATACAACTGAAGAAATGGCAATAAGTTTCAAGAAAAGCCTATCTAATTTCAAAACATACCTTAGTTCGGCAAAGCACATATTGGAAAAGGAGGGGGTCTTTACGATAGCGCTTCTCCGGTAATCTAACGGATAGACATGATCGGTGCAAACCTCACAATACTAGACTCTGTCTTAAATAGAGCCGGAAAGAGCGCGCAAAATCAAACTAATGAGTCTGTGAGCCAATGGGCTGCAGATACAGAACTCCAATTCAAACTAGTGAATCTGTGGGCCAATGGGCTGCAAGTACAAGACGCCATAGTGAAGACAGGCATCTGACCGATATTGGACTAGAAGAAAGACTATAACTACTTCTCGTAAAATTGATGTTTGATGCTGTTGTATACTAGTCAATCATAACCAAACTAAAATCTGAAACGTGATATAGTAAAGAAAGATCAAAAGGAAATTAGTGTATAAAAACGATAAAAATGTATATATATCGCTATTGACATGGAGATTTGAACCGGCAAATGCCCAAAAAGTAAAGATTGTCACGGTCTTAGCCTCGAGCTAAATCTATGTGATGAAGTGAATGTCCCAATTCAACAGTTACTTATTTAGAAATATAATTCTAAAATAGAGAGATTAGAATCTATAGAGTTAGATAGCATACTTTCCACCCTAAAGCATAATCTTGTTTAAACTGGTTTAGATGTAAATTAACATGGTCTAAGTGAATGTTACAAAAAACTCTGCTCCCATGGAATTTCAAGATTCAGACCTTTGTTAACTGTATCTAGGGAAAAGATCCAAAAGACCTCCCGTTTTTTCCTTATTTTGTCAGAGCACTGTCCATCTTTCGCAACTATCCGTTCTAGAATGAACCAGCGTATATCTTCTGAACAATGGTTATTGTCTAAAAAATGAGACACCAAAGGTGCACTCAATTTTCTAGTTTTAATGGCCGATTTATGTTCAGTAAGACGTATGTTGAGGGTACGCAACGTTTCTCCAACGTAGCCTTTGTGACACGGACACAGGAGCAGGTAAATGATATTCTTGGTTTTACAATTATTAAGGTTTTTAGGTGTTATAGTTTTACCATTAAACTGTAATTCCTTAGTCTCTATTGCTTGTGGGCAAACTTTACAGCAGCCGCATTTGAAGTTTCCTTCTATTGGAACCATACTGTCAATTCTAAGCTGTATTAGTTCCTTTTGTTGTGGCATACGTGACCTAACCACTAGATCTTTAAGATTTTTATTTTTACGATACGCAAAACGTGGTTTCGATATTTGTTCAGATTTAGGTATATTAATGTTGAGTATGTGCCAATTAGAACAGATAATTTGTCTAATCTGTTCATTCATCAGGGAGTGCCTTGTCACAAAGACAAGTTTGGTGTCCTCCTTGTGTTCCGTGGTTTTCAACAGATGTTGACGATCGAAAAATCTAGCACGTTTGTAGGATTCCCTGACTAATCTATCCGGGTAGCCCCGATCTAGAAACTTTTGTTTCATTACGACTGCTCTATTGTCGTAGTCCTCCAATTTAGTGCAATTACGTCTTAGACGTAAAAATTGGCTGAAGGGGATGCTGTTTTTCTGAGTAGTAGGGTGGAAACTATTGTAATGTAACAGAGTGTTACGAGCAGTGGGCTTAGTATAGAGGTCTACAAATAAAAAGCCATCTTCATGTTTAATCAAAATGTCTAGGAATTCTAGTTCAGTGTTACTGATGTGGGATGTGAATTGGAGATTAGAGTCACATAAATTCAGCCAAGTAATGAACTCAGTCAAGATATCCTCATTGTCGTCCCAAATAAACACAATGTCGTCTATGTATCTAGACCAATAGAATATTGATTTGAAAAACGGAGCTACCTCATTGAAAATGAATTGTTGTTCGAAGTAAGCAACATAGATGTTAGCTATAGTTGGTGCACACGATGCACCCATGCTTACTCCTTTAATTTGAATATAAAGGTTACCTCGAAATTCAAAAACATTGTCCTGTAATATAATCCTCAAACAGTCCAAAACAAAGGGAGTATCACATTCGATGTTATGTGTGTTTATGAACCATTCAACCGCTATAATGGCTCCAGTGCAGGGTATGTTTGAATAAAGGCTTTCCACATCAAGAGTAACCAACCACTGTCTTTTGGCATTAAACGGTGTTCCTTCCATCTGGTTGATAATATGGCGAGTGTCTTGTACATAACCTGGAATTTTAGTTACATATGGACGTAAAATGATGTCCAAGTATTTCGAAATTGGTTCTGTAACAGATCCAATAGTGGTTACTATAATTATAAATATATATAATTATATATATTTTTCTATATTAATTTTTTCTTGTTATAGCTTTTGTGCAATAGACGGTCCCCTGATGAAGCATCTCTGCCGAAACGCGCGTAGTCTCCATCTGCCGCTATGCTTTCAACGACTACTATTTTGACCGTGTCATTATTGTTTCAAGAGTAACATTTATATCAAATTGTTAATCAGTGATATTTTTTGTCTATACAAAATGGTACATAAATCATTGTCTCTTGTATTAGATGTTTTATTTTCATATTTGTATTTGAAAAAACAATAAATAATATAAATCACAAATCTTCTATTATGTATGTTTATCTATATTGAACTTTATGAATTATATGCAGATATCTACCTGGTTCTGATTGGCAGTTTTTAGTATTAGTTTGCTATTGTTCTTTACCCAATCATGTTTCAATCCCTGCGTATAGCAAACTCATTCATTATGTAGGGGTCCCCTTCTTCTCAATAAGTAGTCCTCAGCCACTTAGTCCAGGCGGATCAGATCATCCCAAATGTCTTTTGCCCTGTGATAGCTTCCGACAACACTGAGAGCTTGTGTAAGGTGGCCTTGGTACCATTCGAATGGGGGGGGGTAACCGGAACATTGCGGGTAGCTGTCCTTACCGCACAACCTGTAGACTGCCTCCTGGGAAACGACCTGGAAAGTTCCCCCTGGAGACAGGTAGAGTGCAAGACCCACCTCGGGATGATGGGTCTACCAGAATGGTTGTGTGCAACCACCCGATCCATGGCGGCCTGAGTACCCCCCTGCGGGGGAGTCGAGGACGAAACCCCCAGCACCACCTCCATTTACCAAACCGGGGGTGACCCTGTTGAACCTCCCGCCCTGTCCCCAGGAGAAGAGCCCCTCACCGAAGACGGGTTTGTCCCGCCCGACCACGCGCAGATCGCGGAGTTACGTGTTCTGCCCGAGCTGGCCCAGTGGCGCCACGAAGGGGGCACCTCCCGAGAGGAGTTCTGCAGAGAACAAGCGACCTGTCCTTCCCTGGTCGGACCCCGGCAGCAGGCCGCCGCCCAAGCCGCGGGCGACCAAAAGGGAACCCACTTATTGTATTGGGAGAATGACCTCCTGTATAGCGAACAGCGGGCTGCAGAGCTAGGGTCGGCCCGGGTGCTGTTGGTGCCCTTACGCTTTCGAGATTTCCTCCTGGGCTTGGCCCATAATGTACCCCTGGCCGGCCACTTGGGCCAGGACAAGACCTACCACCGCCTAGTAACGCACTTTTATTGGCCAAAAATGTGAGCCCACGTAGAGGCCCACTGCAAGTCCTGCCCCACGTGCCAGGCCAGTGGTAAAAGTGGAGGGAAGCGCAAGGCTCCCCTCCAACCCTTCCCAGTCGTCAGTACCCCCTTCGAGAGGGTCGGAATTGACATCGTGGGGCCCCTGGATCCCAAGACCGCCCAGGGTCACCGCTTTATCCTTGTCCTAGTGGACCATTCCACACGATACCCGGAGGCCATCTCCCCCCGCACCGTCACGGCCCCCGTGGTGGGCCGGGCCTTGATGGGGATCTTCTCCCGAGTAGGGTTCCCCCGAGAGGTCGTGAGCGACCGAGGTACCAATTTTATCTCAAAATATATGAAATCCCTGTGGCAACAATGTGGAGTAGCGTATAAATTCACTACCCCTTACCATCCCCAAGGCAATGGCCTAGTAGAGCGGTTTAACCGGACTCTGAAGGGAATGATCATGGGTCTCAAGGAGCCCCTGCGGCGTAAGTGGGACGTCCTTCTCCCCTGCCTCCTGTTCGCCTACAGAGAAGTCCCCCAGAAGTCCTTGGGGTTCAGCCCGTTTGAATTACTGTATGGGCACCCAGTCAGAGGTCCCCTGAGCCTGGTCAGAGAGGGGTGGGAGACGACACCCCGGAACCCCCCGCAGGATGTGTTCCGGTACCTGTTGACTCTCAGGAATCAGACCCGTAAGTTCCGATAGCTGGCCGAAGCCAACCTCGAGGCGAGCCAGGAAGAAATGAAGCGCTGGAACGGCCAGAACGCCATGCTGGTCGAGTTTCAGCCCGGTCAGCAGGTCTGGGTAATGGCCCCAGTGAAGCCGTGCGCCCTCCAAGACAAATGGACCGGGCCCTTCAAGGTGGTCGAACGAAAAAGTCAGGTGACATACGTGGTAGACATCCAGTCCCCGCGGAACCCCCTTCGGGTTCTCCACGTGAACCGCCTCAAGCCTCACTTCGTGCGGAGCTTGCTCCTGGCCACAGACGACGGGGCGGAAGAGGAAACTGAGCCTCTTCCTGACCTCCTGCAGGCCAAAGAAAAGGACGGCTCCATGGAGGGGGTGATCCTCTCCCCCTCCCTCACACCCCAACAACACGAGGACTGTCGCCGGCTCTTGGGCCAGTTCTCCGACCTGTTCTCCCTCGTCCCCAAGGTCACCGACTGGTGCGTCCACGACGTGGACACCGGAGACAGCCCCCCGGTACGGCACCGAGCCTACCGCGTCCCCGACCAAGTCCGGGCCTGCATCCAGGCGGAGGTATCGAAGATGTTGTCCTTAGGGGTGATCGAGTCCACAGACAGTCCTTGGGCCAGCCCCATGGTACTAGTCCCGAAAGCAGCTGCCCCTGGTGTTGCCCCCGAACTACGGTTCTGCGTGGACTACCGGGGGCTCAATGCGGTCACCCGAGCCGACGCTCACCCTCTCCCCCGCGCAGATGAGCTCATTGACCGCCTTGAGTCTGCTCAATTTCTCAGCACCATCGATTTGACCTGCGGGTACTGGCAGATTGCACTCACGGAAGGCGCCAAGGAGCGGTCCGCCTTCTCCACCCCGGATGGGCACTATCGCTTCAGAGTGATGCCATTCGGGATGAAAAATGCCCCGGCCACTTTTCAGAGACTGGTGAATAGGGTCCTGGCCGGGCTGGAAGAGTTTAGCGCCGCCTATCTGGACGATATTGTGGTATTCAGTTACGAGTGGGGTGATCACCTCCAGCACCTCCGGAGGGTTTTGAGGGCCCTGCGCCAAGCCGGCCTTACCGTGAAAGCCAGCAAATGCCAGATTGGGCAAGGGTCGGTGGTCTACCTGGGGCACCAGGTCGGCAGCGGGCAGGTTGCTCCCCTCCAACCTAAGATTGACGCCATCCTGGCCTGAGAACCACCCACCACCCAAACCGAGGTCCGCGCCTTTCTGGGCCTCACTGGTTACTACCGGAGGTTCATCCAAGGTTACGGCAGCCTCGTAGGACCCCTCACGGAGCTCACGTTCAAAAGACAACCTAAAAAGGTGTAGTGGACCCCTGCCTGCCAGAAGGCGTTCGACGCCCTGAAACTCACCATGTGTACGGCCCCTGTGCTCCAAGCCCCCGATTACTCCAAGGAGTTTGTGGTACAAACAGATGCTTCCGAGCATGGCATTGGGGACGTCCTATCCCAGCTCAATGAGAAGGGCTTAGATCAGCCCGTGGCCTTCATTAGCCGAAGGTTACTGCCCCGGGAGCAACGATGGAGCACCATTGAACGCGAGGCGTTCGCCGTAGTCTGGGCTCTAAAGAAACTGCGACCCTACCTCTTCGGAACCCACTTCCGAGTCCAGACGGATCACCGATCTTTACGGTGGCTCATGCAGATGAGGGGAGAGAACCCCAAATTACTACGATGGTCCATCTCCCTCCAGGGGATGGACTTCACAGTAGAGCATCGCCCTGGCAACGACCACGCCAACGCTGACGGCCTCTCCAGATTCTTCCGCCTCAGCGAAGAGAACCCACAAGAGGATGGGTAGTTCTCTCCGGCCTTCAGCTGGGGGGACACATGTTGGACCCGGCCTCGTGGCGTGGCCCATTCAGACCCGTAGCGACACCAGACTAACCTCTACACCCCACACTACCCTGAATCACATAGCCTACCCGACCCAGAACCCGTGGTTACCCACGTCCTCCCCTCCATCTTCCCGACACCGGGCACCCTTCCCCTGCCATCGGCCTCGCGGCCTCCAGTGACCCCGCCCAGCACCCCAGATGGCCGCCCTCGACCCAAGCGCAGCCCCGGCCTAGCCGCGCCATACCGGCTGGGGGGAGAGAGAGCTCCTGGTGAGCAGGAGAGGGAGGAGTAGTTTCATTCACACCTGGCCTCCTCCCAAGAGATAGTTTCGATCGCCCCTCCGGCCACCCTGAGGGCTGGCTCCACGCCTGCTGTGTGTCTGGGATCCCTCCCGAACCCACTTTGAAAGGATCAAAGGGCCGCGTGGCAGGATCCCCCAACAAACGGCCCCCAAGCGCCAAGACCCCTGCCCGTGAGGACTCCGGACATCAAAGAGGAGTCGACCTATAACAAGGGGTGCCCTGGGACCCTCGGCAGTTGAATCCTGGAACGAAACGAGCCCTGCTTACGTGGTTGCGGCTGAAGAACATCCTCCCAAAACCTGACGGCACTCTTGGAACCTCGGTGAGCCCTGCAGACAGCGTCGCGGCTCCCCCTGGCAGAGACGGACTTCTGCTTAAAACACCCGAGCCCTGCTGATGTGGTCGCAGCTCACCTTGCACCCTAGAGAACTCTGAGCCCTGCTGAGTGACTCGCGGCTCCCGGAAGACTGTCCGACCTCCGACACCCGGACTCAAGCCCTGCAGTTTTGGACACACTCAAGAGAGATCCCGGTCCGGCTGGGCCCCAAAGATCGTCTCGTATCCCCCGGCCCGAGGATTGAGAGCCGTACGCCGGATACGCTCCCGCATTGACCCAGATCCTAAGACTGTCCAGCTACCCATACCCCAACCGAGACTGTGTGAGCCCTTGCTCTACTTGTACATACGCTTCTGCGGATCATAAAGATCCTGATATTCCTAGATAAAGTATACGTACTCCAGAATCTACGGTGTGGTGTCTCTGTGTTGCCTGGTGCCGAATCAGCGTGTACGATCCTAGGTATGAGACCCGGCCCTGAGGGGGTCACCGGCCAGTGCTCGGCTACCTCTTCCAGAAGGGTGGGGCGCAGGGTGGTCAGGTACCTATTCTGAACTTCCCTGAGGCTAGCCTTTCTAACACGGAGTGTCCCACGACGTCTGCAGCTGATGGCGGTGACAACCAGATTGGAGCCAACAAGCCTTGGCAACAGCAGGTCTTGTGTAGAGTGAAGAAAGTCGATGGTTCAGACCAGCGAGGTCTGAAGGACTCACCCAGCAAGGGTGAGTGAGGGCAGGCCTAAAGCAACCAGGGGAGCCCTTTTAGTTGATAAGAAAGTCTTCGGGGGACCCACAAGCCAACGGGCAAGGGATCGCAACAGCGCCTCTTGAGGAAATGCTTCACAGGAGCCCACGGTCACTCTGGATGGGGTAGACCTCTAATTTTTGCTGCAAAACCTGCTTGAGGATTGGGCCACAAGTGGTCCAAAGCACAAGTTCGTAGACTGTCGTGAAGGGGTTGCACTTGACAATATTGCACGGTCCCCGGGTATTGCTGTTCCTCGTCACTCGTGGGGTCCACTCGCCTCAGCTCTGCTGGGAACTCACAATGGCCATCGTCAAGTCAGGAAATCCACTTCTGGGGCTGCCGGGACTTCGGACTCCGGCGGGAACGGGAAAGTTTGCGACCATTGGTTCAAGTTTTTGGTGCCTGCCAAGCAGGGGAGTCACTCCTTGACTCCAAGGGAGATTCTTCTGTCTTCCAAAGGTAGTGGAATGTTGAAGGGCCAGGATTCTTCTTTGTAGAGTGTCGTCCAGGGTTATCTACTTTGCAATGGCAAGGTTGGCTATCTCATACTGAAGATGGTGAGGGACTAGCTCTATGACCACTCCTCTGGGAGGGTAAGGGTAGGGGGTGGTTACACCCACTTTCCTTTGTCCAGTTTCATCCAGTCTTTGTTCTCTATGTGTGAGGGGTCCTGGACCCAGTCCAACCCAGTTCTGGGTGCACTATGTCAGTGTGCAACTTCTTCCTTTGTCAGTGTGGGCCAGGGTCATGAGAAGCACCACAGGAAGGGGAGCCAGCATTGTGGAAGGCAGACACAGCTCTATTCAGGCCCAGGTGCTACTCCTCCCACCACTCCAAATGCAGATAGTATTCAGCCTAGTGCTGACTCACCCAGATTCCTGTGCCACCCCAGCCCCTGTCACTCACAAACCAGACATGGAATACACAAACCTAGCAGAGGCAGGCTGGATGGTTAGGCAAGAAAATACCTACTTTCTAAAAGTGGTATTTTCAAACATAGAGGGCCTGATTCCGATCCGGGTCGGAAAGCACTCCGACCGAGTCGGTTCCGGAGTGTTTTCCGACCGAGCCGGACCCCTACAGTCCGACCGAGCGAGTACGATGCGCACGTATGCTGTCGGACTCGGTTCGGTCAGACTCCCATAGAAGTCAATGGGAGCCGGTCGTACGACACGTACATGGGCTCCCATTGACTGAATGGGTACGTCTCAAACCAGTGCGTCCCCTACAGCGGGTACGCGTCGGTGCCACCCGCACCGTACATGCCTGTGTTGGACCCCCAAAGTCCGACTCTGGGAGCTTTTGCGAGCCGGACACTCCGGCTCGCACAGGCTGGCCGACACGTGCATCGTACTGGCTCAGTCGTGAATCGCATCCATTGCACTCCACGGTTAGCTTACGACCGAGACGTACGGAGCGGTTCGGACCCAGAAACGACTCGGTCAGTGAATTTCATGTAGCTCGCATCGTACTTGCTCGCTCGTACAGCTATACGAGTCGGCCGGGAAACATGCGTACGGCTCGTAGTTTTTCTGACGAACCCGGTTCGGTGCCCTTCCGACCGAGATCGGAATCGGCCCCAGAATGTAAAAACACCCTCCCTAAAAGATGTATTTTAACATTCTGAGTTCAGGCATACTAAACTCGAATTTCTACCTAGTTCCCTGAGTCAGTGAGGAATTTAAGATGTCATAATCAAACTGCCCATTCTGTCCTATGGGAACAGGTGGCCTTGCAATAGTGAAAAATGAAATTGGCTGTAATTCACTATCAGGACATGCCACACACATCAGGGTATGTTCTACCTTTTACATACAATGCACTCTGCCCTTGGGCCTACCTTAGGGGTGACTAATATGTAGAAAAGGGAATGTTTAGGGATTGGCAAGTGGGTGCACTTGTCAAGTCGACATGGCAGTCCCAGACTGTACACAGGCTCTGCAATGGCAGGCCTGAGCCACATTTTACAAGCTGCTTCTGTGGGTGGCACAATCAGTACTGCCAGCCCACCAGCAGCATTTGATTTACAGGCCCTGGGCACACACGGTGCACTGTACTAGGGTCTTACAAGTAGATCAAATAACCAATCATGGAATCACTAATCCATTACATCATTTTACAATAGGGAGCATATGCACTTAAGCACTGATCAGCAGTGAAAAAGTGCCCAGAGTCATAAAACCACCAACAACAGGTCGGAAATAATACAGGAGGAAGGCAAAAAGTTCAGGAATGACCCTGCAAAAAGGGCCAAGTCCAACAGTGACTTTATCGATTCCTACCATCTTTGCCTCTTCCAGGAGACCTGGGCCTTAGAGCCGTTACACAGCTATGGTTTTGCTGCCTTCTCAGTAGATGCTCTCTCTTCCACATCTAGCCCCACCTCCGGGGGTCTCCTGATATGGGTCAAAATGTCCCTCAATTGGGTTATTGTGGAACTAAAAATTGAATCGCCTGATTTGCTAGGGCTGTCTGTAAGGGTTAGTAATGGTCCTGCTATTAATATCTATAACATTTACAACAGTAGTGTGAGCTACAACAGTCTCTCCTCTACCCTGACTATCCTCGATAATCATCTAGAGTTATTGTCACCCAAATAAAAGCTCTTTCTCGGGGGAGGTTTTAATGCCACCTTCAAGCCGCTGGATTACATCGCCCTGGTAACCAATAGCGGACAATACAGCCATGGCCATCCCTGAACTGAATGACCCCCCCCAACCCCTCTTAAAAACACGTTCTACAGTGGCAGCACAAATGGCCCTGTTTACTATTGCCCACAGGGTCCGGGCATGCAATGGCAGGACAGATCCTGACTATATTTGGGCTTTTCCATTCTCCGGGGGCCTATGGAACTGGCTGGCAGACTTTTGTGTTATCAACGGGTGAGAGAGCAATCACAATCCACGTTACCTTACACTCAAAGAAGGGCTGCTTGAGATTTTACCTCAGATCAAGCTGCCTGGTGAGGTAGATGTTGGAAACTCTAAGGGGGACCTTAAATGACCACAAATGTATTCCTGCCCCATGCGGCTTGCCAACATTTATACCTTTTTTGATACAGCTCTCTCTCCATACGAAGGGGCTGATGATGGTGGTATTCCCATCTCCACCATCCATGGCCACTTCTTTGGCTCTTTAAGCGCCTCTTTGAGGTAGAGGTGGGCGCAGGTATACCAAAAAGAGTCATTTCTGAGTCCACCCCCTGGCATTCTAAAGGCTGTTGAAAGGTCAAAACACGCTTGTGAACTGCCGTTATATCTTTCTGTCCTGTGCAGATTCACGAGGCAAGGAGCTTGTACAACAAGGTGCTTGAGGCCAGCAAAAAGAGTTGGGGTGAGCAAAACTGGACGGACTTGCTCGGAGCTTCCAAAAGAAAGGATGTTTCCTCCTTTTGGTATATAATTGCCCATGGCAGTCTGGAAGCCCAAACCTCAACAGTTCATCACATTCAACTGCAGACTTGGATTCAACACTTTGGCAATCTTTATTCTGCATGTCCTCCAGCCCAGCTGCCTTCCAGCACTGTTTCACACTCCCAGGCTAATATAAACCTTGTGGAGTTTGATTCCATCATCTTTGCTTTCGACGACACCAGGTGTGTGCCACCGACTTTGATGCAAATATTCAGATTTCTGCTGATACTCTGGAAGTGTCAGGATTTTGAAGGACCATCTCTATGTGGCCTTCATTTACCTGAGAGCAGTCTTCAATCTGGATCCCAGAGCTTGTCTCTGGGACTCTCTCAGGTCGATGGGGGTCCCACCCTCCTCGGTAGAAATCATGGTGGGGGTGCACGAGAACAACTATGCCCAAGTGTGTTGGGGGAAAGACGGGGCACTAATAGAGAGGATTAACATTACACGGGGGATGAAACAAGGTTGCATCCTTGCTCCAACATTGTTCTCCCTGTACATTAACAATGATTTCAACTATCTCCATGACTGTATCAACAACGCCCCAAACTCAGTGGTGTTTCCATCACTGGCCTGTTGTTTGCTGATGATCTGCTTCTCAAGACCCCCTGTTGGGATCTAAAAAACTTTGAACAAATTTCATGATTTCTGTATTCAAATGGGGCTTGAGATTAATGTCAAGAAAATCAAATTCATGACTCTAAGGCTTCACAGAGGCTTTTGCAGAAATGTGACACTGGGGACTGCGGTACTTGAGGAAGTATAGTACTTTGCCTGCCTTGGCATTAGGTTTAGCAGCTCCCTGTCGTGGTCTTCTCACATTGAAAAGTCCAGGGCTATCTTATTACACAAATCAGCTGTTATCAGAGGGATGCACAGGGATTCTACTCAGAGGGCACCATCCCCAGCAGTGGAGGTCTACAAAGTCTCCCTTCAGTCGGCTACACTTTACGGGGCCAAGGTTTGGGGCATCGGTCATTGGGTACCCTCACAGTCTGAGAAAAACATTTTATAAGGTCCCTACTATCCCTCCCCCATTCTTCGCCACTCGTCCCTTTGTACTTCGGCTTAGCCTTAAAGCGGAATGGTGACCTGGCTGTCCTGAGACCTTTGGTAAACTGGGTTAGTATATGGTCATGTCCAGAGCTTGAATCTTATAGGCAAGGCCTTTCTGAACTTATCTTACTGGATTGGGAGTCGACTGTTCCTTGGCTATCTCAAATAAAGAAATGGCTCTTTATCCTGGGTCTGGAAGCCCTGTGGACAAACCCTTCTTCCATCAACTATTCGTAGAAGGTTCTTGTGAAGAAAGCATTTTGGGGGGTACAGAAAAAAAGAAAGCATGCAGAAAGCGGACAGCGATAGCCTTACTGGGAAGTTTCTGTCAATGAACCCTTCACCACAGTTTGAATCCCACTGTGATGCGGTCTCTCCACAGGGGACCAACATGCTTTTCATTAAATTCTGGGTTGACACTTTGACAGAGATCAGCTATACATATAGATGGAACAAGACAAGTCCTGTGACACCCGTTTGCGCCCCACATGTTTGGATAGGGTGGAAACCACAGAACATATTTTGTTTTCCTGTCCGCTGTATTCCTCAGCCAGAGTAAAATGGTTGAAACCCTATGGTCAGAGTTTGGGGCATCAGCACTATTTACCTGCTCTACGAACCCTGAGCTCGGACACGAGTAGATTAACTGTCTTCTGTGTGAGTAGCTTTTTATTGGCAACGGGTGTGACCCAGAGGCCATTTGGCTACCCGCTATAACTCTAGAGTCTTGCATCCTAGACAAATTGGAGGTGAGGGTAACAAGAAAGTAATTCAGCCCCCTGTCACAGTACTAGAGCAGATGCCCCTTTTTAAAACCTGGTTGACCAGTGAGATCATGCAGGGTGTGGTTTGTGTAGGCAAGGTGCGATATGTGAGCAATCCTTGTTACTTCCCAGCACATGTGTCAACTATGCAGTCACATTTTAGATAATATTTATGATACATGAGTTTTATTTGTGAAATGGCCTTTACAACACAGCCTTAAGCATGCATGCTGTTTCCCCGCAAGATGAACAAAGCTTGCCATAACCACACATACGCCTTAACCACGTATATGTGTGGTTAAGGCAGTTGGCGTTCTAGCTGTCTAAGCGGGCGAAGAGAGGAACCGGAAGGATCGCTGCAGGAATGTCCGGGACGCGGCGAGGTAACTTGGGCTGGGACTGAGGCCTGGGATAGGTTTTTGGGGGGGGAGGGGTGTAGGTTTTAGGGGAGGTGCCTGTTTTAGGGCTCACGGCAGGGGCTGGGGTCGGGGTAGGTTGTAATGCATGGGGCAGAATTTTAAGCCTCGAGGCAAGGGGGAATGTGAAGTTTTCAGGGAAGGGGGCAGTTTTTAGGGCTCAAAGTAGGGGGGTCGGGGTAGTTTATTTAATGGTGGGCGGGGTTTTAGGGTGATATAACAATTAAACACACTTACTGCAGTGTCTGATTGGTTTATTGTCTATCCAGCCACGTGCTGCTTGATACAGAGGAATAAGTGTCACTAGTACCTTCTCCAATCCTTATTTAATTTGCTTTTAGGGCGTCATGCTCATGAGCATAAGTAAACTGGGCACTAGGTTAGTGCCCTTCCATTTATGGTGTTTGGCAGCAGTTTTAAGATATTCTTAGAGTTTCTCGTTGCTCAAATGGGTGTAATTCTTGATATGTATGTGTTTCCCTCATCTTCATTGCTTTGTTGTGCTCGCGAGAGTGTCACTCATACTCGTTGAAATGTCACTCATAATTACACTGAAATTACGAAAGTGTCGCACATAGCAATCTGAAACCTTGGCAGCTATGTAGGCCTCGGGCAGTGGAAGGTGTGGGGGTAGTTTTAAGGACAGCGCAGGGGTTAGTTTAGGGCTCAGGGACAGGGGGACTGGGGTTCGGTCATTTTTGGTAGGGCGAGGGGGGGCGAGGTAGGTGGTGAGGGGGCAAGGTAGGGGGATAGGAGATTTGGGCTTAGGGCGGGAGGGGGGGGGCAGTGGTAATCTTTATCATGCATATCCCTTTCTCAATCATGCCTTTACCACGAAATTGCATGGTAAAGGCGTGTGGTAAAGGCATGTGTGTTAAAGGAATGCGTGATTTCAACACATTTGTGATTAGGAGGGCGTTGTAGAGGCACTCGTGGTTCAGCCATGCGTGTCTGTCATACAACTGTTTTATTTTGCACACTAGCAAGTCTATTTATACATTTTATTGGGGTACTTCTCTTTTTTTATGTTTTAATTGTTCACATGGTCTGTGATTACATCTAAACACAATTACTACAGCGATAATCTCACGTAGTGTGGCGTTAGCTTGCTGATAGGGACTCACAAACTTAGCCATGATATCCACCTTCCATAGGATATCATGGCTAAGTCAGTCCTGAAGCAGGCATAAGGAAAGTAGCGATAACAGGGGTTATCGCTACTTTTCCTGCCGCTATGCTTCATGGCGTGGGGCTTGATGATAGGAGAAATGTCGCTTAGCGACATTTCTTCTGTCATGTTAGCTCAGGAACCCCCACTTTGCATCTCATTAGAGATGCAAAGCTGGGCGTTAGGAATCCCCACGCTAAAGCAAAGTTTCACGCGTTAGTGTGAGCTTTCTAATTAGGCGATAAAATTATCGCCGCTTTTCGGCCGAAAACGGCTGCAAAAGCGGCGATCATTTTTTATCGCCAGCTTGTAAATATGCCCCACTATTCTTCTATTCATTCACCTCCCAAATCTGAAACACTGCTCTTTTCCTACTAACGCTCTGCTTTAAACTACCACACAGCTAACAACACAATTCCAACTACATACAACTACAACATATCACAAATATACACTAAATAATGTAAAGCTAGAATACAATACCATTAGCTAAGCAAATGGCTTTAACTTAATCAAAGGCGAGACCTATTGCATTTTCAATGCTTGTTGTCTATGTTATGTTATGTTATTTGTACACTTCTATAGCGCACGGCCACTCCACTGGAGTATCCCGGCGCTTTAACGAAGACTCCCAACCGAAGATGGGGAAAAACATAACACCAAAAGGGCATACAAACACAGAAACAGCATCAAGATTACGGGAAGAGTAAAGTCTTAAGAGCCTTGCGGAAAGACAGAAGACTAGAAGTCTGTCTTAGAGAGATTGGAAGATCATTCCAGGCATGAGGGGCTAAGTGACGAAAAGATCGTCCTCCTGCTCTTGCTCGTTTGATAGTGGGAACACTCATCTTTGATAAGGACGAGGATCTAAGAGATCTGGGAGGGGTATACCAGGACAGTCGTTTGGAGATATATTTGGGGCCTATGCCATGCAAGGCCTTGAAAGTCGTGGTCAGAGTTTTAAATAGAATCCTTTTTGCAACTGGAAGCCAATGCAATGTGGCAAGAAGATCCGTGGCTCTGACTTTCCTTGGAAGACCAAAAATGGCTCGGGCTGCAGAATTCTGAGCGATTTGCAGACGCCTGACCAAATATTTGGGAAGTCCCAGAAACAGAATGTTTGCATAATCCAGCCTGGAGCAGATCAGTGCCTGGACAATAATTTTTCTGTGCTGGATAGAGACTAGAGGGAGAAATTTGCGAAGCATCCGCAGGATGCCGAAACATTTCCCAGTAAGAGATGAAATATGTGGTCCGAAAGATAGCTTGTTGTCAATCACCACTCCCAAATTTTTGGCTTTCACAGACGAGCTAGTGGGAGGAGACATATCTTTCGGCCACCAGGTTTTCCAATCGGGTTCAGATGTACAGCCAAAGAAGAGCAGCTCCGACTTGTCTGCGTTGCACTTCAGCCCATGGCGTCCAAACCACTCAAAGACAGCACTCAAACATCCGTTGACCTGGACACTATCAAACTGACCATCCCTGTTACTTACAAAGAGGAGCTGGGTGTCGTCAGCATAGCTGACAATCCGGGCGCCAAAAGCCTCCGCTGTCACCGCCAGGGGGGCCATAAAGATGTTGAACAGGAGGGGGCTCAAGATGGAACCTTGAGGGACCCCCACTTCAAGTGGTGACATTTCAGCAGAGAAGGGTGGCGCCCAGATTGTCTGCCGGCGGTCGGCTAAGAAGGATTTAAGCCAATTCCACACCGTTCCCCGCAGACCAAAGTCCCAGAGTCTGGAGAGAAGAAGTGCGTGGGGAACGGTGTCGAACGCCGCCGACAGGTCCAGCATAATCAGTACCACTTTTTTACCAACATCCAACTCCTCCCTGATGGCATCTGTGACTTCAAGGAGCGCGGTCTCCGTGCTGAAATTTGCACGGAAACCAGATTGAGTATTATGCAACAGACCCCTTTCCTCAATAAAATTGGAAATAGATCTGTGAGCAAACCTTTCAGTCACTTTCGCCAGAGCAGGGAGTAAGGAGATGGGTCTGTAATTTGCATAGACTGCAGGGTCGAGCGCAGGTTTTTTTATAAGTGGCAAGATCATGGCACTCTTCCAAGCTTTGGGAACTACCCCGGAAGAGAGTGACAGATTCAAAATGGGATTAATCAAATCATTAAGAACAGGTGCCATATTTGCTAGACACTTGGCAGGGCAAGGATCCTGTGGAGATCCGGATTTGAGACTTGTCAGAATAGCAAGAGAGCTCTCATGATTTAGTAGGGGAAAATTGGACAGAAAGGGGCCATGATCTGGCAAGGGACACCCCAGACTTGTCGTATGCTGCTGGAAAGTGGCCTGGAGAGATGATTGAATAGAGGTGATTTTCTGTACAAAATAGACAGCTAATTCCTTCAACCAAATTTCGGAGTGGGCATGGATCGGAGTATAAGCAGAGGGGGAGGTGAAATCTTTAACCACCCTGAAAATTTCCTTGCAAGAATGCTCCGCTTCATTTATTCTAGATTCCAGATAGGATTTTTTACCATCCCAAATTAATTTATGGTAGGCTCGAGTCAGCGTCTTAAATTTTTGCCTCTCAGAAAGATCATAGGATCGCCTCCATGCTCTTTCTGCTTTCTTAAGATCTTGTCGTCTATGGTCTGTCTTGTGCATTCTCGCTGCGTACTCGGGGTACCCTGTGAATTTTTTTTATGTAAGATTGCTGTATTGTTCTTCCGAAGTTAATGTATATGTTTTAATGTGTTCTTATGTAAGATTGCTGTATTGTTCTTCTGAGGTTAATGTATATGTTTTAATGTGTTCTTATGTAAGATTGCTGTATTGTTCTTCTGAGGTTAATGTATATGTTTTAATGTGTTCTTATGTAAGATTGCTGTATTGTTCTTCCGAAGTTAATGTATATGTTTTAACTTATTTTTATGAAAGATTGCTGTAGTGCAGTAGTGTGGTTGGGATGGGGGAAGGGAGCGACGTGCACGCTGTGAGTGCACTACTGTGCACTGGTGGTGTCCGGTTGCTGTCTTCAGACAGTTATCTCCGGGGTCCCCCTGGATAAGCCGAGGGGTCTCGGTCCTTTATATGTCGTACGTGAAGTACCACCTCATTACGTCGGGGTAAAGTTCACACCAGAGCAGGTCTGTAATATGATCAGTGGCGCCCGACGCCTCATCACTGCCTAGAGTGCCAAAAGCTGGGACTTAACTAACCTCTGAGAACATTTGGAAGTGTGCCATGCCAAGAGCGGGATGGAACAAGTGAGGTAGCACCGCGGGTTAGCGCACGTTTGGCAGAGAAGAGAGAGAAAGAGAGCGAGTGGGTGTATGTGAGAAAGAGAGAAAGAGAGAGAGACAGAGAGAGAGAGAGAGGTTGTGTGTGTGTGTGTGAGAGAGAGAGACATGCTAGAGCCGGGGTCACGACCCTCAGATGATGCTTGCTTCAGTGGGCGGGGGTCACAGTGACCGCCCGGAGGGGAGCTGCCAGGAAACTGCCCAAGGCAGAGTCGCAACGAGAGCCAAATTTGTGTGTGTGTGTAAGGGGGGGGGGGGGGGGGGGAGCAAGAATTCGAGGGGGTGGGGGGTAAGGGGCTAATTATTCCAGCAATAGGCAGAGTGGAGATGCCCGGCTCTAAGAGGGGGGTGAAAAAACAACAAAGCCTCATTAACAAGCAAATGATACATGGGTGTGGCTGTGTATGTGCCCGGGAAGCTGTCTCAGCCCGGGCTGCCACACACGGGGGGCGGGGGGTCTGATGCCCTTTGAGCCCAATGGGGGTTGCGAGCCTGGGCCAAGGTGCCTTAGCACTGACCCGTTGTGGACATGACACTGCTCCATTAGTGAGGGCTGGAGAGTGGGGGCGGGTGGGGGGGAGTTGGGGTCGGAACCCGTCAACCAGGCCCTGCTTGGCGGCCGCACTAGGGGGCATATCAGCAAGGCGAGGCGAAAAGCACCGATAATTTTATCGCCTAATTTGCAAGCTCACTCTAACACGTGAAAACTTGCGTTAGCGTAGGAATTCCTAACGCCCAGCTTTGCATCTCTAATGAGATGCAAAGTGGGCGTTCCTGATCTGACATGACAGGAGAAATGTCGCTAAGCGACATTTCTCCTATCATCAAGCCCCACGCTATGAAGCATAGCGTCAGGTAAAGTAGCGATAACCCCTGTTATCGCTACTTTCCTTATGCCTGATTCAGGACTGACTTAGCCATGATATCCTATGGAAGGTGGATATCATGGCTCAGTTTGTGGGGCCCTATCAACCAGCTAACGCCACATTGCGTGAGATTATCGCTGGGTTTCCAGCGATAATCTCTAGGCCTGGGCAAAAATTTCGTTCCGTTCGCGGAAATTGCGATAATTTGACATTTTTGCGTTCCGCGGAGAGCGCGAAGATGTCAAAAATTCCGGTTTCCGCAGCTTGCCGATAATTTGTTTCTTGCTCGCGCTGTAAAATGATACATTCTCGCGCGCGCGCGATCGCCTTACCTGAATCCCTGCGTTCGCCGACAAGTTTTCTTGATCCGGTCGCGTTCTCCATGAGATGTTGTATTGTTTTTAGCCATTTGCGCTGTCTCGCGACAGTTCGCGCCCGCAGTGACGTCATGCGTCGCGCGATCACGTCTTTCTTCTCGCGATCATGCACCGCGAGAACAACTCAAAACAAGATGGCCGCGCCCGCAAGCAACCACATGGGTAAGTTGGCGACCCGCAACCATGCAGAAAATCTCGCGAACATGCCGGAAAAAAACTTCCGCATCTTTGCGATATTTCTGCTTGTTTGCGATAATTTTAAACATTCTCGCGATAATTTGCGAAGGTTAATTCCGCAAATTCCGCCCACCCCTAATAATCTCACGTTAGGCAGTTAGCGTGAGGATTTTTATCGCTTTTGAGATAAGCGTTGCTAATAGCATGCTATCTTAGCGATAAAAATCCACGCTAGCCGGCGATAATTATCCTAGCGCTAAGTGCGCTTTGCGATAATTATCGCCGGTTGTTGCTGATATGCCCCTAGGACCGTATTCGGTTGTGTGGGGCAGGAGGGTTTAGCCTGTCCGACCTGCAGTGTAGAACATTCGGGGAGCTAAGGAGACATATTATTGTTCACTGACAGCTGCTGGAGTTACCCTGGGTACCACTGACTCAGGGATGCTTCAAAACTCACCACACACTGCCACTCCCCAGCGTGAAGGCTTCAGTGTTAGGAACACACAAATGCTGATAGAACTGCAGCGCCCTCTACTGGATGCATTAGAGATTGTATTCGTAGTATCACTGTAGCCTGGCATGGGTTCTAAGAGGAGTAAAGTTTTAAACGTGGCTCACGTTGGCAGAGTTGCATTCAGCGAACTTTCAAAGTCAGCTGCGTTCCCAAACCTCACCCAAACTCGCTGCGAAGACACGTTTCTGCACACGGCGACCACCTGGCAAAAAGGCAAATTCTCTGCAGTGAAAGTAAAAATTCAGGACAAGGGGTCAAAATTCAGGACATAAATTCAGGTCAAAACTTAAGGTGAATTTTACAGACACATCTGAGCTGGCCCCGTAATTCTAAAATCGATACCCGAGAGAAATACACATCAAAATAGGTCTATGTTCCCTGGTTTATAGCACAGGCGTCTCGAGCAAACATTCACAAACAGGTGCTTTATTCAAGGAGGAAACAACTAGCACACACATACACTACAAGCAGAATGTGTCAGCTGGCGTCATGGACAGGTGTCACACGTCTACCCCACACCAGACATGATCACGCCAGAAGCAGGGCTGCTGCTGAACGTGCACAAGGTTCGAGGAGCTTTTTAATTATTTATTTTCCTGAAGGTACGTTTTTCCGTAATTGTGGGGCATATTATCAAGGGCAATATCGCGCTAATGATGTCAGCGATATTTATCGCTAATGACATGCAAAGTAGGCGTTCAACACTAAAAGTGAACGGAAACAGTCGCCAAGACAAGTTCTCCCTATTATCAATGCCCGCGTTGCGATAACAAAAGTTGCGCTAACCGCGATTATCGCCGTAAGCTAACGTCTGCAAAAATCCAGACTTAGCTATACATATAATGGGAGGTGGATTCAATGGCTGAATCCACATCTCCCTATCATCAAGGTTTTTCCTATCATGGCAGGAATATTGCTGGATTTTCAGCGATATTCCTGCATTTCGCCGCTATCGCTGGATTTTTTATCACCTTGGAGCTAGGCGTTGATAATAACGCGCTATCTTGACGATGTAATCCAGCGATAGCCTGCGATAAATAAACTCGCGCTAAGCACGCTTAGCGATAATTATCGCTGCCCGTTGATAATATGCCCCTATCAGACTTAACTAGGTGCATATTATCAATCGGCAGCAATAATTATCGCTGGCCGCTCTTAGCGTGAGGATTTTTATCTCCGGCTATCGCTGAAAATTATCGCCAAGCTAGCACTGTATCAACGCATAGTGTAATAGCGAAAATTATTCCAGTGATAGCGGTGTTTTCCATGGAACATCGCTGGTTTGGCGGAAAACGGCGATATCCTTGATGATAGGGCCTGTGGTCTTAGTCACACAATCCACCCTTCCATGTTAGGTATGCCTTAGTCAGGAATTTAACAGACGTTAAATTCCAGCGTTAAGGCATACTTAAGGCGATTTCAAATATCGCGAACCCTCGTTGTTAATATGACGAAGCTGGGTTAGCGATATTTTCCCATGGTGTTTTGTCATGCACGCCTCCTTTGCATCTCATTAGCGATGCAATGGGAGGCGTGCTAACAAGGGGCGCTAATGCAAGGAAACACGCGCTAGCGTGTCCTTGTTGATAATGCGATAATATTATCGCCGCTTTTCGCCCTAAAACTGGCTCTAAAGTGGCGATAATATTATCGCCGCCCCTTTTTGATATGCCCTTAAGGGGCATATTATCAAGTGGCATCAATAATTATCGCTGGCCGCTCTTAGCGTGAGGAGTTTTATCGCCGGCTAGCGCTGTATCAACAACACATATCGCAATGGCGATAATTATTCCAGTGATAGCGGTGATTTCCATGGAACATCGCTGGTTTTCCAGCGATGTTCCATGGAAAACGGCGATATCCTTGGTGATAGGGCCTGTGGTCTTAGCCACACAATCCACCCCCCATGTTAGGTATGCCTGAGTCAGGAATTTAACAGACTTTAAATTCCTGCGTTAAGGCATACTTAACGCGATTTCAAATATTGCTAACCCTCGTTGTTAAGATGACGAAGCTGGGTTAGCGATATTTTCCCATGGTGTTTTGTCAGGCACGCCTCCTTTGCATCTCATTAGCGATGGGAGGTGTGCTGACAAGGGGCGCTAATTAAAGGAAACATGCGTGTCCTTGTTGATAATGCGATAATATTATCACCGCTTTTCGACCGAAAACGGGCTCTTAAGCTGCGATAATATTTTCGCCGCCCCTTGTTGATATGCCCCCTAATTCTTTGCTCCCAAGTGACGTTACGTGCAAGAGAGTTCAGGTGCTGGGAGGGTGGTCGGTGAGAGCGGGGGACGGTGTTGTGAAAGTGCTGTGTGTAAGATACTGCAATTGTTATGAGTGTGTTAAGTGCAAAAAAGTCTAGGTGTTGTGGAGTGATGGTGTGGGGAGAGTGCTGAGTGCCAGAGCCCTCTACTGTGAAAGTGTTGGAGGCCCAGAAGTGCTTTACTCGTGGTTTGAGAGCCCCGGGGGTGACAGCGGTGCTCTGCTCAGCACACCATGATCATATGCAGCTCACACTCCGGTTGTCTCTCACCGACTCCACCCCTGCAAGAGCATGTGGTGTGAGAGTGCACCTTTGATTGTGTACTCGTGAGTTACTTCTCACCCCAACACACACAAACAACATGCACACACACCTACTACTACTACACCCAGCCAGCTAGTGTAGAAAGCTAAATTCAGGGGCAGATTTATGTTAGACTTGCACCACTTTTACGCTGCCGTTGCGTCACTTTTGTGACGCAGCGGCGGCGTAAACCCTGCGCCACGTTGCGCCCCATTTACATTGTGACGCATCGATGGAGATGCGTCACTGTGTAAAGCCCTGCGCCACATTAAACCTGCGTCAGGTTTAATGTATGCAGGGTGGGCGTTCCATCGGAAAAAGCCTCGGAAAAGTGACGCAGTGAAATCTACAAGATTTTCCGACGCTGCTGCGTCAAAACCTTGCGCCTGCTTGAAGCAGGCGTAAGGCATGACGCAGCATGTTAGGTATGGGCAGCCCCTAAACATTGCTGGAGTTGCGTCGTGCTTGCGACACGACTCCAGCAATGCGCCGCCCTTACGCCATCAGATGCGTCGCGCATCTGTTTATCCTTGCGCCACAATGCGCTGCATTGTAAATGCGGCGCATCTGTGGTGGCGCAAGGGTAAACTTCCGTGACGCATCTTTCCTGGCGCATCCCTGCTGATTTGCAGGGATGCGCCAGGAAACATAAATCTGCCCCTAAGTATTTACTGCAACGGGGGCCGGATGTGCGTAGAGGTCAGCGTGGGGTGAGGGGTTGATGGACACGTGGGTCCTAAGTGCACTGTAGTCATCAGTGGCTGTGCCTGCTGCCTCTATAACCAGAAATTGGGCCGTGAGGGGCAGAGGGCATCCTAGAACACAGAGAATGTGCTGGAAGGGCACAGAGAGTGTGTGTGAAAGAGGAGACAGAACGGAAGAGAGAGGGTGAAGAAGGAACAGAGGGAAAAGGAGAGAGAAAGGATGGTGACAAAGAGGAAGACAGACATACAGACAGACAGAGAGTCGGAATGGTGAGAGTGACCAATGAGAGACAGGGAAGCGAGCGAGGTTCGGTCAGATGAAAGAGAGAACAAATGCAAGAAGAGAGTGTCATAGAGAGAGATGGGCAAAGAAAAGTGCCCGAAAGCGATACAGAAGGATGGTGACAGTGAAAGAGCAAAGGATGGAAACAGAAAAAAGGTGGAGGGGTACACTGAAGGTGAGGTAGAGGGAACAGAGAGAAAAAGGAAGCGTGTGGCAGAGAGAGAGGCAGAGAGAAATGACAAGCAAGAGAGAAGTGAACCCAGATAAAAGGGAAGATGAGAGAGCAAGAGGCTGAAAAAGGAGTGAACAGACATTCAGGGCCTAATTATGACGTCGGTGGGTCCGGCACCGATGCCACGTAGGTGTCAGACCCACCGAAATCTCACACAGAGGTCCACCCGCCTCATTATGATACGGCAGGCAGAGGCATCGGGCAGAGTCACCGTCAGCGGCGCTTTCTACAGGCTCACGGAACAAGTCGGTGCGTCGCAAGCCATCCATAATCCACAATGACGGCAAAGCCAGCCTCAGCTCCGGCGGCAGGATTATGATGGCACTTACAGACATGGAACTGCTGCCATAAAGTGTCTTTGAGGGTCGCTCTGAGGCCTGGGGGGCAGCTATGGTGCCCCCCCTCCCCTCAATATCCCTACCACATGTTGCCTGCCACATGGTGCAGAGATGTTTCAAAGCTTTCATTTGTCAATGGAAGCTTGTGACGCCGGCCTTTTCCGCCCACCACACAAACTTCCATTGACAAATGGAGGCTTGTGACCTCCCGTTGTGTGACCGCATTGTAATAGTGCAGTCGGTACCGCTGATTTAAGGTTGGGCGGTTCATTTGCTACAATGGTGTCATGTCCACCCAACATCTAAATAAGCCCCTTAATGAGGGCTTCATTTGTAACTTGCATGCCAGAGCTTTCAATCAGACTGGCATGGGAGGGATAATGCACATGTTGCTGATATCTGTAAGGAACTCTTCTTAAGGGTACTGCACAGAACTTAAAGTGGACAGGATCTACTGGGAACATTGGGCCACATATATGAAGCTATTTTGCGTTCACAAACAGGATGATTCACAGACTCTTCCTGTTTGGAAGTCCAAAAAGTGTTTTTCCAATGTACCAACCTCTATTTTGTGATTCAGCAACCTGTAACCGAATCGGTTTGGGAGTCCCTTCCTAATACCGAATCGCAGTGATATGAATGAATGTTTTGTGACCGAAATGCGCTCAAAAAACATTCACAATTTACCACCTTCTTCAAGTAGGTGATGACCCATTCACAAATGGCAGACCCCTTTCCCCTTTGAGATTGGTAGCGCAAAAATTTTATTCAGAGCAGGCAGTGGTCTCAAAGACCACTGCCTGCTCTTAACAAATTAAAAGAAAACGTTTCATTTTTTCTCTTTTAAATGGAACCTATCTCGCTTTAAGGAAAATGGGTGCATTTAAACATTTTTACAAATAAATAGGTAGTAGTGTTTCCCTGAAAAGGGAAAAGATCCGCATAATCAATCACTCGAAAATGTTGACATCAATAGTAATACAGAGTGAGTCATTAGAAATAATACACTTCAATTCTTGCTGGGCTGCTATTTTGGCTCTAATGCACCTATTAACACAAGATGCTACTAACACAGCAGTGACCTGGTGTGTGTACAAACTTATTGAAAAAAGAGCACTATCAAGCACACCCTCCGGTAATACAATATTCCCAAGTTTCGGGTTGATGAGTTAACTTCAGATCGCAAATACAAGTACGTCCCTTAGACAATACTACTGCTTAATGAAGATCATTCAATGTTCCAAGTTACACGAGATATACAGAGTCCGCACTGTTCAGTTTCTTCAATTAGATGTTATTTTATTTTCTCGTAGTTGTTACATCCATCATCCAACTATGCCAACACGTGTTTCGTCTCCCCTTAGACTTAATCAAGGCGATTGGCAAAACGCTTGTTGTCCTACTTTTCGTCAAAGAACCAGAGCTGTCTTTTACTTCTGGTTATGCAAAAATTCACAGCCTTTTCTTAAAAGTGTTCTCCAATCTCATCAAGAACACCAGCAACCAGTGCCACAAGTAGACGTCCTGTTGTCCAGTAATACGCACATAGGCTTTGTTGTGCATTCGTTATTCTTCAAAGGGTACCACCACCCACTTCTGTAACCCTGGCGCACCCGGCCTAAAATGATAATTGGAGTTAATGTTCTTAGTAGTGTGTTCGTTATTCATCAATGGGTAACACCACCCGCATAAAACTGATACTCTGTGTTATAGTTCTCAAAAGTAGAAAAGACAAGTACGTTTCTTATTGGTCGAGTGGTCAAAAAAAAGAAGAGAAAACGCGCCGGTGTGGAACCTTGATACGTTCCAACCTGCAAATTAGACGAGGTGCGTCCTTCACTTCACTCACATTCTTCTGGCTGTGGCGTGTAAAAAAATTATTGCTTTATTTATTTAAAAGCGATCAGGGACATGGTGATCTGCTGACCCCAGCAGGACAGCATCCCTGTGATTTTAATGATTCATAATGGATCGCAAATAGCAACCTACCTCATTAATATTAATGAGGTAGGTCAATTTGAGACCCCCTATAAATCGCTAAATCATACTCTTGGAGTTTCGTACATTAGGAATAGCAATTACCTAATTGCGATTCACAGAAAATCGCAATTAGGTAATCGTTCTTCCTAATGTTGATACACGTGGCCCTAGGTTCCCAAGATTTCTCAATTTTACCAAAACAGTTCCCATACTGTGGGGCATATTATCAAGACAGGTGATAAAATTATCACTTTAGCGGCAGGAAACTGCCGCTAAAACGGCTATAATGGGCTTGATAATATGCCCTATGGAATTCCAATTGAAGCCCAGGTTAGATGTGAAGGACATCTAACCTGAGCTTCAATTCGAATTCCATAGGGCATATTATCAAGCCCATTATCGCCATTTTACCGGCAGTTTTCTTTTTTTTCTTTTTTATAATTTTATTAGGCAACTTCATTGCGTACAATATATACAAAACAAAATTTCCGTGTTTTTTAGAATACAATAAGAAATACATGACACAAAGAGCAAAGAAAAAAAGAAAAAAGAAATAATAGTCCGTGGCTTAGATAACTCACAAATAGATACTACATTTCAATTAATCTGAACAGCAAAAGAAAAATCAGAAAAATCTAAACTAAAACCTGTCTTTCCAAGAGGTAATTGGCATCCAAATTAGAGCACCACGTTGTCTAGTCTTTTTACCTTTGGCTGCATAAATTGCCATTTCTTGATTAGCTATTCCCAAGAAACGAGTTATCCAAACTTGGAAATTAGGGGGATCTATGTCTTTCCATCTAGTAGCCAATATTATTCTATATACTGCCATGCCCAAAAACATACATACCTCTTCCTCCTTACTATGACTCAGAGTATTATCATACCCTAACAAAAATAAAGTAGGAGACATTTAGAATTTATGCCCGAAAACCTCTTCCCAAAAGTCTGATATTTTAGTTTTAAGCATAGTCAATTTACTGCATTCAAAGAACATATGTATTAAATGTGCCGGGCCCATCCCACACCGAGGACATTTATCGTCTGTTCGTTTCCCCCATGAGAACAGTTTTGCCGGTGTGAAATATAGGTTGTATACAGTCTTATAGAATTGTGCTTTAAGAGTTGCTGTTAGAAAGATCTTATCAGCGAGGGAAAGAATCATATCTAAATCCACTTTTGGATTATCCAATTTAGATGCCCAGCGTGATTCTGTTCTTTCCATGCCATCCTGACATTGTTCCATCAACAACCGATATAATATACTTATACTAGGTTTTTTCCCTCCGCGAATAACTTCAAGAATAGAAACAATCTTCATTGAAATGTGTGAAAGCTTCGCGGAAAGAATGGAATTTATTTGGATATATTTAAAAAGATCGGAAGTCGGGATATTAAATTTAAGCTGAAGGTTGGAGAATCTCGTACTGGGTGGAGCATCTAAGAAATCCCCCACTGATAGCAACCCAAGGGCCTCCCATCTTTTAGCAATATCATCGTTGATTTGTCTGGAGAAAAGGAACGAGTGCCATAAGGGTGTATATCTATTAATTTTTGAAATATCAAAATGTTTGAGAATTTTCTTCCAAACCCTCCAAGCGTTATCTATAATTTTGAATTTAACCTTCTTAAAATACGACGGTTCAATTTGTCGCAACAGTAGCCCTTTTGCTTTCTCCCCTACAGCTAACTCGTATATAGAAGAGATACGCATACTAGCTGTATTATAAGACAGAGGGCTTATATTAAATAAAGGGAACATCCCTTGGAAAAGGCTAGTCCAAAAATATAGAGTTATATTCGGAAGCCCTAGACCCCCTCTCTGCTGTGGAAGAGATAAAAATTTTGAGGATCTTCTGATTTTGCCGTAGCCCCAGATAAATTTAGAAATTTGTGTTTCCAGGATTTTAATCATTTTATCCTCAACCAAAAAGGGAATTGCGCGAAATAGATACAAGATCTTCGGAAAAATGTTCATTTTGACAAAATTAGTCCTTCCTATAATTGACAGATTGAGGCTGTTGACCCTCAGTAGATCCTTTTTAATATTTGCAAGCATGGGGTCATAATTAAGTTTGTTAATGTTTTCAATCTGTGGAGATATACAGACACCCAAATATACTGCGTTAGATGTCTTTCGGGGATCATTGAATAAAATGTTTTGGGTACATATAACAACGGTGTTCAAAGAATATCCAGACATATCTCCAAAAGACCGAGTTATTTTCCCGATTTCTTCTAAAGCCTCATAGTGATTAGGTGTCACAATCGCCACATCATCGGCATAGGCCAATACCTTAGTTTCGTAGATGCCAGTTTTAATTGGTGTTATGGCCGTGTTTGCCAATAATTTCTCAATCAGAGGATTTATATATAGGGCAAATAATATTGGGGAGCAGGGACAGCCCTGTCTTGTGCCCCGTTGAATTTTAAATGGTCTTGATTCTAGGCCCATCGTCAGAACTTTCGCTGTCGGATCTTGATACATAGCTTGAATTGCTTTAATAAGCCCAGGCCCGAAGTTATTAGAATCCATTATTGCCCAAAGATATCTCCAAGATACTCGGTCGAAGGCCTTCTCGGCGTCAAGGAGGATCATGGACATCTGGCCCCCGTTGCAGCCATGATATCAAATAGTGAAATAACCCTACGGGTATGATCCGTGGTTCCCTTATGAGGGATAAATCCATGTTGCCACGGGGAGACCAGATGCTCAACCACCCTCCTGAGCCGATTGGCCAAGACCTTTGCATACATTTTTGCATCTGAGTTAATTAAGGAGATAGGGCGATACGATGTAGGATGTTCCGGTGCCTTACCCTTCTTAAGAAATATCATTATATTAGTCTCCCTCCAAGACACCGGCGTAGTTCCATTCGTCTGTATCCCTATGCAAAGATCCAATATATATGGTATGATTACTGATCCCAGAATTTTATAAAGGTCTATGGGGATCTTGTCGGGGCCAGCAGCCTTACCGGCTGCGAGATCCATTACCGCCACTTGTACCTCCTCAAGGGTGATATCCTTTTCTAATTCTTCTCTACTATTTGCATCAAGAATGTTACTCGCACCCCAATCACATAGTACCTCTTGGAAATTGTCTGCCTCAAGAGAGTCTTCATTTTTATACAGGTCTTCATAATATCTCTTAAAAACATCTAATATTTTAGCAGGTTCTCTATATATCATACCATTTGCATGAATGATGTTGATTTTATTAAATGACTGTTTTTGTCGGGTACGAAGGGCTAGTTGCTTTCCAACCCTCTCCCCGTCCTCGTATAGTTTATTTCTGTTAGTTTGAAAAATTTCCGCGGCTTTCTGATTAAGCTTACTATTAATCTCAGTTTTTAGAATTATTACTTTACGTAATATATCATGACTATTATCCCCGTTGATTATAGTGTTTATGTGTTCCTGCTCTGCATTAGCTAATTCCAGTATCTGCTGCTGGTTAACTAGGGCTGCCTTTTTCCTCAATTTGGCTACAAAGCTCATAGTTTCGCCCCTGAGAGCAGCCTTAAAACAGTCCCAGACCATGTTCCTTGATGTACTATAGCGGTTACAGTCAAAATATCCCTGTACCCATGTCTTGATGTGTTCAGTATATTCTTTGTTTGCCAGAAGTTTTCTGTCAAATGTCCAATTGAATAGGGGCCTATGCAAATTAGTCAAATTAATAGTTACAATGAGCATATTATGGTCAGAAAGTACCTTAGGGCTTTTATCAATTTCAGCTCCAGATGATAGCTCGCTGACTACCCACATATAATCGATTCGTACGTATTTATTGTGTGGAAATGAAAAGTACGTGTATCCAGGATCCAGTTGATGTTTGAGAGCCCAGATATCTATTAAGTCCAAACTTCCTTTAAGTTGGGAGAGCGCCGTATAGGCTTTAGGTTTCCTTCCTGTATAGGTGGTCATGTACTGATTATATGCCATTCCTACATGATTGAAAGAAATATTAAGATCACCACAGAGTATCAATAACTTAGGCCATGAAGCAAGCTCAAGCTCTAATTCTTCAAATATCCGCGAATCATCTAAGTTAGGAGCATAGATCGAACAAATTGTAATTCCCGGATCTAGTTCAATAATAACCCACCTTCGGAAAGCATCCACTAACTTACGTTTGGCTTGTCCCAAAAAGCCTCTAGCAAAAATAGCCACACCACAAGTTTTAGTGGTCTGGGTAGTGTTTGCTAGAAAATTGTACCCTGGTATTCTCAATAGGTCGCTGTCCTCCCATGTAATATGGGTCTCCTGAAAGCAGAGAATATCATAGGGTGTTTGTTTAACTAATTCATAAATACTGGCTCTTTTAGCCCTATCATTTAGACCAGCCACGTTCCAAGTACATATCTTTAGCTTCCCCATAGCGTCAAGCACTTAATTCCGGAGGTTCGTACTTCATAATGGTAGAAAGATAGCATATTCTTTGTTACTTTAAAAAACATTGTACGTAAGAAGTTGTCTTTTTTCCCCCTGCATATTCTCCCCTTCCAACCCCCATCCCACCTCCCAACCCCATAATCCAGGGCCCGCCCCCCCCCACCCCCCCTGCACCCTCAGTGAGGCAATTAGACTCAATAAGAGTCTATGTGATGAATGTGCATACAAGGGCCAGTGCTGGAGTTTCGCATCGACATATTAACCTTTGACCCAAAAAAATAGAAATATCTATGTTTAAGGAATTCCTAAAAAAATAGGGTGACTGAAATGGCTAGCGTGAACTCTTTCCACCCTACAGCTTACAGCTTTTAGAGCCTTACAGCTTATTTTTTTTTTTTTCCCGACAATGGATGTGGCCAATAAAGCAAAGATTTTACTTGAATTAGAATGAAATCTTCAGCAGAGGCCAAAACTAATCTAATCTAATCTAATCATAAACCGTCTAGATATTCCTTGGCCTTAATCTCGGATGTAAAAAATTTGGTTGTCCCATTATTAATTACTTTAAGGCGAGCAGGGTTATTCAGATAGGCCATCACATTTTTCTCCTGGAAAGGTTTAATCATCTGTCGGAGGCGCCACCTCCTTTCCACCGTAGCATGGCAAAAATCCGGACGCACAAAGTAGGAGATATTGCCACTAACACGTTTTGCCTCTGGCCTTGCTTTGTCTGAAATTGCCTGCCTCAGGAGGAAATTACCAAAGTACACCAGGATTGCTCGAGGATACCCCCCAGGACGTGTAGGTTCTTTTTGATACATAGGGACCCTATGCGCCCGTTGTATTTCTATGTCCCAATTCCATGAGGACAGTTCTGGTAGGGAGTCCCGAAATAGTCTGATGATGAAGGAACGAGCGTCCTCCCCTTCTGAAGTCTCCGGAATTCCCAGCACGCGAAGATTGTTTCTGCATAGACGATTTTCGAAATCCTCTAACTTCCATCTGACGTCAGAGAGCTTTGCTTCGTGTGCCACCGTTATTTCATGATTAGAAGCTATCGCAGTTTCATTGGCCACAATGCGAGACTCTAGCTCAGTCAGCCGATTTCCAAATGTGGTTACCGTTTTATTTAATCTTCGTACGACCCCTTGTACTTTACGAAGAGTATTCTGAACCTTACGCCCATCCTGTGCTGTCTCTTCTCTATGTGCCGCAATAGCTTGCAGAACAGTCTCCATTACTGTATTCAGAGTCGCCGTTGGTCCTGGAGGCACTTTCATAGAGCTAGAGGAAGCCGATTGAAGAGGAGGAGGGCACAGAGCGGTAGCTGAGGTGTGTTCTGTTTGTTGCAGCGTAGAATGTATAGTAGGAGTGTAATCACATAACAAATCGGCTGCACCATGGTGGCCCTTTCTTTTCCTGACTGTTCTCTGGGCTCCATAATCAGCCTCAATATCGCTGCAGGTAGATATAGAGCTTGTCCCAATTGAGGTTTCATAGTCATCGGAGAACGAATAGAAATCGCTGGGTTCTTTTTCTGCGTCTGTTTCTGCAGTTTTCTTATTAGTTGACCCAGCAGCACAGTCCGTTTTATCCTTCATTGCTTCGTGAATGCTTCCAGAGTAACTTGATCTCGCCAGGCTGGGCGTGATATCCAGGTTTTGTTCCGTCGAAATGCTACCTTCAGTACTCGCAGCAGTCTCCTCAGGTGGTACTATGGAGACCGCTGCCGAAGATGGCCCACATACCATTTTGTCCTTGATTTTTATAGAGCTCAGATATTGCAGAGTAGGTACATCAGAGGTATTTTGAGTCTCTAGTTGCCTGTTAGTGCCTGAATTTGAGTTACTTGCCACATCTAAGACCGCAGTAAGGGGGGGATCCTGAAAGGGTACATTAACATTTGATAGGTCATTGGAGCTAGTAGAATCATCCCCCGCAGCATGATCAAAGCCTATTGCGCTTGAATCGTTACCTGTGACTCGAAGCGTTTCTGACCTTGTCACAGGGGTCTGAGATACAGCCTGTGTGTTCCCTGGCAAACTCTGCTTCGATTGACCTGGAAGCGCTCCAGACGGGGCGCGGCGGAGAAGGAGGTCAGCTACTGTTGGCACGGTCACGCTTCCCTTCTCCATCGGTGTCGCTCGCTGCTGCCTCGTTTGCGCCTTGGCTCCGGCGGCAGCGCTGAGATCCACGTCTGCTTCCTTAGCAGATCGCCTTCCAGTTGGGACATCCTCGCGTTGTAGCCGTCTTGCCGCAGCCACTGCTGCGGCCCTTGCCTTAGCGGCGGCTGCAGAGCCAGCATTCTTTGGGGGCATCCCTGAGCTCGCCAGTGTATCACTGCTCTGGGAGGGCTGGGAGGGCTGTCCTGCGACTGCTATAATCGTTTCAATTCGGGCTCCGCTCCTCTCCTTCAACCCCCCCGCATCCAAGAGCTGTCCACGACAGAAGAGGCGAACAACACAAAGACCGATGAGTGTTGCAAATGGCTTTAGGTAAGCTCCTGTGTGGTCGGTTGGTCCGGCGTTTTGCACTCTGGTTGATTGCAGTACCATTGGGAAAGGTTTTCAAATGTTCAGTGTTTAGTGATTCAGTCGATGACTTCTTTGTATTCCCATGTGGCGTCGCATATTCCTATTACTTCCACGCACATCTCAGCGCATCTCAGCTCATCTCAGCTCAGCTCAGCTCAGCTCCAGCACCGGCACCGGCCTCTGCACTGCGGTCTCAGTCAACCGCCATCTTGCCGTGTGGGGCTTTCTTCTTACCGGCAGTTTTCTGCCGCTAAAGCGGCTATAATTTTATCGCCCGTCTTGATAATATGCCCCCATATGTTTAAAAACAACTGATAAGGCTGATCTTGAGGTGCCTCAGGCTGCAGCTGGAGAAGACGAAGAAGATAAGAACATTGGAAGCTGTGTGCTATACAGCTCACCACTGACGTACGGTGTCCCTTTAGGTTCAATCATAGCAGTAACATTATTCAATGTCTATCGTGAACCTCTTAGCGCTTTACTAGCAGCCTTCCTATACTCAAAAACCTCATCTATCATAGACAATGCCCCTGTTAGACCCTGTGTTTTGGAACAACAGAGATCAATTTCTAACAACTTCCTCGTTAACCCACTTAATAATAAAACTTGCTGGCTCCTGCCGACACACACGACGCGTGAGCCGGCTGGGGCCGATGGGCCCTAGGGCTCCCCCTGCGGTACCTAAACAACATTTATTACGTGGGTGTCTCTAGTGGACACCGGGACACCCTAAAAAAAAATATTTTTTAGAGTGAATAATAAATAAGGGGCAGGTTACCCCCTGTGACAAGCCGTGGATATAGATTTGTTGTGTAAGAATCCTTGTTAGGCCCTCTTAGGAGAGGTAGTTCTTTGTTTTGCCAAGTACATTTTGTATACATTTCTAATTTTATAAATTTGTGTCTATGGTTGCAAAGTAGGAAAGCTTACGCTCTAAACTGTAAGCCCATAACAGTGGGTATGCAGAGGTCCAATCTGCTATTGTGAAAGGGTATCGTAAAGGCAGTAGGCCTAGCTCATTTATTGTGAAAACATTTGTTAAAGCCACTAGGCCTCTAACGATGGGTTATCGTCCTGTGTTACAGGCTAGAGACAGGTTATATGTAGGGCTCCCGGTTTTCAGTATTTACGGATTTATACATATAAATACAGACGGAAATCGATATTTCCTTTGTCTGTATTTATATTTATAAATGGTAAAATACGAGTAAATGTTGCCACGCTGCCGTGCAGTTTCTTTGCCACGCCCCCTGCTTCCAGGAAATGCCTTCCAGTCCCTTCCGATCTTCCAATCAGGGTCTTTTTGGTGCCCTCGTGTGGGCCTATGGGCTCAGGATCTTGCAGTGATGACCGGCCTCTTCAGCCAATCCTGGTCTGATGTAAGCATCAATGTGTGGGCGTGGTTCCCTAGCGCCGAAGTCTGCAGATCCTGCTGCTGAGCCGCTTCCTCTCCTCCGCAGGCTGCTCGCAGTAGCAGCAGCTCGTTCTCGGGCTTTTTGTTTCACTATAGTAGCGCTTTCTACGAGCACCAGTAACATTACACAATTACAGTATGATATTTTTTGTGGACACAGGAAGATTAATCGGCAGCTCAGGGCATTACTTAAATGTCTTTAACAGAGATGCCGATTAATCTCCCTGTGTCTACAAAAAATACGAACATGTTACTGTGTAATGTTACTAGTGCTCGTGGAAAGCGCTACGAAACTGAAACAAAAAGCCCCCAGAGTGAGTGAAGGCTTTGTCTGGGGACTGATCTGACTCGACGTCTCCCTTGAAGGGTTGCTGAGAGTACGTTCTCAGTATCTCCCTTCTACGGAGATATATCGTACAGGATCAGTGGCCTGTGTCGTGGTGGGCTGGTGTGCAGCAAAGTGTCCGTCTCTCCAGTGTAGTGTTATCAGCCGTATGTATTTAATTGAATTCTTTATCAAAAATCTGACAAATGCTGTTTTTTGGGGGGGGGGGGCATATTTATATCGCGCAAACTGACCCGGTATTGGTGCCCTCTACATGAGCACCAGTTTCGTTACAGAGGGACACATTTATTTTTGGTAGGCACAGGGAGATTAAGTGATTTGCCCAGAATCACAGGATGCTGAGCCGGCGCCCAGGCTCGAACCCAGTTCCTCAGCTCCAAAGTCATCAGACGTCCTCTCCCCCCTCCATGTTTTCTTTACATGTTTGTGCACAGTACCCAAAGAGTTGAAGCGGAAAATGTTTTATTCGATTTTTTAATGCCACATTTAAATAGGGGCTCGTCAATGAACACCAAAATATGTGTGAAGAATCTTCATACTTTTTGTTGTGAATGTTTTGAATCAATACAACACTGTTGTGCGGCAAGATTGATTTGGGAAAGTACGTGGGAAAAACAGATTACTATCAAGGTATACCCACGTAACCCTCCAGTGCCTTGTTATAAAACCTGACTGCCGGGGCACAATGTCCTGTTACAAAAACATTGTGGACGTATGTAACCTTTTATATTCAGAAGTACTTTGCAGAAGTGCACAAGCGCATGCATTCTCAGACTATAGAAATGTCTCGGAGTTGTGAATTTGGCTTCTGTGCAAGTTCATAGTAAATGTTTCCTGTCTGCCGGTTTCGGAGTGAGGGGTTTATTACATGGTTTTGTTAAGGCCTCTGGGGCGGGTTTCAGAGGGGTGAAGCTCTAACAGAATCTTTTGGCCATTCGGGTATCATCAGCAAATATTTAACGGGTTTTCAGTGGTCTTCACTTCATTAACAAACCAGAAAGAGCCTCAATGCCCTCAAAGTCTCTTGAAACGCACATGTGCTTGTACTACAATGGCAAAGTTTTCAGCTGAATGTATTGTGTTGCCCAATAACAACTGGGCGCAGGTGTGCCTTGTCAATGTAAATAAATGTGGAAAAATACTAGCTGTAGCGTCGCCTTTTGCTTGTGGCAAAAATAAATATGGATAAATACAGAAAAAAAGCCCAAAAAATAAATATGGATAAATACAGACGGAAATGGCAAAAAAATAATTACCATAAAACCGGGAGCCCTAGTTATATGTAATTTCACGGGTTTCCGTAGTTGGCAAGGGTTTCGGTGTTGGCACTCACTCCGACAAACCCTGTCTGCACCTCTCAAATCTCAGTTTATATAAAAATTGTTTAAAGCACTCCATTTTTTTGACACGTTTTTATAGAGCTTTCTATAGTCAAACTTTAGAAAGTATGCATACTTGTCAAAGCATTAATGTATAATTAAATTAGTAGAAGAGCACCAAGAGTAAATGAAACTTCATAGAGGCATGTCATACTTGTATGAATATTTATAATTCGGGTCAATACATATAATTATTTGGGGAGAGGCGCATGCATGGAGCCCGCCCCCCTGAGCCAATTTCGGCCCCAGCGACCCAACATCCCAGGGCCCCTGATTTAATACAAATAGGAGGTGGGCTCGCAGCCCCCTTTCCGATCCTTCTGCAGGGCAGGGGGCCCCATCCAGAGGACCTGAATCAATAATTAGGGAAGTGGGTGGAGGTGCCCCCTTCCCGAGCGTCTAAAAGCCCCTGGGACCTCAGGTCTGAGATTGTTTTGAAAGGAGATGGGGCTACGCCAGCCAGTATCGGCTACGGGGACCCCAATGCGTAATGTACAGTGTCCCCTGGGACACCGGGGTTCCCTGCCCAGGAGAGTGCAGTCATACCCTGCCCATACTCTCACATGTTAGATTCATCACATTTGGTATTAGTCCCTAGGCTTCTCACCAAGGACTGCCCCGAATCCATCCCAGCCTTCAGCTATTGGATGTTTGCAAAAGCCCCCACTTTCTCCCTATCCAATGGCTAGCTCTCGGCCTGGGCCCAGCGCAGAACCCCGAGACACATATTTCAATGGAAGGCCAAATGAAGACTCTAGGAATTATTTTTATTTCCATTGACAGGTAGTTGTTCTTTGGGCCAAGAGAAGGCCCAGATTCAGGATACGGCTGTGGCCCATGCTTTGTTGGGCATTGGAATATCCCCATTCTGCACACTTCCCAAGTGGGCATGAAGGGTGTGCTGGTACATGTGGCCAGGGTTCGGGAGACTTGGCCGCATTAGGAAGACATTAGTTGGGCATCTCCAGAGCACATGATGGGAGACTGCAGCTGAAAGAGCGCAGCGTGGACCAGAGGCAATGGATTTCTAAAGTAGTACATGACAGCTGCTTAACATCAGTGTGTGCACAGAAATCCTAAATTGAACAATGTATTGTAAGTGTTAGACTTGGCTCGTTTTGCAGGGTCAACCCAGAACCATTTACCTTCCTCCGGTATTTTTTCTGACCTGTTGTTGGTGGTTTTAAGATTCTGGGCACTTTATCACTGCCGTTCAGTGCTAAAGTGCATGTGCTCTTTATGGTAAGCTTGGTTAGATTGGTCTATACTCGTTTGCCATATTTAATTTACCTATCAGTCCCTTGTAAAGTCGTATCTCATATACCCAGGGCCAATAAATTAAATGCTACTGGTGGGCTTGCAGCGTTTGCTTGCCCCACTCACCAAAGTAGCCTTTCAAACCTGTCTCAGCCCTCTGCCACTGCAGGGCCTGCGTATGCAATTTACTGCATCTGTGACATGACACATAAGTGGATGCCACATCAGGGACTCCCCTTTTACTATGTCAGTCACCCCTAAGGTAGGCCCTAGCTAGTCCTATGGGCAGGGTGCAGTCTAGGGAAAAGGTAGGACATGTGCCTTATGTTGGAAACGGGTAGCGTGGTGCAGAGCGGGCGGGCCAAACTCCGGAGGAAATGTTCAAAGCATCCACGCAGTACACACAGGCGACACACAAGGCACAGTACAAAAAGAGACACCACACCAGTTTAGGTAAAAAGAACTTTTGTATTGTCCAAAACCACAAGGTGTCCATAGGCAATCTCTGTACTGCGCCAACTGGCGCTCGGTTAACATTTACACGGGGGGAATTATGTACAGGGCAGGGCCAATCGGGCCCCTGCCGGAATCATTGCGATTTAGAAGATAGTAAAAGTATGTCCATTAGCTGCAACCTGCAATAAAGTCAACTCAGGGCTTAACCTTAGGCGTTAGTCCGGACCACCTGTAATAAAACACATCATGACCTGGCCATATCCCTTAACAACCTGGAGGTCCCCTGAGGCAGGAATCAAAATAGGCAGTTCATTCACCTTAAAACCTGGCATCTAGACATAGCGTTGCATACAACACATGACTAGCACTTTAAATCATAGCCATTGACATAGCGCTTAAGAGCATGACATTTGAATATAGCGCCGCACATATCACGGCGAAAGCGCTTCAAAACATAGCCATTGACATAGCGCTTAAGAGCATGACATTTGAATATAGCGCTGCACATATCACGGCGAAAGCGCTTCAAAACATAGCCATTGACATAGCGCTTAAGAGCATGACATTTGAATATAGCGCTGCACATATCACGGCGAAAGCGCTTCAAAACATAGCCATTGACATAGCGCTTAAGAGCATGACATTTGAATATAGCGCCGCACATATCACGGCGAAAGCGCTTCAAAACATAGCCATTGACATAGCGCTTAAGAGCATGACATTTGAATATAGCGCTGCACATATCACGGCGAAAGCGCTTCAAAACATAGCCATTGACATAGCGCTTAAGAGCATGACATTTGAATATAGCGCTGCACATATCACGGCGAAAGCGCTTTAAAACATAGCCATTGACATAGCGCTAAGAGCATGACATTTGAATATAGCGCTGCACATATCACGGCGAAAGCACTTCAAAACATAGCCATTGACATAGCGCTTAAGAGCATGACATTTGAATATAGCGCTGCACAACTAGCATTGACCATAGCGCTTTAAATATGGCATTATAGCATAGTGCTACACCTGGCAGATCAATGGCGCTTCAGTTAGGGCCCTGACTGGGAGCATTCAGCATAGCAAGCTCTTGGGGCAGTAGACTTGGCAAGCTCTGGGAGCATCAACCATGGCCAGCCCCTGCAGCGCTAGGCATTGCATTTAGTCCGGGCAGGTCCGTGGGCCCTCCGAGGTGTCCACCCCCTCCAGCATCCCTCTAGGCCGTTGCACCCTCCAAGTGCGCCCCCACAAGGTCCCAAAAATGTGAAGGGTCCCCGGGGCGGGCACCGATAATGTGCCCCGTTGCCCCCTCCACGCCACTGGTTCCCCCAATGCCCCACTCACCGGGCTCTCGGCTGCAGGCGTCTCGGCGGCCTCCCAGCAGCAGGCTGTCACTCTCTCCGGCTGCAGGCACAGCCACTTCAAAGATAGCACTCACCAAATCCAGCGCTCTCCTTCCAGGGGCAGCTTGGAAATAGCGCTCTTCTTTGTAAATAGCGCTCTCCTTCCAGGGCCAGCTTGGAAATAGCGCTCTCCTTTGTAAATAGCGCTCTCCTTCCAGGGGCAGCTTGGAAATAGCGCTCTCCTTTGTAAATAGCGCTCTCCTTCCAAGGGCAGCTTGGAAATAGCGCTCTCATTTGTAAATAGCGCTCTCCTTCCAGGGGCAGCTTGGAAATAGCGCTCTCCTTTGTAAATAGCGCTCTCCTTCCAGGGGCAGCTTGGAAATAGCGCTCTCCTTTGTAAATAGCGCTCTCCTTCTAGGGGCAGCTTGGGAATAGCGCTCTTTGGTTCCTGCCCCTTGTTTGGGGGTTTCTTGAGGGGGGGAAATTGCGTTGGTGGTAGAAGGCGGACTAAGTAGTCTCTGCCTGTCGTCCCTGGGTTTTCCTCTCGCCGGGCCAGATCAGTGGGTAGTTCAGGATCCCTCACTCACTTGAAAGGCAGCACCTAAGCCCTGTCACTTTCAGAGGCATAGGTCCCTGACTAATCCTACCGCCTAAACTCCTGCGAAGGCTTTTCCAGGTCTGAATTGCCACCACTATATCTTTCCCTCGCCCTGTGGACAGTAGGGGGGGGTAGGTAGTCTCCGGGCCCAGCACACAGGCCTATGTGGCGGTGACCCCTGGCAGCAGGTCCCCTCTCTCCATGGTCCACCCTCTGACTGACTGCATGGCAACCCAGCTCCTCCCTTTAGACGCCCCTCACCCCACCTTCCAGACAGTGCCAGAAGCTTCTAGAAGCGTCTGGTGAAACTGGCTCTAACTGGCCTAGGGGGAGGGGTAGAGCACCCTGGGTGCCAGGCTTCCCTCCAAAAGCTGGGGCTGCTGGGAAATAACGCCTAGACTGTCAACCCAGCTCAGTCAACCGGCGCAACCACACAGCTTTGGCATCCATTTTAAGTTATATTTTTAAAATGGGGAAACTCAGTCTGCACACATTCATACAGCATTCATATATCATTTAGTTTCCCCGAAAAGCGAAACATTTCGGGAAAAAGGGCCAAGTCCAGCACCTTAACTGTGTGGCATGTGCTGGTAGTGACAAACAACCTATTTGGTTTCTCACTGCTGTGAGGCTGCCCTCTCATAGGAATGCATTAGGGATGACCTGATATGTGCTTCAGTGGTAATTCCTGATCTGAGAGGGGTAGCGTGATCAAGTTTGGTATGTTTGGAATAGTGGTGATAAATGATGTGTCGTGGTGTTTGCAGATTTATTTTTACTATTTTAGAAATGTCACTTTTAGAAGTGGACATTTCTGTGTGCTACGTGTCTTTGGGCCTGCCTGTTGTGTATTGACTGTCTCGCCTTGGAGTGACAAGGGCTGGTGAGGTGCAGTGGCTCCAGAGGGTCTGATTGAGTCAGCACTAGGCTGAATAGGCCTGATCTGCATTTGGAGTAGTGGGAGGAGTAGCACCTGAACCTGAATAGGACTGTGCCCACCTTCCACAATGATGGCTCCGCCCCCCTGTGGTGTGTCTGGGGCCAGGGCCTACACGAACAATGGGGAGTGTTATGGACTTGACAAGTGCCCCCAGAACTGGTGTGGACTGGGCTCAGAGCCCTGTGCCAGGGGGAAGAACAAAGACGTTGACACTATAAATATTGGGGCTGTGACCCCTTGTCTGGTGAGCTGCTGGTGCTTATTTAAAACTCGAAAGAAGGACACGCTGCTAGGTGGACCTGCCATTGGACTTTATTGTGGGGGGGAATGGCTGCAACGTCTGCTACCAAAAGCCTTTGTGCTGGCGTGCCTGAGCCCTGAGGTGGTGCTGCCAGGAGGTCCTGACAGGAGGAGTGCTGGTGACTGCCCCTGGTCCCTGCAACTAAAAGCGCACTGGGCACTTGCACGTTTCTTGATGGGAGTAGCCTGTGTTTTGCTCTGCTCCCAGATCCAGCACAGGAAAGAGCGTGGAGACAGGAAGGGCGCTCCGTCCTTATGACCTGGAGAGCATAAGTGGCATCGAGTTCCGTTGAGAAGAGGGACCAGTCGGTGTGCATGTTGGCACCCCTCCTGACAAGCATGGTGGGCACTCTTCCATTTTGGCAGCACGGACCAGAAATCGACGGAGATTTTGCTCTGTAGTCACAGAAAGCCAGGTAGAGGAAGCCTGGTTGTGGGTAGGGCTCCCGTGATGACGAGGAGAGCCCAGCGTATTTTCTGAGCGTGGAGGTGGGCGGAGCCAAACAGGACCACGTTCCCGAAAGTGAGCAGAGTAGGCGGGGTAGGGAGACTTCGCTTTACTGGCCGTTGGGGCCCGATCAGAGTCCTTCAGTGTCTTTCCAGTCACACTGACCTCGGAGTGGAGGGTCAGGGAGCAAGGACCACTCCCCCTGTGAATTTCCTTTGGGAAGACGAGGATGTTGTGTTGGTGGCAACGGCTGCTCCGCATCATCACAGGCGGCTGCCGGTGACGAAACCTAAGTAGGGAAAGTCCCATTGGGAACTGCCCACCCCAGGCAGCTGCGCTTAGCTCCCTTTACGGATGCGGGGGGACCAGGTGAGGTCTCTCATAGCCTATGGGATATGCCTGAGTGCTCTGCTAATCTACCAAGGGGGTTAGCAGGGGTTATCTTCGGTGTGTAACTCCCTTGCCCTGAATAGAGTGGTGGTTTCTGCCTGGCTAAGGCGCGTTCCCTAGCCAATCAGAAATCCCATTTCTAACAGTAAGGATAAGCTTTAGCTTTTCTCACATATTTTGGCAAAAGGAGTTTGAGTTAACCCGCAACCTATTTGAAACATAAAACTGCAACTCACACTAGCTGCGCTCAGTCTCTACCTTGTTTAAATTAAGTACTGTCTGCACTTAAAAGTTTAGTGGTAGTTAAACTTGTCTGCAGTACTACACTATTTCTATTTTGGACATGCGCACATGAACATATCATTAAGCTACGCTTTATATCTTCGTGTGCCCTTTTCTAATTACTTTGCCTTTAATATGATCTAGGTTTTATAGAAAACTTGGGGAGCAGTAGTTTGGATGATGTTGTCAGTGATGTCATCAATGATATAATTTTATATGCAACAGTGATGTCATCAATGATGTCATTAAACATGTCATGAGTGATGTAATATGTGAGATCATAAACAGTGCATTACTGTGGCATAAGTGATAGTTCCCTGAACTATACCTGTCAAATGTCAGTGATTTTTGGTTTAAATGTTAGTTTTTAACCCATTTCAGCACCTAACTATAATGTCACTTTAATTTATGTTTTTTTTCACTCAATTTCCAGGACTTTTTCTAACTTAAGCTAAGCCATTACTAGCCTACCTAACTATTATGTCACTTGAATCTTTGCTTCTGTGTGACTATATATATCTCTTTAATTATTGCTAGTCCCTTAAAAAATATATTCAATTTACTAAGGGGCATATTTACAAGGCGGCGATAGAAAATTATCGCCGCTTTTGCGTTCGTTTTTGGCCGAAAAGTGGCGATAATTTTATCGCCTAATTAGCAAGGTCACACTAACGCGTGAAACCTTGCATTAGCGCACAAATTCTTAACGCCCAGCTTTGCCTCTCTAATGAGATGCAAAGTGGGCGTTCCTGACCTGACATGACAGGAGAAAGCGACATTTCTCCTATCATCAAGCCCCACGCTATGAAGCATAGCGCCAGGAAAAGTAGCGATAACACCTGTTATCGCTACTTTCCTTACGCCTGCTTTGAAACTGACTTAGCCATGATATCCTATGGAAGGTGGATATCAAGTTTGTGAGGCCCTATCATCAAGCTAACGCCACACTATGTGAGATTATCGCTGGGTTTCCAGCGATAATCTCACTTTAGGCAGTTAGCGCTAGGCTTTTTATTGCTTTTGAGATAAGCGTTGCTAATAGCACGCTATCTCAGCGATAAAAATCCACATTATCCGGCGATAATTATCCTAGCGCTAAGTGCGCTTAGCGATAATTATCGCCGGGTGTTGCTGATATGCCCCTAAATAGCCACACCTGCCTCACGTTTTTAATCCTCTGATATAATACTTGCATGAGCCTCTCAATGCTTATTTACTTCAGCCGGCTCTTCAGGAAAGGCTTTCAATTCAACAGCTCTGATTCAAACAAATGGTGTTTGGGAATGCATCACTTTTGTCTTGAACTCAGAACGTTGGGGCTCTACTTGTTGATTAGAACTCTGTGGTGACGTTGCAGTTGATCACTAGGGAGTTAACTGAGAGACTGCTGCTGGTGTTGCATGTACATCTTTGATTCTGCATGTCTGAATGTTTTTACTGGAATGGATGAGAAAGATATTTGTGAACGCAAACAAAATGTGTGTTCATTTCAGTTTTCTAGAGTCCTAACCATAATTTATATGGCAAAAAGAACAGTTTGTTTATTTCTAGAGTAAATGCTTTATTTTGTCATAAATTCAGAATGTTAGCACTCTAGTTGTTCATTAGACCCCTATGGTTCACTACTGTCGGTTACCAGAAAGTTAACTGCCAGACTGCTGCTGCTGGTGGTGAAAGTACTTGATTCATTCTGCATATCAGAGTGTTATACTGCCATTCATGCCGGCACTGGGAAAGCCCAAAGAGGAAGATGAAAAAGAAATCAGGAGGGTTTATTTTCCCCAATAACCTGCATTGGAATGGAGATCCAACGGTGGAGGTTGCGTGCTGAGGCGTGGGTGTCCGTGGGTGATGGTGGTGGGGTTTCACTGAGGGGGGCCGTGAGCTGGTCCTCAGTAACCTTGCTCCAGCTTTCGCTAGGATAACGGTGGGCGTGGTAGTGTACAGTGGGTTTGGTGAAGGAGAAGTGGATGCAGTTGTTGTTGGTCCAGTGTGGTTCGGAGGTGTGGCTGACGGTGATGTTGTTGCTTGCGGTGAAGATGGGGTCGAGCATGCGTCCTGCTGAGTTGGTTGGAGAGGTGACTAGGTGGGTGAGTCCAATGGTGGCGAGGTTCTCCTGTAGGGATGAGGTGTTGAGATCACTGAGATTGTCCATGTGGAAATTGAGGTCACTGAGGAGGATGTAGTCCATTGAGGTGAGAGAATGGTAAGCGGTGAAGTCTGCTAAGACTTTGCTGTATGGGGGGCAGGGTCCGGAACGTCTCTAGACAAGGGTGCCGTGGGGTGTGGAGTTCAGGTTGGTCTTGGCCTGGAAGTGGAGGTGTTCCATGTTGAATGAGTGGTTGTCGGAGCTGGTTGTGAGCGGAGGGTGTTTTTGTGTACGATAGAGATGCCTCCTCCCAGCTGGTTGATGCAGTCCTTGAGGATGATTTTGTAGCCATCGAGGATGGCAGTTCCGGGGCTGAGGTGAGGTTCATCCAGGCGACTTCGAGGACAATAGAGTCGAGCAGGTCCCAGATCTCCATGGCATGTCTTTTGAGGTAGCGTGTGTTGAGTAGGATGCATCTGAGGGGGTCGGTTCATGAGGGTGGTGTGTGGTCAGTGGGTCTGGTGTGCAGTGGCCGGAGGAGGCACAGTTGCAACAGGAGAATGGGCCTTGGGTGCTCTTTGGTGACGGAAGGTGGCAGGCGGTGGAACGCCTGGAGTTGAGAGTGTGCAAGGTGGTTGCGTTATAGTGGCGGATACTGCAGGAACCAGGGCCCATGGCACTGGGCGTGGTCCAGGCGCGAACGAGTGCAGACGGGCTTGCCATTGGCATGAATGGTTCTATTAGTACCTGTGAAAGGGAGTCCAAACTAGGGTGGCATGATGGGAAAAACATGATGGATTTCACCCAGATCTGTAACTAGGGGTGAATGTTTGATTTGCTCTGAATTCCTCCTTTCTTCTGTACTTTTTGCCTTTGTCGCCCTAAGAGGGAAGGGTGTGCCCAGACATGGGTCCCATGCTCACTGTACCACTGGATTCAAGCTAGCCTGGCTGATGGGGGGGGAGGGTTGATACGCTGTAACTTGCCCCAGGATGCTTTGTTCCGTTCCAGGGAGGACCTGGCTTAGTATTTTAGTCAGGACTGTTCCCAGGGGGTGCAGGGTCAAGACTGATTTGCATATGGCCGGGTCTAAACTGAGGTGGCAGTGTGAGCAAAAAAGCGTTGGATTTAACCCAGATCTGTGACTGATGGTGAATGTTTGATTTGTTCCGCATTCCGTCCATCATCTGTTACTTTTTGCAAAGTGGCACCAATGCCATCACCAAATTCCTCATCAGTACAACACATCCACTTAGCAGCAGGGCAGTGTGCCATTTAAACCAGCGCATGGTGTATGTATAAAAATGTCCTTCCCGGTCACAGGTGCACCAAGTACATTTGAGGTGTGTGAAAATAAAACTATAGTTGGTGTAACTTAAAAGTATTGAGAAACTGAGGCAGCACTCGATGACGTTAGAACAACTCTGCACAGCAGTAATTATAGCTTGATTGTGAAAGAGAGAGTGACTGGCAGGCAGGTGACTGCACGAGCTAAGACTCCCTGTAGTTGCACAACACATTCTTTAACTCATATGTAGGCTTCTGGGGAACTCTTGTGCTAACTTGTACACGTCATTAAACTTCACCTGGAATTAAACCCTGCCTTTTTACTTTCTGATAACATCCTGCTGGGCCAGTATGAGTGTTGTCAATGTGCTAATGTTAGAAGCATGTAATCAGGTGTGGCCTTATGCTAGGTTTGTGTTGGACCCGGCCTCGTGGCGTGGTCCTTAACCCCCCTGGACTGTGGCCGTTCCCCGCCCCGGCCTTCACGGGCCACCCGTCTGAACTGCTCCAAGGCCCTTCACCTGGAACTGCACGTGGTCGCATGCTCCTCATGGCTCCGCCATCTTGTTGGCATCTACGTCACCCCGTACACCAGCCGGCGCGACCCCGCTCAACCCGGCCTCGACCCCAGCGAAGCCCCGACATCGAGGCACCACGAACTGGCCAGGGGGTGCCGCAGGAACCATTCATCGCCCCCGGCGGAGGACAGTATCGAGGGGACCCCCAACTGTCCTCCCCTCTCGAGGTGTGATCGCCCTGCAACTCCCTTGGGCCTGGCGCCTCTCCTGCTGGGCGTCTGGCCACCTCCACCCGGCCACTCCGCCCCCTCGGGCGCAAGGGTCCGGACATCAAAGGGCTCCAGACCTATATCTGGGGCGACCCCACCACAGCTCGGCAGTTGTATCCCGGAGTCGAGAGCCCTGCTGATCGAATCGCGGCTGACCCTACGGAGAAGAACTCTTGTCGGAACCATCACGAGCCCTGCTGACTGCGTCGCGGCTCCCTCTTGTGAACCTTTCCTGAACCACCTGGAACATCGGAGCCCTGCAGACGCCGTCGCGGCCCCACCTCGCTGAGACCTTCCTCGGAGCCCTGCTGACGACGTCGCGGCTCGAGCTGAGCAGAAACCATCTTGAGAGCCCTGCTGATTGAATCGCGGCTCTCCACGAACTGTACGCCAGAGCCCTGCTGACGCCGTCGCGGCTCGACCCCTCCGAGATCGGAGGTCCTCCAGCTTGAGGATAAGAACTGGGCCCCAGGTACCCTCGTACCACATTCCTGCCAAAGACTGTCCCGCTACCCCTACCCTTCCAAAGAGACATTGAGACTTTTGGTGGATCCCCCGATCCCTTCGTGTAAATATTGAACTCGTAACCTTTTATTGATGATAAAGAATTGCTTGTCTTGAGACAACCTCCTTGAGTCCGGTGTGGTGGTGTTACTGTGCTAGTACGTGATAGGAGAAGGATCTCTCAGGAGACTTCTCGGCAGCGCTCGGCTACTTCGTGCAGTGCGAGGGCCCCCCCCTTGGTGGTCTCACCGACTCCTCGGGGTCCGCCTTCCAACATTTGGTGGCCAGCGACGGGATCCGAGCCGAACGCAGTACGTACCAGCCAGTACCCACTAGCTACCCATCCAAACGAATAGCATCATGAGCAGCCAGGAAAACAACGCGACAATGGAGTTCCAGCCCGAACGGCTGGAAGAATATACGCACAAAGAATTAAAACAGTTCTGCAGAGACAAAGGCATTGCAACCACCAGCCTCGGTACCAAGGAAGAGATGCAGAAAGCTCTGAGGACATGGCTGGAGGCCAGGGCAGGCCCCTCCCAGGAAGAAGGGCCCTTGCCCCTGACGGAGACCACAGCAACCGCACTGACCCCGGCAACCGGAGGACGAAAGAGCCTAGAAACCGGCCTCTCCGAAGAAGAAATACGAGAGCGGGAAAAGGTCCGGAGCCACGAGCTAGAGCTCGCCCGACTGCGACTGGACGGCGAACTCCAGCTGGCAGAAAAGAAACTGGCCCTCGAGCAGCTACGCCTTCAAGAAGAGATAGAAGAGAAGAGACGACACCGGGAGTTGGAGGAAAAGAAGCTCACCCTTGAGCACGAGCGCAGCCTCAAGGAGCTCGAGATCAAGGCCAAGAACGGAGGGACCAACACCCCCAGTACGAGAGACACTCTACCGCCTGCCGAGGCCAAAGTACATATCCCGAAGGAGGTCGTCAAGGAGTATTACAAAAATGACGATATCCAACAATGGTTCAAGGCCTATGAGGTGGCCATGACCTCCCATCGAGTGCCCCGAAAAGACTGGGGCGCAGGCCTGTGGGGGCGATTCCTGAGTGAAGGGCGGGACACGCTGCTCCAGCTACCGGAGGAAGTGATGACCTCCTACGATCACATGAAGGAGGCCCTGCTCACCCGCTACGGGCTAACAGCGGAGATGTACCGCCAGCGGTTCCGAGACTGCAAGAAAATCCCGGGTACCACATGGGTGGAATATGTGGACTTTTTTAGTCGGGCCCTAGAAGGGTGGATCAAAGGCAGCAAAGTAACCACCTACGGGCAGCTGGTCGACCTCATCGTGTGGGAACATCTTTCCAACAATTGCTTCGTGGAGCTGAGACAGCACCTCCTCGACAGCAAAATGACCGACCCGCGGAAACTGGCCGTCGAGGCCGATCGATGGGTCAACTCCCGGGTCCCCCGGAGCTCAATGGGGGAGTACCAGAGGAACCCCAACGGACCCCCACGCCAGCGCGGTGGGGGGGGAGGGCCGAACAGGAACCGAGACCCTCCCGCTGGGGCCCCCAGGAGCCCCCCTCGAGGGCCACCGCAGCCACATCTCTCCCCGAGCCTAGCACGAAGGGTGGGCCCGGCCCGACCCGGACCACGGCCACCAGTGACCTGCTATGGCTGTCAACAAACCGGACACTTTGCCAGCGACCCGGCCTGCCCTCTGAACCGAAGAAACGGGGCCGGCGGGCCCCCGCCCCGGCAGCTGACAGCCGCCGCCTTGGGGGGAGGAGAAGAGGAAGAAGAGGCCCTCGACCGAGAAAACACTGAGTGGGAGCCGGCAGCCATGTCCCTGGTCTGCCTGGGTAGCCGGGAGATGGTACCCTGCACCCCCATCCCAACCAACACCCAGAAGTACCGGCAGCAGGTCACGGTCAACGGACAACGGGCCGAAGCCCTTCGCGACACCGGCGCCAGTATCACCGCTGTCCGCTGCCACCTGGTGACCCCTGAACAGATTCTACCGAATGTGCTGTGCCCTGTCCGGACGGCCGACAACAGTGAAAGCCTATGCCAGATGGCCCTGGTCCCTTCGAGTGGGGAGGGGTGACGGGCCTGCTGAAGGTGACAGTGCGCGACGACGCCCCGGTCGACTGCCTCCTGGGGAACGACTTGGAGAGTTCCCCCTGGGCTCAAGTAGAACGACGAGAGCACCTCCGAATGTTGGGACTGGCTGATTGGGCCTGCGCCATCACCCGGTCCATGACCGCCCAGGCCCCCCGCTCATCCTCGACCTCCGGGACCGCCCGACCCGAGGGGCTCACACCCCCTCCCGCCAGCAGCGAGGAGGAGGCGGACACCGACCCTGGGTCCAGCGAATCCTCCCCCGAAGAGATGACTTCTCCGAGCGCCCTACCAGAGCTGACGCAATGGCAACACGAAGGGGGCCCCACCCGAGAGCAGTTCCAGCAAGAGCAACAGTCCTGTCCCTCTCTCGAAGGGGTCCGGCAGCAGGCGACCGCGCAAGCCAACGGTGACCAGACCGGCACCCACTGGATCTACTGGGCCGAGGGCCTGTTGTACAGTGAACAGAAAGTAGCAGAACTCGGGGCCAGCCGCGTGTTGGTGGTCCCCCTCCGCTTCCGGGAGTTTCTTCTCAACCTGGCCCATGATGTGCCCCTCGCCGGACACTTGGGGCAAGACAAAACGTACAGTCGTCTGGTGACCCACTTCTACTGGCCCCGGATGCGGAGAGATGTGGACAACCACTGCCGGTCCTGCCAGACCTGCCAAGCCAGCGGAAAGACGGGGGGTCGGGTCAAGGCCCCCCTCCAGCCCTTTCCCGCCGTCAGCACCCCGTTTGAACGGGTCGGAATCGACATTGTGGGACCCCTGGACCCCCAAACCGCCCTGGGCCACCGCTTCATCCTGGTCCTCGTGGACCACGCCACCAGGTACCCGGAGGCGGTCCCGCTCAGAACCATAACGGCCCCTGTGGTAGGCCGGGCCTTGATGGGGATCTTCTCCCGAGTGGGATTCCCCAGCGAAGTGGTGAGCGACCGCGGCACGAACTTTATCTCCAGGTACATGCGGTCCCTGTGGCAACAGTGCGGGGTCACATACAAGTTCACGACCCCATATCACCCTCAGGGGAACGGACTGGTTGAGCGATTCAACCGAACATTGAAAGGGATGATCCAGGGCCTGGAAGAACCACTCAGGCGGAAATGGGATGTCCTGCTGCCCTGCCTCCTGTTCGCCTATCGGGAGGTCCCGCAGAAGTCCCTGGGGTTCAGCCCGTTTGAACTATTGTATGGACACCCGGTCCGCGGACCGCTCAGTCTGGTCAAGGAGGGCTGGGAGATGAAGCCCCGAGGCGCCCCTCCTGACGTCTACCGATACCTCCTGACCCTCCGAAACCAGACCCGCAAGTTCCGAGCCCTCGCCGAAGCCAACCTCGAGGCCAGCCAGGAGGACATGAAGCGGTGGTACGATCGCAACACTTCTACTGTAGAATTCGAGCCAGGTCAGAAAGTATGGGTCAGGGCCCCGGTCGAACCCGGCGCCCTCCAGGACAAGTGGACCGGGCCCTTCAAGGTGGTGGAGAAGAAAAGTCCCGTCACCTACTTGGTCGATCTGGAGTCCCCCCGGAACCCCCTCCGGGTCCTACATGCTAACAGGCTAAAACCCCACTTCGCCCGGACCGAACTGAGCCTGCTGCTGGCGACCGACGAGGGGGGCGAGGATGACTCCGAGCCCCTGCCCGACCTCTTGCAAGCCGACATTCACGATGGATCGATCGAAGGGGTCCAACTCGCCTCGTCCCTGACCCCGGAACAGCGCAACGACTGCCAGCGATTACTGCGGGACTACGCAGCCCTCTTCTCTCTCACCCCGGGGGTGACCCACTGGTGCGTCCACGACGTCGACACCGGGGAGAACCCCCCCATACGACACAGAGCCTACCGGGTGCCTGACCGAGTGCGGGCCTGCATCCAGGCCGAAGTAGCGAAGATGCTGGCCCTGGGGGTCATCGAGCCTTCCGACAGCCCGTGGGCCAGCCCTGTCGTCCTGGTGCCCAAGGCCGCAGCTCCCGGCCACCCCCCGGAGTTGCGATTCTGCGTGGACTACCGAGCCCTGAATGTAGTAACCAAGACGGACGCACACCCGATACCCCGGGCCGACGAACTCATCGACCGCCTAGGGGCCGCTCGCTACCTGAGCACGCTGGACCTCACCGCCGGGTACTGGCAAATCCAGCTCACCCCCGGCGCCCAAGAAAGATCCGCCTTTTCGACTCCGGATGGGCATTACCACTTTCGGGTGATGCCCTTCGGAATGAAGAACGCCCCGGCCACCTTCCAGCGACTGGTGAACAAAGTTTTGGCCGGGCTTGAGGCCTTCAGCGCGGCCTACTTAGATGACATTGCCGTGTACAGCAACCACTGGGCCGAGCACCTCCTCCACCTAAAGGCCGTCCTGGCCGCCCTCCAGCGGGCCGGGCTCACAATCAAGGCCAGCAAATGCCAAATCGGCCACGGATCCGTGACCTACCTGGGCCATCAAGTGGGGAGCGGGCAGGTGGCCCCCCTCCAAGCAAAGATAGAGGCCATCCAGACCTGGAAACCCCCCACTACCCAGACCGCTGTCCGGGCCTTCCTGGGCCTCACCGGATACTACCGACGGTTTATCCGGGACTATGGGAGCATTGTCGGCCCCCTCACAGAGTTAACGTCCAAAAAGCAGCCCAAGAAGGTACACTGGACACCCCGCTGCCAAACAGCCTTCGACACCCTCAAAACGGCCATGTGTACTGCTCCGGTGCTGCAGGCCCCGGACTACCAGAAGGAGTTCGTGGTACAGACGGACGCCTCCGAGTATGGGATCGGGGCCGTTCTCTCCCAAACTGACGAAAAGGGGCTCGACCGACCAGTGGCCTTCATCAGCCGGCGACTACTGCCCCGGGAGCAACGCTGGAGCACTATTGAGCGCGAGGCCTTCGCTGTGGTGTGGGCCCTCAAGAAGCTCCGGCCCTACCTCTTTGGCGCCCACTTCCGGGTCCAGACCGACCACCGGCCCTTGCAATGGTTAATGCGAATGCGGGGCGAGAACCCCAAACTGCTGCGATGGTCCATCTCGCTACAAGGGATGGACTTTGACGTCGAACACCGGCCCGGCAATGACCACGCCAACGCCGACGGCCTGTCCCGCTTCTTCCGCCTTGACGAGGAGAATCCCCAAGGAGATGGGTGACTCTCCATGCCTTCGGCTGGGGGGGACGCCTGTTGGACCCGGCCTCGTGGCGTGGTCCTTAACCCCCCTGGACTGTGGCCGTTCCCCGCCCCGGCCTTCACGGGCCACCCGTCTGAACTGCTCCAAGGCCCTTCACCTGGAACTGCACGTGGTCGCATGCTCCTCATGGCTCCGCCATCTTGTTGGCATCTACGTCACCCCGTACACCAGCCGGCGCGACCCCGCTCAACCCGGCCTCGACCCCAGCGAAGCCCCGACATCGAGGCACCACGAACTGGCCAGGGGGTGCCGCAGGAACCATTCATCGCCCCCGGCGGAGGACAGTATCGAGGGGACCCCCAACTGTCCTCCCCTCTCGAGGTGTGATCGCCCTGCAACTCCCTTGGGCCTGGCGCCTCTCCTGCTGGGCGTCTGGCCACCTCCACCCGGCCACTCCGCCCCCTCGGGCGCAAGGGTCCGGACATCAAAGGGCTCCAGACCTATATCTGGGGCGACCCCACCACAGCTCGGCAGTTGTATCCCGGAGTCGAGAGCCCTGCTGATCGAATCGCGGCTGACCCTACGGAGAAGAACTCTTGTCGGAACCATCACGAGCCCTGCTGACTGCGTCGCGGCTCCCTCTTGTGAACCTTTCCTGAACCACCTGGAACATCGGAGCCCTGCAGACGCCGTCGCGGCCCCACCTCGCTGAGACCTTCCTCGGAGCCCTGCTGACGACGTCGCGGCTCGAGCTGAGCAGAAACCATCTTGAGAGCCCTGCTGATTGAATCGCGGCTCTCCACGAACTGTACGCCAGAGCCCTGCTGACGCCGTCGCGGCTCGACCCCTCCGAGATCGGAGGTCCTCCAGCTTGAGGATAAGAACTGGGCCCCAGGTACCCTCGTACCACATTCCTGCCAAAGACTGTCCCGCTACCCCTACCCTTCCAAAGAGACATTGAGACTTTTGGTGGATCCCCCGATCCCTTCGTGTAAATATTGAACTCGTAACCTTTTATTGATGATAAAGAATTGCTTGTCTTGAGACAACCTCCTTGAGTCCGGTGTGGTGGTGTTACTGTGCTAGTACGTGATAGGAGAAGGATCTCTCAGGAGACTTCTCGGCAGCGCTCGGCTACTTCGTGCAGTGCGAGGGCCCCCCCCTTGGTGGTCTCACCGACTCCTCGGGGTCCGCCTTCCAACAGTTTGTCAGGACAAGGTGTCCATACAGAAGCTGTGGCTTGGAAACATAGATTAGAGATTGAAATGTTTTGTTATTACAGCAACAATGTTACTACTACAGTGCAAGCATTTCTTAACCAGTAGTTAGCATAGATTAGACAATACAGATAGCAGCGCATGCATGTCCCAGCCTAAGAAAATTCTACATCAGGAGGGAGGTTCTGAGAAAGAGGAAATCTTTAAGAAGATGCAATTTATCTCCCAGGAACCTCCTCTCCACCCACCTCGTCCTCGCACAGGTACCACGCATCCGCCGCTTCCGTGCCGGAGGACGCTCCTTATTCCACCTCGCCACCATGTCCTGGAACACCCGTCACCTCCCCCTCCTGACTTCACCCTCACTGACTCACTTCAGGAAGGAACTCAAGACCTGGCTTTTCGACTGACACCGCAGCACAGTGCCTGGATACCCTCTCGGGTGATAAGCAGCACTATACAAGTATATATATGTGGGGGACAGAAGGAGCAGCACTGCAGAGTGTTGGGGAGAACGGAGCAAAGAGTCATAATATCAATCTGAAGGGACGTGTCTGGTTAGAGGTCAGAATGTAGGACAGTGGGGGAGGGTCAGAGGTCATGGGTCACAATGTGAGGCTGTGGGGGGCTCAGTAGTTAGAGGTCACAATTTGAGACTGCACAGGAAGGGGTTCAGAAGTTAGGGGTCACAATGTGAGACGGCAGGGTGCTCAGGAGGTAGAGGTCACAATTTGAGATCAGGGGGCGTCAGAGGTAGAAGTCAAAATGTGAGACCGCACAGGAAGGGGCTCAGAATGTGAGGCTTTTGAGGAAGGTACAGAACTAAGAGAACACAATTTGACTCAAGAGTGAGAATTCACAATGTGAGACTGTGAGGGGCTCAGGAGGTAGAGATTACAATGTGTGGCCACAGTGGGAGGGTCAGAAGAGAGAGATTACAATGTGAGATATGTCATGGGCAAACAGTTAGAGAAGCTTAGAACACAGACAGTGAGAAGAAGTCGCGGCACGCAAACAAAAAGTGGGAGGAGCTCAAAGCACACTGTGTGAGGGACTGAGTGCACATGGACAATGTTATTCGCCACTACCCCAGGGCAAACCAGCCTTGCTATTCCCCCTACTGTGCTACTGCAAGCCCAAGCAACTGCAGTGCCTCTGAAAAAAGCAAGAACGCATCATTCCACGTGTGCCAGTCGCAACAGGCTTGGACCAATAGAGCATGAGACATCATGGATTCCCTGCCACCTAAGATGGCCGCCGCTTCAAAACATAATGATGCAGTTGTCCATGGAGTGATTAGGTGAACAGTTTGTGCTGTACTAAACAAACAAGCTTCTTTGGGATCCTCCTGCCTGTACCCCAGCAGTGATTGAGCTATGCATTGTTTTGACTATTGCCAGATTCCCCCTCCCTCAGCTGCTGCCCTTACAGCCCTGTAGACAATGACAGGGGTGGGTGGGGATTATGCTGCTCTATACTGGTTTTCTAGTGCATGAGTGAGGTGCTTTTTGGTGCATGCCTGAGTGAATGCCAAGCTTTCAATATTAAAACAAATATAAATGAGTTTGCTATCTACTCAGCTGGATATTAGGAAGTGGAAATTCTCATAATCCCTGTGGCAAGTGTGCCTTGGAACCCGCAGAGTATTTTAAAAGAATCTTCACTCCCCAACCTAGTTGGTGACCTGCGTCATCATCGGGTTCCTACCCTGGTCGCCGCAAGATTCCAGGATGTGCTAGAATGCTTGATTACAGCAGGGCTGCTTTTTTGTGATTGTGACAGGGTATGTGGTAGGGATATGTGATTTTAAAACAGTCTCGGGGGAACCCTTTTCACAAATAGTGTTTTTAATAATGGGGGTCCTTATCAAACTTTAAAACAGTGGCATATCTTTTTGGGCTAATAATTGATCCCAAATATCTCCAATGTGGTCAACATGTTTCAGCCATCTACCTAGTGTCTCCATGGATCAATATGGTTTGCACTGCTCACAGACTAGTAGTCTCACACTGCTAGCAGCACTCACACTCCATACAGAGTAACAGTCATATTCAATTGACAACACTCTGATACTGCTACACTCTGATACTGCTACACTCTAGCATCTCTCACTACCAGAAGCAGTCTCACACCACTCACACACTAGCATCTCACACTGATGAATACAGGCCCCAGCTAGGCCCGCAAGGCACAAGGGTTCGCTCTCCTGTAACGGAATCTATAAGGAAGTTGGCACGGAAACTGCAAAGTACAAAAACAGCATTTATTAACCCTTAAGGGTGGTCCTACAATCCACACAACACCCTTCAGTATTGCATGGAGTAGCACAAAGAACTTGCGTACACAGTCCCCTTTTATACACAACAGAGGGGCTCATAAGTGGGTGGATACAACATGAGGCCGAAGAACATTACCATTTATGGTCATTCTCGATACTGAATCAATACATGGGCGGAGCCATCACACTCCTTGAGCCCGCGAAACACATGGTCAAGCAAGGCTAATTATAACAGATGTGGTCAAGTCTGGGCATGCGCCAGACGGACAAGAGAGAGAGCTATTTATAACCTGTTACTAGGCAGATTACAAGGGCAACTAACACAGAGGTTGGACTCTCCTCGTGGCGAACACGTGGCAGCAGGACAATACAAAATGGAGTCCAAACTTCGGTCAACATAACAGAGAAAACATGATCTAAAGGGAAAGCATTAATGTCTTCAGCAAATGCTTAATCACATTGCTGTTTTAATTTACAACAGACGACCCTTTCAGCATTTACTGAAGACATCCGGTTTCCAAAAATCATCATATATGTCAATTATCATCATTCCTTTAACCTCTTTAGCTAGACGCTTCTGATGAGCAACATCGGCAATAGCTTTCTTATCCGGGATGCAGAATGAAATGCATACGGAACAGAACAATGGTCCACATTGAACACACATACAGAAAAAGAACAGAATTGCTATAATAATACAGAGACCAGTTAAGACCTTCCATCCCCAGGCAGTAACCAATGCCCAAAACCATCCAGAAAAGGACCAAGTGCCGTTTTCTGTGTGGATTTCAGCTGCTATTTTATGCAGCTTGTTAATGGCGTTATAAACGGATGGCGTATGATCAGGGATGAACACACAGCAACTACTTCCAATAATTTTACAGGCTCCACCTCGATCAGCTAGCATTACATCTAATACCATACGATTCTGCAATGCAACAATCCTAGTTATTTGTAACTCTTCCGTAAGATTCCCAAGAGCAGCAGCAGTCTGATTTGTCACAGCTTCTACCACTCTTGTTAATCTTCGGATCTTCCTACTATTCAAAGCGGCTCCAACAAAGAAAAACAGTCCTAAGTTAAAATCAATATACTGCTGCAAGCTGGTATCAGTCTGATCCACATCATCAATCGATAAAGTACGTTTATACCTATTTACAGTCACATTATTCAACAATTTCAAATCCTTATGGTAAGATGCTGGTGCTAGGAATACAGGAGGTAATAGGAAGGATACATAACATACCCCAGACCACCCAGCCGGCAAACGGTAATAACCTTTATTTCCGCACACAAAATAGGTATTATGGGACGCTAGGAAGGTACTGTTATTCAATCCATCAATGTTCAAGACAGTTAGGCAATCACTGACACCGACAGGGATAAAACCCACACTCTGGACACACAGGTCCGCTTGAGCCTGTGCCACTTGGATCACAAATTTGTCCTTCCCCACAGTGTCTCTGGTGTTCGTGAAGATATAGGGAATGGATTCATTGTCTGGTCGGTACTCTTCCCATTCCCAAATTGTCCCATTCGCTTGCGGATATCCATTCTTGTCTTGATGGCATTCTTTATTAAGTCTAAAAAGCAATCGTCCCACTGTCGGTTTCCGAGTGGCAAACAGCAAAGTGTACCATGCTCTACAAGAGCCATTATGAGAGAAAGGAAGTGGTATGAATGGCGTACCTCCTTTCTTCTGATGGGCCGGCATCATCCCACATATCCAACAGTTCGTAGCGTTCGTAGCAACGTGGGTATGATGCAGCATCTGAATGAAAGTGTTATTCAAATAAGACTGTCGATGCTTCAACTCTTGATACGGCAATGTATAGAAGTAGTGCTCCGCAGGCACCGGAGTCGTCAACACAAGTGTTTTCCGAGCAGGAGTTACCTCCTCTACAAACCATGTTGTTATTCCAACAATAGCTACTGTTAGCATGAACCCCAACGCACAAAGGATTTTCTTCTTCTCCATGTCAAAGGAAACAATACCCTGATATCTTCCTGAAACTAAAAAGTCTGTCAGAACTCTTCCCCTTGGGCAGCGGTTGATTTCTTCACCAGCGGGCCAAGACGGGTGTCACTACACTAATGCAGGGCTGATCCCCCCCCCTTGCCTCATCGGCTCTCCGTTTCACTAACCCAAGGGCCGTTCTGACAGTATGTCCCGGTACTGGAAACCTCACTTCCTCGGTCGAAGATGATATCGCCTTCCTCCAGAAGTCGCGTGGTCCGGAAAGAGCTCCTCAGTGTCACCCGGCTCCGCAGCACGGCCTGTCTCTGCTGCCAGGATTTCTCGTTGATCGGTCAGCACGGCAGACTCCACCAATCCGGGCGGTACCTTTCGACAGTGCAAGGAATGGATCCAATTCTTCCTGTTCGAGACTCGCACAGCCGTCCTCGTTGCAAGGAGGACTTGCTCAGGGCCCACCCATCTCGGCTCCAAACTGTTCGTTCTGTCGAAGACTTTCACCATGACATGGTCACCAGGCCGGAGACCATGTCCTTCACCGGTAGACCGATCAGGGAGCGCCTCTCGGACCTGTTGATGAATAGAAACCAAGTTATCCGTTAACTGTGCCAGATAATCGCTCATCATTACACAAGGTACATCATACACAGCCTTAGGCCTTGGTGGACCCCAAATGTTCATTGGTCGTCCAAATACTATTTCATACGGCGTAAGGCCGGTTCGAGAGTGTGGCACTGATCTAATTGACAATAACGCCAGTGGCAGGGCGTCTGGCCAAGTCAAAGACGTTGAAGCTTGGATTTTGGCTATCTTAAGCTTCAGTGTACCATTATATTTCTCGACTAGTCCTGCAGACTGAGGGTGGAACACGGCGTGGAACTTCTGGGTGATGCCCAGGCCCTTCAAGACGTACTTTATAACATCCGCTACAAAGTGAGGCCCATTATCACTCCACAGAAGTCTACAGACGCCGTATCGAGGGAAAAACTCTTTTAGCAGTAGCTTCGCCGTGGTCATTGCAGTGTTGTCTTTCGTAGGGTACGCCTCAACCCATTTACTGAAGGCGCAAACCACTACTAGAACATACTTCAAATTGTTACAGCGCTCAAGCTGGATATAGTCCATCTGCAGAACCTCAAAGGGTGCAGTGGGCGTCGCAAATCCTCCTGCTGGAGTTCGAGTACCCTTTCCTGGGTTATACTTCAGACAGATCATACAGGTCTGCACCACCCTCTTTGCCGTGCTAGCAATCTCTGGATGCTCCCAGACTTGGGTAAGCAATTTCACAATTGCGGAAGCTCCAACATGTGCTAGCCCATGTGCCATCTGAACCATAGGTTGTACGAAAGCCGTGGGTAACTTCCATCTATCCATCTGCTTATTTCTCCAACAACCCTCATCATCCAACTCTCCCTCGCTAGCCCATTGCTCCCGCTCTTTATCGGAAGCGGTCCGTTGCATTTCGCGCACTTCCTCCTTCGCATCACGCCATCTTTCCACCTGTGACTTTACTACATACATGGCAGTAGTACCGGGCTGCATCGCAGTCTCCCGTGCTACTCGATCCGCTAGCGCATTCCCTTCTCCAACTTTATCAACCACTTTCCTATGGGCGCTACACTTAACGATGGCAATTTTCTTTGGGTATGTCAATGCAGTTAAAAGATTGTGAACTAACTCTCCATGCATTATCTGCACCCCATGTGACGTTAGAAACCCTCTCTCCTTCCAGAGTAGGCCGAAGTCGTGCGCTACTCCGAAGGCATAGCGGCTATCTGTATAAACATTCACACATAATCCTGTACTGAGCTCACATGCTCGTGTTAATGCTATCAGTTCCGCTGCTTGGGCTGATTTCTGTGGTATGCGTGCTGTCTCCACTATCGTTTGCAACGTGGTAATTGCATACGCTGCTGAAGTCGTACCATCTGGTAGCTTCAGACAGGATCCATCCACCCACAGTTCTCCATCTACATCTGAAAAGGGCGTATCCTGGAGATCAATACGACCCTTTGTTTGTTCCTCAGTCACAAGAATACAATCATGCGCTTTCCGCGCCTCAGGCTGAGTTTCGGGGTATGGCAACAATGTTGCGGGGTTTAGTGTTACGCACCTTTTCAACGTAATATGAGGAGCCAAAAGCGTCAACTCATATCCCGTCAAACGGGCACTGGTCAAATGCTGCGTCTTTGTTTGATTAAGCAGGGCATCAACAGCATGGGGGACTAATACCAACAGCTTATGAGATAACACAATTCCCTCGCTTTGGCGTATTGACACAGCTGTCGCCGCAACCGAGCGAAAACACCCTGGTAATGCTCGGGCGACAGGATCAAGTACAGCCGAAAAATATGCACAAGGGCGCTGCTTGTCGCCGTGCATCTGCACTAAAACTGACAATGCACATCCATCTTTCTCATGCACATACAACGAAAAGGGTTTTGCATAATCAGGGGTCCCTAACACTGGTGCTGAACAAAGGGCCTGTCGCAGTTGCTGAAAAGCAGCATCACACTCATCTGACCAAGGGATTGGGATAGGCGTATCCTTTGTCAAAAGGGCTAACAATGGCTTAGCTATGTGTGAAAACCCCAATACCCACTGTCTACAAAAAGAAACGAGGCCCAAAAATGCACGGACATCCTTCTGTGTGGATGGTCTCGGTGTATCCAAAATTACTTGGATACGATCCGGTGTGAGTGCACGTCCCTCCTTAGACAAAAGGTGACCCAAATAAGTCACCTTTGGTCTACAGAATTGCAATTTCTTCCGAGATACCTTATGATTGTGGGATGCTAAAAAGGAAAGTAAGGATAGCGTGCTTTTCTCACACAATTCCAGGGTGTCAGCCGCCAACAAGATGTCATCGACATATTGAATGAGGGCGACCCCCTCGAGTAAAACAAAGGAATCCAACTGTCGTTTCAAAGCCTGACTGTAAATACTAGGGCTTTCTGTGTAGCCCTGGGGAATTCTACAAAAACGATAAGATCTATTATTTAATGTGAACCCAAAAAGAAATCGGCTATCGGGGTGAATGGGAATAGAAAAGAAGGCATTTTTCAAGTCAATCACTGAGAACATGGTCGCCGTAGGCGGGACCAAGGTAAGCAACGTCGTGATATCGGAAACCACCGGGTACTGAGGTATCACGATCTTGTTTACCTCCCTCAAATCAATTATGAACCGATAGACCTTTGCATCCGTGTCCTTTTTCAGAATAGGGAGAATCGGACTGTTACAGATATTATAGGGAACTTCTTCCACTACTCCTACTGCGATCAAATCTTGCACAATCTGTATGAGAGCCTCCTCGCCCTCCTGGGAAATACGATACTGCGGGAGGCGCGGTAACACCGCCCCCTCCTGGACACTAATGTGGACCGGAGGAATCACCATTTGTCCCACATCTGTGTCCGAAGTCGCCCATAAAGCTCGAGGGAGGGTGGCCAACAACGCATCCTCTGATATCGTACACATCCGCCCTGCCCGGGGGTAGTTGTCATTTAAGATCACCCTCACACCCTCAGGGGAGCAGCGGATCGTAGCCCGAAAGTGCTTTAACATATCAAGGCCCATAATGTTATCCGGTGTATACGGAGCAAGCAGAAACGGACAGGGCGCAGAAAAAGAATCAACCTTAAATGTAAGGGGCTGTGAAAGAGGGCTTCGGGAGAGTGTACCGTCAAACCCTACCGATGTAACCACTGAGCCGGATGGGGGAGCCCCCGGAACCAAGTACCTAGACAATGCACTACGTGTCGCTCCTGTATCTACTAGGAACTGATCAGTAGAACCTAAAACCTCAGCCGATACATAAGGACCCGTCTGATCGACCGGCACCTCAACTGATTCAGACCCCCATCCAACGCATTCCTATGCATGCTGAGAATCATGATATCCTGATCGATCAATCTCCGATACGTGATACTGATGCTGGCGATCGAAAACATTTGAGCTATCTCGGTGCTGCCCAGCGGTATCGAAACGAACATGATCGTTAGAATTCCCTCTAAAGTTCGAGGAACCCCCTCTACCTCTCGGGCCACCCGGAGTATGCCCCTGACGCGAAGCACGCAACACTGGGCAATCCCTGGCCCAATGGCCCAATTGCTTACAATACGCACACTGGTTCCTATTCAAATCAGATCGGCCCGAAGGGGGACCATAAGATCCTCCCCTTCCTCTATTATTACCCCGTCGGGGCGGGCCATATACTTGTGCCAACATTACCTTAGTCTTAAGATCTTTCGATTTCTTTTCCTCCTGGCCCTTCGCCTCGTGCTCCTGACGCTCATAATACTGAGCGATAGTCAGAAGGGCCGTCGGCGTCGCGGAGGACCAGGAACTCTCGCTCGCTTTCAAACGGGCCGCAACTGCCGGTAGCAGATTAGCCACATATTTGTCCGCGAAAAGATGGCGGCCCGTGTCGTCAGTAAGCGACTGGCCACTAAAATCATGAAACGTTTCCTCAAAGCGCGTGAAGAAATCTGCAACTGACTCGTCAACTTTCTGTTTACATGCAGCTAACATATTCCAGTCAATCTTTTTAGGGGGAATAATTGTTTTCAACTTAGCCACAATAGCAGCAGGGAGATCTAAAATATTCTGGGGTGGTTTCTGTGCGGGCTTCCTCTCCCTGTCTTCATCCTCAAGCTCAGACCACCGGGCCTTGAAGGCAACCACATCATCTACCTTTCGGACAGACCGCCACGTGTCCGGTGGTAGAATAAGACCAAAGAACAGGTCTATATCCGCTAAGGTCATAATGCAAGAATTCAAGGCCCCCTCGACTTCTTCATAGAAGGCCGCTGGATTCTTGCGGGGGTCAGGCAATGCATTCTTTAACGCCATAACATCGGCCCTATGCCATGGAGTATAAACCCAATTATACACAAAATATCCCCTAGCATCGGCGGAGTTAATGTCCGAGCTAGTCCCCGCTCCTTTAGGAGGAACATACAAAGGCGCCGCCTCTCGCATTGGTTTAGCATGCACTACGTCATCCTTATCTGACTGGGAGGTGGATGAGTGGCCCCCTGCTGCAAACGAATCCGATTGCTTCTCCTCCTCCGTTTGTTGGCGTGTTTTCTCTCTAAGGGCCAGCACCTCGTCCCGCAAAGCGAACAACCGCCGAGCCGCCTCAGGAGCCTTAGGGGGAGAAAAAACACCATTACGTAATGCTCCGGCATCCGAAGACACTTCGTCAGGCTCAAGGACACTAGAATATTTTCGGAAAGCAGTAATTACTTCATCCGCGAAATGAGACAGAAAATACACTCTCTCTCTATCTTGCCACGACCCCCAAGTATGGAACAACTCCTCCTTAGACATCTTGCCCTTAAGTGCACGTAGGGAAAGTTTCCGAAGCTCAGCCATATGCTCGGCTGATAACATGGACCGTGTGTCTACCTTACCCGAAGCCGGGCCAGAATCTTGCGGCCGCGGAGCAGATGCGCCAACATAAGGGGGCGGAGAGCGATCTAGCAAATAAAAATCATCATCAGGATTATTAAGGACAGGATAAAGTGGCTGGCGAACAACATATTGACCCGAAACTTGTAGCCTACGCTCTTTCTCTTGTCTGTCCGCCTGCTCTTTGTCCTCCCGACGCTTCGCTTCCTGTGCTCGCACATGATCATTCTTCCATTGGTCTTTATCATACAGCGCTTTCTCACGCTTCTCTCGCTCACGCACTTCCTTCACCCATAATCGCACACACTCAAACATATCCTGACGAGCACGTCGCTTACACATACACTGTTCCACATACTCAATCTTACGTATATCAAACGATCCATACAAAGGCCATCGCAACTCAGGATCCTTCTTCGTGTATTTCCTCCATACTGTGCTGTACATTATGGAAGAAAGACCATGCTTTACATACATATCCCTATTAGGCGTCCCCTCTGGGGGAGCTGGAGCAGATTCCTCGAGGTTCAACCGGTTTCCAAAACAGCAGCACCACTTACGGAGTGCGCTGAAAGCAGGCATGCTCAGAAATAATGCAAAATATGCAATATTATAAAAAAAAAAATGGCACTTAATCGTTGCGCCGTTCAAAGTTACACAGCTCTGGAGAAATCTCTCCACATTACCTGCCTATATGTGTTGCAACGCATATATTTTCACAAAGACAAATACAAAATATGACTAGTCATCATCAATCAAACTCAAATAGCCAACCCAGGCTTCAAAAACTCGGAGCAAGCACCGTACAACGGTTCTTACCAATCAAGAGTCCAGATTCCAACTGCCAAGCTCCACAATCGCCCAAACGGCTCTCACGGCAGGACCGACAGAAGAGGTCTCAGTCGATGACCGGCGCCACCCAGACGGTCAGCTCGGAAGGGAAGGAAGAAAAACCTCGGGATGTCAGGGCTAAGACGCCGCTGGCAGTGATCACGTCCCCGGCCAAACTCCTCACCTTCGTCGCGACCAGTCCTTCGAGCATCCGAGTCGCCGATGAGCCCCACGTGACGGGCGCCAATTGATGAATACAGGCCCCAGCTAGGCCCGCAAGGCACAAGGGTTCGCTCTCCTGTAACGGAATCTATAAGGAAGTTGGCACGGAAACTGCAAAGTACAAAAACAGCATTTATTAACCCTTAAGGGTGGTCCTACAATCCACACAACACCCTTCAGTATTGCATGGAGTAGCACAAAGAACTTGCGTACACAGTCCCCTTTTATACACAACAGAGGGGCTCATAAGTGGGTGGATACAACATGAGGCCGAAGAACATTACCATTTATGGTCATTCTCGATACTGAATCAATACATGGGCGGAGCCATCACACTCCTTGAGCCCGCGAAACACATGGTCAAGCAAGGCTAATTATAACAGATGTGGTCAAGTCTGGGCATGCGCCAGACGGACAAGAGAGAGAGCTATTTATAACCTGTTACTAGGCAGATTACAAGGGCAACTAACACAGAGGTTGGACTCTCCTCGTGGCGAACACGTGGCAGCAGGACAATACAAAATGGAGTCCAAACTTCGGTCAACATAACAGAGAAAACATGATCTAAAGGGAAAGCATTAATGTCTTCAGCAAATGCTTAATCACATTGCTGTTTTAATTTACAACAACACTACCAGAAGTAGGCTTACTCCACTCACAGACTAGCCATCTCCCACTACCAGAAGCACTCTCACACCCCTCGCAAACTACCATCTCCCACTACCAGAAGCACTCTTGGATCCCTCACACACTAGCATCTCACACTACCAGAAGTAGGCTTACTCCACTCACAGACTAGCCATTTCACACTACCAGAAGCACTCTCACACCCCTCGCAAACTACCATCTCCCACTACCGGAAGCATTCTTGCATCCCTCACTAGCATCTCACACTACCAGAAGTAGTCTTACTCCGCTCACAGACTAGCCATTTCACACTACCCAAAGCACTCTCACACCCCTCGCAAACTGCCATCTCCCACTACCAGAAAAACTCTTGCATCCCTCACACACCAGCATCTCACACTACCAGAAGCAGTCTTACTCCGCTCACAGACTAGCCATTTCACACTACCAGAAGTACTCTCACACTCCTCGCAAACTACCATCTCCCACTCTTGCATCCCTCACACACTACCAACTCACATTACCAGAAGCAGTCTCACACCTCTCACACACTAGAATCTCACACTACCAGAAGTAGTCTTACACTGCTAACAGACTAGCCATCTCCCACTACCAGAAAAACTCTTGCACAGCTCACAGACTAGTAGTCTCACACTGCTAACAGCACTCACACTGCATACAGAGTAACAGTCATATTCAACTGACAACACTAATACTGCCACACTCTAGCATCTCCCACTACCAGAAGCACTCTTGCTTCCCTCACACATTAGCATCTCACACTACCAGAAGTAGTCTTACTCCGCTTGCAGACTAGCCATTTCACACTACCAGAAGCACTCTCACACCCCTCACAAACTACAAACTCACACTACCAGAAGCACTCTCACACCCCTCACACACTATAATCTCACTCTACCAGAAGCTGTCTTACACAGGTCACATATTAGCCATCTCACACTACCAGAAGCACTCTTGTACTGCTCACAGACTAGTAGTCACACACTGCTAGCAGCACTCACACTCCATACAGAGTAACAGTCATATTCAACTGACAACACTCTGATACTGCTACACTCTAGCATCTCTCACTACCAGAAGCAGTCTCACACCACTCACACACTAGCATCTCACACTACCAGAAGTAGGCTTACTCCACTCACAGACTAGCCATCTCCCACTACCAGAAGCACTCTCACACCCCTCGCAAACTACCATCTCCCACTACCGGAAGCACTCTTGCATCCCTCACACACCAGCATCTCACACTACCAGAAGCAGTCTTACTCCGCTCACAGACTAGCCATTTCACACTACCAGAAGTACTCTCACACCCCTCGCAAACTACCATCTCCCACTCTTGCATCCCTCACACACTACCAACTCACATTACCAGAAGCAGTCTCACACCTCTCACACACTAGAATCTCACACTACCAGAAGTAGTCTTACACTGCTAACAGACTAGCCATCTCCCACTACCAGAAAAACTCTTGCACAGCTCACAGACTAGTAGTCTCACACTGCTAACAGCACTCACACTGCATACAGAGTAACAGTCATATTCAACTGACAACACTAATACTGCCACACTCTAGCATCTCCCACTACCAGAAGCACTCTTGCTTCCCTCACACATTAGCATCTCACACTACCAGACGTAGTCTTACTCTGCTTGCAGACTAGCCATTTCACACTACCAGAAGCACTCTCACACCCCTCACAAACTACCAACTCACACTACCAGAAGCACTCTCACACCCCTCACACACTATAATCTCACTCTACCAGAAGCACTCTCACACCCCTCGCAAACTACCATCTCCCACTACCGGAAGCACTCTTGCATCCCTCACTAGCATCTCACACTACCAGAAGTAGTCTTACTCCGCTCACAGACTAGCCATTTCACACTACCCAAAGCACTCTCACACCCCTCGCAAACTACCATCTCCCACTACCAGAAGCACTCTCACACCCCTCACAAACTACCAACTCACACTACCAGAAGCACTCTCACACCCCTCACACACTATAATCTCACTCTACCAGAAGCTGTTTTACACAGGTCACATATTAGCCATCTCACACTACCAGAAGCACTCTCACACCCCTCACACACTATAATCTCACTCTACCAGAAGCTGTCTTACACAGGTCACATATTAGCCATCTCACACTACCAGAAGCACTCTTGCACTGCTCACAGACTAGTAGTCACACACTGCTAACAGCACTCACACGCCTTACAGAGTAGAAGTCTTATTCAACTGACAGTACTCTCATGCCGTTCACAGACTAGTCATCTCACCCTTCTGACAGCACTCTCATTGTGCAGAGACTAGTAGTCAAGCACTCACACTCCTTATAGAGTAGCAGTCTTACCCAACTGATAGCACTCTCACACCCCTCACACACAAGCCATCTCACACTACTGGCACACTCTCACATCACTCAAACTAGAAGTCACACACTAACAACCCTCAAACTCCCTACAGGGTAACACTTTAATTCAACTGATATCACACTCACACCCTTCACATACTAGCCATCCTGCACTACTGATGTACTCTCACACCGCTTACAAACTACTAGTAGTCACACACTACTAACAACACTCACTCTTCTTACAGTGTAGATATCTTAATCAACTGACAATAGTCTCACTCTCAGTACAGAAAATCAGTCTCTCAGCCCCAAACTCCGCCCTCCACTCCACACAAATGAGCAGTCATACACCACCATAGTACTTTCGCACTCTCCTGAACTAGCAGCAAAGCCTTTAGTGTGTTGTGTGTTTTGTGGATGGGCAAATGGGTTAACATAAGAATGAACCGATGGATGAAAAGATGTATAATTGTGAAAAAGAGTGACTGAATGGACACACGATGATTGATTGGGCCCACAGATGGATGAATGACGGCCAAGTCCAGGCTCTGCAGTTTCTAGCTCGTGGAATCAATGACTGTACAATACAGCTGCACTGAATCACGACATAGGGCAGAACTGACGTATCTGAACTAGACTGGCCATCAGTCCCAGAGGCTGCATTATTTGTATTGATGGAGCAGGGGAAACAAAATATTTTTTTGTACCTGTTAGACCTGACATCCTTGGCGTGGGTTTTTCCCCTATCTTTTGCCTCTGCTACCTGGATTTTTGATGCTGTGCTGGATTTCATTTTTGCTGGTTTAGATGCTTTGGACACTCTGCCACTGCTAATCAGTGCCAGAGTGTAAGTGCTCCCTGTGTAAAATATCATATTGATTGGATATACCCGATTGGCATATCTGTATCACCATGAAGTCCCTAGTAAAGTGCACTGTGTGTGCCAGGGCTGGTGATGACAGATGCTACTAGTGGGTCTGCAGCGCTGATTGCGCCACCCACCTGTGTAGCCCTAAAATGGTGTCTCAGGCCTGCCACCGCAGGCCTGCCTGCAGTCCCCGGACTGCCATGTCCTCCTGGCCAGTGTCCACACTGACCGGGCCTAACCCTTCCCTTTTTATACACGTCAGTCATCCCTATGGAAGGCCCAAGGTACCCCCCTGGGCAGGGTGCAGTGTATGTAAAAGGTAGAGCATGTACTAGTGCAGGTATCATGCTCTGGTAGTGAACAGCGGCCATTTTGTGTGTTCACTGCTGCAAGGTTATCTTGCTCCATAGGCTAACATGGGGGAGGCTGGTGCCAATGGCTATCAGCCTATCTTCTCATAGGAACAACATAAGACATGAGTGTTTGATATCCCTGAGCTCAGCATTTAATAACACATCTTTTAGGAGAGGTTGTTTTTAAATCCTGAGTTGGAGAATAGTACTTTTTAGAGAGTAGCTTTTCTCTTGTCTGACCCTTCTGTGTGCCTGGGCATGCTTGTGGATTGACTGTCTGGTTTGAGAGTGACAGGGGCTGGGGATCCCCCAGGAGGTTGGCTGAGTCAGCCCTTTGCTGAATGACGACATTTGCAAGTAGAGTGGAGGGAGGAGGTAGCACCTGGGAGTGAATAGGGATGTGCCTGCCTTCCACAGTGCTGGCTCCACCTCCAGCTGGGCGGCTGACGACTCTGCCCCTCACTCTGAAAGGAAAGAAGAAGCCAGGAAAACAAAGTGCTCCAGCAACACCCAGAACTGGATCAGACCGGGCTCAGGACCCACTTGCACAAAGACTTCAAAGACTTTTAGGGGTATAAGTAAAGGACCCCTGACAACAGATTTTTAGATTCTACAATCAAGAGGAACCTCTGCTGAAAGACGGACTGCTGAAGGACTAAAGGAAGATTGCCTTGCTGTGTGCTCTAAGGGCTGACCTGTTCTGCTGTACAACTGAAGCTGAGGAGGAGAAGGGGCCTTGCTGTGTGCTGTGACCCTACCTACTTGACCTAACAAGACTTTGCTGTGTGCTGTGTCTTCAACTCTGAATCTCCAAGGGCCTGAGAAGAGCTGGCCTCCTGTTTTGCAACCCAGGGACAGAAAGGTTGCCAAGACTTTAAGACTCTGCTGTGTCCCCTCTGTGCTGCTGTGTGCTGCGAGGACCGTGGACTGTTCTACCAAGCTTCTAAACATCTGCCCCAGGAAGTGCGCTGGCTGCTCTCTGTTTTGCTTGAGAGCGCCGCGCTGATCCTTGCCTGAAATCGACTGCCGTGAGGAAAAGATTGACGTGCTTATTGGCACGTGTATTGCGGTGGCCAAGAGATCGTGGGCGCCCCCGGAGCTACTGCGAAGCTTGGCGGTGTCTCGATCGACCCGCTGACTCGGGGAGACATCCTGCCCGCAATTCACCGCCATGGCCCGGGGCCCGAAATCGCTTCGAAGCTGTGTTTCCCCGTTCCGCAAAGCCGCGGAGAAAGGAGCGAGAAGGCCGCGACCTGATTGGTTGGCGGTGGAGGCTTGGCCGGTTGAGCCGCACTGCGATTGGCTGACACCCAGTGACGTCCGCCGTCGTCACTGGAGGCTCGTCGAGGGAGCCGCGACCGGATTGGTCCATCGCTCGGGAGCTGGGGAAGCCCCGCACCGAACAGCCTGAGAGGAGCGTGGCTATCTAAACACCAAGAGCCTACGAACTGATTCTTTTTTGTGGGTACTGAATCACACAAAGAGACTAGAGACTATCTTCTTACGATCTTGACAACGTAAGAAAGCGAGTAATGTGCAAACCCTTTGATACTTGATTGCCACTGCTGAAACTAGATAAAGTTATATTTTTGATATACTTACCTGTGTGGTCTACGTTTGTGGTGTACTAGGGGGGTCATTGTGGTTGTTACGTGCAAATACTTTACACATTGCCTTGGGGATAAGCCTGTCTGCTCGAGCCAAGCTACCTAGAGGGTGAGCAGGGGTTATCTACCGTGTGTGTCCCTGTACCCTGACTAGAAGCAAGGGTCCCTATTTGGTCTAAGGTACTTACCTCTGCCAACTAGAGACCCCCAGATCTAACATTGGTGGCAGCGGTGGGATCAGAACCAGTATTTGCACTTGACCTACAGTGATTCTTTGTACATCACTAGTCTAGTTAGCAGTTGCATTGCACAAAGATTTTGAAACCTATTTTTGGAAGGCCTAGGAAGCATCATGTCTCTGAATGGAGTAGGCGAGGAGGTGGAATTGCAATTTGAAGTAAAGGAGTTGCTCACATATAAGAAGGAGCAACTAAAGCAATTCTGCAAGCAGCTTGGATGCCCAGTGAAGGGCAGCGCTAACAAGGAAGAGCTACAGAAAGCTCTAAGGGCCTGGTGGGAGGCCAAACATGTTGAGCCAGAGGATTTGACTGGAGAGGACGGTGCACAGGAGCATGGATTTGGATCCAGTGATTTGCCAGTGAATAGGCCAGCACAGTACCCCTTTGAAATGAATGACCTCATAACTTTAATGATACTAATTGTTTGAACGCATGTATTAATCAACAAAATGCACCTTTATTAGACTTTCGGGGCTGATTCCGATTTCGGCCAGAAGGGCTCCGAACGATGGTCGGAGCCCTTCCGACCGAATCGGAACATGTCAGCCGGATTCCTTTCCGACCGAGCCATTCCGATGGGCTCGGTCGGAAAGGAATCAGACTCGGATTTCCGGATGGCTGACGACAGGCTTGGAGAGCCAGTCCGCCGTCCGGAAATCCGTCAGTACTTCCCCGGCCGCTTCTTTACAACCGAGGGAGTACGATGGCAGTCTTCCACTGCCTTTTTGTGCCGGTCTTTCTGGCACGAAAAGGCAGTCGGAAACTGTCTTTGGGGGCCCACAGTAGGGGCCCCATGGGTGCGAGGCTGCTCTCTGTGGATCCATGCACCGGGTGACAGGCACCTTGGGGTGCCAGCCACAGGGTGCAGGGATGAACTGCACCCCTGCTTTTCACAATGCAAGCATGCATTCCGCTCGGAATGCATGCTCCCATTGTGAAGTATACGAGTGCGACCTGTTCGGTCGCATCGTACTTGCAGGGCCGTTATCGACGACAGCAGGATGGTCGGTTATGCTCCTGACCGATGTCGGACGAACCTGAGTCCGTCCGACATCGGAATCGACCCCTACATGTGGGAAAGCAAACTGGCTTTGCAAAATCTAATTTATTTATAAGTGTAGATTAAATAACATAGGTGATTTATGTAAAATTACATGGATTTTGTTGTGTAGTAAAATTATACTGTGGCAAAGAATGCAAATGGTAAGTAAAATGGCTTTAAATGTCGCTTTTGCTAGTAATATCTAACACGGGTTATTAGAATGGCGGTTGGTAAAAAGAAAGGCTTATTTTCTATGTCTAATTTCTGGTGTGTTTGTTCTTATATTTGGCCCTTGTAGGCCATGCCTGAAAATGGCATGGCCTACAAGAGGGACGGGATTGCGTACGCCGATAAAGATGGCCCGCGCATGAGCAGAGTGAATGCTCCAGTCATGTGTCTGCGGCCTATGCCCGGAGTGAGAGATGTCAAGGCCAGCCTGACCTGAAACGAGAGTAGTGCCAAGAGTTCAGTATGTATGCATGGAAACGGATGAGAGAAATGAGCTACAGAGGATGATCATCGGAGTTTGTTACAAATTTCACTAACAAGTTAAATTTCCCTTAGACGTTGTGGATCACGAGAACTACTGTATGCATTTATTGTTTGCAAACCAGTTCGAACAAGGAGGGGGATGAGGTGACCATCACCACTCCTCCAATGGACCAATTAGAATGAATTCAGCCCCTAAAGATTTTAATTTTGAGTGTAGCGAGTTATAGGAAAAGGTATAAATGGGTCTGTGCTTACATAATGAGAAGTCCTGAGCTGCTGAAGTCCTGAGTTCTGAGGTTTGGTTCGATCAGATTTGATTTGATTCGACATTACTTTATTTTTCTATCCTGATGCTATGAGAGACTGTGTCATTTTGGACTTCGAACTTTGATGGGGAGTAGGAACGAGACCGGTAGGAACGAGACCGTCGCGGGAGTTTCCCCGGGAGGAGATTGCGTCCGAGGAGGTTAGAGGGACAATCAGTCAGTAGTGGGAGATCTATCCTGTGATCTGCGGTTCATTCTTCTTTCTGGTGAACCATTCTCTTCATCGCCCTATGGCCAAGGGTAATGAGTATTTTCCGTTTCTATTTTAATTTTACTTAAATGCTGTCAGATAATGCTAAATGTATTTGTCTAATAAAACTTTACTTATTTACTTTCATTCAATGAATTCAGATAAAATCATATGCTAACTCTACGATTGAGTCTGTGATTCTTAAATTAAACATGATCGATAAATGTTAATGAATCGTGATTGAGCTGGACTTAATCACCATCACCTGATTCTACAAGTTGGTCCATCGACCGAATAGCGGAGTACCTTGATGTTTAAAACCGACAGTTTATAGGATTAATGCATATAATGTGTATAATGTACATTCGGTCATTTTAATAAGGTACCCTGTTTGTCCTGCAGCTCGTCTACTTATCATTAATCCAGAAAACTGAGTAAATTTGTGTATTCGGTGTCATGGGCCCCACCGACGTAGGTTTATATGAATAAATAGGGTAGGGGTTTTCTGGGGTGATGTCATAAGGAAATAGGTTTTTAACAGCGGCGCTGCATCAGTATCACAGGCTCAGAGCCCACGTTCAACTAGAAACCGTGTCCCATGTTCCTCCTCCAAGCCTCGTCCTTGCTAGCTTTGGGCACATCTTCTTACTAGCGTTTGTGTCGTGACTCGATTGTTCCCTCTCTCTGTCTTCCCTACTGCTCAGCCAGGATGATTGTTGTAACGTGTGGTGATGTCACGGAATGCTTGGGTGCCTTCTGATGCGAGGAGTGTCAGTTGAATGCAGGCTGAGCAGCAGGGAGGCTGCTCCTGGTGGGGCCATTTACCATCTTACCTACCATCTCATCTACCTTCTACTTTACATGGAACTGGATTAATAAACTACATTCTTGGAACCTACTACCTGGATACATTTGAACTTCATTTACCTACGACAGTTTGTTTTTCCCTCCATGACTTATTACTAGATTTACTGTTGTGCCGCTCACTTGTCCTTTGTATTCATTGGGGCAGATTTACAAGCCCGTTGCGCCACTTTTGTGTCATTTTTAACATGGAACAATTACGCAAAAGTGGCGCAAGGGGTTTGTAAATCTGCCCCATTGTGTTTAAAATCGTTTTAACAGGTGTCACTTTTACACGATTTGTTCCCACTGAAAATTGTTAGTAACTCATTTACACATTGCATTTCCACTTATTCTTTCAAGCAAGTGTTTCTTTTGTGTGTGGTATAATTTTACATCTTAGTTCCAGTAGCTTCGCCTCAGTAATTTACAGTAAGATGTTAGTGTGCAGTATTTGTAAATCTCTCTAAATACTCTCATCTCATCTCTGTTCACAGTTTGTACTCACTCTGGGTGCGAGTCCCACAACGCATTCTGTGTCTGAACTTTTAGGGCGAGTCTATTGTGGTCTTACCAAGACCATCCATTGGCTGGAAGCTTGCCCTTTGCTTACTATTGATTGGTTTAACTTTCTCCATTAGCTTACTTTCTGTTAGATGACTTTCTTTGTTTCAGCCTGTTCATCTTGTGTTTGCCCCTCCCACAGAGCACATGCTCTTCACCATCTTTTTGACTGGCTGGTTTCTATACTTCATCTGCTCACTTAGGGAACTACTGTTTTTCATTTTGTATAAGCACTCCATGAGAATGTATTTCTTTTCCAGCTTTCTCCATAGTATGATTTTCTGCGCCCCCCGTGTGGCTCTCCCTCACCCACGTGCCTCTCTGCCCTCACACACACACACACACACACGTATTGCTATCTACCCCATGTGCTTCTCTCTCCCATGCTCTGGTTGCTCTCTGTGTCCTTTTGTAGGCACACTTGTGCAGGTTGCACGCATGTGAGCACCTACAAAGTGAGGTAGCAGGCTCGTCATCATGTCATGCAACCTCAATGCTGTGCAGCATGAATAAAAAACATTGGCCAATTGATCTCATATGGGAGTCCAATTGGCTTTGCCAATGCTTGTTTACATTCTAATCACACTTTTTCTAGTATCAGTGTTTGAGTCTTTCCCATTTCAAACACTCATTTAATGCCTGTCTGTCTTACAGTATGATCAATCGGGTGCTGACATTTCTGCCTCTGGCTGTCATTCTATTTACCCTTTTACTAGTACTGCTGTCACTCTTACATTGTAAGCTTGCTTTTCGCTGGTGCTATACCTGATCTGTCCAACATTTCGATGACTTTCACTGTGATTCTATCTCTTACTCTTATATTCTCTTGTTGATATTGCTGCCTGTGACTCTCTTCATTCTCACCTCTCATGTTCATATTGCTGTCTCTCTTTCTGTTACATTCAAATCTTTCTTGTTCATATTGCTGTCTCTGACTCACTTACATTCTAACCTCTCTTGTTCATTTTGCTGTCTTTGGCTCTCTTACATTCTAACCTCTCTTGTTCATATTGCTGTCTCTGGCTCTCTTACATTCTAACCTCTCTTGTTCATATTGCTGTCTCTGACTCTCTTATATTCTAATCTCTCTTGTTCATATTGCTGTCTCTGACTCACTTACATTCTAATCTCTCTTGTTCATATTGCTGTCTCTGGCTCTCTTACATTCTAACCTCTCTTGTTCATATTGCTGTCTCTGGCTCTCTTACATTCTAACCTCTCTTGTTCATATTGCTGTCTCTGACTCTCTTATATTCTAACCTCTTGTTATTATTGCTGTCTGTGACTCTCTTATATCCTTACCCCTCTTCTTAATATTGCTGTCTCTCTTTCTCTTACATTCTAAAATCTCGTTAATATCGCTGTCTCTCTTTCGCTTGCATTCTAACCTCTTGTTAATATTGGTGTCTCTCTTTCTCTTACATTCTAACCTCATGTTAATATTGCTGTCTGTGACTCTCGTACACTCTTGTTCATATTCCTGTCTCTGACTCTCTTATATTCTAACCTCTCTTGTTAATATTGCTGTCTCTCTTTCTCTTGCATACTAACCTCTTATTAATATCGCTGTCTTTCTTTCTCTTACATTCTAAACTCTGTTGTTAATATTGGTGTCTCTCTTTCTCTTACATTCTAACCTCCAGTTAATATTGCTGTCTCTAACTCTCTTACATTCTAACCTCTCTTGTTAATATTGTTGTCTCTGACTATCTTACATCTTGTTCATATTACAGTCTCTGACTCTCTTTTACATTCTAACCTCTCTTGTTAATATTGCTGTCTCTCTTTCTCTTACATTCTAACCTCTCTTGTTAATATTGCTGTCTCTGTTTGTCTTGCATTCTAACCTCTTGTTAATATTGCAGTCTCTCTTTCTCTTAGAGTCTAACCTTTGTTGTTGATATTGCTGTCTCTCTTTCTCTTACATTCTAACCTCTTGTTAATATTGCTGTCTCTGACTCTCTTACATTCTAACCTCATGTTAATATTACGGTCTCTCTTTCTCTTACATTCTAACCTCTCTTGTCAATATTGCTGTCTCTCTTTCTCTTGCATTCTAAACTCTTATCAATATTGGTGTCTCTCTTTCTCTTGCATTCTAACCTCTTATTAATATTGCTGTCTCTCTTTCTCCTACAGTCTAACCTTTGTTGTTGATATTGGTGTCTCTCCTTCTCTTACATTCTAACCTCATGTTAATATTCCTGTCTCTTACTCTCTTACATTCTAACCTCTCTTGCTAATATTGTTGCCTCTGACTATCTTACATCTTTACATCTTGTTCATATTGCAGTCTATGACTCTCTTACATTTTAACCTCTCTTGTTAATATTGCTGCCTGTGACTCTTGCATTCTAACCTCTTGTTTTTATTGCTGTCTTTGACTCTCTTACATTCTAACCTCTCTTGAAATATATTGCTGTCTCTCTTTCTCTTACATTATAACCTCTCTTGTTAATATTGCTGTCTCTCTTTCTCTTGCATTCTAACCTCTTATTAATATTGCTGTCTCTCTTTCTCTTACATTCTAAACTTTGTTGTTAATATTGGTGTCTCTCTTTCTCTTACATTCTAACCTTCTTGTTAATGTTACTGTCTCTGATTCTCTCACATTCTAGCCTCTCTTGTTAATATTGCTGTCTCTATCTTACATTATAACATCTCTTGTTAATATTGCTTTCTCTTTATCTTGCATTCTAACCTCTTGTTAATATTGGTGTCTCTCTTTCTCTTACATTCTAACCTCCTATTAATATTCCTGTCTCTGACTCTCTTACATTCTAACCTCTCTTGTTAATATTGTTGTCTCTGTCTATCTTACATATTTACATCTTGTTCATATTGCAGTCTCTGACTCCCTTTTACATTCTAACCTCTCGTTAATATTTCTGCCAGTGACTCTTACATTCTAACCTCTTGTTCTTGTTCTCACTCTCTAACACTCTAACCACTCTTGTTCATATTGCTGTCTCTGACTTTCTTACATTCTATTATTTCTTGTTCATATTGCTGTCTCTGACTCTCTTACATTCTAACCTCTCTTGTAAATATTGCTGTCTCTCTTTCTCTTACATTCTAACCTCTCTTGTTAATATTGCTGTCTCTCTTTCTCTTGCATTCTACCCTCTTGTTAATATTGCTGCCTCTCTTACTCTTACAATCTAAACTCTATTGTTAATACTGGTGTCTCCCTTTCTCTTACATTCTAACCTCGTTTTAATATTGCTGTCTCTGACTCTTTTACATTCTAACCTCATGTTAATATTCCTGTCTCTGACTCTCTTACATTCTAACCTCTCATGTGAATATTGTTTTCTCTGACTATCTTACATCCTTACCTCTTGTTCATATTGAAGTCTCTGACTCCCTTTTACATTTTAACCTCTAGTGTTAATATTGCTGCCTGTGACACTTACATTCTAACCTCTTGTTTATATTGCTGGCTCTAACTCTCTCACACTCTAACCACTCTTGTTTATATTGCTGTCTCTGACTCTCTTACATTCCAACCTCTCTTGTTAATATTGCTGCCTCTGACTCTCTTACATTCTAACCTCTCTTGTCAATTTTGCTTTCTCTTGTTGATATTGCGGTCTCTGACTCTATTACATTCAAACCTCTCTTGTTAAAATTGCTGTGTCTTCTTGATATTGCTGTCTCTGACTCTCTCACACTCTATCCTCTCTTGTTAATATTGCTGTCTCTGACTCTCTTACGTACTAACCTCTCTTGTTAATATTGCTGTCTCTTGTTGACATTGCTATCTTTGACTCTCGTATGTTCTAACCTCTCTTGTCAATTTTGCTTTCTCTTGTTGATATTGTGGTCTCTGACTCTCACACTCTATCCTCTCTTGTTAATATTGCTGTCTCTGACTCTCCTATATTCTAACCTCACTTGTTAATTTTGCTGTCTCTTGTTAATATTGCTGTCTCTTTCTTCTACATTCTAACCTCTCTTGTTAATATTGCTGTCTCTTGTTGATATTGCTGTCTCTGACTCTCTTATATTCTAACCTCTCCCGTTAATATTGCTGTCTCTGACTCTCTTATATTCTATCCTCTCTTCTTAAAATTGCTGTCTCTGACTCTCTTACATTCTAACCTCTTGTTCATATTGCAGTCTCTGACTCTCTTACATTCAAACCTCTCTTGTTAATATTGCTGTTTCAGACTCTCTTACATTCTAACCTCTCTTGCTCATCTTGCTGCCTGTGACTCGCTTACATTCTTTTTTTTTCTTTTTTAATATTTTTATTCATCATCGCCAAAGATAACATTTAGTAATACATTTCATTATACAAATTCCATCAGGCCAATTATACAACCGAATCAACCAGGGGTAAAAGAAGAGAATATACAAAAAAAATAAGACATAATTAGACCCCGGAATGATAACCTTCAACCAGGTTAAACAGTTGCCCCCATATAAAAAAGAAAGCTTTGTTATTTCAGTCATTTTCGAGTCTATCTTTCCAATAGGTAATTGGGGCCCATTTCCGTTTCCCCATTTGCTTTGTCTTCCATCCTTTTTTATCATACAGCGCTTTTTCTAATACATATACAGCTAATAGTCGTGCCAGCCATTGTTGGAATGTTGGCGGATTAGGATCTTTCCACATTGCTGCGACACATAGTTGGCATAAGGTCATTGCTATATATATAAACTCATATTGAGGTATTTCTACACCGTCCCTGGCTACCCCCAAAATCATAACTTCGTTAGTTATACTAATTTTGATCCCAAGTGCGCAATCCAAGAACTGCTCTATTGTGTTCTTAAATAAATCCAAGGTGGGGCATGCAGAAAACATATGTATGGTATCCCCCTGTGCTGCCTGGCATCTGGGACAAGCCACTCCCGTTGTTCCACCCCATTGAGCAATTCTATGTGGCGTATAATAGAGCTCATACATGGTCTTATATTGCTGAGTTTGTAAGGTAGCTACTCTTAGCACCGAGTTTGATAGCTTGCTCGCTTTTTCGACCTCATTACCAGATAAATTCAATTTATTATTCCATTTATCAATAACCTTTCCACAATCATCCTCCTTATACCTGATCAATTCTCCATATACCTGGGAAATTGAACAGCCTTTCTTATCCCTTAAAAATTCCATAGTTTCCACTCTCTTATAATTAGTATCCCCTCCCTGTTTTTTTAACAAGACTGATCTTATTTGCAGGTATTTGAAAAAATCCCTGCGATCTAGTTATATAACTGCTGTGCTTGATCGAATGTTATAAGACCCATTATACCCACTAAGTCTCCTATCATTTTTACCCCCATCATATCCCATCTCTTCATAACTTGATCATGGAATACCGTTGGTAACAGCTGATTATTAAATAACGGAGTGTAATAATTCATCCTCCCAATTTTCATTTTCTTCCTAACAGTTGACCATACTGCCATTGCCGCACCCAGAGTCTTAAACTTAACCTTTTTATAATAACTGCCTTCATTAAACGAGAGGAGCCACTTGTTAGAATCCTTGATCAATAACTCATATATATCAGGGACGCTCTCTCCCGCTCTCCATCGATCCTCCATACTTCCACCCACTAACCCTCTCATGTATTGCAAGACTGTTGCCCAGTAATAAGCCCTGTAATCAGGTGCCGCAAGGCCCCCTCGCTCTCTCGGTAGTGACAAGAATTTCAGTGCTCGCCGTGTTTTGCCTTTAGCCCATATAAAATGATTTGTAAGTCCTTCTATTTCGCTAAACCAGTTATTATCAAATTTCTGCGGAATGGTACGAAACAAATATAACACTTTAAGCAAGAATATCATTTTTATTAAATTACATCTGCCGATTGTTGTTAGGTACAGATTATTTCATCTGTCTAAATCCCCCTTAGCCGATTTAATTACCGGCCCCAGGTTCATTTCCACTATCTTTGAGAGATCTGAAGTTATTGTTATCCCTAGATAAATAGCTGAATCTGTTATTCTTTTGTCCACCATCATTACCTTTTTATTGATTACTATTTGAGTTTTATTCTGGTTTAATTTAATTTATACCCCGAGAGCGCCCCATAGATCGTTGCCTCTCTTTCTATTTCTAGCAATGCTGCTACCGGATCCGTAGATGTTATAGCTAAGTCATCAGCATACCCTAAAATGTTTGTTTCAAATCCATTCAAAACAACGGGCCTGATGTTTTTATTTAGCTCTATCTTTCTTATAAACGCGTCTATATAAAAAGCGAAAAGTAGCGGGGAGCAAGGGCATCCTTGTCTAGTGCCCCGTCCGATCTTTATTATTCCACTCTGCTCTCCCATGATCCTTAATCTTATCGTGGGATTCTTATATAAAGCTCTCAAAGCCCCAGATACAAACATCTCCTATATTTGCCTTCCCTAAAGCCGCCCAAAGGAAGCCCCACGAGACCCTATCAAACGCTTTTTCCGCGTCTAACAAGATTAAGGCCATAGGGTCTCGTGAAGCTGCCGTCCCATCAAACAATGCGCAGACTCTTCGAATATGATCCGCTGTACCCCTACCTGGGATAAACCCATGCTGGCGGGGGGAGATAATCTTACCAATAAAAGCACTGAGGCGATTAGCTAGCATCTTAGAATAAACCTTAGTATCACTGTTCATCAGACTTATAGGTCTGTATGACCCGGGATCGGTTGAAATTTTATTCTTTTTAAGAAATACCACCAAAGTTGCCTCCCCCCAGGACTCGGGAGGTGTCGCCCCTCTTTGCGTATCAATCATTAGCTGATAGAAATCCTCTTCTATACTAGAGAGGAATTTTTTATAGAATTCGAGCGGTATAAAATCGGGACCCACCGCTTTCCCAGCTGGTAAATCTTTGATTGCTGCTCTTAGCTCTTCTAACGAGAAATTGGATTCCATTTCCACTCTGTCCTCCCATGTCAATTTCTCTACTTGCACGCTCTCTATTTCACCACCTGCGGCACCTTTTTCAGGATTATATAAGTTCTGATAAAACTCTTGAAAAATAGAGCATATCTCCCTTGGCATTGTCACTATAATCCCTGTTGCAGAGTTAACCTGTAGAATTTCCCCTTTAGTAGCCGCCTGTCGAGTCCTAATAGCTAAAATACGCCCTATCTGTTCGCTAAACTCAAATTGGTTTCCACGCCATATATTTTCCTGCCGCTTTGATTGCTAGGACCTCGCCCACAGCTGCCTTTGCTATAGCCAACCGTTGTGATATTCCTGCGACCTCTTGTTTGGCCTCAATTACTTTAATAAATTCCTCTTCAATAGCGGCAACTATTCTCTGCTTACCCTCCATTTCCTCTCTCTCTAGTTTATTTCGCTTTAACGAATAGCTGATAGTCTCCCCCCTTATGCCAGCCTTCATAGCATCCCATACAATACTGGGGGGAGCAGATCCTCTATTTGCGTTTAGGTATTCCTTTAGCCAGCTATCCATCTGGGTAACATACTTAGGATCGTGTAGCAGGGCTCTCTCAAAAGTCCAGCTAGATCTCTCTTTTTGTTGATTTGAGACATTGATATCGAGTACCAGAGGACTATGGTCTGACACCACCCGCGGTAGTTTTTTAACCTTGGAAATCGATAACCTAAGAAGCCTGGCACGGGTAAGAGCCTCCAAAATAGCAGGTCTAAGAGCGGGAAAAACCTTGTCACTGACAATAGCACTTCGGCCGGCGGACTAGAGAGAAATCAACCGGCAATCAGTAGCATGTTTTCAAAAAAATCCCCTAGCAAAGAGGGTGAGCTAAGCAATAAAATACCCATGGATGGCACTGACAGTATTGTTGATAGCACTAAGAGGGTAGAGGGAGCCCTGTTAGATGAAGATTCGCTGAGAGATAAGCGAGCCTCCTGGGATAACAACGAGAATACCGTGCTGGACATGGCTGTGGTTAACTCCCCTATAACGATTCAACCAGAGACGGTAGATTGTGCAGACTATGCAGTCTGTGTGGGAGTTTCTACCCCTCTTGCTAGAACAGAAGTTAAAGCTAATGCTAATACTATTGGGAACAAAAAACTTGTTACACACAATGCACACGACATTCCTGAAACTACTGTGGGGGAGGATCACCTCGCGGATGATACAGACTGGGACCCCACAGATCCCACAGAGAACTTTTTCTCCTTAAATGAGGAATCTGTTAATTCGGACTCCGGCGAGTCTCAGAGCAGTAGTGGAGATGATGGTTGCGCAGATACTTCCACGAGTTATTGCAGCCAGCAGGAAAGCCAAAGAACCTACAAGAAAACTAAGAGACTCTCTGAAGGCAAGAAAATTATCCACATCAAAGACAGGATGGATGATGGGAAAGAACTCAAATGGGACTATTCAGACGCAAACATTCATTCTATCGCACTAATACACGGGGCAACTTCTGGAGGTTTGGAGGCTCCTAGAACCCCCGAGTCTGCCACTGAGCCTATTCTAACTACGATCCTACAAAAACTAAATTCATTTCAAAATGAGGTCAAAGCCGAAAATCGCCATGCTCGAATGGCTGGGAAAAAATTGCAGGGGTCAGTTCGCAAAATCGGGAAAACCTGTACTGAAATAGCCGAAAGAATGTCTCTGGTGGAAAATCGAACGGAGGTACTGGAGTCTACCGTCGATTCGCTGAAAATTCAGGTAACATCTCAAGAAGAGGTGATAAAAGACTTTATGTGGAAACTTGAGGAGGCGGAAAATCGCCAACGACGGAACAACCTTAGGATCCTAGGGATCCCAGAAAACTGCGAGGGAAGTGATATTCGTACATTTGTTATCAACTTGTTTAAAAATGCGTTTCCGGAACTAGCACACTGGGTCTGGGAAAAGGAGATCCAGAGGGTGCATAGGTTCCCAATGTCCGTTCCTAAACGCCCACAGAACAACCAGTCCTTTCCCAGAGTCATTCTAATTTATTTTGGAAATTTCTTGCTTCGTCAGGCGATTTATGATCTGGCCAGACCTAATAAAAAGCGGACATGGGAGAATATCTCGTTCTTTGCCAAGCCAGACTTTGCTCATGCAACTGTAGAAAGACGCTGGAGACTCAGGCAACTGATAACACCATTCCAAAAAGTGGGTGCTGCTGTTTTTCTCCAAAATCCTGCCAAATTGAAGGTTATTTCGCAAGGTCGGACCTGGTTTTTTACCTCGGAGATTCAAGCTGAACAATTACTTAAGGAGATAACATCTGGCAAAGCTCCCTCGGGGGGGACTTAAATTTGTCTTTGATTTGATGCTTCGTCTAGTTCCATAGTTCTATTGATGATCAATTTCTTTAGGCTTGTCCATCCTTCTAGTATTTCTTTTTTTTCCTTATACTACTAGTGATAAGGTGAGGGATGGGATGGGATGAGGATGATGAGGATGTTGTGCAGAGAGCGATAAAGAGGGTAAGAGGGGCAGCGGTGATGTAGGGAAGAGATAAGAGTTTGCTTTAGGTATAGGATGGTTGGTGATGGGGGTGTGTGTGGATGGTGGGTGAGGTCTGTTCAGACGCTATCACACAGGCTCAGGATTGAGCCTGGTTGCCTTAATTTTGGTGGGAGGGTGGGGGGGGGGGCTTGGATGGGGGTATCAGTACGGGGGGGAGCGGGGGAGAGGGGGGGTTCCAAACACAATGGTTTTCTTTTTTTTACGAGGCATGTTTGTGGGGAGAGTATCGTTTCCTTTCTGTACAGAATCATTTGATCAATTAATCTTATGGTTAATTAAAAATTGCCACTATTAATATTTGTGGCCTCAACGATATCAAGAAAAGGCAGAGAGTAACGGTAGGGCTACAGGGGATTGGCGCTAATATCCTATGCTTTCAAGAGACACATGTAGAAGGATCACAACATTATTTGCTTAAAACTCTAGGGTACCAACTGATTATTGCCTCATCTCAAGGGGCACGAACAAGGGGGGTGGCAATCTTGGCTAAAGGGGGGGATCTCCAATTTATACGGTCATTGGCAGACAAATTTGGTCGGTGGGCTATCACAGAGTGTCATTACGATTCTGGAAGAAGTAAAGTGACTCTTTGTACTATCTACGGAAGCGTTAGTGATGATCCTGATGTGTTGCTTCTGTTGACTAATGAACTATCTCAGTGGCCTCTTCCCCTAATCGTCTGTGGTGATCTTAATATACATCTACCAGGGGAGTGGTTGTCAGACCCAGATTTTAGATATACAGGGCGGAAACCAAAAGTTTACCAGGCCTTAAAAAATTTGTGTGCCTTGCATGGCTTAGTCGATTGTTGGCCTAACGGTTACCCTGGGGACCCGGGTTTTACATACTATTCATACCCACACTCTCGACTTGTCCGGCTAGATTATATACTTATGTCTAGTACTTTGTGGTCTGGTAGTACAATTGTTAAAACACCTAGAATTCTATCGGATCACAATCCTCTTGTATTAAGCTTGAATAAGGGGTTAAACAAGCCGAAGACATGGACTTTCGAGAGAGCGTTCTTAGGGAATGAGAAATTTTACCAACACATGACAGAATGGATAGCAGGCTTTCTTGAGGTTAATGTTGGTAGTACTACAATCGATGTGGTCTGGGATGCCCTAAAAGCTGGAATTAGAGGAGAGACAATGCAGTTCTCTCCGCTCCAATAAGGAGGCTAGAATAAAAATGACATCACTCCTGGGTAAGCTGGCTAGAGCGGAAGAGGAGCTGACCAAGGCTATCCAAGATAGGGATTCATCTGAGAATAAATTAAAACAGGTTGCTGTCGCTAAAAACCATATTATCGATGTTTTGACAGATAAGGCAGTTGCTAAAGCCTCAGCCCACAAAGAGAAAATTTATGAGTGGAGCGAACAGGTTGGCCATCAGCTGGCGATACGCACTAGAGAAGAATATACCGCTAATCTTGTTAAAGAGATCTTAGATCCAGAATCTGGCCTTAAAACTGAATCCTCCGAGATTAGAAAGGTTTTTCAAAAATTTTATCAGAATCTCTATGAAACCACAGGGAATCAAACAAATAGCGCGGATACATATCTAAACTTAAATGCATCAACAGGTTTGGAAAAAGCAGATCAGGATAGCTTGGATAGTAGTCCATCCCGGGAGGAAATTTTCTTATCTATGACAAGCCTCACTGCAGGGAAAGCCGCTGGCATGGATGGTATTCCAACAGAATTCTATGTCAAATTCTCACCACAATTGAAAGATATTATGCAGGAACTCTTTATTCATATTTTCGAGGGTGGAAAACCACCAGCTTCATGGTCCTCCGCTAAAATCATTGTTTTTAAAAAAAAAAAAAAAAATTCTTTAGAACCTGGGTCCTACCGTCCTATCACATTGATAAACGGCGATTCAAAAATATATTCTAAACTTTTAGCTAACCGACTAGCACCCATCATATATAAGATTGTATCGGAACGTCAACATGGGTTTATTCCCGGGAAATCCACAATTGACCACGTCCAAAGGGTAATATCTCTCTTTGACTCTACCCAGGTGACAGGAGACCCTATGGCCCTCATATTACTTGACGCCGAAAAAGCCTTTGATAGGGTCTCCTGGGAATATCTCTGGCACGCAATGTTACACTATGGGATTGGTCAACGATTCATTAAGGCAACACAAATGCTTTATGTTGAACCTATCGCTAGGGTGGCAATAAATGGGATGTTATCAGACAAAGTAACCATCACACGGGGGACAAGGCAGGGGTGTCCATGTTCTCCCCTTCTGTTTGCGATATATATTGATCCGTTTATTCGGAGGCTAGAGGAAAATTTATTAATCCCTTCAATATGCGTACATGAATTTGAGACTAAAACCCTAGCCTTCGCAGACGACATTGCCATAGTTACTAGCAATCCAAGTAAAGCAATTGCTGAGATAGAGAAAGAGGCCCTATTTTTTGGATCAGTCTCTGGCTATAAATTAAATCAGTCCAAAACGCAGATTATTCTTAATGATAAGATTACGATGAACGATGTTAGAGTTATTAATAAAGCTATATATCTTGGCGTTAGCATATCGGCTGATGTGGATAATATAGTTAAGGACAATGTAGAGCCTCTGATCCAACGTACAAAGAAAGATCTGTTACGTCTTAATAACCTTCATTTAACGCTAGGAGGAAGATCTAATGTGATTAAAATGTTGTATCTCCCCAGATTTTTATATTTTTTCAGGGCCATCTGTTTAGAATTTCCACCCCAACTGTTCCGGTCTATTGATTCTTTATTTTCTAAATTCCTGTGGGGTTATAAAAATCCACGCCGGGCTTTAAAATACATCACTCTCCCAAAGGATAGAGGGGGGATGGCTATGCCTAACTTTAAATTGTACTATTGGGCCACGGTGTTGAGATACTGCTCTGCTCTTATTTCCGTAGAGCCCATAGGCGATAGTATACCTAGTCCACAAACACTCATATTAGGTAGAGGCTCTGAAGGATGCTTGTGGCGCCACATGAATGATAATTACTTCAAGAAAATAAAATTCAAGAGTATTTACGGTATTTATAAGGTATGGGGCTGTTCGCGCAAATTGTTAGGCTTAGGACGATTCTCATTCTACACCCCTATCTCCAAAAATAATGATCTTCCCAAGATATTTGATGACAGGTGTATGAATCGGTGGATTCAAATAGGGATACTTCAGCTCGGCTGTTTCTTTAATAAAGCAGGTTTGAAGACCTTTGAAGATTTACGCAGAGACTATGACCTTTGTCATAGAGATTTTTTTAAATACCTGCAGGTTAGAGATTTTTTGTTAAGAAAGGGGGGGGGGCTAGGGAGAAATTTCACCCTACGCAAATTATCGACCGGATTTGTAAAAGATCCTCTTTAACTATAGGTGAGATTTACGAATCTCTGAACTCCTTGGGTCCAGACGATATGGAGAAACAGCTCGAGACATGGCAAACAAAACTTACTGTTTCACCCCAAACCCCTGCTCGATCCTTTGAAATGTCACAATCCAGCTTTATGTCAGCTAAACTACAAGCTCAGTATTATAAAACATTCTTTTCACTGTATTACACTCCGAAGAAAATTGCCAAGTGGGGGACTGGGAAAGGTACTTCATGTCCACGCTGTTCACTGTTTGAGGCTGATAGTGTCCATATGTTTGCCTCCTGCAATGCCCTGTCAAATCTAATAAGGGAGATTTCCGAGTTTTTTTCAGAAGTATCTGGAACAGATATCTTGATATCTACAGAGGAAATAATACTGGGTATAGCAGATTGTGCTCGTCCTAAAAGCGTCTGCGGGTTGATCTTTGTAGCTATGGCTATTCTTAGGGTTTGTATAGCCTCAGCTTGGCTGGACCCTAACCCCCCGACGTTTCAGCAATGGAGGGCTCGCCTACTAGCAACATATAATCTAGAGGTAGCCATATACAAAAGAAAAGGGCGTAATAAGTGCAAAAAAGGTTTGTTAATATGGGATCCATTGATACAATGGTTGTCCAAGCTTATTTAGGATTATATATATATATATATATATATATTTATTTTTTTCTCTTCCAAAGGGCAAGGTCAAACAAATTGGAGCTATTGTTTTTTCTTTGTTCTTTTTTACCAAATGTATGTATTAACTCTCTCCACAGTCTTATTTGCTTTTTGTGTTTTGGGAATCTCTGAATGTTGTACTTTGTCCGAAATGGTGGGGAGGGGGGAGGGAGGAGGGGCAACTTTGTTGATATAAAATGAAAAATCAATAAAAATGTTTAAAAAAAAAAAAAAAGGAAATCGATAACAACGCTGATGATACCAAAAATAGTCCAATCTAGCTAAAGATTTATGTGGTGCAGAGTAATAGGTGCTCCCCCCTCCCCCTCCCCCATCGTTTTGCTGTTCCCATATATCAATCAGCCCATTATCCTGCATCATCTGTATTAATGCCATATGACTTTTCTTCTTTCAGCCTGGCTGGCTGGATCATTTTTCCACAGTCCATGGAGACCATTAATATTTAAGTCTCCACAGACTATGATAGGCATAGGCCAATTTGTCATTTGTGCATTGATATGATCCAAAACCTCTGAGTCATCAATTGTTGGGGCATAAATAGAGCAGAGTGTGAAATCAAAACCTTGCACCTTACATTCTATTATGACCCATCGGCCATAGGGATCTGCCTTCTGTTTTTTCACTGTCACCAGCCCGCCCCGTGCTAAAACGGCCAACCCCGCGTCCTAGACCCTTGTGTTGTACATATTAAAAGCTGATAGCCTAACTGTTCTGGCAAATATTTGCGGGATACCTCAACATGGGTCTCTTGTACACATACAATATCAGCGTGTATTGTCTTCAAATACTCTTTCAGCTCTCTCCGTGTTTTAGCATCATTCAAGCCACATATATTAATTGTGATTAACCGCATAAAAGTTTGTTGTTTTTTTTTTCCCCCCTTTTACCGCTACTTTCCTCCTTTCCCCTCCTATGTCTTGGCGATGATGTCATTTTCTCTTTTCTCCCCCTGGATCCCCCCCCATTCCCAACCTTCAACAAGTACCCCCCTTTTGGTGACCCCTCCCCCCCCCCGCCTACTGAGGCAAGCAGACCTAAAGTCTCTGTGATGGAATCTGACCATCAGCCACCCTACTCCTTAATTCTTTTTTTTTTTTTTTTTGGTGCATCATACCATAGTATCATCCATATCATCTGTTATTATACCCCATATGTCTGGTCAACTCTACAGCGTGTTCTCCCCCCCTCTTCATACCGTCTCTGTAGGCCTCTATGCTACCTCTTCTCCCCCCCATCACCAATGCCCATATATACAACCCTGTCTGTATGCATCTACATATCCATGGTGCCCATAATATTCTTATTTAGCCTGCTTTCATACAGTAGTGCTGTCTTTTTTTAATGTGTCCAAATACGCCTTTGCTTGTACTTCAGAGGTGAATACTCTAACCATATTTTTATATATGATCTTCAGTCTCGCAGGATTCATCAAATAAGCCTGCAATCCCTTCTGATGACATGGGTCTAGCAACTCTCTCAGTCTCCATCTCCTTTACACTGTTATATGGCAGTAATCTGGGGTTGTGAAAAAGGACTGGCCGTCGAACGAACGTTTAGAATTGGGCCGGGCTTTAGCATACACTTCCTCCCTTAATAAGAAGTTTACGAAAAATATCAATATAGCTCTAGGTCTCTGTAGTCTCTGATTACCTCCCTGAGCCTGTTCCTGTACCTGAGCCTGTCCCTGTTTCTCTTTCTTCTTCATCATTATTGGGAATCGATGTACTCTTTGGACTTCTTTCTCCCAGTCCCAGTGACTCAGTTCTGGAAAGGCTCCTTTCAACAGCTTCATTGCATAAGCTCTCACATCGTCCCCTTCCTTTCCTTCTTCAATGTCCAGAATTCTAAGATTGTTCCGCCGTTGGCGGTTCTCTAAGTCTTCCAGTTTCCATTGGATGTCAGACAGTTGGTGCTCGTGCCCTTTCACCTTGGCTATCTCTTTTACCTGTTGATCTTCCAGAGTGCTGGTGCGCTCCTCTAAATGGGACACCCTCGTTTTTGTGTCTGAGCAGACTTTGGCAATTTTTTTAATTGATTTTTCTAAGTTCCTGGTTACAAGCCAATTTTTCCTCCCCTCAGTTTTCGTTGCATCTTGCAGTTCTTTTATCGAGTTCAATATCAACTGCAGAGGAGGAGCTTCCATTTCTGATCCTCCGAGACCCCCCTGCATCATTGGTTCCGGATAAATCCCCTGAGTAGCTGAGTAATCCCATTTTAAATTTGTTGTATTGTCACCTCCACTGCCTCGCCTTTGCACACCTGATGCTTTTTCCTGTGATTGTGTGTCTATTTGTCGTCTTGAAAGCCTCTTTCTTCTAGTAGCTGTGTCTCTTTCTTTAAGAGAACCTCTGCTGCTCCCTGAGCTTGGACCGAGGTTAGCGTCTGTAGAGATCTCTTCATCACTTCCTTCTACCTCAGAAGGAGTATCTTCAGACCCATCAGTAACTGAAAAGAAATGATCAGCTGCATCTAGATTATCCTCCGTACCGCTGGGACCGCTGCATGCGGCAATCTCCTGAATCAGAGCATCAGTTAATATTGATTCTGTGCTTATAATGCCTGGTGTGCTCTCCAAACTAGTTATTGCTGGTCCTGCTGCTTCTACTCCTGGGAAGCCTCCTTGACCCTTTGACTGGTCTACAAGAGTCACTGAACCCAGCTCTGCTCTGCCCTCGCCGTAATCTACTTCAGCTTCTTCAACTGCCCGGGCGTCCATAATCTCTCCCCATTGCATCTCAGAGTTAATGTCCTGTACCTCGGGAGCCCTCCGTGGATTCTCCTGTGTGTTTACTTTTCCTTTGCGAGTGGCCGCGTGTTAGAAATGGCGATTTCTGGTTGGCTAGGGCTTGCGCCAAAGTCAGGCAGAAACCACCACTCTAGTCAGGGCTGGGGAGTTACACGCCAAAGATAACCCCTGCTCACCCCCTTGGTAGCTTGGCACGAGCAGTCAGGCTTATCCCGGAGGCGATGTGTAAAGCGTTTGCGCGCGCACCCAGCAACAACACCCAAGGCCCACCACAAAAGAAACTCCACACAAGGTATTCTATAAAAATAGCCTTTGTATTATACAAAACACATTAGATAAAAACACACACTTTACAATGTGCCAACAGGCACGGGCAGAATTTACAAGGGATTATATGTACAGGGGACAGGGCCACATGGACCACTGTCAGGAATTAGCACTTTTAGAATTTAGAATATAAAATTACTGTAGCACAAAATAACATATAGCACACAACCAGTAACCACTGGTAACATGTAAGTACCACCTACGCAACCCTAACCACCTTAGGAAAATGTCACGCAGGGAACTAGGACCTCACTAGCACCACCTGTACTAGGAGAAAACAAACAACCACCTAAGTATCACAATACCTGTAGGGGTAATAGAACGTTACACATGATGCATCACATTCAGAGGAGTAGGGAAGGAAAACACATGATGCATAAAAACATTCAGCGGTGTAAGAACAAGGCACATGATGCATCAACACACATTCAGAGGTGCAGGGAAACACAATTGCGCAAGAACTCATATAAGCCACCACCTGTGGCAGTCCCTAGGCCAACTGGCCTTGTAGGGGCTAGGACGCCCTGTCCAGTAAGGCTGCGCAAGCCCCAAGCGTAAAGATCCCAACCTAAACGTTGCAGCTGCCCACTAAGTGCTGGGCAGCTGGAGGAAAGAGCGTGGGCACCACTGTGCCCTTCAATACAAATCTGCCGCTCTCACGTGGAGCCTCTCCTGGGCTCTCGCCTCGCAAAATTCCCCCTAGAGCCTTCGTGGCTCTGAACGTTACTGTGGGGCAAGGGGGGGGGAAGCGGCCTGCTGCCTTCTGGGGCCGCTCTATCACGAAACAACTGGTGCCCCCCTTCGTTGGAGCGCCACGCGCTCGGAAACCACCAGAATGCCCCCAAGTACGTGGGAGCCTCACTCGGCTCTAAAGCAACAATGCGCCCCGTCGATGGAGCCTTTCAGGGCTCTATGAAAATATTGCCCCTCTTCGTTGGAGCCTCACGGGGCTCGTGGACACTGCCCCCGCACCCCCAACACATGCGTGGAGTCCCCCAGCCCTTTGCACTCACCGGGCTGCTCTCCGGGGACTCCCGCGTCGTCTCTACTCTCGGCGGCGATGGACTCCGGAGCTTCTCTGCAACGCGGAGGGGCAGGCACCGACACCCTCCGCACCAGCTCCGGCCGCACTCCGCCACACGGTCCAGCGCGGGGTGGGCTCCCACCTGGATCTTCACTTCTCCCGGGCACTTCGTTCTCGCTGCAGAGGAGCGCGGGGTAGGCTCCCGTCCGCTTCCTGTTCAGACTCCGCCCCTGTCCTCACTCCGGCGCCTGACTTCCTGGGAGCTCGGCCGCGGCGGTGATCTCGGAAATAACAGGGGTGGAATCCCTCGCGATAGGGAATACACGGCAGGGTGGGCACCCGCCACCGACCATGGCAATGCGGGGTGGGCACCCGCCTCAAATCGGCACTACGAGGGGTAATCCCTACGCCGGGGATTCCCTCGTTCAGGCAGCAGTTCGGTGCAGCAGAGGCTACACCGACGCGCTCTCTCAGCGCTGGGGTCCAAAGGAAAAGCGCTCCTAGCGCTAGCAATCATAAAAGCGCTCCCAGGCGCTGCCAGTAAAAGTCCAGCAATCAAAAGCCTTGACGAGCAAGGGGGGGGCAAAGACTGGGCCCAGGGACCAGCTCACAGGGCCCTCCAGCAGGGAGGCAGTCCCCAGTGGCGGTCTCTCCTGGCGCCCAGCAGCAGCAGGCCCCCTCAGATCGGATCCTGGAAGAACAGTTTCTGTGGGGACACAGCCCCATTTTTATACAGTAAAAACCCTTTGTCTGAAGGTGCAGGGAAGGGGCGAACCAGTTACAACAGGTTCCTGAGCACTTGGTTTTGCTCAGCCCCTCTCCCTATTCACTGGCAGGGCTAGGGTCATCAGTCGCACCACAGGGGCCGGAGCCAGCATTGTGTAAGGAAAGCCCTGCCCTATTCAGGTCCAAGGTGCACTCCTCCCCAGCCATCAGCATGCTAAACTCCCTATTCACCACTGGGTGACTCCTCCTGACTCTGCCTTTAGGGCCAAGTCCTACACCGCGTTTCTTTCTCTTCTCTTTTTCCAGGGCCGGCATCATTTTGTCCGTTACCTTCTCTGTATTGACTACCTCAGCTGTTTTATTTGTAATATCTTGGCTAACAGGGGAGAAATACCCCATTATAGGTTTAGTACCCCCTGTATTCACTCCATGATTCACAACATTAGCCACATTGATAGTGCATGTCGGGGTCTCTGAGCCTGGCACCCTAATCTTCCTCCCCCTGGCATTACTCCGAGTCCCCGTGTTGTTTTCTACATCCCCGTTCTCACCTGGGGTGATCTGAGCGTCCTCGGTAGTCTTGGCTTTCTCTGAGTCTTTCTGGGGTACCGGCTGCTTGATATTCATCTGCTCCACGTCCGGAGTTCTTCCCTTTCCTCCTCGCATTATTTTCGGCGCCATCCTAGGAGTGCTGCTCGAACCGTCAATGGCTGATCTTAGTTTGCACAGACAAGGCGTGGGTGCGAACACAACGTCTTGATCGTTAATTCCGTCTGCAAGCTCCTCTCCTGGAGATAGTCTCTGTGAGCTGCACTGACGACTTTTCGCTGCTCCGCTTATCCCCCTGGTACCTACAGCAGTAGCAGCAGCTCCATCTCTCTCGCCACTGTCGGCTTCGCTAGCTCCGCTCCCCACGCAGGCCCCGTCATCCACTCCTCCCGAGCTCCGCCTGCCTCTCAGCCCGGTCTTCCAATCTCGCAGCTCCGCTAGTACCGCCGTTGCCGCCGCCAGAAGTCCACAGATCAGCTCCTCGGCAGCAGACACGAAATCGCCCTTATTGAGAGCCGCTTCCATGGGGTATGTAGCCCTTGATACACCATTTCATGCATCGTTTCAGTTTTTTAGCATCGGGAGCATTCTTGAATGCCGCTAGTCAGACGCCATCTTGCCTCCCGCTCCAATTCTCTTACATTCTAACCTCTTGTTAATATTGCTTTCTCTGACTCTCTATTATTCTAACCTCTCTTGTTAATATTGCTGTCTCTGGCGCTCTTACATTCTAACCTCTCTTGGTAATATTGCTGCCTGTGACTCTTACATTCTAACCTCTTATTTATATTGCTGTCCATAACTCTCTCACACTGTCTCTCTTTCTCTTACACTCTAACCTCACTTGTTAATATTGGTGTCTCTCTATCTCTTACACTCTATCCTCTCTTGGTAATATTGCTGCCTCTGACTCTCTCACATTCTAACCTCTCTTGTCAATATTGCTGTCTCCACTCTCTTACATTCTAAGCACTCTTGTTAATATTGCTGTCTCTTGTTGATTTTTCTGTCTCTTTCTCTTACATTCTAATCTCTCTTGTTAATGTTGCTGTCTCTTGTTAATATTGCTGTCTCTTTCTCTTACATTCTAATCTCTCTTGTTCATTTTGCTGTCTATTTCTCTTACGTTCTGACCTCTCTTGTTAATATTGCTGTCTCTTGTTGATATAGGTGTCTTTGACTCTCTTACACTCTAACCTCTCTTGCTAATATTGCTGTCTCTGACTCACTTCTGTTCACACTGCCTCGGATTGTTCTACATTCCAATCTATATGATGCTGACTTGTGTTTTTTACTCTTTTTCTGATATTGCTGACTCTGAGGATCCTGGCCATCCTGTGTGTCCCTTGGTAATTGTCAATGAAACTATGACCAGAAGCTGTGGCACTCAAAGTGCAAAGGTCACGGATGTGAATCATGTGCCTTGAGAGAGCCTGTGTGAAGATGAATAACAACAGGCACATTCTTTAATTAAACAACGGGGTGTGCCCTGGCCTGGTCTATTATTTACACGTCACTCATTATTGTATGCATCTGTCCCATACTGATCCTGACGGAGTTCCTGTACATTATTCTGTGTAGGTTTCTCCTTATGGATGACATTCATGCCTACAGATCACGCATCATAACTAATGGTGGCTGTGCATGACAGGGTGGCCACCTCCATCAATGGCATTGCAGACACTTTCTCCACTCCTGAGCATGCTGAATTCTGGGAGCCGTAGTCTTGCTCTACTTTCACTGAACCAGTGAGAGGAACAGATCAGAAACGAAGATTTGCAGGTGAAAAGTACCGGACTGAAGATAAGTGTCTGTAGTGCCTGGAGTGTCACCCTAGCGCTTGGTCCTGATTGCTACTGGTCAGTGAGCATTGGTAATGATCATTCAGAAGTTGATCGATAGCTCGTGGGAGGGTGGAGAGGCGCCAGTCTTGGGATTATGTGTGGCTGACCTCCAACCAAGTTAAAGAATGTAGCGCCTAGAAAAGAAACACCAGGTTGTCTGTAAGAAATTCTGTCGTAGTGCCGATATCGGCAACCCTCCCACCCCACGCTTAGCAATAATAGTCGCGCTGCGCAAAATAAACAGTTCACACAAGTTTTTGTTGGGAAACAGTTTGCTGCAGGTTTATTACATACAAAGAGTATGCCAACCTGGTGGGCAAACTTACGGGCGATTCAAGGGCAGGCAGCGGTGACTAACCTAGGCTGCCTTGCCCGCCTGATGAGCCAAACTGCACAGTGGCCAATCCAATCGATGCTACCATTTATGTGGGGATGAAAACCTTCCTGTTTGCCTGATTCTTCCGAGATCTAGTCGAGTTGAAGCGCTGGGATGCCTCCGGGTAGCTATGCGCTATATAAGACCGTAATCATTCATTCTTACATACCATTGACCCCTATCCAGGCAAGCCCCCGGTTGCTCTGCTAACAACCGCCCGAAGGACTAGTGGGGCGCAGTTGTTTTCAACCAGGGTCCTGCTATAAAGACTCCTGGGTTTTTGGCATAATGCACCCCTATTGTGCTCCTGAAAGGGTACCCCTCGTATCAGTCAGCCTCTGGATCGCCCTGTAACTCCGCCAGCAACACAAATGTGTACATCAATATGTTCAATTTGTTAGCCAGCCCTCCCGCTGACACACAGTGTAAGTGGATGGGAGGGTGACAGCGTGCCCAGCGGGGGACAAAGAGGGTGGGTGGGGCACCTATAAGTACCTGTCCCCACCCCACTGCACACCAGAAATGAGGTCGCAGAGGTGCCGGACATCGGAGGGACTCCCAGAGTAGGGGGTCCCTGCAAAAGGGCGCAGGAGGTGCCTAATGCGGCACTAAGGGGGCCGCCTGCTTTCAGGACCCAATGCATGCGCCGCGGGCAGCCGCATTATTCCTGGTAGTGTGACACATGAGGGTGGTTTCTCAGAGTGGAAAAGAGTGTGCCTTGTGCGACAGCAACAAAACTGCCTTAAAGAAAGACGTAACCCAGCTAAAATCTCCTAATCAATTTTGTGGAAAAGTAAGTTACATTTTATAGTCAAAAGAGCATGAAAAGGCTCCAGCCGAGGTCCAGTCTCACTGGTACTGGTGTCTTACAAGATGTCCTTGGCTGTCTTCTTCCTCTGGTCATCCAAGGAATCATTGCCCTGACCATGAGGGCGGTTCTCATCCCTGGCTCTGGAGATTCAAGGGGGCTTGTTTCCCTCCATCCTACCTTCGGTGAGAGAGTATCTTCTTTGGAGCTTCTTCTGGCCCCCTTAGGTGATGCAGCGTGCTGTCCACAGTCTTTTCTGCCCCCCTCAGGTGATACAGTGTGCTGTCTACAGTCTCTTCCGCCCCCCCCTTAGGTGATACAGTGTGCTGTCCATGGTCTCTTCTGCCCCCCTGAGGTGATGCAGTGTGCTGTCCACGGTCTCTTCTGCCCCCCCTGAGGTGATGCAGTGTGCTGTCCACAGTCTCTTCTGCCCCCCTGAGGTGATGCAGTGTGCTGTCCACGGTCTGTTCTGCCCCCTGAGGTGATGCAGTGTGCTGTCCACGGTCTCTTCTGCCCCCCCTGAGGTGATGCAGTGTGCTGTCCACAGTCTCTTCTGCCCCCCTGAGGTGATGCAGTGTGCTGTCCACGGTCTCTTCTGGGTTTCCTTAGGTGATACAGTGTGCTGTCCACAGTCTCTTCCGCCACTCCCTTAGGTGATGCAGTGTGCTGTCCACAGTCTCTTCTGCCCCCCCTGAGGTGATGCAGTGTGCTGTCCATGGTCTGTTCTGCCCCCCTGAGGTGATGAAGTGTGCTGTCCACGGTCTCTTCTGCCCCCCCTGAGGTGATGCAGTGTGCTGTCCACAGTCTCTTCTGCCCCCCCTGAGGTGATGCAGTGTGCTGTCCACGGTCTGTTCTGCCCCCTGAGGTGATGCAGTGTGCTGTCCACGGTCTGTTCTGCCCCCCTGAGGTGATGCAGTGTGCTGTCCACGCTCTCTTCTGGGTTTCCTTAGGTGATACAGTGTGCTGTCCACAGTCTCTTCCGCCACCCCCTTAAGTGATGCAGTATGCTGTCCACAGTCTATTCTGACCCCCTAGGTGATGCAGTGTGCTGTCCACAGTCTCTTCCGCCCCCCCCCTTAGGTGATGCAGTGTGCTGTCCATGGTCTCTTCTGCCCCCCTTAGGTGATGCAGTGTGCTGTCCACAGTCTCTTCTGCCCCCCCCCTGAGGTGATGCAGTGTGCTGTTCACGGTCTCTTCTGCCCCCCCTGAGGTGATGCAGTGTGCTGTCCACTGTCTCTTCTGGGTTTCCTTAGGTGATACAGTGTGCTGTCCACAGTCTCTTCCGCCACCCCCTTAGGTGATGCAGTGTGCTGTCCACGGTCTCTTCTGATATTCCCAGTTTTCCAGTTTGGAGTCATTTAGTTTCCAAGTAAGTCAGTCCTGAGATTGGTCATGAAAGTACGCGACACTTCCCACTCTTTCTCATGACAACATGATTTTCTCTTTTTCACATACCTGGTCAACCGGCTAATTCACATTTCATTATAATGTATGGCACCTTTCACTGTGATATTCTGACATTTTATGGAAAGTCCATTCTTCTATAGTTCAAGATCTCCAAATTATTGGAGCCAGGTTTCAGGTAGACAAAGGTGTAATATGTCTACCAGTAACAGGATGTTGTAAGTACTCCGAGTCTGTAACGCCTTGTGTGTAGGACAGCAGCACATTTGATTTTTCTTTGAGCAAATTTTCATCTGGGGATTCTAGTGCACCCACTTTCCGAGGCTGTTAACTAACATCCATGGATCTGCAATCAACACATCTTCCCTAGCCAGGAGGTTAGGGTGAATCTAAGATGGTGGGTAGATCAGAGATGTCTGAGGCAGGATCTTACTTCTCTCTTAAGGGCGCGCATTCGAATCAGACACCATAGTTTATAGTTGGGTCTGAGTCCTATAGTTACAGCCACTTTCATCCATCGAGCTTTAAGGAGATGGAAGCGAAAAGATCCTATATGACTCGTCGCATTGAAAATCCAAAGGTCATTGTTGGCCGTGTGAACGGGCACTCTGAGGACCAGATGCTTCTTGTACAGATAGGGAGCTCCAGTCTCACTGCCACCAGGCGACATTAGCAGTGGACAGAACAAGAGCCATATTCCTCGTCAGACCTTTATTTCGAGTGAATGGACAATTTGTGGTCAAAGATTCTTAACTGGTATTTCCTTCATCTTAAGAAATTTCTGAGTCCACTAGTTTCGAGGCAATTTGTCTGAAAATGGGTTTGAAGACTGGATCTGTTAGCCATAGAAGAGAAAACACCGTGTCCCTGTTCTCATTTGAAAGTGCAAGGCAATGGGTGTCTTGCCGTGTCGCTAGTCGTTCGTTCTTTCCTGGCTTCACCCATCTTGGTTTCGTCTTCTGCATCTGATCAGGCGGGGGCAGCAGGAGGTGCTTCTTGTGGTACATTTTCTTTTCGATCCCAGCCACGAGCTGGAAGGTTCTATCTTGTGTTCAGTTCCTAACTTGGAAATTGAGAGTTTATGTCTTAAAAATAAGGATGATCTCCACGTTGGAACTGTGGCTGTTGGAGTAACGAAACATCTAACCCCTCACAACCATACACACATCATTGGCAGCTTTGGTTTGGAGAAATGATTGTGATCCAGTAATTGAACCATTTGAGGCATCTAAAATGGTTTAGGGCGTTTGGAAACCTATATTTGTGTATGCCGAGGGAGTTTCTTATAGGTGTTCCAACTGTAAAGAATGTAATTCCATATTGGAATATATTAGCGGTTTTTGAAGTGTGGCAGAAACTTCCCATGAGCAAGTAGAGTTCAGTTAGATACCTTTTCTGTTCCTAGAGTACACACAATCCTTTTTGGGACTGTAAGTAATTTTGCCAGAATTTTTTGCAAACTCCTGCTTCTGGGGGGGAAATGACTCTTCTTACGTTGGTTGAAAGAAGAGTTATTCTCATTTATTTAAAAAGAGTGTCTCTTTCTAAGATGGTGGATCCTTGTTGGTTAATTTTGCTGCAACTAGGAAAGGATGAATTAGTCTTTTCCTTCCTTCAGTGGACGTATTTGTCAGTAATAGGATTTACTTACACTAAGGAGATTTTACATTGCCCTCGTGAAGGTTCAAATGAGTTCAAGAAGAAACATGTTGTCCTCTTGGGCAGAAGTTTACGATGCCTCAATCTTGTGATATGTAAGGCATTTGTCATGCCTTTCACTTTGAACTGAGATGCGTCCTCGGTTGGTTGCCAGTGGCTGAGATTCGATCGCGTGCTCCATGTTTTCCTTTTTTTACATTTTATACTTTTGTTCAGCATTACAGAATCCAAATGTGAAGACACAGGGCCTAGACACTTGGAACCAAAGGTGTTCGCTGCAGAAGCGAAGGCTCAACTGTTGCTATTTGTGGTTGATTCGATAACACACCGAAAACAGCTGAAGGTTTGGACAAGGAGGTAGTCTAACAAATACTTCCCAGTAATTCCATTACTCTGAGTCCTTCCTCGCTCCAGTCATTGGGGCCTGCCCCCCCCCCCCCCCCCCACACCCCTCTCTGGAAGGGACTGTCAGGGATCTAGCTAGTTCAGGATAAAGTGTCAGACAGCTTAGCTGATTTCAGGACCAGACAGCTCAATGGGGGTTCTTGATCTATGCAGAGACAAAGGCTTGCTAAGAAGGGGTTTAATGTAAACACCAGATTATCTGCAGGCCTGGAGGGAAGCAGGGCAGAAGCAGGTTGGAACAGGAAGTCTCCAGGGTAAACTATCAAGGAAACACAAGTACAATCAGGAAGGTAAAAGCAGGGAAATGATAGACAGACTATCACAAATGATAGTTTGCTCCTTGGACTTGATCTCTATGTGAAGTGATCAAGGAGCAGAATATTCTCAGAGAGTTCAAGGAGGCTACCAGCAGCTCTAATGGAGGACTGCTGGGTGGTTCACAAGCCTTGGAACCCAACGGGTACCCTTGGAAGCAATGAAAATGAGAGTTTGACATAAGCACACAAAAAGAAAAAAAAGAGAACGGTAGAAGGAATACAGAATCAGGAACTGGGGTCTGGGAAACTCTGGACTGGAACAAGGATCAGGAACAGGACTGGAATGGACAAAACTAAGTATACTTGAATTCTGCACACCAACTATGACAGTTCAGGAATATGCAGTCAGAACAGCAATCCAAGACAAGGAATCTGGCATATGAGAGAGGTGTGGATGTGTGCAGACAGGATATAGGTTCAAGGCAAACAGGGAAACAAAGAGGCAGGATAAAGAAGAGACTGACAAAAGTGACAAAAAGCTCATCAGAACAGGAAAAATAGAATCAAACAACAACGAAAACTGAAAGCACTGGCACGTCTGGAATGCAGCCGGAAGTTCACACAGATATCAAGGAAACACAGCAACAGAGTCAAATGCAAGCTGCTGCACTCTGCACTCAAAGGGATGACATAGCTGGAGGCTCAGGGGAGGAGCACAGGGGCAGGGGAGAGCCAGGTACAAGGACTCAACCAGGTGCTAGCAATCAGGAAACCACCAATGAAGGGAAGGCAGCACCGGAACTTGGAAAGGGGAAGCCCAGGGAAACCAGCAGACACAAGAAAGGACTCTGGAAAGCCAGAGTACCTGGTGGATCCAAGGGAGTGAAAAGTACAGAATGCAGATATAAAGAGGCCAGAAAGGCCATGGGGTACAGGAATCAAGGTAGAGATTAGAAAACTACCAGCAGGGTGTGATGGGGCAGGGTTTGGAGATAGAGTGAACTACAAGGACCATAATGCATCAGGGAAGTGGGACAAAAACCTGGACTGGGAGTTGAGGAGTAACTAAGTGTAGATGTGAGTTTTTTCATATGCTGATGTGAGGCCTGATCCTCAGAGGGCCTTCAGGAGTGGCATCCAGTAGCAGGGTGGCAGAATCCTGAGGGGGACATTTTAAGTGGAAACTTTCACCTTTGATTTGAACAGCGATATCATTAGTACAAGTTAAGGTCTACAGACACGGCACGCTTAAAGGTATGACAGTGACCAGCACCATCTGCTGATTACACATAAATATCCTTTAGCATGAAAGAACATCCATCTTTTTACCCATATAATACTCCGGTAAGATTACAAATCTTTATGCGGCTTATAAAGCCATAAAATAATAAAACAGAAGACCGTTTGCAGTACATTATACGCATGTGGCCCGTGAGTACAACGCCATATCTCATAAAGTAAACATAAAATGACCCCTGGCTCAGACATCATAGAGGCAATACTTAGCCATAACATTCTTAATATCAAGGATCTCCGGAAGGAAGGAGGCGCCCTTAATACCAGGGATGTTTCTTCCAGGAAACTTAGAAGTAGGAACAGGATTTGGTCTCTCTAAGAAGGCAGATTCCTTTCATAGGCGAGTGGCTGGAGTGAGGGAGGAGGGCTCGGAGCAGCGCTCGCACCAGTAAGGGATTGGAACATTCAATGTTCTTGTTCCATAAAAACATCTTCAGGCTGCAAATGCGTGATGTCAACATCTTGCCCCACATCTTTCCCATAAAACACACACATTCCAGGCTGGGCCTGGCGCTCCTCGGGGTTTCACAAGGTGAGACGAATGCGGAGGACAGAACATTTCCACACATTTTAATTTCAGAACAAAGCAATTAATTATTGCTCTGTAACCACTTATGAACCGTTCAGATAATTGCTCTGCCGTGGGACTGTCACATGGCCCTTGGGGACATTGTGTCTTCTCTAAGTTAGCATGAGCTCTGCAGACACTACGTGGCTTTGCGCACGTTACTACAGAGATTTATTTTTGCAAGGACTCTGTTCGCACTTTTCACATGAAAACTGTCTGCTGTGTGCGTTCTCTGCACATTCCTGGGATTTACTCTGAACATTGTACCTAAGGCAGGAGAAAGAAACCGGAAGTGAGCGAGGGAAAGCTAGGGTTTAGCATCTTGGGTGGGTGGAACTTTGTTTACTTCCTGTTCCTTTCTCTTACAGGAGGTCGATTCGCCTCGTAGGTACTGACCAGGGTGAGGAGGTAGGGATAACTGCTAAGTAATAGTACCATTCAAGGTGTGTAGTGTTACAGTTAGCGCTCTAGCGTTAGACGCTAGAGCGCATAAGGTCACTACGCAACGCGTACGCCACGAACGTGGCGTACGCCTCTGTATAAAATAAAGGGGCGCGGCCTGCTGCAGCAGTCACGCGCCGATACCCAGACACAAAGTGTGGTGTCCATTATTATAGCTGCGGGGCGTGTAACGAGGGCCTACATCAGCGCGAGCGGCCCCACAACACTGGCGACGAGAGCGAAAATCGACCACGTGTGCCCAGCTGATAGACGCGCTCCGCGGCAGTCCCGCGCGCGCGCACGTGTTCTTGACGGGCCCGACTGGAACAGGCTCAGTCTCACGCAGGCAGTGCAGCTGGGCCCCTCTGACCACCGGTGAGTGCACGTGTGCACCGAACACAGCCCATCTTGGCAGATGAACATCCCTGCCACTGAACTGTATGACTCTGTGTCCCTGCTGTGCCCTGGCTGAGCCCTGACGCCCTCTGTCAACACCAAGTGTGGGCATCTCCTGCCACTGCGGCCTCCTCTGCCTGCTGCCGTCCCTCCTGCTGTGCTGTGCCCCAGGGAGCCATGGGGGATGATGAGCGCCCCGCCCAGGCAGTGCCACTGCACCCCGCGTCCGGCGTTCTGCCGCCGTTTAGTGAAGCTGCTGACCCTGCCACGGCCGCCCCACGCTGGCAGACGTGGATTGGCCGACTCGACAACTATTTTGCGGGCACCAGGGAGACGGATGGCACCGTGAAAAGGTCTCTACTACTCCACTATGCAGGGGAAGAAGTTTATCTCCTATTCAAGCACCTCCCCAACACAGGGAACGCGGACGACTATGACGCGGCCGTGAGAGCCCTCAATGCGCATTTCGACCCCCAGTTGAACCCGGATTTTGAACATTTCAAATTGCGCCAAGCGAGGCAAAAGGAAGGGGAATCGGTGGATGCATTCCACGCTCGACTGAGGGTGCTGGCAGACACGCACCTCGTGGGTGATAGAGCCAAGGAGGAGATCAGATCCCAGATAATATGCGGCATACGCAGCAAAAAGCTACGGACACTCATTCTCCGCCAACCGAACATCCCGATGGCGGACATTCTAGTGCTGGCACGGTCCCATGATCTATCCGACGCCCGCGCAGAGGAGATGGAGATGGCGCTCACACGAGGCGCCGGGTCAGGAGTAACAGTCAAAACAGAGCGGGCCGACGCAATACAGACGCGTGAAGCTTCCCGCCGACCGGCGGCAAAGAAGCCTGCAGCCCCGTGCGGGTACTGCGGGTATGATGAGCACGGAGGCAGGACGTGCCCTGCGAAAGGAAAGGCGTGTGACAACTGCGGCGTGATGAACCACTTTGCTTTTTTTTTTTTTTGTTTAAATATTTTTTTATTTTGTACTTTCAGCAATGCACATTTAATACATATAATACATTCATTTATTTATTCATTTTCGCAACCTAACCTTTTAGATAATTTCAAAGACGAGAAACCAATTAAGAAAAAGAGAAAAACCAGATGTCGTATAAACAAACCAATATACCAATATAGCTCTCACCAATCCCAAGATCATATATTCCCAAGTTACAAAATTTACCAGATTACCAAATTACCAGTTTACCCTACCCCGACTCTCCACCGCGCTAAGGGCCCCCAAATTCTTATGCCTAGAGCTCTCCCCACTCTACCTTTTCTTGCATAGATAGGTTTTTCTAAATTAAATATAGATATTAAGTTTGCTAACCATACGTGCATAGACGGAGGGGATTTGTCTAACCAAGCCCTGGCTAGAATTAGTCTATACACCGCCATTGCCACAAAAATAAATTCCCTCTCTACGTTTCTGTTTCCATCACGGTCTATACCTAGCAAAATACATAAAGGTGACATGGAGATCTGTAGGCCTAGAGTCTTGTCAAAAAAAGCTTTGATGTCCCTGATTAAAGTATATAGTTGTGGGCAAGTGGCCAACATATGAAGTAAGTCAGCGTCTAATGCGCTGCATCGAGGGCAGTTTATCCCAGTTGTACCCCCCCATTTAGCAATTCTAGCAGGCATATGATATAAGGAAAAAAGGGTTTTATAATGTTGTGATTGTAGGGGGCCGGAACATAGAATATTACACCCCAAGTCCAGCGACTCCTGGAAATCCTCCATTTCTCCTCTCAACTTCTCTGCCCACTTGCGCTTATGTTTTTCTAGGTCGTCCACTTTAGTTTGAGCTAGTATCGCGTAAGCTGACCTGATACTATGATGGCCGCCCGTGGTTAAAATCTCCAGGAAGTCATTTGTATTATATCCTGCTGAGCCACCACTTTTCTGTCCCAAGAAGCTTCTTAGTTGTAAGTACTTAAAAAAATCTCTCCTACTCAGCTTAAACTTGTTTACCAATATCTCAAACTGCACCAATCCCCCATCCCCTATTAGATCCCCTACTTGGTTAACACCTTTTCTATTCCATTCGGCCATTACTGTATCTGAAAAAATTTCTGAGGGGAGTGATTTGTTTTTATATAGTTTAAGATATCTATTATACCGCCCAAGACCCATCTTCCTCATAAAAGCATTCCATACATTTAAGGCCGCATTTAGTGTCTTAAATTGCTTCCTTCTGAGGTACCCAAACTCAGTAAAACATAACAAACAATTTTCTGCATCTTGTCCTAACAAAATTGCGTATATATCGGTAGATTCAGACGTTATTCTTTGAAGCATCCCCCCTCCTCCGATTAAACCTTGCATATATTGAAGGGCGGTTGCCAGATAGTATAGTCTAAAATCCGGGGCTCCCCACCCCCCTCTGTTTCTCGCCAATGTCATAAATTTATATGCCCTACGAGTTTTCCCATGTGCCCATATAAACTTGTTGAGGATACCCTCCAAAATATTAAACCATTTGGTTTCAAAGATTAACGGAATTGTTCTAAATAAATGTTATGTTATGTTATGTTAATGATTTTTGTACCGCGCGCAGCTGCCCCAGCAAAGGGGCGTCCTGGCGCCAAGAAAGGTGAACACAACATCACAAAATGCAGCCAAGTCAGTTAGTGTTATTAAAAAGGAGCGTTTTGATGACACGTCGGAACCTGGTTAAGTCTTCCAAAGCGCGGATGTCATTAGGGAGGGAGTTCCAGAGCTTGGCGGCTACTACTCGAAAGGAGCGGCCTCCAGTCCTGCTCAACCGAAAACGGGCAACAGCAGCTAAATTCTGGCCCATCGATCTCAAAGAGCGAGAGGGGATGTATCGAGTCAGGAGATTCATGAGAATAGGTGGAGCCAGGCCTTTCAAAATTTTAAAGGCCAGGCAAAGCACCTTAAACTCGATCCGCCGCGTAACAGGCAACCAATGGAGTGTTTGCAGTGTTCCGGACACTGAGCAACGTTTGGGCAACCCAACTATCGCTCTTGCGGCAGCGTTCTGCACTCGTTGTAACCGCAAGAGTTCAGCCTTGTTCGTGCCTGCAAGCAGAGCACTGGCATAGTCTATCCTGGATAGTACCGATGCCTGGACCACGAGCTGTCTAGTGCTGGCATCAAAAAATTTAAGCACCGGCCTGATGCTCCTAATAATGCCAAAGCAAGACGCAGCCACCTTCTTAGTATGGCAAATAAAACTAAGTGACGGGTCCAGCCAGACCCCGAGGTTTTTTAACTCCATAGCAGGAGAGGGGATCACTCCTAACTCGGGGGGCCACCAGCTGTCATTCCAACATCCAGGTTGCTTCCCAAATACCATCACCTCTGTCTTCTTTGTGTTCAATTGGAGACAATTCTGGTTCATCCAATTGGCCACCGAGCGCAACCCCTCACAAAAATTGAGGGCGTCCAAAGCTGAGTCCCCACTTAGTGTGACCGCCAGCTGCGTGTCATCAGCATAGGACACCATTGTCAGGCCCCAGCCTTTGACTACCGCAGCCAGCGGCCTCACATAAAGATTGAAGAGAGTGGGGCTCAGAGATGAACCCTGTGGGACCCCCAGGGTGAGCGGGTGAGAGGTGGATTTACCGGGAGGTATCGCAACCTGAAAGGATCTATTGGAAAGGAAGGAGCGGAACCAGCCTAATGCCGACCCCCTAACCCCAGCTTCCTCTAAGCGCCGCAACAGGATATCATGTGACACCGTATCAAAGGCGGCACTCAGGTCTAGCAACAAGAGTGCCGCTGTTTGTCCGGTGTCCAGCACGGAGCGCAGATGTTCAACCATGTATAACAAGGCAGTCTCCGTGCTGTGGGCTTTACGAAAACCATTTTGCGTGGGATACAAGATGTTAGCTTTATCGAGATGGTCAGCCAGGATCCCATTCACGTGGGCTTCGATGACTTTAGCAGCCCACGGCAGCAAAGAGATGGGACGATAGTTTTCAGGTTTTGTGGGGTCGAGGGTAGGCTTTTTTAGGATGGGGGTGACTACCGCTTGCTTCCACTTGGTGGGTACAATCCCTGAGCCCAGTGACATATTGATAAGGGCAAGCAAGGGTGCACGACATATAGCCTGCATGTTTTTAAATAGGGCCGGTTTAAGGGGGTCTGCAGGGGAGCCAGATTTAATTTTTTGGCTCAGAAAGTCAAAGCCCTCCTCAGAAAGGGGGGCCAAAGAATCCAGGATCCTATTGTTGAGCTTAGGACACCCAAGTGAGTCCAAGCAGTGCACGATAGTTGGAAAAGAGTGGTAAATTGCTTGCACCTTATGAACAAAGAACAGAGCCAGACTCTCGCAATGAGAGTCTGTGCAGATTTCAGCCGCAGAGGCCCTCTTAGTTATAAGGTCCTTTAGGACCTTAAAGATTAATTTGGAGGGATTAGGGCTGTTCCGGAACTCCTGCGCCTAAAATGCGGCACGTGTTTGACACACCGCCCTGTGATATGCCTTAGTTAGAGTGAGGTAGCAGGTCTTAAGCGCGGGATCATAGGCTTTCCTCCATCGCCTTTCCGCTTGCCTACACTCTCTCTTAAGAGACGCCAAGGTCTCATCATACCACGGGCTATGTGCCTTGGTCCGGCACTTAGAACGTACAAAAGGAATAAAAACGTCCAAGGCCGTGCCAATCCAAGTGCAGAATGACTCATACCCACCATCAACATCAGCGAGGAGAGGTAGGGGAGTTTTCCTTAATAAGAGGTAGAAGTCTTCAAGTTTTAGTTTACTCCACTGGCGGGAAACAGATGTTTTGTTCAGTGTCACAAAAAGAGGATCTGCCACAGTGAGAGCTGCTTTCACCAGCATATGGTCTGTCCAAGTCAGCTGAACAGGTTGACATAAGGTAATCTCCTCTAAGGAGGAAAAAAACGGGTCCAGAATATGTCCACCCGAGTGAGAGGGGGACGTCACTCTCTGTGTGAGCTGCAAGGCTTCTAGATCTGCAAGGCAGCTTTTAATGGAGGATTGGGAAGGACAATCGAAGTGCAGGTTGAGATCACCTACCACATTAAAATTTGCACAGCCAAGAGCTTCTATACTAATGACGTCCGGGAGAGCGGCCCTAAAGGCCGCATCGCAGCCCGGAGGCCGGTATATTAGAAGACCTGAGAAGCTAAAGCAGTGAGACAGAGAGATTCTGAAACGAGCACATTCACAGCCTGGGAGTTTTAGTTCTTTCCATTCACAAGGAAAGCAACGTTTCACCGCCATTGCAATTCCGCCACCTCTCGAACCACGGTTGAGAGTTGCCACGGTATAGTCAGGGGGGAAGGCAAGGTTTAAAATCGCAGTATCAGCCTCTTGAAGCCATGTCTCGGTCATAAAAAACACATCAGGGGAGTCATTGGTGGCAATATCAAAAATCTCCGCCTGATGTTTGACCAGAGATCTGACATTAAGGCTATATATATTGACAATATTCACCCCCGACACATTAATCTGCCGGGATGAAATTTGCATAGAGCGGGCGCAGGACGGGGGAGGCAGGCGCCAGCAGCAACAGGTACACAGATAAGGGCCCCTTAGCGGTGCAACAAGTGGAAGTGGACAGATGGGAAAATGGTCACGTATCGCCAGTAAGTCTGCTCTACCGTACCTGAGGATGGAAGCAGCCATAATGAAGATAAAAAGGTCTGCCGCACCCCGCACTTCCTTAGCGCTGACGGGCGCAGACGGGCAGACTCTGGGCGCTACTGCTGCGCGTCACCGCTGCGCGGCCCGTACGAGCATTAAGTACCGGCTCACCTGGAGTCCTGGCAAGCGCTAGAGCGCTCGAGCCGATGGCCCAGTAAACAAAGCACCCCCCAAGATGGCGGGCAAGCGCCACACGAAGGAGCACAGGAGCTGCCAGAGGAGGACAACAGACTCCGCAAAATGCGGTGAGGGCACAATTTAAATGCAAGAGTGTGGGTAGAGTAGTTGCAGTATTGCAATTGCAGAATTTAAAAGCTAAAAAAAAAACGATTACAGAAAACAAAAAAAACGCTGTCTAAAATGTAGAATAAAAGCGCACCACGCTTCACTAGCTAGCAGCAGCAAGCGCGAGCATGCACCTTTCGCCAAATACAGGAACTTCGGCAATATACTCATTTTTAACACGTTGGTACAACCTACTAGAGAAAGATGTAAATTGTTAATCCTATTTAGATCTGTTTTTACATTCTCAAGGAGAGGGGCTATTTTATTCTCTACCAGGGTATCTAATTTTGCAGAAATTACTATCCCTAAGTATGTCGCCGAGGTAGTCACCCTGGAGTCAGTGTAAGAAATGGCTTCATTCAGAACTATCTGCGTCTTAGATCTATTTAGCTTGTAGCCTGATATTTTACCAAACTTATTAGACTCCCTTTCAATCTCTGTAATAGCTAAGCCTGGATTCGGAGTAAGTATCGCAACGTCGTCTGCGTACGCCAAGATTTTAATTGACCGACCGTTTAAAACCATTGGTAAAATCTCTCTATTTCTGTCCAGTTTCCGCAAAAAAGGCTCCAAAAACAACGCAAATAGCAATGGGGATGAGGGGCAGCCTTGTCTCGTCCCCCTAGAAATTGCAATTGATTCTGAATATCCTCTATTTACCCTAATTTTAGCTATTGGGCATTGGTATAGGGCTCGGACGGCTGTTATGAAACCTTCCCCAATACCGCTCCATCTCAAAACTGCCCACAGGAACCCTCAGGCAACCCTGTCGAAAGCCTTCTCGGCATCCAACAACAGTGCTGCTGCAGGGTCACCCAGGGATTCCGCGGCGTCAAACACCGTTATGAGTGTCCTAACGTGCTGGGTAGTTCCCTTGCCTGGTATGAAGCCGTGCTGGGATGCGCTTACTAGCTGCTCTATATCGCCTGCTAACCTAGTTGCCAGCATTTTTGAGTAGAGTTTAATATCGGCATTCATAAGAGTTATGGGTCTATACGAGCCCGGGAGTGTCGGAGGTTTGCCTTTTTTTGGGATGACTATGATATCCGCTGCTCCCCAAGACTCAGGAGGTGAGCCCCCTTGTTGTGTTAATAGCATGATATTAAACATATCCTCGCCTAAGCTGTCTTGGAAAACTTTATAAAATTCTACTGGAATTTGGTCTGGCCCTGCCGCTTTCCCTGAGGGGAGGCACTTGATTGCGTTCTTAAACTCGTCCAAATGGAAAGGAGCGTCAAGCCCAGCTTTATGTTGTACCGACAAAGAGGGAGCTAGGACATCTCCTAGATAGCTATCCACCTCTACCTCTGTTAGAATACTCCCTTCCTCACAAGTATACAATTTAGCGTAAAATTCCCGAAATACCTCCCGGATAAGATCGGGGTCTGAAACCAAATTCCCCTGGCTATCCTGAATTTCCTTAATATCTGCCATAGCAGTTCTTTGCCTAGTTCTGACAGCCAAAAAGTGCCCGATCCTCTCACTTAATTCATAAGAATCTTGTTTATGCCCCATGTATTTTTCAGCTGCTTTCGCGCTAATCCCCTCGGTAGCATCCCCTTTGAGGGTAGTTATATTAATCAAGAAGGGTTCAAGTGGTAGACCTTGCACTATAGCTCTAGCAAGATTTTCCTCTGCCACAAGCAGTCCTTGTCTTATATCTTCTAAATGTCTTCGGTCTTTTTTCTGTTTAGCCAATACGTAACTCATTGTTTCTCCCCTTACTCCCGCCTTAAAACAATCCCATACCACCCCTGGGGGTGCAGTGCCTCTGTTAATATCCCAAAAAAACAATATCCAAGATTTCATATGCTTCTGATATGCCCTATCGCTTAGTAATGTACGCTCAAACGTCCACTGGGGTTTATTTGCTTTAATATCCCTAGTAGTTAATGTTAAAACCAGAGGACTATGATCAGAAAGGATTCTGGGCTGTTTTTCTATTTTTGTATGGGAAATAATAGAACTAGACACCAAAAAATAGTCCAATCTCACTAAAATTTTGTGTGGGGCCGAAAAATAAGTACTACCATCCACAAAGGGATGTAGCTTAATCCATGGGTCCACAAGGGAGTTATGTTGGGCCATACTAGCCAATGCTTTAAATGTCTTCCTCTTCCTCCCTACATAGCTCCCCCCAGGTTCTGTGAAGGAGCTCGCATGGTCATGGATATTAAAATCCCCACATAGCACAATGGGCTCCGGCCAATGTGCTAATTCCAAATCCATGAACTGCCAGACATCTGGGTCATCTTCAGTGGAGCCATATATTGTACCTACTGTAATTTTAGCCCCTTTTATACTCAGTTCGACAATAGCCCATCTCCCCCATTGATCCGCCTTTTTTCGGTGTATCACCACCTCGTGTTTCCTCCCTAATATTGCAACCCCCCTAGTTCTAGTCCCCTGTTTGCCAGCAACTAGTACATCAAAATTAAGCTGTTTTAACAAGTAAATCTGTGATGCTTCAATATGGGTTTCTTGAAGACAGACTAAGTCCAATTTCAAGGTTCTTAACAACCCTGCTACATTAGCTCTCTTCGCTTGATTATTCAAACCACACACATTAATCGAAGCAATCTTACAAGGCATTACAGAAGATCGATAAAATTCTTACATCTGGTCAACCAAATATTAAGCATGAGCATAGACATGATCATGGGCATCGATAAAAAACTAGCAAATCTGTGCATAGAAATGTGCATTATTAAACTGAAAAAAATCCAAATTTTAACCCCTGTTAGACCCCCCAGTGACCTCCCCCCTGCCCAAACGCCCTCCCCACCCTCCCCACCCTCCCCTTGGCCCCCACCCTCCCCTACACAGGCAAATAGGTCGGTCAGACCTATGTGTAGCCGGTTTCAGGCTGCTGGAGCCGCTAAGTTCCACCCCTCTCCCTCCTTTATCTCAGACACTGTATTTCCATCTTCAATCATCTAGCGCCCTCCTGCTTTACCGCAAAGATTTCTGTCCCCCAACAAAGTAGTAAAGTACTTTCCCTGCCTGCGCCTATTATTTTTCACCTCATCTAGATACTGCTGAGCCTTAATCTCGGAGAAGAACATCCTAACTCTACCCTGAGTGATCGTTTTCAGTTTTGCAGGAAACATTAAATAAGCCTCTGAGCCTAGCTCCTGGAATTTCGGGATCATCTGCCTCATCCTCCACCTCTGTTCAACGGTAACATGGCAGAAGTCTGGTCTTGCAAAAAAGGAGGTGCCTTCAAATGATCTCTTACTTGTAGGTCTAGCTTTTTCAATGATTTCCTGTCTAATAAGGTAATTGCCAAAGTAGACTAAGATTGCTCGCGGAAAGGAGGACTTCCTGCCCCCCTCTGCCATGGATCCCCCTTTTAGCGTAAAAGGAAACCTGTGCACTCTCTGAATCTCGTTATCCCACTGCCACTGAGACTCTGGGAAAGCCCCTTTTAGTAAATTGACAATGAAGCGCCTTATATCCTGTCCTTCAATCCCTTCCGCCACACCCAAAATTCGAACATTATTCCGCCGCTGGCGGTTTTCTAAGTCCTCCAGCTTCCATTGCAAGTCTTCCGCGACTTTTTCTTGCTCCATTCTAGAGGTCTGCCAATTTCCAAAGTCATCTTCAAGTTTATTCGTGCGCTCCTCAACCTCTGCCACTCTGCCGACCAGATCTTCATAGAGCTTATTGGTTTTTTTAAGTGAGACTTGTATTTTTTTTGCATCTTGTCTTGCTTTCCGATTTGCAGCTCTAGCTTCCGCCTGCATCTGCTTAAGCGTATTAAGCAAGATGCTGGATGGTATGCTTTGACTCGGTGCACCGGCGGATTCCTCCTCGTGATATGTTTGAGAAGTTCCCAGGTAATCCCATGCTAATCCTCTCCCAGTACTTCCCATGATCCCAGCCTGCTGACTGCTTGGCTTTATTTTAATCTGCCTTTTTCTTAAGGTTGAGTCGTTTCCTATACATACATCATTGCAGTCGCCCCCTGTTGAGCTAGAATCCGTCAGCTCATCCTCCCCTGATATTACCATCTCCTCTTCTCCCTCTGTACTCTCCTCTATGCTCGCCTCGCCATGCTGCACAGAGAGAGAGTCCGAATCTTCATTTAGAGAAAAGAACTTTTCTCCATCTACCTCACCGATACTGTTTTTCTCCGTCAACACTGTCAACACTGGCTCGCAACACCCATGCCGTCCTGCCACCTCCGCTGGGCTGATATATTTATCCGCTGAAGCTGCGGGCCTGAGCCCCTTAGTCTGACTCTTTTGTACTGTTTCAAGGGCCTTAGGGGCTCCTAGCTCCGCCTCGAGCAACAAAATTGCCTCCAACATCTCAGCGTTTGCACCCTGTTTCGCCAATGAGCTGATTTTGCTTGCCTGGGGGTCCTGGGGGTCCTCAGTGCTCACAGTGCTCTCAACTGACAGTACCGAACCAGATTGCGGCGCAGGCTGCTTCGAGACTCCAGCGGTGTTGCTGATCTGCTGGTCCCACTGTTGCTGAGCAACCCGAGCGTCCGTGTTTGACGTGCTTCCCGCGTCCTCGAGGACGCTGAGGCTGAGGCTGCCGCTGGTTTCCTCTCTGCCGGTTTTGTTGCGACTTGCAGCGGATTGAGTGGAGAAGACTTCTGATAAAGTAGGTTGCCTGAGGGGGGTCGCTCTACTTTTTTCCTCACCCCTTCCTTGCCCCAACTTTTTCTCGACTCCATCCTCCTGCTGTGATAATCTTGACGTCTTCGCATCGGTGGCTCCATCTACTCGGCTGGTTGAGCCCGCGGAGGTATTTACAGCAGATTTTTCTCCCCTCCGTGACTCAGCCTTCCTAAGCCTTTGTGCTGCTGCTATCTTCCGAATTGCTCCTAGATCCTTTGAGGCCAGCGGCGTCTCCTTAGCTAGTTCCTCCTTAGGAGTTTTCTCGAGCTGATGAATCTCCTTATGTTTCTCCTTCATTTTGTCCATCTTGACAGGGCGCGGAGGCATCTTGTGAGGTTGATTGCAATGCAGTGTCAGTGGCAGTGTCAGGATACTCAGCGCTTTCAGCGTGCTCTCCCACTTCCTCCAAGCCCTCTTGAAGGCTACCTTCAGCCAACTCCGTTTAAGTGTCACAGGTAATTTCCACGCTTTTGTTGAATATTGAATCGGCACCAGTAGGGTTGTATGCCAGAGACTGATCAGAGCCATTGGGGGGGAGCATTTCCGTCACCAGTACATGTCACAGGGCACTAGATTATCACCACTGGGAGAGGTATGAAACAGCGACTACTCAGCCCAGCCTGTCCGCGGCCATCTTGCCTCGGTGTTTAACCTCTTCCTAAAGGACAGTGCGGGTACTGCGGGTATATGATGAGCACGGAGGCAGGACGTGCCCTGCGAAAGGAAAGGCGTGTGACAACTGCGGCGTGATGAACCACTTTGCGTCTGTTTGTCGCAAACGAGCCACGCAACGGGACCGGAGGGGAAAGAGGCCGGAGAAGGCCATGGTGAGACAACTATCCAAGCTGTCGCTGTCCTCCCCCACCAACCCAGGGCGCAAGCAAGCACAGGCCCTGCAGGAAGATGCAATGGAGTCCGATGATGACGAAGGGGAGACATACCTGATTTCATTCACCAGAGCCCTCAAGAGCTCGAGAAGACCACAACCGAGGTGCGACGTCCTAGTCGCTGGGTCCCGGATAAACGCAGTGATCGACACAGGGGCGTCAGTCACTGTGATGGGAGTGCAACAATACAATCGCCTCTGACCCAAGCCTGAACTCCGACGGTCAAAAGCCCAGATTTATGCCTACGGAAGTGACACACCGCTGCCGTTGGCAGGAAAGATGACGGTGCCGGTGAAGTCAGATGACGCAGAGATAACGATTGACATACATGTGATCAATCAAGAGGCAGACACCCTCCTCAGCGGGCACGCAGCCGAAGACCTAGGGTTGATCGCATTCCTCCGGAAGGTGCAAGAATCCCAGACGACTACCCTGCTGGACCAGTTTCCGGAGCTGTTCACTGGTCTAGGGAACATCCGACGACCACCAGTCAAGCTCCACATTGACCGTTCAGTCACACCCACAGCGCTAAAACACAGGAGGATTCCTTTCCACCTACGCCCGCTGGTAGAGGAGGAGCTGAGGAGGTTGGAGGAGCAAGGTGTCATAGAGACAGTAACCGGACCCACCCCCTGGGTATCACCCATGGTGATAGCGGAAAAGCCCCGGCAACCAGGCAAGATTCGAGTGTGCATCGACATGAGGCTGCCCAACAAGGCCATCAAAAGGGAGAGGCACATCACGCCCACGATGGATGACATAATCGCAGACCTTAACGGAGCACGGTGGTTCTCCAAACTGGACCTCAACGCGGGGTACCACCAACTAACGCTGGCCAAAGAGAGCAGGTATATCACTACCTTCAGCACGCACCTGGGGCTACGCAGGTACCGACGCCTTAACTTTGGCATCTCTTCGGCGGCCGAAATATTTCAGAACACTATCAGAGACATCTTGCAGGGGCTACCAGGAGTACTAAACGTCAGTGATGACATACTGATACACGCCACAACAGTGGATGAACACTACCGACGAGTCCGGTCCACACTGATGAGGCTGAGAGAGTTTGGGGTCACGTTGCACAAGGAGAAGTGCCTGTTCTTTAAACAAAGCATCGAGTTCTTCGGATACACATTCACCAACCATGGCATTCAAGTAGATCCAAGAAAATCCCAGGCCATCAAGAACGCCCCAGCACCGACTTCTGCGTCGGAAGTCCGCAGTTTTCTCGGGATGGCTACGTATTGTGGGCGGTTCATCCCAAACCTGGCCACCACGGCGGAACCTCTCAGACGCCTCACGAAGACAGACACCCTGTGGCGCTGGGGGCAAGAGGAAGAAGATGCCTTCCATGCTATCAAGACCACGCTGCTGGACCAGGCCACTCTGGTCTACTTTGATCCGACCAGGAAGACAGAACTACTTGTCGACGCCAGCCCGGTGGGACTGGGCGCAGTCCTTACGCAAGAGCAAGAACCAGGAACATGGGCCACCCTGGCATACGCCAGCAAGGCACTCACCCCAACTGAACAGAGGTATTCTCAGATTGAACGCGAAGCACTAGCCATCCGATGGGGTTGCCGGCATTTCCACCTATATGTCTGCGGACACCCTTTTACTGTGGTGACAGACCACCAGCCATTGGTGCCCCTGTTCAAAGGGACAGCACCCCACCCCCCCCCGAGGATCGAGAGGTGGGCCATTGGTCTACAGCAATACCAGATGGAGGTGACATACCGGCCAGGTGCGAAGAACCCGGCAGACTTTCTGTCACGACACCCGGAAAAGGGGGTGATGTCCCCGGTCGGGAAAGAAGAGGAAGAGGAAACCGAAGCACACATCGACCTCTTAGCTGCTCTGACTTGCCCTCGGATACTAACAATCCAAGAGATCATACGTGCCGGGGAGCACGACGCCGTGCTGGCAAGGACACGGGGAGCTCTTCAAAAAGGGTCCTGGGCTGATTTCCTGCACACCGCCAACTCGTGGGCAGACGAGGACAAGAAGGACTTGCAGCAGATGTGGCGAGTGCGGAATGAACTAAGTATGACCCGCGATGGTGTCGTCCTGCGAGGGTCTAGGATCGTCATGCCCGCCGCACTACGCCGTCAAGCCACGACCATTGCTCACGACGGCCATCAAGGGACGGAGAAGATGAAGACCAGGATGAGGGCGAAGATATGGTTCCCGGGGCTAGATGGCATGGTGGACGAGGTGGTAAGGAGCTGCGCCGCGTGCCAGGTGACGAGCGGCCCGGAGCCTCCGGCCCCCATCGTGACAGAAGAACCAGGAAGGTACCCGTGGGACAAGATTAGTATAGACTTCGGGAGCCTCCCAAACGGAAAAGTGTCGCTGGTGGTCATTGACAACTTCTCGAAGTATCCCATAGTGGAAGTTCTACCGTCCACAGCCTTCATGTTCGTGGGACCAGCGCTGGAGAAAATATTTGCCATGTTCGGGCGCCCCTCGGAGGTGAAGAGTGACAATGGGCCACCCTTCCACGGTCATGAGTTCCGGGAGTTCCTTCAGCATCAGGGAGTACAACATCGGCAAATCACTCCTCAGTGGCCACAGGCCAACGGAGAAGTAGAGCGATTCATGAGGACCCTGAATAAAGTAATTCGAATAGCCGGCGTGGAGCAACTAGACCCCGAGAGGGAAATCCAGCGATTCCTGGGAGAATATCGGAGCACGCCCCACTGCTCCACCAAACAAGCCCCGTGGTCTCTCATGCTCAATGGGCCCCGCCGCGATGGGCTACCCACAGTCCCTGGGTGGGCGCCCCCACCGTTCGAAGCGGAGGAGGTTTTCCAAAGACGAGCACACCGCAACCGACAAGTAAGCCGGGCCAGAGGCAGTCGAGACCGCGACATCAGACCAGGGGACAGCGTCCTCGTGAAGGACAGAAGGCCAGGAGGAAAATTCAGACCCCGGTATGAACCAGGCAGTTGGACTGTGGCACAGAGGCGGGGTACAATGGTCACAGCAGAAAGAGGGGTGGAGTCGACCACCAGGAACATCTCGTGGTTCAAACGCATTCCGGAGGCCACCGACCGCGACCAGAGGGGACTGGACGGAGGGGAGGAAGAGATCTCAACCCCAGAGTTGGGACCAGGACTGACGTCCAGTGGAGCCTGCAGCGCCCCAGAGCAGAGCCATCATGCCCCCACGGAAGGTGAAGCCCCGCATAGCCACCCACCCAGCTCCGGCACTCGTGCCACTGCCAGGTATGGTCTGAGAGCGAACCCCACGCCCAGCAGCCGCCTTAAAGACTTTGCCTGCCAAGCAAGTGAGTGACTGTTATGGACTTTGGTTTATTTTGTTGTCCAAGTTGGGGAGGGATGTTACAGTTAGCGCTCTAGCGTTAGACGCTAGAGCGCATAAGGTCACTACGCAACGCGTACGCCACGAACGTGGCGTACGCCTCTGTATAAAATAAAGGGGCGCGGCCTGCTGAGGCAGTCACGCGCCGATACCCAGACACAAAGTGTGGTGTTCATTATTATAGCTGCGGGGCGTGTAACGAGGGCCTACATCAGCGCGAGCGGCCCCACAACATGTAGGAATGCTTTATGTTAAGTTATGTTATGTTTATTTTACAGGCCACTACTCACCCGGAAGTGTATCCTGGCGCTCAAGCAGGTGCTGTATGGGTCAAGCCAGTCTCGGGGCTAGGTTCTCTCCCAGCAGTTGCATTACCGTCCCCGTGAGGCCCTAAAGTCAAGCCTGAAACCCGTGAATGTGCAGGAAAGATGCTGGAAAAGAGCTTGACGTCATGAATTTGCTGCCGGAAGATACTTTTTTATTGAATAATAGCCTGCAAGAAAGCTTTGAAATGATATTGAATTATCCTGAGATTTGGGCACGAGTTGAACACAGCTAGATCCGAAAGACTTGTTGACTTTGAAGTGAACATGTTTTTTTTCTATGGGTAACTGAGGATGCCTTAGGCCTATCTGTGCCACTGCCACATGATCTTCTGGACGTGTCTGCACGATGAGGACACGGGCTGTGAGATGGAATGAAATACATAGGGTTACCAGATGACTGCCCCCAGGGACACTGTGCCCCAGCCCGGGGCTTTCATTTCACAAACTACTGAACCCTGGCCCTGACTGACCAGTTCATTCTCTAAGTAAAGACTACAACTCCCAGAATGCCGCTGCCCGCGTCCCACGCAGGGGTACATCAGCAGGGCAGCTCTCTAGTGGCCACCCGTCGGAGCCTGTTCCACCTCTCTCGAGAGGCCGCGCCTTGGGAGGGGAGGCCCCAATGGCCATTGCTGGGGGAGGCGGGCCGCTGGTTCCTGCGTACACTCCTGGCCGCGCGAGATTTGCGCCGGACACGCCGTCGGTCGAGTCGTGGTCTCTCCTTGCTACCTTCCCGCCGTTCGCCACGTTGTGTGTCGCCCCAGCGCTGGGTCCTCCTCGCTGCCCTGCACACCGGTTTGGTGACCAGTTCGGTGAGTGTAGTTGCTTTGGGATGCAGAGTTTATTGAGGTGGTGAGTTTTTGTAGATAACGGCGAGAGCCGTTTTCGCGGTCTGTGGAGGGCGGAGGGCGAGGAAGGCGGACCGTGTAGCAGGAGAGCCTGGTTCGAGTCCGGTCGCTAGGAGGGGCGGCTCGGTGTCCGATCTTGGCTAATTGTAAGGACGCGCTAGATCGGAGGCACTGTGGCATTATTGTTAAGGTCTGATCACTGTGAATAACTGTTTAGTAGCAGAGCGCGTTAACGTATTATGCCATAGCCACTGTAAATACGGAGCGAAGTGGGGCGCCCCATTATCGTTGGGTCGAGTTCGCGCTATATAAGTATATAAAGGTTAACTACTGTAACTGTTAAGCCTATGTCTTCGGTTTCATATACGTAGCCCTCCGATTTCTTTGACGATACCCACGCAGCGATGGGTTGCTGTGGGGAGGTTGAAGAGGACCACGTTTGTTGTCTGGCGGCCCACGTGGGGATTCTTGTGGTGAGTCGTCGCATCCTCCCAGACCCCTCTCCCCATTTGATTCGGCCCCCCTTCGTCCAATTTGTGGAGCGGTATCGCAGTTTATGGGTTGCGATTTTAGGGCTACGGAGATTTCATTCTGTAATTTGGCTTGTAAGGGCACGCGGCCTGGTCGTGCATGGCCCTGACTCACTTTGGACCCAGGGCCGATAGCATAGGCGTGGGAGGGGGGTGCAGTGCACACTCGGCCGCTCCGGTCTTCTATCCTGGTTAGCGATAGTGAATGGGGCACCCACTTGGGTCGACGGCTCGTGGTAACCGGCCAGAAAGCAGCTTTCGCCATTGTTAGCCGTGAGTTGTCCCAGCCCCTCTAACAAATCCATTCTCCTGTTTAGAAGTCAGGTCTTGAGAACCCCAGTCAGGTCTGCCAGTGTCTTATTGGTTTTACATGGGATGAGCAGCAGGCAGTAGCTTCCCCATCATTGGCCAATGCTCGGGGGTCAATGAAAACACCCTAGGGTTCCTACGGGTTTATTGCGCTGCTGTCTGCTGTGTATTTATTAAAGCGAATGCTCACAATACCGAGAAGCCAAGAGCAGGTTGCAGGAGTGTGCATGCTGAAGGTTAGAGTGTACAACTTGGTCAAGAAGACAGTGGAGACACAAGGCATGTTCCGCGACGACGAGGATAAAACCCACGGATTACCAGAGATTCTCTGCAATGAGAAGCCGAATCTTGTAACTAATGATAGCGCGATGATGTATTTCTGGAGTCTTAGGATTGGTGACTTTCACATTCTTATACCACACAATTGGGTTTCAAAAGATTATGGAAGTGAAAGGTTACTGCATCCTTGTCTGTTTCATCTATGCATGCTCAAATGAGGCTCTGCTTGCATTAGGGACAAGGAAGCATTACCACGCGGAAAACAAACACACACATACTCTCTTTCTCTGTGTCACACACACGCAAATACACACACTTGTGTAGATGCATCGAAGAAACCTATGGCCTGAGATTATGTCAAGACCACAGCAGCAGGCGCTCAGCTTCCTGAGCTGTCTGGATGAGATGCGAGCTTGTAACTGGCAGGGGGTACACTTCCTACGGCAGATACCAGACACACCGGTCTATTTATTGGTTTTATTGACACCTTTCCTCAAAGTCCTTTCACGCAGCACACATCGTCGGTGGACGTTTGGCTACACCTGAAGGGTGTTAAGAATGTTCTCTATTTTAGGATAATGTCTGACATTCTTAGGGCTTCTCCGTTCTTTGTACATTTTTGGTTACACGGAGGGATAAGGCGAATGTTTATGTCTGTGTTAAGCATACTGTGCCCTGAGGACCGGGATGACTCAGCTTCAGTAAGGGACGCTGTAGATGGCAGTCACTACATGCTCCGTACTGCCCAGTCCTCCCCGATCCCTAAGACTTAGAATGGGGGAAATTATTCTTAGTCAGTCTCATCAAAGAGGTACTGATGCGTTAGGGACACTGCGTGGGTAATGAGGTAATTGCGCCAGTCTGCCGTGTCCATAGGTGCCGCCTTGGGTGTATTGTGCTGCATCGAGCCGTTTAGCCAGGGAGCAGTGCCGGTGATTTCTCGCAGTGAGTAGGGGGCCCACTGGGGCCTTTTCAGTATCCTAAATTGGCTCATTGAGTTAGACCGCGAGCATTGGGCACGGCGAGGAGGAGTTTTATGACCTCTGCATTTCCAGGCGGCGCAGTTTATGCCAATTTATACAGCCCCCGGGCAATTTTGGGCACGCATGGTCTGGCTTTTTGCATGGGGGTTATACTGAGTTCAGAGCAGCCCAGGAGCTGTTGCTCCAGGGCAGGGTTGGTACATTTAGGGCACGGGCGCCTGGTGTAGGGTACCCCTGTCCGGCACAGTAAGGGTGCCCGAGCCAAGGCCCGGGAGCCGAAGGAGGTTCTGGGAAGACCGCGACGGCGCCCCGTTAGTCCTTCGGGCGGTTGGGGGGCCTGACCAACCGGGGGTGTGCCATAACACGATCCGCCCCCGTAAAAAGGGGCAGGAGTATTAGACAGATCACGTGATCCAAAGGAGGATCTGAAAAGAATGTGCCGCACTGCCGGGCATCGACCCACCGTGCGTGCTGGCTCGCAAGGCGGGCGAGCAGCGAGGGGCTGCTTGCCCTGGATCGCCCGTAAGATAACCCACTTATCGTCATACTTATGTTGTATGAAATAAACCTGCAGGAGTTCTTCACCCAAAACGAATGTGTCAGTGTAATCCTTGGGTGACGTCTGTGCATGCGTGTTGAGTGGAGCGGATGACGGTGTGGTCACTATGCCTAAGGTGGTTAAGGAAGCCATGGAGAGTAAATGTGATGCCCACAATGGACGCCCCCTCGTGGTGCCCAGCTGACTCCAGCCCCTCAAGTGTCTCGCTGTGGATACTAACACCAGCCTCCCTGTCGCTCTCAAGCACCTGTGTCTGTTTGTGTGTACACAGAGCCCTGCATGAAATGGGCGCGGAAGAGCAGCTGCCCTCCTGCTGTTTGTTTTAGGGGTGTGCCACCTGCAGTGAATGCCAGCCGGGGTTTCTTCCTCTACTCAGCCACAGGGAGTCTTTTGTGTGCAAGCCAGAGAGAGACGCTGTGCAGAGGCAGACACACAGACAGCCTTCAGGGGAATCCAGGGAGCAGGGTCTGATGGCCACAGAGAGATGCTGCACAGAGACAGACACACAAACAGCCTTCAGGGAAGTCCAGGATAAAGGGAGTGATGGCCACAGAGACGGATGCTCCGCAGAGGCAAACACACAGACAGACTTCAGGGGAATCCAGGGAGCAGGGAGAGATGCTGCACAGAGACAGACACACAGACAGCCTTCAGGGGAGTCCAGTGAGCAGGGAATGATGGCCAGAGAGAGATGCTGTGCAGAGGCAGACACACAGACAGCCATCAGGGGAGTCCAGGGTAAAGGGAGTGACGGCCACAGAGAGGTGCTGCACAGAGGCAGACACACGGACAGCCTTCGGTGGAGGCAGGGAGCAGGTAATGATGGCCAGAGAGATACGCTGCACAGAGGCAGACACACAGACAGCCATCAGGGGAGTCCAGGGAGCGGGGAATGATGGCCAGAGAGAGACGCTGCACAGAGGCAGACACAAAGACATCCTTCAGGGGAGTCCAGGGAGCAGGGAGTGATGGACACAGTGAGATGCTGCACAGAGGCAGACACACAGACAGCCTTCAGGGGTCTCCAGGGAGAAGGGAGTGATGACCACAGAGAGATTCTGTGCAGAGGGAGACACACAGACAGCCATCAGGGAGCAGACTGATGAGAGAGATGCTTTGCAGAGGCAGACACACAGACAGCCTTCAGGGGAGTCCAGGCAGCAGAGTTAGATGGCCAGAGAGACAGACGCTGCGCAGAAGCAGACACACAGACAGGCTTCAGGGAAGTCCAGGAAGCAGGGAGTGATGGCCTCAGAGAGATGCTCTGCAGGGGCAGACACACAGACAACCATCAGGGGAGTCCGGGGATTAGAGAGTGACGGCCGGAGAGAGATGCTACGCCGAGACAGATACACAGACAGTCATCAGGGGAGTCCAGGGAGCAGGGAATGATTGCCAGAGAGAGACGCTGCACAGAGGCAGACACACAGACATCCTTCAGGGGAGTCCAGGGAGCAGAGAGTGATGGAAACAGAGAGATGCTGTGCAGAGGCAGACACACAGACAGCCTTCAGGGAGCAGAGTGATGAGAGATGCTGTGCAGAGGCAGACAAACAGACAGCCATCAGGGGAGTCCAGGGAGCAGAGAGTGATGGCCAGAGGGAGATGCTGTGCAGAGGCAGACACAGACATCCTTCAGGGAGTCCGAGAGAAGGGAGTGATGGCCAGAGAAACAGACGCTGTGCAGAGGCAGACACACAGACATCCTCCAGGGGAGACCAGGGAGCAGGGAGTGATGGCCACAGAGATGCTGCATAGAGGCAGACACACAGACAGCCTTCAGAGAGGAGAGTGATGAGAAAGATGCTGTGCAGAGGCAAACATAGAGGCAGCCTTCAGGGGAGTCAGAGAGCAAGGAATGGCGGCCAAGGAGAGATGTTGCACAGAGGCAGACACACAGACAGCCATCAGGGGAGTCCAGACAGAAGGGAGTGATGGCCAGAGAGACAGACGTTGCGCAGAGGCAGACACACAGACAGCCATTAGGGGCATCCAGGGAGCAGGGAATGGTGGCCAGAGAGAGAGGCTGTGCTGAGGCAGACACACAGACAGCCTTCAGGGAACTCCAGGGAGCAAAGAGTAATGGCCACAGAGAGATACTGTGCAGAGGCAGATACACAGACAGCCTTCAGGGAGCAGAGTGATGGGAGAGATGCTGTGCAGGGACAGACACACAGAAAGCCTTCAGCAGAGTCTAGGGAACAGGAAGTGATGTCCACAGAGAGATGATGTGCACAGGCAGACACCAATCAGGGGAGTACAGGGAGAAGGGAATGACGGCCAGATTGACAGACGCTGCTCAGAGGCAGACACACAGCCACCATGAGAGTGTAGAGAGCAGGGAATGATGGCCAGAGTGAGATGCTATGCAGAGACAGACACACAGCCAGCCTTCAGGGGAGTCCAGGCAGCAGAGTTTGATGGCTAGAGAGACAGACGCTATGCAGAGGCAGACACACAAACAGCTATCATGGGAGTTCAGGGAGTAGAGAGTGATGGCCAGAAAGTGATGCTGCGCAGAGACAGACACACAGACATCCTTCAGGGGAGTCCAGGGAGCAGAGAGTGATCACCACAGAGAGATGCTGCAAAGAGGCAGACACACAGCCAGCCTTCAGGGGAGTCCAGGGAGCAGGGAGTGATGGCCACAGAGAGATGCTCTGCAGAGGCAGACACACAGACAACTATCAGGCTAGTCCAGGCAGCAGAGAGTGATGGCCAGAGAGACAGATGCTCCGCTGAGGCAGACACACAGACAGCCATGAGGGGAGTCCGGGGATTAGAGAGTGACGGCCAGAGAGAGATGCTCCGCCGAGACAGATACACAGACAGCCATCAGGGGAGTCCAGGGAGCAGGGAGTGATGGCCACAGAGAGATGCTGTGCAGAGGCAGACACACAGACATCCTTAATGGGAGTTCAGGGAGCAGGGAGTGCTGGCCACAGAGAGATGCTGCACAGAGGCAGACACGCTGCCAGCCTTCGGTGGAGGCAGGGAGCAGGGAATGATGGCCCGAGAGAGACGCTGCACAGAGGCAGACACACAGACAGGCTTCAGGGAAGTCCAGGAAGCAGGGAGTGATGGCCTCAGAGAGATGCTCTGCAGGGGCAGACACACAGACAACCATCAGGGGAGTCCGGGGATTAGAGAGTGACGGCCGGAGAGAGATGCTACGCCGAGACAGATACACAGACAGTCATCAGGGGAGTCCAGGGAGCAGGGAATGATTGCCAGAGAGAGACGCTGCACAGAGGCAGACACACAGACATCCTTCAGGGGAGTCCAGGGAGCAGAGAGTGATGGAAACAGAGAGATGCTGTGCAGAGGCAGACACACAGACAGCCTTCAGGGAGCAGAGTGATGAGAGATGCTGTGCAGAGGCAGACAAACAGACAGCCATCAGGGGAGTCCAGGGAGCAGAGAGTGATGGCCAGAGGGAGATGCTGTGCAGAGGCAGACACAGACATCCTTCAGGGAGTCCGAGAGAAGGGAGTGATGGCCAGAGAGACAGACGCTGTGCAGAGGCAGACACACAGACATCCTCCAGGGGAGACCAGGGAGCAGGGAGTGATGGCCACAGAGATGCTGCATAGAGGCAGACACACAGACAGCCTTCAGAGAGGAGAGTGATGAGAAAGATGCTGTGCAGAGGCAAACATAGAGGCAGCCTTCAGGGGAGTCAGAGAGCAAGGAATGGCGGCCAAGGAGAGATGTTGCACAGAGGCAGACACACAGACAGCCATCAGGGGAGTCCAGACAGAAGGGAGTGATGGCCAGAGAGACAGACGTTGCGCAGAGGCAGACACACAGACAGCCATTAGGGGCATCCAGGGAGCAGGGAATGGTGGCCAGAGAGAGAGGCTGTGCTGAGGCAGACACACAGACAGCCTTCAGGGAACTCCAGGGAGCAAAGAGTAATGGCCACAGAGAGATACTGTGCAGAGGCAGATACACAGACAGCCTTCAGGGAGCAGAGTGATGGGAGAGATGCTGTGCAGGGACAGACACACAGAAAGCCTTCAGCAGAGTCTAGGGAACAGGAAGTGATGTCCACAGAGAGATGATGTGCACAGGCAGACACCAATCAGGGGAGTACAGGGAGAAGGGAATGATGGCCAGATTGACAGACGCTGCTCAGAGGCAGACACACAGCCACCATGAGAGTGTAGAGAGCAGGGAATGATGGCCAGAGTGAGATGCTATGCAGAGACAGACACACAGCCAGCCTTCAGGGGAGTCCAGGCAGCAGAGTTTGATGGCTAGAGAGACAGACGCTATGCAGAGGCAGACACACAAACAGCTATCATGGGAGTTCAGGGAGTAGAGAGTGATGGCCAGAAAGTGATGCTGCGCAGAGACAGACACACAGACATCCTTCAGGGGAGTCCAGGGAGCAGAGAGTGATCACCACAGAGAGATGCTGCAAAGAGGCAGACACACAGCCAGCCTTCAGGGGAGTCCAGGGAGCAGGGAGTGATGGCCACAGAGAGATGCTCTGCAGAGGCAGACACACAGACAACTATCAGGCTAGTCCAGGCAGCAGAGAGTGATGGCCAGAGAGACAGACGCTCCGCTGAGGCAGACACACAGACAGCCATGAGGGGAGTCCGGGGATTAGAGAGTGACGGCCAGAGAGAGATGCTCCGCCGAGACAGATACACAGACAGCCATCAGGGGAGTCCAGGGAGCAGGGAGTGATGGCCACAGAGAGATGCTGTGCAGAGGCAGACACACAGACATCCTTAATGGGAGTTCAGGGAGCAGGGAGTGCTGGCCACAGAGAGATGCTGCACAGAGGCAGACACGCGGCCAGCCTTCGGTGGAGGCAGGGAGCAGGGAATGATGGCCCGAGAGAGACGCTGCACAGAGGCGACACACAGACAGCCATCAGGGGAGTCCATGGAGCAGGGAATAATGTACAGAGAGAGACGCTGTGCAGAGACAGACACACAGACATCCTTCAGGGGAGTCTTGGTAGCAGGGAGTGATGGCCACTGAGAGATGCTGTGCAGAGGCAGACACACAGACAGCCTTCAGGGGAGTCCAGGGAGCAGAGAGTGATGGCCACAGAGAGATACTGTGCAGAAGCAGACACACAGACAGCCTTCAGGGAGCAGAGTGATGAGAGATGCTGTGCAGAGGCAGGCACGCAGACAGCCTTCACGGGAGTCCAGGGAGCAGAGAGTGATGGCCACAGAGGGATGCTGTGCAGAGGCAGACACACAGACAGCCATCAGGGGAGTCCAGGGAACAGGGAATGATGGCCAGAGAGAGAGACGCTGTGCAGAGGCAGACGCAAAGATATCCTCCAGGGGAGTCCAGGGAGCAGGGAAATGATGGCCAGAGAGAGACGCTGTGCAGAGGCAGACACACAGACATCCTCCAGGGGAGTCCAGTGAGCAAGGAGTGATGGCCACAGAGATGCTGCACAGAGGCAGACTCACAGACAGCCTTCATGGGAGTCCAAGGAGAAGGGAGTGCTGGCCACACAGAGATGCTGCACAGAGGCAGACATGCGGACAGCCTTCGGTGGAGGCAGGGAGCAGGGAATTATGGCCAGAGAGAGACACTGCACAGAGGCAGACACACAGACAGCCACCAGGGGAGTCCATAGAGCAGGGAATAATGTCCAGAGAGAGATGCTGTGCAGAGAGAGACACACAGACATCATTGAGGGGAGTCCAGGGAGCAGGGAGTGATGGCCACTGATAGATGCTGTGCAGATGCAGACACACAGACAGCCTTCAGGGAGCAGAGTGATGAGAGATGCTGTGCAGAGGCAGGCACGCAGACAGCCTTCAGGGGAGTCCAATTAGCAGAGAGTGATGGCCACAGAGAGATGCTGTGCAGAGGCAGACACAGACAGCATTCAGGGAGCAGAGTGATGAGAGATGCTGTGGAGAGGCAGACACGCAGACAGCCTTCAGGGAGTACTGGGAGAAGGGAGTGATGGCCAGAGAGACAGACGCTGTGCAGAGGCAGACCCACAGACAGCCATCAGGGGAGTCCAGGGAACAGGGAATGATGGCCAGAGAGAGACGCTGTGCAGATGCAGAAACAAAGACATCCTCCAGGGGACTCCAGGGAGCAGGGAGTGATGGCCACAGAGAGATGCTGCACAGAAGCAGACACACAGACAACCTTCAGGGGAATCCAGGGAGCAGGGAGAGATGCTGCACAGAGACAGACACACAGACAGCCTTCAGGGGAGTCCAGTGAGCAGGGAATGATGGCCAGAGAGAGACGCTGTGCAGAGGCAGACACACAGACAGCCATCAGGGGAGTCCAGGTTAAAGGGAGTGATGGCCACAGAGAGATGCTGCACAGAGGCAGACACACGGACAGACTTCGGTGGAGACAGGGAGCAGGGAATGATGGCCAGAGAGAGACGCTGCACAGAGGCAGACACACAGACAGCCATCAGGGGAGTCCAGGGAGCAGGGAGTGATGGACACAGTGAGATGCTGCACAGAGGCAGACACACAGACAGCCTTCAGGGGTCTCCAGGGAGAAGGGAGTGATGACCACAGAGAGATTCTGTGCAGAGGGAGACACACAGACAGCCATCAGGGAGCAAACTGATGAGAGAGATGCTTTGCAAAGGCAGACAAACAGACAGCCATCAGGGGAGTTCAGGGAGAAGGGAGTGATGGTCAGAGAGAAAGACGCTGCGCAGAGGCAGACACATAGACAGCCATCAGGGGAGTCCAGGCAGCAGGGAATGGTGGCCAGAGAGACAGGCTCCTTCATGGGCAGACACACAGACAGGCTTCAGGGAAGTCCAGGAAGCAGAGAGTGATGGCCTCAAAGAGATGCTCTGCAGAGGCAGACACACAGACAACCATCAGGGGAGTCCGGGGATTAGAGAGTGACGACCAGAGAGAGATGCTACGCCAAGACAGATACACAGACAGTCATCAGGGGAGTCCAGGGAGCAGGGAATGATGGCCACAGAGAGATGCTGCACAGAGGCAGACACGAGGACAGCCTTCGGTGGAGGTAGGGAGCAGGGAATGATGGCCAGAGAGAGACGCTGCACAGAGGCAGACACACAGACATCCTTCAGGGGAGTCCAGGGAACAGAGAGTGATGGAAACAGAGAGATGCTGTGCAGAGGCAGACACACAGACAGCCTTCAGGGAGCAGAGTGATGAGAGATGCTGTGCAGAGGCAGACAAACAGACATCTATCAGGGGAGTCCAGGGAGCAGAGAGTGATGGCCAGAGGGAGATGCTGTGCAGAGGCAGACACAGACAGCCTTCAGGGAGTCCGAGAGAAGGGAGTGATGGCCAGAGAGACAGACGCTGCGCAGAGACAGACACACAGACAGCCATCAGGGGAGTCCATGGAGCGGGGAATGATGGCCAGAGAGAGATGCTGTGCAGAGGCAGACACACAGACATCCTCCAGGGAAGTCCAGGGAGCAGGGAGTGATGGCCACAGAGATGCTGCACAGAGGCAGACACACAGACAGCCTTCAGAGAGGAGAGTGATGAGAAAGATGCTGTGCAGAGGCAAACATAGAGGCAGCCTTCAGGGGAGTCAGAGAGCAGGGAATGGCGGCCAAGGAGAGATGTTGCGCAGGGGCAGACACACAGACAGCCATTGGGGGCATCCAGGGAGCAGGGAATGGTGGCCAGAGAGAGAGGCTGTGCAGAGGCAGACACACAGACAGCCTTCAGGGAACTCCAGGGAGCAACGAGTGATGGCCACAGAGAGATGCTGTGCAGAGGCAGATACACAGACAGCCTTCAGGGAGCAGAGTGATTGGAGAGATGCTGTGCAGGGACAGACACACAGAAAGCCTTCAGCAGAGTCTAGGGAACAGGAATTGATGTCCACAGAGAGATGATGTGCAGAGGCAGACACACAGACAGCAATCAGGGGGGTACAGGGAGAAGGGAATGACGGTCAGAGAGACAGACGCTGCTCAGAGGCAGACACACAGCCACCATGGGAGTGTAGGGAGCAGGGAATGATGGCCAGAGTGAGATGTTACGCAGAGACAGACACATAAACAGCTATCATGGGAGTTCAGGGAGTAGAGAGTGACGGCCAGAGAGTGATGCTGCGCAGAGACAGACACACAGAGAGCCTTCAGGGGAGTCCAGGGAGCAGAGAGTGGTGGACAGAGAGGCAAGCACACTGCACAGAGTGAGACACACAGACAACCTTCAGTGGAGTCCAGGGAGCAGAGAGTGATCGCCATAGAGAGATGCTGCAAAGAGGCAGATACACAGCCAGCCTTCAGGGGAGTCCAGGGAGCAGTGAGTGATGGCCACAGAGAGATGCTCTGCACTGGCAGACACACAGACAACCATCAGGCTAGTCCAGGCAGCAGAGAGTGATGCTGCGCAGAGACTGACACACAGAGAGCCTTCAGGGGAGTCCAGGGAGCAGGGAGTGATGGCCACAGAGAGACGCTCCGCTTAGGCAGACACACAGACAGCCATGAGGAGAGTACGGGGATTAGAGAGTGACGGCCAGAGAGAGATGCTCCGCCGAGACAGATACACAGACAGCCATCAGGGGAGTCCAGGGAGCAGGGAGTGATGGCCACAGAGAGATGCTGAACTGAGGCAGACACACAGACAGCCTTCAGGAAAGTCCAGCGAGCAGGTAATGATGGCCAGAGAGAGATGCTGTGCAGAGGCAGACACACAGACATCCTTCATGGGAGTTCAGGGTGCAGGGAGTGCTGGCCACAGAGAGATGTTGCACAGAGGCAGACACACAGACAGCCATCAGGGGAGTCCATGGAGTAGGGAATAATGTCCAGAGAGAGACGCTGTGCAGAGACAGACACACAGACATCCTTCAGGGGAGTCTAGGTAGCAGGGAGTGATTTCCACTGAGAGATGCTGTGCAGAGGCATACACACACACAGACAGCTTTCAGGGGAGTCCAGGGAGCAGAGAGTGATGGCCACAGGGAGATGCTCTGCAGAGGCAGACACAGACAGCCTTCAGGGAGTACAGGGAGAAGGGAGTGATGGCCAGAGAGACAGACGCTGTGCAGAGGCAGACACACAGACAGCCATCAGGGGAGTCCAGGGAACAGGGAATGATGGCCAGAGAGAGCCGCTGTGCAGATGCAGACACAAAGACATCCTCCAGGGGAGTCCAGGGAGCAGGGAGTGATGGCCACAGAGAGATGCTGCACAGAAGCAGACTTACAGACAGCCTCCAAGGGAGTCCAGGGAGAAGGGAGTGATGGCCAGAGAGAGACGCCGCACAGAGGCAGACACACAGACATCCTCCAGGGAAGTCCAGGGAGCAGGGAGTGATGGCCACAGAGAAATGCTACGCAGAGACAGACACACAGACAGCCTTCAGGAGAGTCCCGGCAGAAGTGTTTGATTGCCAGAGAGATAGACGCTGTGCAGACAGACACACAAACAGCCATCAGGGGAGTCCATGTAGTAGAGAGTGACGGCCAGAGAGAGATGCTGCGCAGACACAAACACAGAGAGAGCCTTCAGTGGAGTCCAGGGAGCAAAGAGTGACGGCCAGGGAGGCAGACACTGCACAGAGTCAGACACACAGATATCCTTCAGGGGAGTCCAGGGAGCAGGAAGTGATGGCCACAGAGAGATGCTGCAAAGAGGCAGACACACAGACAGCCTTCAGGGGAGTCCAGGGAGATGGAAATGGTGGCCAAAGAGACAGGCTCCTTTGGAGGCAGACACACAGACAGCCTTCAGGGAAGTCCAGGGAGCAGGAAGTGATGGCCACAGAGAGATGCTGCACGGAGGCAGACACGCGGACAGCCTTCCGTGGAGGTCGGGAGCAGGGAATGATGGCCAGAGAGAGACGCTGCACAGAGGCAGACACACACACAGCCATCAAGGGAGTCCATGGAGCAGGGAATGATGGCCAGAGAGAGACCCTGTGCAGAGACAGACACACAGACTCCCTTCAGGGGAGTCCAGGGAGCAGGGAGTGGAGCCACTGAGAGATGCTGTGCAGAGGCAGACACACAGACAGCCATTAGGGAGAAGAGTGATGAGAGAGATGCTGTGCAGAGGCAGACACACAGTCAGCCTTCAGGGGAGTCCAGTGAGCAGGGAATGATGGCCAGAGAGAGATGCTGTGCAGAGGCAGACACACAGACAGCCATCAGGGGAGTCCAGGGTAAAGGGAGTGACTGCCACAGAGAGGTGCTGCACAGAGGCAGACACACGGACAGCCTTCGGTGGAGGCAGGGAGCAGGGAATGATGGCCAGAGAGATACGCTGCACAGAGGCAGACACACAGACAGCCATCAGGGGAGTCCAGGGAGCGGGGAATGATGGCCAGAGAGAGACGCTGCACAGAGGCAGACACAAAGACATCCTTCAGGGGAGTCCAGGGAGCAGGGAGTGATGGACACAGTGAGATGCTGCACAGAGGCAGACACACAGACAGCCTTCAGGGGTCTCCAGGGAGAAGGGAGTGATGACCACAGAGAGATTCTGTGCAGAGGGAGACACACAGACAGCCATCAGGGAGCAGACTGATGAGAGAGATGCTTTGCAGAGGCAGACACACAGACAGCCTTCAGGGGAGTCCAGGCAGCAGAGTTAGATGGCCAGAGAGACAGACGCTGCGCAGAGGCAGACACACAGACAGGCTTCAGGGAAGTCCAGGAAGCAGGGAGTGATGGCCTCAGAGAGATGCTCTGCAGGGGCAGACACACAGACAACCATCAGGGGAGTCCGGGGATTAGAGAGTGACGGCCGGAGAGAGATGCTACGCCGAGACAGATACACAGACAGTCATCAGGGGAGTCCAGGGAGCAGGGAATGATTGCCAGAGAGAGACGCTGCACAGAGGCAGACACACAGACATCCTTCAGGGGAGTCCAGGGAGCAGAGAGTGATGGAAACACAGAGATGCTGTGCAGAGGCAGACACACAGACAGCCTTCAGGGAGCAGAGTGATGAGAGATGCTGTGCAGAGGCAGACAAACAGACAGCCATCAGGGGAGTCCAGGGAGCAGAGAGTGATGGCCAGAGGGAGATGCTGTGCAGAGGCAGACACAGACATCCTTCAGGGAGTCCGAGAGAAGGGAGTGATGGCCAGAGAAACAGACGCTGTGCAGAGGCAGACACACAGACATCCTCCAGGGGAGACCAGGGAGCAGGGAGTGATGGCCACAGAGATGCTGCATAGAGGCAGACACACAGACAGCCTTCAGAGAGGAGAGTGATGAGAAAGATGCTGTGCAGAGGCAAACATAGAGGCAGCCTTCAGGGGAGTCAGAGAGCAAGGAATGGCGGCCAAGGAGAGATGTTGCACAGAGGCAGACACACAGACAGCCATCAGAGGAGTCCAGACAGAAGGGAGTGATGGCCAGAGAGACAGACGTTGCGCAGAGGCAGACACACAGACAGCCATTAGGGGCATCCAGGGAGCAGGGAATGGTGGCCAGAGAGAGAGGCTGTGCTGAGGCAGACACACAGACAGCCTTCAGGGAACTCCAGGGAGCAAAGAGTAATGGCCACAGAGAGATACTGTGCAGAGGCAGATACACAGACAGCCTTCAGGGAGCAGAGTGATGGGAGAGATGCTGTGCAGGGACAGACACACAGAAAGCCTTCAGCAGAGTCTAGGGAACAGGAAGTGATGTCCACAGAGAGATGATGTGCACAGGCAGACACCAATCAGGGGAGTACAGGGAGAAGGGAATGACGGCCAGATTGACAGACGCTGCTCAGAGGCAGACACACAGCCACCATGAGAGTGTAGAGAGCAGGGAATGATGGCCAGAGTGAGATGCTATGCAGAGACAGACACACAGCCAGCCTTCAGGGGAGTCCAGGCAGCAGAGTTTGATGGCTAGAGAGACAGACGCTATGCAGAGGCAGACACACAAACAGCTATCATGGGAGTTCAGGGAGTAGAGAGTGATGGCCAGAAAGTGATGCTGCGCAGAGACAGACACACAGACATCCTTCAGGGGAGTCCAGGGAGCAGAGAGTGATCACCACAGAGAGATGCTGCAAAGAGGCAGACACACAGCCAGCCTTCAGGGGAGTCCAGGGAGCAGGGAGTGATGGCCACAGAGAGATGCTCTGCAGAGGCAGACAACCAGACAACTATCAGGCTAGTCCAGGCAGCAGAGAGTGATGGCCAGAGAGACAGATGCTCCGCTGAGGCAGACACACAGACAGCCATGAGGGGAGTCCGGGGATTAGAGAGTGACGGCCAGAGAGAGATGCTCCGCCGAGACAGATACACAGACAGCCATCAGGGGAGTCCAGGGAGCAGGGAGTGATGGCCACAGAGAGATGCTGTGCAGAGGCAGACACACAGACATCCTTAATGGGAGTTCAGGGAGCAGGGAGTGCTGGCCACAGAGAGATGCTGCACAGAGGCAGACACGCGGCCAGCCTTCGGTGGAGGCAGGGAGCAGGGAATGATGGCCCGAGAGAGACGCTGCACAGAGGCAGACACACAGACAGGCTTCAGGGAAGTCCAGGAAGCAGGGAGTGATGGCCTCAGAGAGATGCTCTGCAGGGGCAGACACACAGACAACCATCAGGGGAGTCCGGGGATTAGAGAGTGACGGCCGGAGAGAGATGCTACGCCGAGACAGATACACAGACAGTCATCAGGGGAGTCCAGGGAGCAGGGAATGATTGCCAGAGAGAGACGCTGCACAGAGGCAGACACACAGACATCCTTCAGGGGAGTCCAGGGAGCAGAGAGTGATGGAAACAGAGAGATGCTGTGCAGAGGCAGACACACAGACAGCCTTCAGGGAGCAGAGTGATGAGAGATGCTGTGCAGAGGCAGACAAACAGACAGCCATCAGGGGAGTCCAGGGAGCAGAGAGTGATGGCCAGAGGGAGATGCTGTGCAGAGGCAGACACAGACATCCTTCAGGGAGTCCGAGAGAAGGGAGTGATGGCCAGAGAGACAGACGCTGTGCAGAGGCAGACACACAGACATCCTCCAGGGGAGACCAGGGAGCAGGGAGTGATGGCCACAGAGATGCTGCATAGAGGCAGACACACAGACAGCCTTCAGAGAGGAGAGTGATGAGAAAGATGCTGTGCAGAGGCAAACATAGAGGCAGCCTTCAGGGGAGTCAGAGAGCAAGGAATGGCGGCCAAGGAGAGATGTTGCACAGAGGCAGACACACAGACAGCCATCAGGGGAGTCCAGACAGAAGGGAGTGATGGCCAGAGAGACAGACGTTGCGCAGAGGCAGACACACAGACAGCCATTAGGGGCATCCAGGGAGCAGGGAATGGTGGCCAGAGAGAGAGGCTGTGCTGAGGCAGACACACAGACAGCCTTCAGGGAACTCCAGGGAGCAAAGAGTAATGGCCACAGAGAGATACTGTGCAGAGGCAGATACACAGACAGCCTTCAGGGAGCAGAGTGATGGGAGAGATGCTGTGCAGGGACAGACACACAGAAAGCCTTCAGCAGAGTCTAGGGAACAGGAAGTGATGTCCACAGAGAGATGATGTGCACAGGCAGACACCAATCAGGGGAGAACAGGGAGAAGGGAATGATGGCCAGATTGACAGACGCTGCTCAGAGGCAGACACACAGCCACCATGAGAGTGTAGAGAGCAGGGAATGATGGCCAGAGTGAGATGCTATGCAGAGACAGACACACAGCCAGCCTTCAGGGGAGTCCAGGCAGCAGAGTTTGATGGCTAGAGAGACAGACGCTATGCAGAGGCAGACACACAAACAGCTATCATGGGAGTTCAGGGAGTAGAGAGTGATGGCCAGAAAGTGATGCTGCGCAGAGACAGACACACAGACATCCTTCAGGGGAGTCCAGGGAGCAGAGAGTGATCACCACAGAGAGATGCTGCAAAGAGGCAGACACACAGCCAGCCTTCAGGGGAGTCCAGGGAGCAGGGAGTGATGGCCACAGAGAGATGCTCTGCAGAGGCAGACACACAGACAACTATCAGGCTAGTCCAGGCAGCAGAGAGTGATGGCCAGAGAGACAGACGCTCCGCTGAGGCAGACACACAGACAGCCATGAGGGGAGTCCGGGGATTAGAGAGTGACGGCCAGAGAGAGATGCTCCGCGAGACAGATACACTGACAGCCATCAGGGGAGTCCAGGGAGCAGGGAGTGATGGCCACAGAGAGATGCTGTGCAGAGGCAGACACACAGACATCCTTAATGGGAGTTCAGGGAGCAGGGAGTGCTGGCCACAGAGAGATGCTGCACAGAGGCAGACACGCGGCCAGCCTTCGGTGGAGGCAGGGAGCAGGGAATGATGGCCCGAGAGAGACGCTGCACAGAGGCGACACACAGACAGCCATCAGGGGAGTCCATGGAGCAGGGAATAATGTACAGAGAGAGACGCTGTGCAGAGACAGACACACAGACATCCTTCAGGGGAGTCTTGGTAGCAGGGAGTGATGGCCACTGAGAGATGCTGTGCAGAGGCAGACACACAGACAGCCTTCAGGGGAGTCCAGGGAGCAGAGAGTGATGGCCACAGAGAGATACTGTGCAGAAGCAGACACACAGACAGCCTTCAGGGAGCAGAGTGATGAGAGATGCTGTGCAGAGGCAGGCACGCAGACAGCCTTCAGGGGAGTCCAGGGAGCAGAGAGTGATGGCCACAGAGAGATACTGTGCAGAAGCAGACACACAGACAGCCTTCAGGGAGCAGAGTGATGAGAGATGCTGTGCAGAGGCAGACACACAGACATCCTTCAGGGGAGTCCAGGGAGCAGAGAGTGATGGAAACAGAGAGATGCTGTGCAGAGGCAGACACACAGACAGCCTTCAGGGAGCAGAGTGATGAGAGATGCTGTGCAGAGGCAGACAAACAGACAGCCATCAGGGGAGTCCAGGGAGCAGAGAGTGATGGCCAGAGGGAGATGCTGTGCAGAGGCAGACACAGACATCCTTCAGGGAGTCTGAGAGAAGGGAGTGATGGCCAGAGAGACAGACGCTGTGCAGAGGCAGACACACAGACATCCTCCAGGGGAGACCAGGGAGCAGGGAGTGATGGCCACAGAGATGCTGCATAGAGGCAGACACACAGACAGCCTTCAGAGAGGAGAGTGATGAGAAAGATGCTGTGCAGAGGCAAACATAGAGGCAGCCTTCAGGGGAGGCAGAGAGCAAGGAATGGCGGCCAAGGAGAGATGTTGCACAGAGGCAGACACACAGACAGCCATCAGGGGAGTCCAGACAGAAGGGAGTGATGGCCAGAGAGACAGACGTTGCGCAGAGGCAGACACACAGACAGCCATTAGGGGCATCCAGGGAGCAGGGAATGGTGGCCAGAGAGAGAGGCTGTGCTGAGGCAGACACACAGACAGCCTTCAGGGAACTCCAGGGAGCAAAGAGTAATGGCCACAGAGAGATACTGTGCAGAGGCAGATACACAGACAGCCTTCAGGGAGCAGAGTGATGGGAGAGATGCTGTGCAGGGACAGACACACAGAAAGCCTTCAGCAGAGTCTAGGGAACAGGAAGTGATGTCCACAGAGAGATGATGTGCACAGGCAGACACCAATCAGGGGAGTACAGGGAGAAGGGAATGATGGCCAGATTGACAGACGCTGCTCAGAGGCAGACACACAGCCACCATGAGAGTGTAGAGAGCAGGGAATGATGGCCAGAGTGAGATGCTATGCAGAGACAGACACACAGCCAGCTTTCAGGGGAGTCCAGGCAGCAGAGTTTGATGGCTAGAGAGACAGACGCTATGCAGAGGCAGACACACAAACAGCTATCATGGGAGTTCAGGGAGTAGAGAGTGATGGCCAGAAAGTGATGCTACGCAGAGACAGACACACAGACATCCTTCAGGGGAGTCCAGGGAGCAGAGAGTGATCACCACAGAGAGATGCTGCAAAGAGGCAGACACACAGCCAGCCTTCAGGGGAGTCCAGGGAGCAGGGAGTGATGGCCACAGAGAGATGCTCTGCAGAGGCAGACACACAGACAACTATCAGGCTAGTCCAGGCAGCAGAGAGTGATGGCTAGAGAGACAGACGCTCCGCTGAGGCAGACACACAGACAGCCATGAGGGGAGTCCGGGGATTAGAGAGTGACGGCCAGAGAGAGATGCTCCGCCGAGACAGATACACAGACAGCCATCAGGGGAGTCCAGGGAGCAGGGAGTGATGGCCACAGAGAGATGCTGTGCAGAGGCAGACACACAGACATCCTTAATGGGAGTTCAGGGAGCAGGGAGTGCTGGCCACAGAGAGATGCTGCACAGAGGCAGACACGCGGCCAGCCTTCGGTGGAGGCAGGGAGCAGGGAATGATGGCCCGAGAGAGACGCTGCACAGAGGCGACACACAGACAGCCATCAGGGGAGTCCATGGAGCAGGGAATAATGTACAGAGAGAGACGCTGTGCAGAGACAGACACACAGACATCCTTCAGGGGAGTCTTGGTAGCAGGGAGTGATGGCCACTGAGAGATGCTGTGCAGAGGCAGACACACAGACAGCCTTCAGGGGAGTCCAGGGAGCAGAGAGTGATGGCCACAGAGAGATACTGTGCAGAAGCAGACACACAGACAGCCTTCAGGGAGCAGAGTGATGAGAGATGCTGTGCAGAGGCAGGCACGCAGACAGCCTTCACGGGAGTCCAGGGAGCAGAGAGTGATGGCCACAGAGGGATGCTGTGCAGAGGCAGACACACAGACAGCCATCAGGGGAGTCCAGGGAACAGGGAATGATGGCCAGAGAGAGAGACGCTGTGCAGAGGCAGACGCAAAGATATCCTCCAGGGGAGTCCAGGGAGCAGGGAAATGATGGCCAGAGAGAGACGCTGTGCAGAGGCAGACACACAGACATCCTCCAGGGGAGTCCAGTGAGCAGGGAGTGATGGCCACAGAGATGCTGCACAGAGGCAGACTCACAGACAGCCTTCATGGGAGTCCAAGGAGAAGGGAGTGCTGGCCACACAGAGATGCTGCACAGAGGCAGACATGCGGACAGCCTTCGGTGGAGGCAGGGAGCAGGGAATTATGGCCAGAGAGAGACACTGCACAGAGGCAGACACACAGACAGCCATCAGGGGAGTCCAGGGAGCAGGGAGTGATGGCCACTGATAGATGCTGTGCAGAGGCAGGCACACAGACAGCCTTCAGGGGAGTCCAATTAGCAGAGAGTGATGGCCACAGAGAGATGCTGTGCAGAGGCAGACACAGACAGCATTCAGGGAGCAGAGTGATTAGAGATGCTGTGGAGAGGCAGACACGCAGACAGCCTTCAGGGAGTACTGGGAGAAGGGAGTGATGGCCAGAGAGACAGACGCTGTGCAGAGGCAGACACAGACAGCCATCAGGGGAGTCCAGGGAACAGGGAATGATGGCCAGAGAGAGACGCTGTGCAGATGCAGAAACAAAGACATCCTCCAGGGGACTCCAGGGAGCAGGGAGTGATGGCCACAGAGAGATGCTGCACAGAAGCAGACACACAGACAACCTTCAGGGGAATCCAGGGAGCAGGGAGAGATGCTGCACAGAGACAGACACACAGACAGCCTTCAGGGGAGTCCAGTGAGCAGGGAATGATGGCCAGAGAGAGACGCTGTGCAGAGGCAGACACACAGACAGCCATCAGGGGAGTCCAGGTTAAAGGGAGTGATGGCCACAGAGAGATGCTGCACAGAGGCAGACACACGGACAGACTTCGGTGGAGACAGGGAGCAGGGAATGATGGCCAGAGAGAGACGCTGCACAGAGGCAGACACACAGACAGCCATCAGGGGAGTCCAGGGAGCAGGGAGTGATGGACACAGTGAGATGCTGCACAGAGGCAGACACACAGACAGCCTTCAGGGGTCTCCAGGGAGAAGGGAGTGATGACCACAGAGAGATTCTGTGCAGAGGGAGACACACAGACAGCCATCAGGGAGCAAACTGATGAGAGAGATGCTTTGCAAAGGCAGACAAACAGACAGCCATCAGGGGAGTTCAGGGAGAAGGGAGTGATGGTCAGAGAGAAAGACGCTGCGCAGAGGCAGACACATAGACAGCCATCAGGGGAGTCCAGGCAGCAGGGAATGGTGGCCAGAGAGACAGGCTCCTTCATGGGCAGACACACAGACAGGCTTCAGGGAAGTCCAGGAAGCAGGGAGTGATGGCCTCAAAGAGATGCTCTGCAGAGGCAGACACACAGACAACCATCAGGGGAGTCCGGGGATTAGAGAGTGACGACCAGAGAGAGATGCTACGCCAAGACAGATACACAGACAGTCATCAGGGGAGTCCAGGGAGCAGGGAATGATGGCCACAGAGAGATGCTGCACAGAGGCAGACACGAGGACAGCCTTCGGTGGAGGTAGGGAGCAGGGAATGATGGCCAGAGAGAGACGCTGCACAGAGGCAGACACACAGACATCCTTCAGGGGAGTCCAGGGAACAGAGAGTGATGGAAACAGAGAGATGCTGTGCAGAGGCAGACACACAGACAGCCTTCAGGGAGCAGAGTGATGAGAGATGCTGTGCAGAGGCAGACAAACAGACATCTATCAGGGGAGTCCAGGGAGCAGAGAGTGATGGCCAGAGGGAGATGCTGTGCAGAGGCAGACACAGACAGCCTTCAGGGAGTCCGAGAGAAGGGAGTGATGGCCAGAGAGACAGACGCTGCGCAGAGACAGACACACAGACAGCCATCAGGGGAGTCCATGGAGCGGGGAATGATGGCCAGAGAGAGATGCTGTGCAGAGGCAGACACACAGACATCCTCCAGGGGAGTCCAGGGAGCAGGGAGTGATGGCCACAGAGATGCTGCACAGAGGCAGACACACAGACAGCCTTCAGAGAGGAGAGTGATGAGAAAGATGCTGTGCAGAGGCAAACATAGAGGCAGCCTTCAGGGGAGTCAGAGAGCAGGGAATGGCGGCCAAGGAGAGATGTTGCGCAGGGGCAGACACACAGACAGCCATTGGGGGCATCCAGGGAGCAGGGAATGGTGGCCAGAGAGAGAGGCTGTGCAGAGGCAGACACACAGACAGCCTTCAGGGAACTCCAGGGAGCAACGAGTGATGGCCACAGAGAGATGCTGTGCAGAGGCAGATACACAGACAGCCTTCAGGGAGCAGAGTGATTGGAGAGATGCTGTGCAGGGACAGACACACAGAAAGCCTTCAGCAGAGTCTAGGGAACAGGAATTGATGTCCACAGAGAGATGATGTGCAGAGGCAGACACACAGACAGCAATCAGGGGGGTACAGGGAGAAGGGAATGACGGTCAGAGAGACAGACGCTGCTCAGAGGCAGACACACAGCCACCATGGGAGTGTAGGGAGCAGGGAATGATGGTCAGAGTGAGATGTTACGCAGAGACAGACACATAAACAGCTATCATGGGAGTTCAGGGAGTAGAGAGTGACGGCCAGAGAGTGATGCTGCGCAGAGACAGACACACAGAGAGCCTTCAGGGGAGTCCAGGGAGCAGAGAGTGGTGGACAGAGAGGCAAGCACACTGCACAGAGTGAGACACACAGACAACCTTCAGTGGAGTCCAGGGAGCAGAGAGTGATCGCCATAGAGAGATGCTGCAAAGAGGCAGATACACAGCCAGCCTTCAGGGGAGTCCAGGGAGCAGTGAGTGATGGCCACAGAGAGATGCTCTGCACTGGCAGACACACAGACAACCATCAGGCTAGTCCAGGCAGCAGAGAGTGATGCTGCGCAGAGACAGACACACAGAGAGCCTTCAGGGGAGTCCAGGGAGCAGGGAGTGATGGCCACAGAGAGACGCTCCGCTTAGGCAGACACACAGACAGCCATGAGGAGAGTACGGGGATTAGAGAGTGACGGCCAGAGAGAGATGCTCCGCCGAGACAGATACACAGACAGCCATCAGGGGAGTCCAGGGAGCAGGGAGTGATGGCCACAGAGAGATGCTGAACTGAGGCAGACACACAGACAGCCTTCAGGAAAGTCCAGCGAGCAGGTAATGATGGCCAGAGAGAGATGCTGTGCAGAGGCAGACACACAGACATCCTTCATGGGAGTTCAGGGTGCAGGGAGTGCTGGCCACAGAGAGATGTTGCACAGAGGCAGACACACAGACAGCCATCAGGGGAGTCCATGGAGTAGGGAATAATGTCCAGAGAGAGACGCTGTGCAGAGACAGACACACAGACATCCTTCAGGGGAGTCTAGGTAGCAGGGAGTGATTTCCACTGAGAGATGCTGTGCAGAGGCATACACACACACAGACAGCTTTCAGGGGAGTCCAGGGAGCAGAGAGTGATGGCCACAGGGAGATGCTCTGCAGAGGCAGACACAGACAGCCTTCAGGGAGTACAGGGAGAAGGGAGTGATGGCCAGAGAGACAGACGCTGTGCAGAGGCAGACACCCAGACAGCCATCAGGGGAGTCCAGGGAACAGGGAATGATGGCCAGAGAGAGCCGCTGTGCAGATGCAGACACAAAGACATCCTCCAGGGGAGTCCAGGGAGCAGGGAGTGATGGCCACAGAGAGATGCTGCACAGAAGCAGACTTACAGACAGCCTCCAAGGGAGTCCAGGGAGAAGGGAGTGATGGCCAGAGAGAGACGCCGCACAGAGGCAGACACACAGACATCCTCCAGGGGAGTCCAGGGAGCAGGGAGTGATGGCCACAGAGAAATGCTACGCAGAGACAGAGACACAGACAGCCTTCAGGAGAGTCCCGGCAGAAGTGTTTGATTGCCAGAGAGATAGACGCTGTGCAGACAGACACACAAACAGCCATCAGGGGAGTCCATGTAGTAGAGAGTGACGGCCAGAGAGAGATGCTGCGCAGACACAAACACAGAGAGAGCCTTCAGTGGAGTCCAGGGAGCAAAGAGTGACGGCCAGGGAGGCAGACACTGCACAGAGTCAGACACACAGATATCCTTCAGGGGAGTCCAGGGAGCAGGAAGTGATGGCCACAGAGAGATGCTGCAAAGAGGCAGACACACAGACAGCCTTCAGGGGAGTCCAGGGAGATGGAAATGGTGGCCAAAGAGACAGGCTCCTTCGGAGGCAGACACACAGACAGCCTTCAGGGAAGTCCAGGGAGCAGGAAGTGATGGCCACAGAGAGATGCTGCACGGAGGCAGACACGCGGACAGCCTTCCGTGGAGGTCGGGAGCAGGGAATGATGGCCAGAGAGAGACGCTGCACAGAGGCAGACACACACACAGCCATCAAGGGAGTCCATGGAGCAGGGAATGATGGCCAGAGAGAGACCCTGTGCAGAGACAGACACACAGACTCCCTTCAGGGGAGTCCAGGGAGCAGGGAGTGGTGGCCACTGAGAGATGCTGTGCAGAGGCAGACACACAGACAGCCATTAGGGAGAAGAGTGATGAGAGAGATGCTGTGCAGAGGCAGACACACAGTCAGCCTTTAGGGGAGTCCAAGGAGCAGAGAATGATGGCCAGTGAGAGATGCTATGCAGAGGCAGACACACAGACAGCCTTCAGGGAGCAGAGTGATGAGAGATGCTGTGCAGAGGCAGGCACACAAACAGCATTCAGGGGAGTCCAGGGAGCTGAGAGTGATGGCCAGAGAGAGGTGCTGTGCAGAGGCAGACACAGACAGCCTTCAGGGGAGTCCAGGGAGCAGAGAGTGATGGCCAGAGAGGCAGACGCTGCACAGAGGCAGACACACAGACAACCATTAGGGGCATCCAGGGAGCAGGGATTGGTGGCCAGAGAGAGAGGCTGTGCAGAGGCAGACATACAGACAGCCTTCAGGGAGCAGAGTGATGAGAGAGATGCTGTGCAGGGGCAGACACACAGAAAGCCTTCAGCAAAGTCTAGGGAGCAGGGAGTGATGTCGGCGGAGAGATGTGCAGAGGCAGACACACAGACAGCCATCAGAGGAGTCCAGGGAACAGGGAATGATGGCCAGAGAGAGATGCTGTGCAGAGGCAGACACAAAGACATCCTCCAGGGGAGTCCAGGGAGCAATGGCCACAGAGAGATGCTGCGCAGAGGCAGACACACAGACAGCCATAAAGGAGTCCAGGGAGAAGGGAGTGCTGGCCACAGAGAGATGCACAAAGGCAGACAAGCGGACAGACTTCGGTGGAGGCAGGGAGCAGGGAATGATGGCCCGAGAGAGACGCTGCACAGAGGCAGAGACACAGACAGCCATCAAGGGAGTCCATGGAGCAGGGAATAATGTCCAGAGAGAGACGCTGTGCAGAGACAGACACACAGACATCCTTCAGGGGAGTCTAGGTAGCAGGGAGTGATGGCCACTGAGAGATGCTGTGCAGAGGCATACACACACACAGACAGCTTTCAGGGGAGTCCAGGGAGCAGAGAGCAATGGCCACAGAGAGATGCTGTGCAGATGCAGACACACAGACAGCCTTCAGAGAGCAGAGTGATGAGAGATGCTGTGCCGAGGCAGGCACACAGACAGCCTTCAGGGGAGTCCAGGGAACAGGGAGTGATGGCCACTGAGAGATGCTGTGCAGAGGCAGACACAGACAGCCTTCAAGGAGTACAGGGAGAAGAGAGTGATGGCCAGAGAGACAGACGCCGTCCAGAGGCAGACACACAGACAGCCATCAGGGGAGTCCAGGCAACAGGGAATGATGGACAGAGAGAGACGCTGTGAAGATGCCGACACAAAGACATCCTCCAGGGGAGGCCAGGGAGCAGGGAGTGATGGCCACAGAGAGATGCTGCAAAGAAGCAGACTTACAGACAGCCTTCAAGGGAGTCCAGGGAGAAGGGAGTGATGGCCAGAGAGAGATGCTGCACAGAGGCAGACACACAGACATCCTCCAGGGGAGTCCAGGGAGCAGGAAGTGATGACCACAGAGAGATGGTGCACAGAGGCAGACTCACAGACAGCCTTCAAGGGAGTCCAGGGAGTAGAGAGTGACGGCCAGAGAGATATGCTGCGCAGAGACAGACACAGACGGACTTCAAGGGAGTACAGGGAGATGGGAGTGATGGCCACAGAGAGATGCTGCACAGAGGCAGACACGCGGACAGCCTTCCGTGGAGGTCGGGAGCAGGGAATGATGGCCAGAGAGAGACGCTGCACAGAGGCAGACACACACACAGCCATCAAGGGAGTCCATGGAGCAGGGAATGATGGCCAGAGAGAGACCCTGTGCAGAGACAGACACACAGACACCCTTCAGGGGAGTCCAGGGAGCAGGGAGTGGTGGCCACTGAGAGATGCTGTGCAGAGGCAGACACACAGACAGCCATTAGGGAGAAGAGTGATGAGAGAGATGCTGTGCAGAAGCAGACACACAGTCAGCCTTGAGGGGAGTCCAAGGAGCAGAGAATGATGGCCAGTGAGAGATGCTATGCAGAGGCAGACACACAGACAGCCTTCAGGGAGCAGAGTGATGAGAGATGCTGTGCAGAGGCAGGCACACAAACAGCATTCAGGGGAGTCCAGGGAGCTGAGAGTGATGGCCAGAGAGAGGTGCTGTGCAGAGGAAGACACAGACAGCCTTCAGGGGAGTCCAGGGAGCAGAGAGTGATAGCCAGAGAGGCAGACGCTGCACAGAGGCAGACACACAGACAACCATTAGGGGCATCCAGGGAGCAAGGATTGGTGGCCAGAGAGAGAGGCTGTGCGGAGGCAGACACACAGACAGCCTTCAGGGAACTCCAGGGAGCAAAGAGTGATGGTCACAGAGAGATGCTGTGCAGAGGCAGACATACAGACAGCCTTCAGGGAGCAGAGTGATGAGAGAGATGCTGTGCAGGGGCAGACACACAGAAAGCCTTCAGCAAAGTCTAGGGAGCAGGGAGTGATGGCCACTGAGAGATGCTGTGCAGAGGCATACTCACACAGAGACAGCTTTCAGGGGAGTCCAGGGAGCAGAGAGCAATGGCCACAGAGAGATGCTGTGCAGATGCAGACACACAGACAGCCTTCAGGGAGCAGAGTGATGAGAGATGCTGTGCAGAGGCAGGCACACAGACAGCCTTCAGGGGAGTCCAGGGAACAGGGAGTGATGGCCACTGAGAGATGCTGTGCAGAGGCAGACACAGACAGCCTTCAAGGAGTACAGGGAGAAGAGAGTGATGGCCAGAGAGACAGACGCTGTGCAGAGGCAGACACACAGACAGCCATCAGGGGAGTCCAGGGAACAGGGAATGATGGACAGAGAGAGACGCTGCACAAAAGCAGACTTACAGACAGCCTTCAAGGGAGTCCAGGGAGAAGAGAGTGAGGGCCAGAGAGACAGACGCTGTGCAGAGGCAGACACACAGACAGCCATCAGGGGAGTCCAGGGAACAGGGAATGATGGACAGAGAGAGACGCTGCACAGAAGCAGACTTACAGACAGCCTTCAAGGGAGTCCAGGGAGAAGGGAGTGATGGCCAGAGAGAGATGCTGCACAGAGGCAGACACACAGACATCCTCCAGGTGAGTCCAGGGAGCAGGAAGTGATGGCCACAGAGAGATGGTGCACAGAGGCAGACTCACAGACAGCCTTCAAGGGAGTCCTGAGAGAATAGAGTGATGGCCAGAGAGAGATGCTATGCAGAGACAGACTCACAGACAGCCTTCAGGGGAGTCCAGGCAGCAGAGTTTGATGTCCAGAGAGACAGACGCTGTGCAGAGGCAGACACATAAACAGCCATCAGGGGAGTCTAGGGAGTAGAGAGTGACGGCCAGAGAGGCAGACGCTGCACAGAGGCAGACACACAGACAACCATTAGGGGCATCCAGGGAGCAGAGAGTGTTGGCCAGAGAGAGAGGCTCCTTCGGAGGCAGACACACAGACAGCCTTCAGGGGACTCCAGGGAGCAGGGAATCATGGCCAGAGAGAGACGCTGTGCAGAGGCAGACACAGAGACAGCATTCAGTGGAGTGCAGGGAGTAGAGAGTGATAGCTAGAGAGACAGACACTCCACAGAGGCAGACACATAGACAGCCATCTGGGGAGTCCAGGGAGTAGAGAGTGATGGCCAGAGAGAGATGCTGGGCTGAGACAGACACACAGACAGCTATCAGGGTTGTCAAGGGAGTGATGGCCACAGAGAGATGCTGCACAGAGGCAGACACACAGACAGCCATCAGGGGAGTCGAGGGAGCAGAGAGTGATGGCCACAAAGAGATGCTGTGCAGCGGCAGACACACAGACAGCCATCAGAGAGCATAGCGATGAGAAAGATGCTGTGCAGAGGCAGACACAAAAATAGTCATCACGGGCATCCAGGAAGCAGGACAGGAAGCAGGACGTGATGGCCACAGAGAGATGCTGTGCAGAGGCAGACACACAGACAGCAATCATGGGAGTCCAGGGAGAAGGGAGTGACGGCCAGAGAGAGTTGCTGCGCAGAGACAGACACAGAGAGAGCCTTCAAGGGAGTCCAGGGAGCAGAGAGTGATGGCCAGAGAGGCAGAGACTGCACAGAGTCAGACACACAGATATCCTTCAGTGGACTCCAGGGAGCAGGGAGTGATGGCCACAGAGAGATGCTGCAAAGAGGCAGACACACAGACAGCCTTCAGGGGAGTCCAGGGCGAAGGGAATGGTAGCCAGAGAGACAGGCTCCTTCGGAGGCAGACACACAGACAGCCTTCAGGGAAGTCCAGGGAGCAGGGAGTGATGGCCACAGAGAGATGCTCTGTAGAGGCAGACACACAGACAGCCTTCAGGGGACTTCAGGCAGCAGAGAGTGATGGCCAGAGAGACAGACGCTCCGCAGAGGCAGAAACGCAGACAGACGTCAAGTGAGTCTGGGGATTAGAGAGTGACGGCCAGAGAGAGATGCTGCGCTAAGGCAGACACACAGACAGCCTTCAGGGGAGTCCAGCGAGCAGGGAATGATGGGCAGAAAGAGACGCTGTGCAGAGGCAGACACACAGACATCCTTCATGGGAGTCCATGGAGCAGAGAGTGTTGGCCAGAGAGAGAGAGGCTCCTTCGGAGGCAGACACACAGACAGCCTTCAGGGAAGTCCAGGCAGCAGAGAGTGACGACCAGAGAGACAGACGATGCGCAGAGGCAGACACACAGACAGCCATCAGGGGAATCCAGGAAGCAAAGAATGATGGCCAGAGAGAGATGCTGTGTGGAGACGGACACACAGACAGCCTTCAGGGGAGTCCAGGCAGCAGAGAGTGATGGCCAGAGAGACAGACGCGCCGCAGAGGTAGACATACAGATCGCTATCGGGGTAGTCCAAGGAGTAGAGAGTAACATCCAGAGAGAGATGCTGCGCTGAGACAGACACACAGATAGCCATCAGGTGAGTCCAGGGAGCAGGGAATGAGGGGCAGAAAGAGACGCTGCGCAGAGGCAGACAAACAGACAGCCATCAGGGGAGTCCATGGAGCAGAGAGTGTTGGCCAGAGAGAGAGGCTCCTTCGGAGGGAGACACACAGACAGCCTTCAGGGAAGTCCAGGGAGCAGAGAGTGACGACCAGAGAGACAGACGCTGCACAGAGGCAGACACACAGACAGCCATCAGGGGAATCCAGGAAGCAAGGAATGATGGCCAGAGAGAGATGCTGTGTAGAGACGGACACACAGACAGCCATTGGGGGAGTCCAAGGAGTAGAGGGTGAAGTCCAGAGAGAGATGTTGCGCTGAGAGAGAACACAGACAGCCAGCAGGGTAGTCCAGGGAGTGATGGCCACAGAGAGATGCTGCACAGAGGCAGACACACAGACGGCCATCAGGGGAGTCTTGGGAGCAGGGAATGATGGACAGAGAGAGACGCTGTGCAGAGGCAGACACAGAGACAGCATTCAGGGGAGTCCAGGGAGCAGAGAGTGATAGCCAGAGAGACAGACGCTCCGCAGAGGCAGACACATAGACAGTCATCTGGGGAGTCCAGGGAGTAGAGAGTGATGGCCAGAGAGAGATGCGGGGCTGAGACAGACACACAGACAGCCATCAGGGTAGTTAAGGGAGTGATGGCCACAGAGAGATGCTGCACAGAGGCAGACACACAGACAGCCATCAGGGGAGTCCGTGGAGCAAGTAATGATTGCCAGAGAAAGAAGCTGGGCAGAGGCAGACACACAGATAGCCTTCAGGGGAGTCCAGGGAGCAGAGAGTGATGGCTCCAGAGAGATGCTGTGCAGAGGCTGACACACAGACAGCCTTCAAGGAGCTGAGTGATGAGAGAGATGCTGTGCAGAGGCAGACACACAGACAGCCTTCAGGGGAGTCCAGGGAGCAGAGAGTGGTGGCCACAGAGAGATGCTGTGCAGCGGCAGACACACAGACAGCCATAAGAGAGCATAGTGATGAGAAAGATGCTGTGCAGAGGCAGACACACAAATAGCCATCACGGGCATCCAGGAAGCAGGAGGTAATGGCTACAGAGAGATGCTGTGCAGAGGCAGACACACAGACAGCAATCAGGGGAGTCCAGGGAGAAGGGAGTGACGGCCAGAGAGAGATGCTGCGCAGAGACAGACACAGAGAGAGCCTTCAGGGGAGTCCAGGGAGCAGAGAGTGATGGCTACAGAGAGATGCTGCGCAGAGGCAGACTCACAGACAGCCATAAAGGAGTCCAGGGAGTGGGGAATGATGGCCAGAGAGAGACGCTGTGCAGAGTCAGACACACAGATATCTTTCAGGGGACTCCAGGGAGCAGGGAGTGATGGCCAAAGAGAGATGCTGCAAAGAGGCAGACACACAGTCAGCCTTCAGGGGAGTGCAGGGAGAAGGGAATGGTGGCCAGAGAGACAGGCTCCTTCGGAGGCAGACACACAGACAGCCTTCAGGGAAGTCCAGGGAGCAGGGAGTGATGGCCACAGAGAGATGCTCTGCAGAGGCAGACACACAGACAACCATCAGGGGATTCCAGGCAGCAGAGAGTGATGGCCAGAGAGAAAGACGCTCCGCAGAGGCAGACACACAGACAGACGTCAGGTGAGTCTGGGGATTAGAGAGTGACGGCCTGAGAGAGATGCTGCACCGAGACAGATACACAGACAGCCATCAGGGGAATCCAGGAAGCAAGTAATGATGGCCAGAGAGATGCTGTGTAGAGACAGACACACAGACAGCCTTCAGGGGAGTTCAGGCAGCAGAGAGTGATGGACAGAGAGACAGACGCCCCGCAGAGGCAGAAACACAGACAGCCATCGGGGTAGTCCAAGGAGTAGAGAGTGACGTCCAGAGAGAGATGTTGCGCTGAGACAGACACACAGACAGCCATCAGGGTAGTCCAGGGAGTGATGGCCAGAGAGAGATGCTGCACAGAGGCAGACACACAGACAGCCATCAGGGGAGTCCTGGGAGCATGGAATGATGGCCAGAGAGAGACGCTGTGCAGAGGCAGACACAGAGACAGCATTCAGGGGAGTCCAAGGAGCAGAGAGTGATAGCCAGAGAGACAGACGCTCCGCAGAGGCAGACACATAGACAATCATCTGGGGAGTTCAGGGAGCAGGGAGTGATGGCCACAGAGAGATGCTGCACAGAGGCAGACACACAGACAGCCATCAGGGGAGTCCAAGGAGCAAGACTTGATTACCAGAGATAGATGCTGTGCAGAGGCTGACAAAAAGACAGCCTTCAGGGAGCTGAGTGATGAAAGAGATGCTGTGCAGAGGCAGACACATAGACAGCCTACAGGGGAGTCCAGGGAGCAGAGAGTGATGGCCACAGAGAGATGCTGTGCAGCGGCACACACACAGACAGGCATCAGAGAGCATAGTGATGAGAAAGATGCTGTGCAGAGGCAGACACACAAATAGCCATCACGGGCATCCAGGAAGCAGGAGGTGATGGCCACAGAGAGATGCTGTGTAGAGGCAGACACACAGATAGCGATCAGGGGAGTCCAGGGAGAAGGGAGTGGCGGCCAGAGAGAGATGCTGCGCAGAGACAGACACAGAGAGAGCCTTCAGGGGAGTCCATGGAGCTGAGAGTTTGGCCAGAGAGGCATACACTGCACAGAGTCAGACACCCAGATATCCTTCAGGGGACTCCAGGGAGTAGGGAGTGATGGACACAAAGAGATGCTGCAAAGAGGGAGACACACAAACAGCCTTCAGGGGAGTCCAGGGAGAAGGGAATGGTGGCCAGAGAGACAGACGCTCCGCAGAGGCAGACACACAGACAGAGCTCAGGTGAGTCTGGGGATTAGAGAGTGACGGCCAGAGAGAGATGCTGCGCCGAGGCAGATACACAGACAGCCATCAGCGGAGTCCAGGGAGCAGGGAGTGATGGCCATAGAGAGATGCTGCACAGAGGCAGTCACACAGACAGCCGTCAGGGGAGTCCATGGAGCAGAGAGTGTTGGCCAGAGAGAGAGAGGCTCCTTCGGAGGCAGACACACAGACAGCCTTCAGGGAAGTCCAGGGAGCAGAGAGTGACGACCAGAGAGACAGACGCTGCGCAGAGGCAGACACACAGATAGACATCAGGGGAATCCAGTAAGCAAGGAATGATGGCCAGAGAGAGATGCTGTGTAGAGACGGACACACAGACAGCCTTCAGGGGAGTCCAGGCAGCAGAAAGTGATGGCCAGAGACACAGACGCGCCTCAGAGGCAGACATACAGACCGCCATCGGGGGGAGTCCAAGGAGTACAGAGTAACATTCAGAGAGAGATGCTGCGCTGAGACAGACACACAGACAGCCATCAGGGTAGTCCAGGGAATGATGGCCACAGAGATATGCAGCACAGAGGAAGACACACAGACAGCCATCAGGGGAGTCCTGGGAGCAGGGAATGATGGCCAGAGAGCGACGCTGTGCAGAGGCAGACACAGAGACATCCTTCAGGGGAGTCCAGGGAGAAGGGAGTGATGGCCAGAGAGAGATGCGGCGCAGAGACAGATACACAGACAGCCTTCAGGGGAGTCCAGGCAGCAGAGTTTGATGGCCAGAGAGACAGACGCTGTGCAGAGGCAGACATACAAACAGCCTTCAGGGGAGACCAGGGAGCAGGGAGTGATGGCCACAGAGAGATGCTGCAAAGAGGCAGACACACAGACAGCCTTCAGGGGAGTCCAGGGAGAAGGGAATGGTGGCCAGAGAGTCAGGCTCCTTCGGAGGCAGACACACAGACAGCCTTCAGGGAAGTCCCGGGAGCAGGGAATGATGGCCACAGAGAGATGCAGCACAGAGGCAGACACAGAGACAGCATTCAGGGGAGTCCAGAAAGCAGAGAGTGATAGCCAGCGAGAGATGCTGGGCTGAGACTGACACACAGACAGCCATCAGGGTAGTCAAGGGAGTGATGGCCACAGAGAGATGCTGCACAGAGGCAGACAAACAGACAGCCATCAGGGGAGTCCAGGGAGCAAGTAATGATTGCCAGAGAGAGAAGCTGGGCAGAAGCAGGCACACAGACAGCCTTCAGGGGAGTCCAGGGAGCAGAGAGTGATGGCCACAGAGAGATGCTGTGCTGAGGCAGACAGCCTTCAGAGAGGAGAGTGATGAGAAAGATGCTGTGCAGAGGCAGACACACAGACAGCCATCAGGGGAGTCCAGGCAGAAGGGAGTGATGGGCAGAGAGGCAGACGCTGCGCAGAGGCAGACACACAGACAGCCATTAGGGGGGAACAACCTTTACAACGCAACTTTTACAACGCACTACACTTACAACGCATTTTTTACAACGCAACATCCACTACAACGCATTCCATTACATCGCATGACACTACAACGCATTTTTAAAAACTACCTTTACAACGCATTCCATTACATCGCATACTACCTTTACAACGCATACCATTACAACGCATAATATTACACTACACTATCCAACACTTACCCTACTGTTGCACCCCCTGGAGTTAGAATAGTAATTTTTACCCCTATACTATCCAACACTTACCCTACTGTTGCACCCCCTGGAGTTAGAATAGTAATTTTTACCCCTATACTATCCAACACTTACCCTACTGTTGCACCCCCTGGAGTTAGAATAGTAATTTTTACCCCTATACTATCCAACACTTTCCCTACTGTTGCACCCCCTGGAGTTAGAATAGTAATTTTTACCCCTATACTATCCAACACTTTCCCTACTGTTGCACCCCCTGGAGTTAGAATAGTAATTTTTACCCCTATACTATCCAACACTTACCCTACTGTTGCACCCCCTGGAGTTAGAATAGTAATTTTTACCCCTATACTATCCAACACTTACCCTACTGTTGCACCCCCTAGAGTTAGAATAGTAATTTTTACCCCTATACTATCCAACACTTACCCTACTGTTGCACCCCCTGGAGTTAGAATAGTAATTTTTACCCCTATACTATCCAACACTTTCCCTACTGTTGCACCCCCTGGAGTTAGAATAGTAATTTTTACCCCTATACTATCCAACAATTACCCTACTGTTGCACCCCCTGGAGTTAGAATACTAATTTTTAACCCTATACTATCTAATACTTACCTTAAATGCAATTTAATATTATGCGTTGTAATGGTATGCGTTGTAAAGGTAGTATGCGATGTAATGGAATGCGTTGTAAAGGTAGTTTTTAAAAATGCGTTGTAGTGTCATGCGATGTAATGGAATGCGTTGTAGTGGATGTTGCGTTGTAAAAAATGCGTTGTAAGTGCATGCGTTGTAAAAGTGTGCGTTGTAACGACATACATCCACCATTAGGGCATCAAGGGAGCAGGGAATGGTGGCCAGAGAGAGAGGCTCTGCGGAGGCAGACACACAGACAGCCTTTAAGGTACTCCAGGGAGCAAAGAGTGATGGCCACAGAGAGATGCTGTGCAGAGGCCGACACACAGACAGCCTTCAGGGAGCAGAGTGATGAGAGAGATGCTGTGCAGGGGCAGACACACAGAAAGCCTTCAGCCGAGTCTAGAGAGCAGGGAGTGATGTCCACAGAGAGATGTGCAGAGGCAGACACACAGACAGCCTTCAAGGGAGTCCATGGAGCAGGGAATAATGTCCAGAAAGAGATGCTGTGCAGAGACAGACACACAGACATCCTTCAGGGGAGTCCAGGGAGCAGGGAGTGATGGCCACTGAGAGATGCTGGGCAGAGGCAGACACACAGACAGCCTTCAGGGGAGCCCAGGGATCAGCGAGTGGTGGCCACAGAGAGATGCTGTGCAGAGGCAGACACACAGACAGCCTTCAGGGAGCAGACTGATCAGAGATGCTGTGCAGAGGCAGGCACGCAGACAGCCTTCAGGGGAGTCCAAGGAGCAGAGAGTGATGGCCACAGAGAGATGCTATGCAGAGGCAGACACAGACAGCCTTCAGGGAGTACAGGGAGAAAGGAGTGATAGCCAGAGAGACATATGCTGCGCAGAGGCAGACACACAGACAGCCATCAGTGGAGTCCAGGGAACAGTGAATGATGGCCAGAGAGAGACGCTGTGCAGAGGCAGACGCAAAGACATCCTCCAGGGGAGTCCAGGGAGCAGGGAGGGATGGCCACAGAGAGATGCTGCACAGAGGCTGACTCACAGACAGCCTTCAGGGGAGTCCAGGCAGCAGAGTTTGATGGCCACAGAGACAGACGCTGTGCAGAGGCAGACATACAAACAGCCATCAGGGGAGACCAGGGAGTAGAGAGTGACGGCCAGAGTGAGATGCTGCACAGAGACAGAGACAGAGAGAGCCTTCAGGGGAGTCCAGGGAGCAGAGAGTGACAGCCCGAGAGGCAGACACTGCACAGAGTCAGACACACAGACAGCCTTCAGGGGACTCCAGGGAGCAGGGAGTGATGGCCACAGAGAGATGCTGCAAAGAGGCAGACACACAGACAGCAGCCTTCAGGGGAGTCCAGGGAGAATGGAATGGTGGCCAGAGAGACAGGCTCCTTCGGAGGCAGACACACAAACAACCTTCATGGAAGTCCAGGGAGCAGGGAGTGATGGCCACAGAGAGAGGCTGCACAGAGGCAGACACACAGAGAGCCATCAGGGGAGTCCTGGGAGCAGGGAATGATGGCCAGTGAGAGACGCTGTGCAGAGGCAGACAAAGAGACAGCATTCAGGGGAGTCCAGGGAGCAGAGAGTGATAGCCAGAGAGAGATGCTGTGCTGAGGCAGACAGCCTTCAGAGAGGAGAGTGATGAGAAAGATGCTGTGTAGAGGCAGACACACAGACAGCCATCAGGGGAGTCCAGGCAGAAGGGAGTGATGGCCAGAGAGGCAGACGCTGCACAGAGGCAGACACACAGACAGCCATTAGGGGCATCAAAGGAGCAGGGAATGGAGGCCAGAGTGAGAGGCTGTGCGGAGGCAGACACACAGACAGCCTTTAGGGAACTCCAGGGAGCAAAGAGTGATGGCAACAGAGAGATGCTGTGCAGAGGCCGACACACAGACAGCCTTCAGGGAGCAGAGTTATGAGAGAGATGCTGTGCAGGGGCAGACACACAGAATACCTTCAGCAGAGTCTAGAGAGGAGGGAGTGATGGCCACTGAGAGATGTGCAGATGCAGACACACAGACATCCTCCAGGGGAGTCCAGGGAGCAGGGAGCGATGGCCACAGAGAGAGGCTCTGCAGAGGCAGACACACAGACAACCATAAAGGAGTCCAGGGAGCGGGGAATGATGGCCAGAGAGAGACACTGTGCAGAGGCAGACACACAGACATCCTCCAGGGGAGTCTAGTGAGCAGGGAGTGATGGCCACAGAGATGCTGCACAGAGGCAGACATGCGGACAGCCTTAGGTGGAGGCAGGGAATAATGGCCAGAGAGAGACGCTGCACAGAGGCAGACACACAGACAGCCATCAGGGGAGTCCATGGAAGAGGTAATAATGTCCAGAGAGAGATGCTGTTTAGAGAGAGACATACAGACATTCTTCAGGGGTGTCCAGGGAGCAGGGAGTGATGGCCACTGAGAGATGCTGTGCAGAGGCAGACACACAGACAGCCTTCAGGGAAGTCCAGGGAGAAGTGAGTGATGGCCAGAGAGTGATGCTGTACAGAGGCAAACACACAGACAGCCTCCATGGGACTCCAGGGAGAAGGGAGTGATGGCCACAGAGAGATGCTGCACAGAGGCAGACTCACAGACAGCCTCCATGGGACTCCAGGGAGAAGGGAGTGATGGCCAGAGAGAGATGCTACGCAGAGACAGACACACAGACAGCCTTCAGGGGAGTCCTGGGAGCAGAGAGTGACAGCCAGAGAGGCAGACACTGCACAGAGTCAGACACACAGACAGCCTCCAGGGGACTCCAGGGAGCAGGGAGTGATGGCCACAGAGAGATGCTGCAAAGAGGCAGACACACAGACTGCAGCCTTCAGGGGAGTCCAGGGAGAATGGAATGCTGGCCAGAGAGACAGGCTCCTTCGGAGGCAGACACACAGACAGCCTTCAGGGAAGTCCAGGGAGCAGGGAGTGATGGCCACAGAGAGAGGCTGCACAGAGGCAGACACACAGACAGCCATCAGGGGAGTCCTGGGAGCAGGGAATGATGGCCAGAGAGAGACGCTGTGCAGAGGCAGACACAGAGACAGCATTCAGGGGAGTCCAGGGAGCAGAGAGTGATAGCCAGAGCGAGCTGCTGGGCTGAGACAGACACACAGACAGCCATCAGGGTAGTCAAGGGAATGATGGCCACAGAGAGATGCTGCACAGAGGCAGACACACAGACAGCCTTCAGGGGAGTCCAGGGATCAGAGAGTGATGGCCAGAGAGATATGCTACACAGAGACAGACACACATACAGCCTTCAGGGAAGTCCAGGGAGAAGTGAGTGATGGCCAGAGAGTGATGCTGTACAGAGGCAAACACACAGACATCTTCCAGGGGAGTCCAGGGAGCAGGGAGTGATGGCCACAGAGAGATGCTGCACAGAGGCAGACTCACAGACAGCCTCCATGGGACTCCAGGGAGAAGGGAGTGATGGCCAGAGAGAGATGCTACGCAGAGACAGACACACAGACAGCCTTCAGGGGAGTCCTGGGAGCAGAGAGTGACAGCCAGAGAGGCAGACACTGCACAGAGTCAGACACACAGACAGCCTCCAGGGGACTCCAGGGAGCAGGGAGTGATGGCCACAGAGAGATGCTGCAAAGAGGCAGACACACAGACAGCAGCCTTCAGGGGAGTCCAGGGAGAATGGAATGCTGGCCAGAGAGACAGGCTCCTTCGGAGGCAGACACACAGACAGCCTTCAGGGAAGTCCAGGGAGCAGGGAGTGATGGCCACAGAGAGAGGCTGCACAGAGGCAGACACACAGACAGCCATCAGGGGAGTCCTGGGAGCAGGAAATGATGGCCAGAGAGAGACGCTGTGCAGAGGCAGACACAGAGACAGCATTCAGGGGAGTCCAGGGAGCAGAGAGTGATAGCCAGAGCGAGCTGCTGGGCTGAGACAGACACACAGACAGCCATCAGGGTAGTCAAGGGAATGATGGCCACAGAGAGATGCTGCACAGAGGCAGACAAACAGACAGCCATCAGGGGAGTCCAGGTAACAAGTAATGATTGCCAGAGAGAGAAGCTGGGCAGAGGCAGACACACAGACAGCCTTCAGGGGAGTACAGGAAGCAGAGAGTGATGGCCACAGAGAGATGCTGTGCTGAGGCAGACAGCCTTCAGAGAGGAGAGTGATGAGAAAGATGCTGTGTAGAGGCAGACACACAGACAGCCATCAGGGGAGTCCAGGCAGAAGGGAGTGATGGCCAGAGAGGCAGACGCTGCGCAGAGGCAGACACACAGACAGCCATTAGGGGCATCAAAGGAGCAGGGAATGGTGGCCAGAGTGAGAGGCTGTGCGGAGGCAGACACACAGACAGCCTTTAGGGAACTCCAGGGAGCAAAGAGTGATGGCAACAGAGAGATGCTGTGCAGAGGCCAACACACAGAAAGCCTTCAGGGAGCAGAGTTATGAGAGAGATGCTGTGCAGGGGCAGACACACAGAAAGCCTTCAGCAGAGTCTAGAGAGGAGGGAGTGATGTCCACAGAGAGATGTGCAGAGGCAGACACACAGACAGCCATCAGGGGAGTCCAGGGAACAGGGAATGATGGCCACAGAGAGATGCTCTGCAGAGGCAGACACACAGACAACCATAAAGGAGTCCAGGGAGCGGGGAATGATGGCCAGAGAGAGACACTGTGCAGTGGCAGACACACAGACATCCTCCAGGGGAGTCCAGTGAGCAGGGAGTGATGGCCACAGAGACGCTGCACAGAGGCAGACACACAGACAGCCATCAGGGGAGTCCATGGAGGAGGTAATAATGTCCATAGAGAGATGCTGTTTAGAGACAGACACACAGACATCCTTCAGGGGTGTCCAGGGAGCAGGGAGTGATGGCCACTGAGAGATGCTGTGCAGAGGCAGACACACAGACAGCCTTCAGGGCAGTACAAGGAGCAGAGAGTGATGGCCACAGAGATATGCTGTGCAGAGGCAGACACACAGACAGCCTTCAGGGGAGTCCAGGCAGCAGAGTTTGATGGCCACAGAGACAGACGCTGTGCAGAGGCAGACATACAAACAGCCATCAGGGGAGACCAGGGAGTAGAGAGTGACGGCCAGAGTGAGATGCTGCACAGAGACAGACACAGAGAGAGCCTTCAGGGGAGTCCAGGGAGCAGTGAGTGACAGCCAGAGAGGCAGACACTGCACAGAGTCAGACACACAGACAGCCTTCAGGGGACTCCAGGGAGCAGGGAGTGATGGCCACAGAGAGATGCTGCAAAGAGGCAGACACACAGACAGCAGCCTTCAGGGGAGTCCAGGGAGAATGGAATGGTGGCGAGAGAGACAGGCTCCTTCGGAGGCAGACACACAGACAGCCTTCAGGGAAGTCCAGGGAGTGATGGCCACAGAGAGATGCTGCACAGAGGCAGACAAACAGACAGCCATCAGGGGAGTTCAGGGAACAAGTAATGATTGCCAGAGAGAGAAGCTGGGCAGAGGCAGACACACAGACAGCCTTCAGGGGAGTCCAGGAAGCAGAGAGTGATGGCCACAGAGAGATGCTGTGCTGAGGCAGACGGCCTTCGGAGAGGAGAGTGATGAGAAAGATGCTGTGTAGAGGCAGACACACAGACAGCCATCAGGGGAGTCCAGGCAGAAGGGAGTGATGGCCAGAGAGGCAGACGCTGCGCAGAGGCAGACACACAGACAGCCATTAGGGGCATCAAGGGAGCAGGGAATGGTGGCCAGAGAGAGAGGCTGTGCTGAGGCAGACACACAGACAGCCTTTAGGGAACTCCAGGGAGCAAAGAGTGATGGCAACAGAGAGATGCTGTGCAGAGGCCGACACACAGACAGCCTTCAGGGAGCAGAGTTATGAGAGAGATGCTGTGCAGGGGCAGACACACGGAAAGCCTTCAGCAGAGTTTAGAGAGGATGGAGTGATGTCCACAGAGAGATGTGCAGAGGCAGACACACAGACAGCCATCAGGGGAGTCCAGGGAACAGGGAATGATGGCCAGAGAGAGACGCTGTGCAGAGGCAGACACGAAGACATCCTCCAGGGGAGTCCAGGGAGCAGGGAGTGATGGCCACAGAGAGATGCTATGCAGAGGCAGACACACAGACGACCATAAAGGAGTCCAGGGAGTGATGGCCACAGAGATGCTGCACAGAGGCAGACTCACAGACAGCCTTCACGGGAGTCCAGGGAGAAGGGAGTGCTCGCCACAGAGAGATGCTGCACAGAGGCAGACATGCGGACAGCCTTAGGTGGAGGCAGGGAATGATGGCCAGAGAGAGACGCTGCACAGAGGCAGACACACAGACAGCCATCGGGGGAGTCCATGGAGGAGGTAATAATGTCCAGAGAGAGATGCTGTTTTGAGACAGACACACAGACATCCTTCAGGGGTGTCCAGGGAGCAGGGAGTGATGGCCACTGAGAGATGCTGTGCAGAGGCAGACACACAGACAGCCTTCAGGGCAGTACAAGGAGCAGAGAGTGATGGCCACAGAGAGATGCTGTGCAGAGGCAGTCACACAGACAGCCTTCAGGGAGCAGGGTGATCAGAGATGCTGTGCAGAGAGGCAGGCACGCAGACAGCCTTCAGTGGAGTCCAAGGAGCAGAGAGTGATGGCCACAGAGAGATGCTGTGCAGAGGCAGACACAGACAGCCTTCAGGGTGTACAGAGAGAAGGGAGTGATGGACAGAGAGACAGACGCTGTGCAGAGGCAGACACACAGACAGCCATCAGGGGAGTCCAGGGAACAGGGAATGATGGCCAGAGAGAGACGCTGTGCAGAGGCAGACACACAGACATCCTCCAGGGGAGTTCAGGGAGCAGGGAGTGATGGCCACAGAGAGATGCTGCACAGAGGCAGACTCACAGACAGCCTTCATGGGAGTCCAGGGAGAAGGGAGTGATGGCCAGAGAGAGATGCTACGCAGAGACAGACACACAGACAGCCTTCAGGGGAGTCCAGGCAGCAGAGTTTGATGGCCAGAGAGACAGACGCTGTGCAGAGGCAGACATACAAACAGCCATCAGGGGAGACAAGAGAGCAGAGAGTGGCGGCCAGAGAGAGATGCTGCACAGAGACAGACACAGAGAGAGCCTTCAGGGGAGTCCAGGGAGCAGAGAGTGACGGCCAGAGAGGCAGACATTGCACGGAGTCAGACACACAGATATCCTTCAGGGGACTCCAGGGAGCAGGGAGTGATGGCCACAGAGAGATTCTGCAAAGAGGCAGACACACAGACAGCCTTCAGGGGAGTCCAGGCAGCAGAGAGTGATGGCCAGAGAGACAGGCGCTCCGCAGAGGCAGACACACAGACAGACATCAGGGGAGTCTGGGGATTAGTGAGTGACGGACTGAGAGAGATGCTGCACCGAGAAAAATACACAGACAGCCATCAGGGGAGTCCAGGGAGCAGGGAGTGATGGCCACAGAAAGATGCTGCGCTGAGGCAGACAGCCTTCAGGGGAGTCCAGCGAGCAGGGAATGATGAGCAGAAAGAGACGCTGTGCAGAGGCAGACACACAGACATCCTTCGTGGGAGTCCAGGGAGCAGGGAGTGATGGCCACAGAGAGATGTTGCACAGAGGCTGACACACAGACAGCCATCAGGGGAGTCCATGGAGCAGAGAGTGTTGGCCAGAGAGAGAGGCTCCTTCGGAGGCAGACACACAGACAGCCTTCAGGGGATTCCAGGGAGCAGAAAGTGACGACCAGAGAGACAGACGCTGCGCAGAGGCCGACACACAGACAGCCATCAGGGGAATCCAGGAAGCAAGTAATGATGGCCAGAGAGAGATCCTGTTCACAGACAGACACACAGACAGCCTTCAGGGGAGTCCAGGCAGCAGAGAGTGATGGCCAGAGAGACAGACGCGCCGCAGAGGCAGACACACAGACAGCCATCGGGGGAGTCCAAGGAGTAGAGAGTGATGTCCAGAGAGAGATGCTGGGCTGAGACAGACACACAGACAGCCATTAGGCTAGTCCAGGGAGTGATGGCTGTTCAGAGACAGACACACAGACATCCTTCAGGGGAGTTCAGGGAGCAGGGAGTGATGGCCACTGAGAGATGCTGTGCAGAGGCAGACACACAGACAGCCATTAGGGAGCAGAGTAATGAGAGAGATGCTGTGCAGAGGCAGACACACAGACAGCCTTCAGGGGAGTCCAGGGATCAGAGAGTGATGGCCACAGAGAGATGCTGTGCAGAGGGAGACACACAGACAGCCTTCAGGGAGCAGAGTGATCAGAGATGCTGTGCAGAGGCAGGCACACAGACAGCCTTCAGGAGAGTCCAAGGAGCAGAGAGTGATGGCCACAGAGAGATGCTGTGCAGAGGCAGACACAAAGAGCCTTCAGGGAGCAGACCGATCAGAGATGCTGTGCAGAGGCAGGCACGCAGACAGCCTTCAGGGTAGTCCAAGGAGCAGAGAGTGATGGCCACAGAGAGATGCTGTGCAGAGGCAGACACAGACAGCCTTCAGGGTGTACAGGGAGAAGGGAGTGATGGCCAGAGAGAGACGCTGTGCAGAAGCAGACACACAGACATCCTCCAGGGGAGTTCAGGGAGCAGGGAGTGATGGCCACAGAGAGATGCTGCACAGAGGCAGACTCACAGACAGCCTTCATGGGAGTCCAGGTAGAAGGGAGTGATGGCCAGAGAGAGATGCTACGCAGAGACAGACACACAGACAGCCTTCAGGGGAGTCCCGGCAGCAGAGTTTGATGGCCAGAGAGACAGACACTGTGCAGAGGCAGACATACAAACAGCCATCAGGGGAGACCAGAGAGCAGAGAGTGGCGGCCAGAGAGAGATGCTGCGCGGAGACAGACACAGAGAGAGCCTTCAGGGGAGTCCAGGGTGAAGGGAATGGTGGCCAGAGAGACAGGCTCCTTCGGAGGCAGACACACAGACAGCCTTCAGGGAAGTCCAGGGAGCAGGGACTGATGGCGACAGAGAGATGCTCTGCAGAGGCAGACACACAGACAACCATCAGGGGTATCCAGGCAGCAGAGAGTGATGGCCAGAGAGACAGACGCTCCGCAGAGGCAGACACACAGACAGACGTCAGGGGAGTCTGAGGATTAGAGAGTGATGGACTGAGAGAGATGCTGCACCGAGAAAGATACACAGACAGCCATCAGGGTAGTCCAGGGAGCAGGGGTTGATGGCCACAGGGAGATGCTGCACTGAGGCAGACACACAGATAGCCTTCAGGGGAGTCCAGCGAGCAGGGAATGATGGGCAGAAAGAGACGCTGTGCAGAGGCAGACACACAGACATCCTTCGTGGGAGTCCAGGGAGCTGGGAGTGATGGCCACAGAGAGATGTTGCACAGAGGCAGACACGTGGACAGCCTTCAGTGGAGGTAGAGAGCAGGGAATGATAGCCAGAGAGAGACGCTGTACAGAGGCAGACACACAGACAGCCATCAGGGGAGTCCATGGATCAGAGAGTGTTGGCCAAAGAGAGAGGCTCCTTCTGAGGCCGACACACAGACAGCCATCAGAGGAATCCAGGAAGGATGGAATGATGGCCAGAGAGAGATGCTGTGTAGAGACGGACACACAGACAGCCTTCAGGGGAGTCCAGGCAGCAGAGAGTGATGGCCAGAGAGACAGACGCGCCGCAGAGGCAGACACACAGACAGCCATCGGGGGAGTCCAAGGAGTAGAGAGTAACGTCCAGAGAGAGATGCTGTGCAGAGGCAGACACACAGACAGCCTTCAGGGGAGTCCAGGGAGGAGGGAGTGATGGCCACAGAGAGATGCTGTGCAGCGGCAGACACAGAGACAGCCATCAGAGAGCATAGTGATGAGAAAGATGCTGTGCAGAGGCAGACATCACGGGCATCCAGGAAGCAGGAAGTGATGGCCACAGAGAGATGCTGTGCAGAGGCAGCCACACAGACAGCAATCAGGGGAGTCCAGGGAGAAGGGAGTGATGATCAGAGAGAGGTGCCGTGCAGAGGCAGACACAGAAACAGCCATCAGGGGAGTCCAGGGAGCAGGGAATGGTGGCCAGAGAGAGAGACTCCTTCGGAGGCAGACACACAGACAGCCTTCAGGGAAGTCCAGGGAGCAGAGATTGATGGCCAGAGAGACGGACACTGTGTAGGAGAGTAGGATCTGCTTCACATGGGTACCCCCACTTTTTGCTGGTGTTTTACTGTTTTTCGACCTTAGTCTGGCTGAGGCCCTGCTAATCAGGACCACAGCCTAGCTGCTTCCTCTCTAAAATGGTTTGTATGTGCATTAGGTACATATCTAATTGGATTCTGGAGTGCCTTATAAGCCCCTAGTATATGGTATACTATGTACCAAGGGCATAGGTACCTTTAGTGGCCTACCAGGGGCTGAAGCATGTATTATGCCACCCCTGGGAAGCACTTTAAAATGGCACCACAGGTCTGCTACTGCAGCCTGGGTAAGGGTGTGCTTGCACCCCTTACCGTGGTATAGGCTTCCTATATCCACATATATATACAGACACATATAAACCTATAAGCCACTCCTATGGCAGGCCTTGACAATCCTTAAGGCAGAGTGCTTAGTTTTGTGTGAGAGGGTGCCCAAGTATGAGCTTAGCCCCTCTGCAGCTTTCGTAAATACTTCCTTATGGCTGTTCTGTGATTCAGCCATACCATATACTCTTAAGTGCATTATAACCTCGCCATAAATGCTAACTTTGGAATGGCTGCATCAAATCATGTTGTGTTTAGTGTCATACGCTTTGGAATACTACCCCCCCCCCCCACCGCCAGTTCTGGCAGCGGGGGTAGCATTCCACCCTTCTAGAGGTAGAGACATGTTCACACTTGTCTAACTCGGTAGGACTTTCCTGAGCCCTGTCATCACAAAATGGATGCCTCTGCCACAGACATGGGTCTGGCCTACTGCTGCTGACCGAAACTCCGGCAGGGGAGGCCTGGACAATAGGTTTCCTGTCGAAGGGAGGTGTAACCACCTCCCCAGACAGGCAGATGTGTATTGGGGCTGGGTGGGAGCACTCTCTGGTGCTTTGAAGTCCTGCACTGGGGGCACACATGGTGTCCCTGTGCATAGTCCAGTTCAAACCGGTTGCAGGGGCTACCTGCCCCTGCTCTGGTGCGAAACTGGACAAAGGAAATGGGTGTAACCCCTCCTCTTTCCAAACCCACCCATAGGTGGGGCCTTAGAGTTAGTCCATCCCCTAAACTTGGTATAAGTATAGGAATCCAGTCCCTAGGACTTTAGATTACCCTGGATGAAACTCTGCAACATATATCCCGGACCTTCAACTTTCTATCATGACTAGAAGACAGAAGAAATCTCCCTTGGGTTCAAGGAGTGACTCCCCTGCTTGGCAGGCACCAAAGAAGCAACTGACTGGTCTGCATCGCTGAAGCTCCTGCCGGACCCCGAAGTCTTTGCATCACCAGAGGTGGATTTCCAGACTTCCCCGAGGCTACCCTGAGTCCACAGGAAAGCTGAGGCCCGTGGCTATCGTGGGTGACGTGGAACCATGACCACGGGACACCGTGATCTTTTGCAGTAACACTATCTTCCTGGACCTCCTCGAAGTTGTGCTTTGGGCTCAGAGTAGCCCCAACCTACAGCACCTTTCATTGGCCCCACATGTCTGAAGACACTAAGGAGTTTTGTCGCTCCTGTGTGACCTGCCAAGCCAGTGGCAATGCAGGTGGAACCACAAAGGCCCCCCTGATACAACTACCTGTGGTGGGGGTTCCCTTTGAGAGGGGGGGATTGACATTGTTGGTCCCATGGATCCTCAAACAGCATCTGGGCACAGATTTATCCTGGTGGTGGTGGGCCATGACACTAGGTACCCAGAAGCCATTCCCCTTAGGACCACTACAGCACCTGTGGTGGCAAGGGCCCTCTTGGGTATTTTCTCAAGAATGGGTTTACCTAAGGAGGTAGTATCTGACAGGGATGCAAACTTCATGTCAAGATACTTGACTGCACTGTGGAAGAAGTGTGGAGTGAATTACAAATTCACCACACCTTATCACCCACAATGCAATGGTTTAGTTGAAAGTTTCAACAAAACCTTAAAGGGCATGATCAAAAGTCTCCCAGAAAAGCTGAGGCGCAGATGGGACATCCTTTTGCCCTGCCTTTTATTTGCCTACAGGGAGGTGCCTCAAAAGGGGGTTGGTTACAGCCCTTTTGAACTTTTGTTTGGCCATCCTGTTAGGGGTCCTTTGTGTCTGGTGAAGGAGGGATGGGATTTACCTCTCAAACCCCCTAAACAGGACATAGTGGACTATGTACTTGGTCTCTGCTCCAGGATGGCTGAGTATATGAAATGGCAACTAAAAACATTGAGGCTAGCCAGGAATTACAAAAGTCCGGACATGCCCAAAAGGCTGCACTGACTGTTTACCAGCCAGGGCAGGAAGTGTGGGTTTTGGAGCCTGTGGCCCCAGCAGCCCTCCAGGACAAATGGAGTGCCCCCCATACAATTGTTGAACAGAAACGGGAGGTCACCTACTTGGTAGACCTTGGAACCCCTAGGAATCCCCATAGGGTACTTCATGTCAACAGACTAAAACCTTATGTTGACAGGGCAGGCATGGGCTTGCTCATGGCTACAGATGAGGGACAGGAGGAAGAGAGTGACCCACTCCCTGACCTGTTCTCTCAGAACCCTAATGATGGATCAGTAGATGGTGTAGCCTTGGCAGGCAGCCTCACTGTCCAGCAACAAACTGACTACAGAAAACTTCTCAGCCAGTACAGACATATGTTTTCTCTGACTCCAAGTCAGACCACCTGGTGCACTCATGAAGTGGACACTGGGGACAGTCTACCTGTGAAGAATAAGATCTACAGGCAACCTGATCATGTCAGGGACTGTATAAGGACAGGAGTCCAAAAGATGTTGGATTTGGGAGTCATTGAACACTCAGTTAGCCCTTGGGCTAGTCCAGTAGCCCTTCTGCCTAAACCTCACACCAAAGATGGCACGAGAGAGATGAGGTTTTGTGTGGAGTACAGGGGTCTCAATGCAGTCGCTAGGACTGATGCCCATCCCATCCCTAGGGAAGATGAGATAATAGATACATTGGCCTCAGCCAAGTTTCTAAGCACATTTGAGTTGACAGCTGGCTACTGGCAGATCAGACTAGCTGATGATGCAAAGCCAAAGACAGCATTTTCTACCCCTAGTGGGCACTTTCAATTTGTGGTAATGCCCTTTGGTTTGAAGAATGCACCTGCCACTTTCCAAAGGTTGATGAATCAAGTCCTTACAGGCCTGAAAGACTATAGTTCAGCCTATCTAGATGATATTGCTGTCTTTAGCTCCACCTGGGATGATCACCTGGTCCACCTGAAGAATGTTTGGAGGCCCTGCAAAGAGCAGGCCTAACTATCAAGGCTACTAAGTGCCATATAGGGCAGAGTCAGGTTGTGTACCTGGGTCACCTTGTTGGTGGAGGCCAGGTTCAACCACTACAGAGCAAAATCCAGACCATAATGGACTGGGTTGCTCCCACTACCCAGACTCAGGTGAGAGCCTTCTTAGGCCTCACTGGGTATTACAGAAGATATGTAAAAGGGTATGGATCCATTGTGACTCCATGAATGACCTTAATTCCAAGAAAATGCCCCAAAAGGTTCAGTGGACAGCTAGCTGTCAAAAGGCATTTGATGACCGGAAGCAGGCCATGTGCACTGCTCCCATTCTGCAAAGTCCTGATTACTCCAAAAAGTTCATTATGCAAACAGATGCATCTAAGTTGGGGGTAGGGGCTGTACTGTCACAGTTGAATGATGAAGGTCAGGATCAGCCAGTAGCTTTCATAGGCAGAAGGCTGACCCCCAGAGAGAAACGTTGGTCAGCCATTGAGAGGGAGGCCTTTGCTGTGGTTTGGGTTCTGAAGAAGTTGAGGCCATACTTGTTTGGTACTCACTTCATTGTTCAGACAGACCATAAGCCCCTCTTATGGCTAAAACAGATGGAGGGTGAGAAGCCCAAACTTTTAAGGTGGTCCATTTCCCTACAGGGGATGGACTATACAGTGGAACATAGACCTGGAAGTAACCATGCCAATGCAGATGGACTCTCCAGATATATCCACTTAGAACATGAAGACTCAACTGGTCAAGGTTGTGTAGGAGAGTAGGATCAGCCTCTTATGGTTACCCCCACTTTTTGCTGCTGTAACACTGTTTTTGGTCTTTAGTCTGGCTGGGGCCCTGCTATTCAGGACCCCAGCCTAGCTGCTTCCTCTCTAAATTGATTCCATGTACCCTAGGTACATAACAGATTGGATTCTGAGGTACCCTTATAAGTCCCTAGTATAGGGTATACTATGTACCCAGGGCATAGGTACCCCAGAGGCCCACCAGGGGACGAAGCATGTATTGTGCCATCCCTGTAAAACCCTCCAAAATGACACCACAGGTCTGCTACTGCAGCCTGGGTAAGATGGTGCATGCACCCCTTTACTGAGGTATAGGTTCACTATACCTCACCTATCACTGCACATAGAAACCTGTCAGTCACCCCTATGGCAGGCCTTATCAATCCTGAAGGCAGGGTGCTTGGTTATATGTGAGAGGGTGCCCAGGCATTAGCTGAGCCCCTCTGCAGCCTTTGGGATCTATCCTCCGGGGTTGTCAGCGGTGCAGCCTGACCATATACTCTAAAGTGAAGTATAACAAAACTGTAAATGCTAACTTTGTACTGGCTGCATGTAAACGTGTCGTGTTTTGTGCCAAACACCTTGGAATCATACCCCCACCCCAGTAACTGGTGTGGAAGTATGATCCCACCCTTCAAGAGGGAGAGACATGACAGCACAGCTATAGCGGGTACCAACCTAAAAGAGCCCTGGCATCACAAAATGGATGCTGCAGCCATAAACACGAGTCTGGCCTCCTGCTGCTGACCGAAACTCTGCCAGTGGAGGCCTGGACAATAGGTTTCCTGTCACAGGGAGGTGTCACCACCTCCCAGACAGGCTTTAGTGTATTGAGGCTGGGTGGGTGCACTCTGAGAGTGCTTTGAAGTCCTGCACTGGGGGTACGTTTGGTGTCCCTGCACATAGTCCAGCTCAAACCGGTTCAGGGGCTACCAGCCCCTGCTCTGGCGCAAAACTGGACAAAGGAAATGGGTGTAGCCACCCCTCTTTCCAAACCCTCCCATAGGTGGGTCCCCTGAGTTAGTCCAACCCCTTCCTTGGGTATAAGTAAGGAAATCCTGGCAACAGGACTTTAGATTTCCCTGGACGAAACTCTGCAACTGAATCCTGGAACTTCGACGCTCTACTCAAGACTAGAGGATGGAAGAAATCTACCTTGGGGTCAAGGAGTGACTCCCCTGCTTGGCAGGCACCAATGAAGCAATTGCCGGTCTGCATCGCCGAAGCTCCCGACGGACTCCGAAGTATCTGCAGCCCAGGAAGTGGATTTCCAGACTTCTCAGAGGTTTACCAGAGTCCCCAGCACAGCTGAGAACCCGCAGCCCTCGTGATTGACGTGGAATCGGAACTCCTGGACACCGTGCACCTTTGCAAGTGCATCGACTTCTCGACGTCTCCTGAAGTTGTGCTTCGGGTTACTTGTAGCCCAAGACCCTAGCACCTTTTGCACTGACGATTGCGGGCCTACACTCCCCAAGTGTTCCGTGAGCCTGCTTCTTGCATTTCCGCTCGAGGCTCCTTCGCAAAGCCTGATCCGTCGACTGGTGGGTCCCTGTGAAGGCAACTATGATTTTCTTTGGGCTTCTCTGGTTGCTCCAGATGTGCCCTGACTCCCCACTGCGTGGAGAGTTCCTCAGACCTTGCTGGTCTGCCCCGAAGCATCTTTCTCCTTTCTGCGTGGGTTGCTGTTGCCAAGGCTTGTTGTGTCCAGTCCGGACACTGATCCTACAGCACTTGACATCCTTTGTGGGACAGCTCGAATCCAGCTACTGGTCATCCTCGATGCCTCCTGGTCCTCGTGGCTGAAGAGTCAACCTTCACCTTCATCACCTGAAACACCCAACATCACTGGGCATTCATCTATCGTGCCCCTGGTCACTGGCAAGTGACCCAGACTCCGTCCCCTCTGCTTTCAGGTTTTTCACATCTTCGATCCAGGCTTGGATCTCTTTGAACACTTCGTATCTTCCCGGCAGCAGCACTTCTTTGCCACCTTCCATTGAAAACGACGACGCGACCCGACACCATTTGACACCTATGCACCCGGCTTCCCTAGGTGAGGTAACTCGAGTACTCCGGTGCCCCCGTGGGTGTTGACCCTAGAACTGCCTAAGTCCAAAAGGGTTTCGTCCTAGTCCATCTCTAAGTGTCCCTAATCTTTAAAAATGTAACCGCGACTTTCCCCATAGAAGAAAACGGGAGCTCGCGGCTGTGTTCTCACACTGCACACAGCCCCCGTGCGTCCCCTGTGTCACTACCTTGGGTGGTTCCTTGGGGTCCCTACAGGATCTAGGCCTTGTGTCTAGTTAAGCCGTGGTTCTTATACCACTATTTTAGTATATGGTTTGGCTCGCCGCTAGGGTCTAAAGTGTATTTCATGCTATTTTACTGTTTATTTGAAGAGCAACTTATTTGCTTTTGCCTCTAGCCTCATAAAGAGACTAGAGAGGTAATAAATACATATATTTCATATATATACCTGGTGTGGTTTCCTTTCATTTAGCCATTCAAGAGATAATAGACTGGTAAAACAAGTTGCTTTACATTCCTTCCAGACTTAGCCTGAAGGCTGCTCTCCATAGCTACCACTAGGATAGCTTTCAATAAAGGTTGTCTTTAACCTATCATCAATAAGGGTTTGTTTGGACTGGTGCAAGGTGCCCACTATAACTAGTGGACAGCATATACCAGGCCAAGATCTCACATCTTCCCGTCATAATTTTCGAGGGAGACTTGGACGTGGTTTGCTGTGTGGTAGTGCGATAGGCCCAAACCAAATCATGTACTGCTTTCTTAACATCTAGTCCTGCAGACACTGCCATCTGTATCACTCCTTTCCCCGTTCTGTTGGCCCTCTCTACTATACCATAACCTTGGGGGTTGTATAGTGCAGTGCAATGATGAGTTATCCCATTGATTTTGAGAAACAATTCCATGTCCTGCGAGACTAACTGAGTCCCATTGTCGGTGAAAAGAATAGAGGGTGTACCTTCTTCCAAAAAGATTTTGTTAAGACTCACAATGGTGGATATTATGGTAATATCCCTCAAGAAAGACACAGAGAGCCACCTGGAAAACACATCCACCACAACCAAAGCAAATTTGCTCTCTTCATTCAACTCCAACATGGGACCGATGAAGTCAATACAAACACTGTGCCAAGCTTTGCCAGGATTGGAAATGTGTTCCATAACCGCTTGCTTGCCCACATTGAGCCTCTCCACTCCCACTCCATAATCTGATTATCCATGCCAGGCCACCAAAATTGAGCCACACGTGTTCACCACACCGAGGGTGTGAAGGGCACAAGCCCTACATAACACTCATCAATCAAAAGAAATATCTCAACCATGGAATACATGAATGCCACGTGCCTAGAAGCAGTCTTTACATCAGAGCACGCGTCTACATTAAATAACTGTCCAGGCTCATACACATTTACTGCAGGGAGGCACAGGAAGTGAACATGGTGTGTTCCTTTGCAGCATCAGATAGCTCCTTCTCCCCTCTAAGTGAAATGATGGCTGTAGAGTCTTTGCCCCTTCCAGAAAGGCCAGTAACACCGGACTTACAACATGCCGGTGCCCTCCCACTGCACTACACGTGACTGGACCTGGATGAGGGAACTAGGCCCTCCCGGCCTTCCCAACATTCCCATCATAGCTGCCAAGTTTTAACATTGCTTAGGCGTGACATTTCTGTGTTTTTATTGTGTTTATGTGTGACATTTGATTACCTTATGTGTGACACCTTGAGTGATATTTTAAGGTGAGTGTCCTCAAGCTGTGTTGTCCATTAAATGAGCGCATGTCCCTAGCATTACCCCGTAGACACACTGGACATAAGCGCAGCGCAGCTACGATGTGTAGATATTCCTGTGATGGCCAACATTTATCGACTGTCATGTGGGATATCCCAGCTCCTGCACATGAATGCAATTCAGAAGTCTGTTTCAGAACATGTTTATGTTCATTGACACTACCAAGGCGTGTGATCTCACGCAGGGCCGACGCTCCAAACCAGCATTTAATGTAGCCAACTGACACGGTTAAAAGGAAATCTATCAGGCTACAAAGTCAGAACTGGCAGAAAATGATAATCACATAAGAGAAGGTCACTTTCCAACCACTACCTCACCCGCAAAACACAAATCCTGCAAAAGTAAATATTGTTTCTCATTCAATGGCTTTTCCCACCTTCAGGCCGAGGAATTTCAGAACTCACATTTTTTTCAGTTATTGAAATTGGACCTGCAAACATCAATGCATTGGATTTATTTTGCCGCCGAGGCACCAGAGCGCTACCGTCAGCAAGCGTTAACCCCAATGCTCTTCCCTGCAGCTGCAGCGTGGTTCTTGGACACTGAGAGGCCAAGTCGGGTGAGAGCGCCCCTCCGCGGGTGCTTATTTTATGTAAGCTCGCCCTTGCGTCAGCAGCGCTCTGATGACTTTTTGCCCAACGGAACTGGCTGCCGCTAGGTGTCACTGTCTGACAGCTAATTGAAAAGAGTCATTCGCAAGGTAGGGAATGAGAGATAACCTGCTTAGCTTTCTCTTCACCTTGTTTGCATGACAAATCACTGATCATGCGGTAATTAGGGAATTTAATTTTACCAACGCCACATGCGTGGCACTTGGAAGGACTGCTCCATGGGCCTCACACCCCCTCTCATGACGCATGCGCACTCCATCAGCCATATACCAGAGTGACTGAATATGGGGGCCAAGTCTTGCAAAGCTTCAGTGTCCCTGGGCCGCCTCTCTGGCACACCCTCCTGCTGGGGTAAATGAAGACTGTCTCTTGAGAGAGAGAACACAGGCCACCCCTTTAAGTGAGGGGTCTCTACCCACGGAAACCCCGTTGGGCAACTCTACTGCGGTTCGGAACAAGGGGGTCATCCTACACGAGGGTCTCTCAATGAAAAGTCAAGTGAATGGAATTGCTGGGACCTGCTTCGCACTGATTTGGGGTCTCAGGAAACTGTACCCACTGCTTGACGTCCCAGCTAGATCCATGGGGGCAGATTTATAACGGACTTGCGCCACGTTTACGCCGCCGTTGCATCACTTTTGTGACGCAGCAGCGGCGTAAACCCTGCGCCATGTTGCGCCCCATTTACAACGTGACGCATCTAGGGAGATGCGTCACATGACGTTGTAAAGCTTGCGCCACATGTGGGCGTACCTGCACGGGGGGAGGGCGTTCCGGCGTAGGAACGCCTCCGAAAAGTGGCTGAGTGAAATCTACAAGTTTTCACTCAGTCACTTTTCCGGCCATGCTGCGTCAAAACTCTGCGCCTGCTTGAAGCAGGCGTAAGGATTGACGCAGCATTGTAACAATGGGGCACCCCCGAGCCTTGCTGGAGCTGCGTCGCGCTTGCGATGCAACTCCAGCAATGCGCCACCCTTCTGCCATCAGATGCGTCACGCATCTGTTTATCCTTGCGCCACGATGCGCTGCATTGTAAATGCGGCGCATCTATTATGGCGCAAGGGTACACTTTCGTGACGCATCTTTCCTGGCGCATCCCTGCTGATTTGCAGGGATGCGCCAGGAAACATAAATCTGCCCCATGATTTCTAGTATTATATAATATATTAAGTAGGCTGGACTATTGTAATGCCCTTCTATAGGAGCTCCCAGCTCTCTAGTAAGGAAACTGGAAGGGATCCAGATAGGCACGGCAAAATCAACACTGAGCAGCCCCCTATACTCTTCTGTCTCCGATGCTCTGAGAGATCTCCACTCGCTGCCTATGACACGGAGGATTCCATTCAAATCACTATGCATCGTCTTTAAGGCGCTACAAAACGAAGGACCAAAGCCTCTACAAGCCAGACTTAGAAAATACACCCCTGGCATCCCCCTCGATCAGCTACATGTAACTACGTCCAAGAACACAGATCCAACAAAGTCCGACAAGGAGGACGTGCCTTCACCGCAAGAGCAGCTCAGAAATGGAACAAACTGCCAGCCCCACTCAGATCTCAAACTCACTGCTGAAGTTGAGAAAATCTTTGGAAACCTGGCTCTTCCCTCACTAACAATCAGGCTAAACCTTCTAAGACTCACCCTGTTTGATGCCTTCACTGAGCGGTCTAGCTAGCGTCAGGATACCATTTTGGTCACAGTGCGCTCTACAAATATACAATACATACACACTCACCCCCTCCCTAGACGACTGACGCGTTATGGGTGGCATCCTAACCCTAAACACCTAGGGGCAGATTTACAATAACTGGCGCATCCCTGCATATCAGCAGGGATGCGCCAGTTATTGTGCGTCAGGGTTCCGCCACCATAGATGCGCCGCATTTACAATGCGGCGCACCATGGGGCAAAAACGTACAGATGCATGACGCATCTGTGCCGTAAAGGCAGCGCATTGCTGGAGTTACGTCGCAAGCGCGACGCAGCTCCAGCAAGGCTCCGGGGTGCCCTATCTTTGAAATGCTGCGTCAATCCTTACGCCTGCTTCAAGCAGGTGCAGGGTTTTGACGCAGCATGGGCTCAAAAGTGACTGAGTGAAATCTTGTAGATTACACTCAGCCACTTTTAGGAGGCGTTCCTGCGCCGGAACGCCCCCCCTGCGCCGGAACGCCTTCTTCTGGCGCAGAGCTTTACAACGTGACGCATCTCCCAGATGCGTCACGTTGTAAATACCCCGCAGCATGGCGCTGGTTTTGCGCCGCTGCTGCGTCACAAAAGTGACGCAACAGCGGCGTAAAAGAGGCGCAAGGGGCTTGTAAATCTGCCCCCTAGTCTAGGGCCTGGGGGACTGCAAGGAGTGGCGAGACGGGGCACCCATCGGGGGTGGGCACAGGTGGATGGAGTCACTCCCCTCATTTAGGAGAGGGGACTCTAACACAGCTGCCTAATCATGTGCAGTGGTCGAAGTGAATTTTAAAAAGTATGGGAACTCTAATCCTGTGTGCAATGGGGGAGGGGTAGGCGAGTGTGGCGCGTGGCCAAAGGTGTGGCGAAAAAACGAATTATTCTGTAACTTTTTTTGGTCTTTTGCCTTTAGGTAACAACATATTAAATAATACACAACTTAAATGAAAATTAAATGTGAGTTGCGGTAATCAGTGGAAAATGCACTATCCTGCGTTATGGAACCTCTATTAGTTAATGCATTGCACTAGAGAGACACAGCATCGAATCCTGGTTGGTGCAGTGCAGAATAGTGCTACAAGGACACAGTCTGTGACAGAAAGCACTGTGAACATGTAAGTAGAAAGTAGAGTCTACTAATACCATAAATAGAACATTACTGTTGGAACAATCTATTATTCAAAAACTAAAAGTAGAAACCAACGAATTTTTTGAAAATAATTTAGATTCTGCAGCAATTCAATCAGTGTGGGATGCATATAAAGCTTTCTTGAGGGGGGTTTTATTAAGCATTAATTGCAACCAAGCCAAGAAACAAAAAGAGATATCAGGAAAGTTAGAAACTGAGCTACAAAAACTGTATGAAATCCTGGAATTGGATGAAGATAATGAGAATATCTTAAACAGCATAAAACTAACTAAGTCTAAATTGAATAATCATCTAGAAGCTATATTAAAAAAAAAATGGGAGGCCAGCAAATTAGCTCACCACGAATATGGGGAAGGTTGTGGCAAGCTTCGGGCTTGGAAAACAAAAACAGACCAAACGAGAAACATGATAAAAGATATACGTTCCCATAAAAACGGGCTCATAGTCACAGAAGAAGCAGAAATTGAGGAATCCTTTGTTCATTTTTTTGAATGTCTATATGGAGGGGAGGGCAACCTGGATGTGGGAGCCATGGAGGATTACTTGAGGGGCCTAGACCTCCCACTTCTTCAACAAGAAGATAACGATTTTTTAAATGCTCCAGTAGTATTAGACGAGATAATGCAAGTAATAAACTCCCTAAAAAAAGGAAAAGCTGCTGGCCCCGATTCTATCCCCAATGAGATTTATAATTTACTTAAAGATGAATTAGCCCCAGTTCTCCTTCAGTTATTTAATGCATCTTTTTTTAATGGTGATAATACTCCCTCTTCATGGGATGAAGCAACTATCATACTCCTTTTAAAACCGAATAAAAATCCACGTGAGTGCGATTCATATCGCCCAATATCACTTTTAAACTGTGACCATAAAATTTATTCACAGATTATCACAAAAAGATTAAACAAAGTGTTAGATCCACTTATCCATCAGGACCAAAAGGGCTTCATGAAAGGGAGGCAGCTGAGCCAATTAACCCATGATCTTATTGGGGCAGTCGACCTGGCGCAGACATATAAGGTTCCCTTGGCGGTTATGACATTCGATGCCGCCAAGGCTTTTGACCGGGTCGACTGGTCATTCCTATTCAAAACTCTACAACGTTTTGATCTTGGGGACAGATGTATAACAACAATAAAGGCATTATATAAGAACCCCTCAGCTAAAATATTTATCAATGGGAACCTGACTAGAGCAATACATATTGGGAGAGGAACGAGACAGGGTTGTCCCCTGTCTCCGTTGCTCTTTAATATGTATATCGAACCGCTAGCCCACAATCTAAGATTATCTCAGAACATCATTCCCTTCAACTGTAATGGGTGGGAAAAAAGATTGGGTCTGTATGCGGACGACTTAATTATATTCACCGGCAATCTGGAAAAATCATACGGAGGGATATGGCAGGAATTAGAGAACTTCGGAAAGGTCTCGGGCTATCTTCTCAATCAACAAAAAACAGAATTTATGAAGTGGCACATGGATTTTGAGAGCCCCTTCGAAAAAAAAGAGATAAGATACTTAGGAATTCAGATCGTGCAAGACATCAATAAAATACCAAAAGTTAATTTTGATAAAACAACTAAAGAAATAGGCTCCCAGCTACAATCATGGAGAGTGCTCTCTCTCTCTTTTTTGGGTAAATCCAATATTGTAAAAATGTCTATAATCCCAAAATTCACTTTTTTGTTCAACGCTATCCCTCTAGAATTCCCAAAAAAGTGGTTTGGGAAAGTTCAGGGGCTCCTCTCAAGGTTTATACGGGCTGATAAATGTCCGAGGATTGCACGAAACAAACTTAGGAAAAAAAAGGAGTACGGAGGAATCGCAAGTCCTGATCTCTATTTATACATGTGTGCATTCCAATTAAAATTTTTTCGTCAACTAATGCTAGAGGACTGTATGTTCTCTCCTCTATTTAAAGCCCTTACAAAAGATTTCTCTAAAAAAGCTGGAAAGTTTCTTTTCAAATTTGGGAACCCCAAATTTTTCAAAAAGGTAAAGCTTAAGATTTTAAGCGCGGCAATAAAAATTTGGACGCAAGTAAGACGTTTGCTAAAAATCCCATACTATAATGAAGCTGCGCCAATTTGGGATTCTCCTGGTACTCCGGAATGCTTAATGGACAGCTTGGCAGTTCCGTTAAGAAGAGCGGGGATCAACACTTGGGGACAAATTCTATATGAAGGCGATATAATTTCCTGGCCTCATTTATCATCTTTAACTGGAAGGTCGATTTCTAAGTTTAAATACTATCAGCTGTCTAGTTGGATAAGATCTGCCGGCAATGACGTGAATGGCAACTCAAATTTGGCGCACAAGATATGCACTCGCAGTGGTAAAGAAAAAGAAGTGGCTGCCTGGTACTGGCTACTTGTTCAAGGTGGTGAGGATGACCAGCCTGCCTTTATGGAAATTTGGAAAAAAGATCTTCCGGATGAAGACCTTGAAAACATCGGGCAAGTATCTATGTTCTACCTATGGTCCTATGTAAATGCTGCTTCTTTAAAAAAGAATCACATCTTTACAGTGCATAAGGCGTACTGGACGCCTCAGAAAATCTCAAAGATGGGAAGTCGAGCCATTAAGAAGTGCCCCAAGTGCGGAGACGAATTGGCCAATGAGGTACACATGTTTTGGAGTTGCCCGGCCTTAACCCCCTTCTGGGATAAAATTGGTAAGACCCTTTCTAATATTATGGGTTTTGAAATAAAGCTGTCAATAGTCTCGGTTCTTTTCGGGCTAATACCTAGTGAGTTTGAAGAGCGAAGATTAACCAGAAACCATAAAGCGTTATTTTTTGTTTTGATATTGCTAGCCCGAAGGGAAATATGTATTAACTGGATACTTCCATCTTCTCCCACGGAAGTAGGTTGGGTACATTCCATTCAAAGGATAGCTATGTTAGACCAAGTAGGGACTCATAAGAAAAAAGCCAGAATGTGGGAAATATGGGATAACTCGGTAGAGTTAGGGACCAGGTACACTTAAGGGGAAAGGGAAGGGGGTGAGGAGACTCGAAAGAGAAGTGAGTCTAAAGTGTTTAGCTTGTTGATCTTCCCTCTTTTTTTTTTTTTTTTTTTTTTTCACGGTCCGATGATTACCCAGTATGCCCAAGGTAAAGCCCAGGCATATGGGCTGAGCAGGCCTCTTTATATGGGCAACGTGCATTATGGGCCAATGTAGACTCAAGACAAAGACGCAAACCCACATAAGGAGCTGAAGGTTCGGTTTTTCGGAGGGGTGCCCTTAAGCCGGTAATTACAGGTGTATTCCTTCAGACTCCAACTTGGGTTAGAGATTCGCTTTTCTTGTTTCTTTTTCTTGGAGCATGCTACTTCCAAATGAGGACTAAAAAAAAAAAAAAAAAAAAAAAAGAAAGTAGAGTCTACTCATGTAAGTCAGTATTTCAAACTTGCGTTACACAGAGTATAAGATAGGCTTCTACAAAGTGCCCTAAAAAGTTCAAGATAAAAAAAATGCTTCCAAAATATAGATTTTAGGGGCATATCAACAACAACCGGCGATAATCATCGCAAAGCGCACTTAGCGCTTGGATAATTATCGCCGGCTAGCGTGAATTTTTATCGCTGAGATAGCGTGCTATTAGCAACGCTTATCTCAATAGCGATAAAAATCTACACGCTAACAGGCTAACGTGAGATTATCGCTGGAAACCCAGCGATAATCTCACGTTACCTTGTTGATAGGGACAGACAAACTTAGCCATGATATCCTCCTTCCATAGGATATCATGGCTAAGTCTGAAAATTAGCAGACGTAAAAAAGCAGCGTTAACCGTGGTTAGCGCTGCTTTTTTTGTCTCTAACAGGGTTAGCGACATTCTTGATAATAGGAGAAATGTCGCTTAGCGACATTTCTCCTATTATTTTACTCTGGAACGCCCCCTTTGCATCTCATTAGAGATGCAAGGGGAAGCGTAGAGTAAAAGGGTGCTAACATGCAAATTTGCGTGTTAGCACCCTGTTGTTGATAGGGTGCTAGTTTTATCTCTGCTTTTTTGGCTTTTAAAGCCAAAAAAGCAGACATAAACCCCTTGTTGATATGCCCCTCAGTAACGCCCAGACTGTACAAAGTGCACTTTTTTTTAAACCTGTCTTTTAAAAGCGCACACTTCACAGCTCCGCTGGTGGCCCCCTTACAAAACCTCTCAAAAGAAGGAATCTGCATCATCAGAGCGCTGCACGTGATTCCATCAAGGCCTCCGAGCTCCCTTCACATTTCCAGATTTTCCAGTTTTGCATTTCTTTCCGGCAGCAGACACCCTGGCAAGAAGGCGGCTTTAGCTGCTGTCCCTCCTTCGGTCTCACAAGGGAGACTCCCTGCCTTACACTTCAGCTGAAGCATTTCAAGTGTCAGAAACAACTGTCCCTGGACGGGTGTCTCTTGACAAAAAGGTAGAGGAACTGTTTTTCTAAAATTAAAAGAGTATGGGCACGTTGTGGCCCTCAGACCCCCCACCAGGTGACCGAATACTGATCACATGGGGGGCGGGATAGGAGGGGCTCCGTCTCTGGGGTCCCGTGCCCCAGACCCCTCTTTGGCTCTCATTGTTCTAGGCAGGAAAGATGTATATAGCGCCTCGCTTAGTGTCCAGAGTGTCAGTGCGAGTCCCTTACCCCTGGAAGGCAAGCAGCTGTACTTCCAATGTTACCTCGGCCTTCTGCCCCACTTGCCGTAGAAATATCAGCCCTGTTGTTAGAAAGTTTAAAGTAACAGTAAGAGGGTGGTTTTGGGGGCAGCAACGGTCTGGCCCGAAAAACAGCTTTTGCTTTTCATACCAGAACAACATGATTTTTTTAAGCCCCAAAACATGTGGGAAGTAAAGTTGGGCACCGTAAGCAAACAACAAACTGCACTTCATTAATTCCACTTCCAAGGTGGTTGCGGTCTAAAATGAGACTGCCAGCCTCTAAAAGGGCTTCAGCAACACTCCCTGCCCCAGGCCCTCATCCTTTGTCTTCTGCAGGACAGACTGCCACCGTGATGGCCTTGTCCGAAGACAGTGACTTCACCTGGGCATTTAGGGGTATATTAACAACAGACGGCGATAAATATCGCATAGCGCGCTCTGCGCTTTCATATTTGTCGCCGTCTATCGCTGTTATTTATCACCTGGTTAGCGCGTTATTTACAAGGAGTATAACGTAGGTGATAAATATTCCAGCGTTAGCGCAAAAATTAGGAAACATCGCTGGAAAACCAGCGATGTTCACCCAAAAACAGCGAAAACATTGCTGATACAAGCATGTGGTCATAACCACATAATGCACATCCCATGTAAAGTGTACCCTAGTCTGAATTTTAACAGATGTTAAAATCCAGAGCTAAGGGCGCGTTAGCGCGATTAAGATTATTGCTACGCCGGATTTGGGGTCCTTGTAAATATCGCGAAGCTGGTTTAGCAATATCTTCCCATGGAGTATTGTCAGGCACGCCTCCTTTGCATCTCATTAATGATGCGATGCAAGGCGTGATGGCAACGGGCGCTAAAACAAGGAAACACGCGTTAGCGTGTTCTTGTAAATAAAGCGATGATATTATCGCCGCATTTCGCCTGAAAGCGGACGCAAAAGCGGCGATAATATTATCGCCAGACCTTGATAATATGCCCCTTATGGAGTGCGGTACAAAAGGGGGTGGTGACGGACGGAGCATCAGAACCAATCAAACACTCACACCCAGTCAACAGATCTGGGTTTAATCCATCACCGTTCTTTAGCCCACTCTGCCACCCCAGCTCAGACATGGCCATATGCAAATCAGTCTGACCCTGTGCCTCATGGGAACAGTCCAGCCGGAACTGCCAAGCAGGGTATGCTCAGACGTGAGTCCCTTGCTCACTTTGCCACTGGATTCAAGCAAGCCTGGCTGAAGACGGCTGAAATGCCAGAAACCGGCCCTAGGAAGCTTGTTTCCGGTCCAGGGAAGGCATGGCTTGGCAGTTCGGGCTGGACTGTTGACTGGGTGTGAGTGTTTGATTGGCTCTGATGCGCCGTCCATCACCACCCCTTTTTGTACCCCTTATGGAGTGCAGCATGGGCTGGGGGTGGAGAGGTGTGCACAGCAGGGGGCATGGAAGGGCAGTGCAGGCGAAGCTCTTCCTTGGGAAAGTAATTCCTGCCGTCGTCGCGTCCAAGGGTGCGCTGTCTGCGCACCTGTAGTGAGTAGACATCCGCGGCGCTGCTCACAAGAGGCGATGAAGAGCAGTGGGTCTGTCTTTTTGTGTATCCAGGGGCAGTGGGGAAAAGCAGAGGGGCCCCATGCAAGGTGGACGCCCAGGGGACACCTGACCTGCAGCTGGACAAAGAGACCTTCAGGAGGGATCAGAAGCCAGCAGAGAAGTGCCGCTGAGGAACGAACCCCATGGCTGTGCCCCGACTGGTTAAACCAGCCCAAACCTCCCAACAAGGGCCTGAAAGAAGCTGAAACAACGGGAAGACGTTCAGAGAGCGAACGGTCTGATGTCTTTTTTTGGCAATAGGTCTCGCATTTACGCCAGTTTAAGCTATTGGCATTGTAAATAACAATCCCTTTTATTTATTTATTTTAAAAACCAAAACATAAATAAAAGGCATTGTCATTTACAAGGCCACTAGCTCAAACTCAAGTAAATGCGAGAACTATTGCATTACACACAACCTACTCCTCAGGAACCAACTCCAAAATGTGTTCCATCGGATATCTCACTGCCAAAATACATCAGCAAGTTTCACGCTCCCTGCTGACATCAGCTGTGATGGTATAGTTTCCCAAATCCAATGATAAGTACGGACCCAGGAGAGTCAGTGAAATTCCGGAAAATGAAAGGAAGCAAGCACTGTGTTTTACCGTCCCGCTATGTACCGATTACACACAATCTACTCCTCAGGTACCGACTCCAAAATGTGTTCCATCATTTTACTTCAATGCCTGTAGCACTAATTAAATGAGAAACAACGTTCACTTCAAAAACCACTTCGCCAGTGTACCTGGACTCCATTGTGCTGTACTTGCGTCCATAGAAGGTGCGCGCATGCCGGTAGCCAGTGCGCGTGAAGTGTAAATAGACCCTGAAGCATGTTATATCCAATTTATAAAATTCCCAAACGCACGCACACAAATAAAAGTACTATCGTTTTTTTTAAAATAATGTGGTTTGGTCAATAAGTTTTCAATTTTGGTTTAAATAACTTCGAGTTCACTTTTATTTTGTAACTGTGCTGATAGATTGTAATCCATTGACATTTGTTTAGGGAACAAAGACAGACCGAAAGTCTGGTATTGTGTGAAGTGTTAGCATGTGTTTGCAAGTTGGGAAAGGAAACCAGGACAAGCTAATTATTAAGTGCCTTGAGCCTTGCAGTAAAGATTGTAATCTCTTGGCTCGCAGCATCTGTGAGATGCAAGTGAACAACCAGCAGGAAGCTCCTAAAAAATATATTTTTAAATGCATGCTAAATATAATTACATTTTTAAAGTTGAGAAAAAAGTATACTTCATGTTTTCAATCAATCAATCAATCAATCAATCAATCAATCAAGAAATTTGTATTGCGCACTACTCACCCGGAAGGGTCTCAAGGCGCATGAGGGAGAGGGTCTGCTACTGCTCGAACAGCCAGGTCTTGAGCTGTCTCCTGAAGGCGAGGTGGTCCGGGGTCAGTCGCAGGTGGACGGGCAGGGAGTTCCATGTCTTAGCCGCCAGGTAGGAGAAGGATCTTCCTCCGGCGGTGGTTCTCTGGATGCGAGCGACGACGGCGAGGGCGAGGTTTGCGGATCGTAGCTGGCGGGTGGGCGTGTAGAAGGTCAGGCGGTCGTTGAGGTATCTTGGGCCAAGGTCGTGGAGGGATTTGTGTGCGTGGGTGAGGAGTCTGAACGTGATCCTCTTGTTGACGGGGAGCCAGTGCAGGTCCTTCAGATGGCTCGAGATGTGGCTGCATCGGGGGACGTCCAGGATGAGTCGGGCGGAGGCGTTCTGGATACGTTGAAGTCTTTTCTGAAGCTTGGCTGTTGTACCGGCGTAGAGGGTGTTTCCGTAGTCTAGTCTGCTGGTGATGAGGGCCTGGGTGTCTTCCTGGTCTCGGTCGGGATCCAGCGGAAGATCTTACGGAGCATGCGAAGGTTGTGGAAGCAGGCTGAGGATACGGCGTTGACTTGTCTGGTCATAGATAGGGAGGAGTCCAGGATGACGCCCAAGTTGCGTGCGTGGTCCGTAGGCTTGGGTGCGGTGCCTAGGGCCGGGGGCCACCAGGAGTCGTCCCATGCGGAGGGCGATGGTCCCAGGATGAGGACTTCTGTCTTGTCCGTGTTCAATTTCAGGCGGCTGATGTCCATCCATTTGGCGACGTCTTTCATCCCTTCGTGGAGGCTGGTTTTGGTGGTGTTGGGGTCTCTGGTGAGGGAGAGAATCAGCTGGGTGTCATCGGCGTAGGAGATGATGTTGAGGTTGTGTTGGCGTGCGATGGCAGCGAGGGGTTTCATGTAGATGTTGAAGAGAGTGGGGCTGAGCGATGATCCTTGCGGGACGCCGCAGATGACTCCGGTGGCCTCAGAGAGGAAAGGAGGGAGGCGTACTCTCTGTGTTCTGCCAGAGAGGTATGAGGTGATCCATTCCAGGGCCGTCCCTTGGATGCCGGTGTCGTTGAGGCGTTGGACTAGGGTGCGGTGGCAGACAGTGTCAAATGCTGCAGAGAGGTCTAGGAGGATGAGTGCCGCTGTTTCACCGTTGTCAAGCAGGGCTCGGATGTCGTCGGTGGCTGCGATGAGGGCGGTCTCGGTGCTGTGGTTGGCTCTGAATCCGGACTGTGATGGGTCGAGGGATCCGTTCGACTCGAGGAAGGCGGCCAGTTGCTTGTTGACGACCTTCTCGATGACTTTGGCGGGGAAGGGAAGGAGCGAGATGGGGCGGAAGTTCTTGAGGTCGGTTGGGTCCGCTGTTGGTTTCTTCAGCAGAGCGCTGAGCTCGGCATGCTTCCAGCTTTCCGGGAAGGTGGCTGTGTCGAAGGAGGTGTTGATGATGTCTCGGAGGTGGGGTGCGATGGTAGAGGCGGCCTTGTTGAAGACATGGTGGGGGCACGGGTCTGTCGGCGATCCGGAGTGGATGGTGTTCATCATGCGTGTTGTGTCTTCGGGGGTCACCTTGGTCCATGTCTGGAGGATGGCGGCGGGGTGCATAGGTTCGACCGATGGGTGCGGGGGTGAAACGCCGAAGCTGTTGTGGATGTTGGCGATCTTGCAGTGGAAGTACGAGGCGAGGGAGTCGCAGAGCTCCTGTGAGGGAGTGATGTCGTTGTTGCCGGTGCTGGGGTTAGAGAACTCCTTGACGATGTTGAAGAGCTCCTTGCTGTCATGGGCGTTCTTGTCCAGTCGTTCCTTCAGAGATTTCTTCTTGGTGGTGCGGATGAGCTGGTGGTGTCTGCAGGTAGCGAGTTTGAGGGCGGTCATGTTGTCGGCGGTCTTGTCGAGGAGCCAGGCCTTCTCGAGGGTGCGGCAGGCCTTCTTGGAGTTCTTGAGTTCGTCGGTGAACCAGGGGGCCTTCTTGCTTTTGTGCCTGGTGAGTGGGTTCTTCAGTGGGGCGAGGTCGTCGGCGCAGGAGGTCAGCCACTGAGTGAGGTTGAGGGCTGCTGTGTTAGGGTCCGATGTCCTGACAGGTGGGTTCTGACTGAGGGAGGTGGCGAGCTGGTCGACGGTGATCTTGCTCCAGTTCCTGTGGGGAACCCGCTTCGGGTGGTGGTGGACCGTGTTCTTTTTGAAGCTGAAGTGGACGCAGCTGTGGTCAGTCCAGTGAAGTCCGGTGGAGTGGCTGAAGGTGACGTGCTTGCTGGATGAGAAGACGGGGTCGAGCGTGTGGCCGGCGTAGTGGGTGGGGGTGTTGACCAGTTGCTTCAGCCCGAGGTTGGCCAGGTTGTCCATCAGGGTGGTGGTGTTGCGGTCGCTGTTGTTCTCCAGGTGGAAGTTGAGGTCCCCGAGGAGGATGTAGTCGGCGGAGGGGAGGGCGTGCGGGCTGATGAAGTCGGCGATGTCTTCGCTGAATTGTGTGCGTGGTCCCGGGGGTCTGTAGATGAGGGTGCCTCTGAGGGTGGTCTTGGGGTTGAGGTGGATCTGGAAATGCAGGTGTTTGGCGGCGTTGAGAGTGTCGGTGGAGTCAGTCGAGATGCGAATGGTGCTTTTGTGGACGATGGCGATGCCTCCTCCGGTCTGGTTGACGTGATCTTTCCTGATGATCTTGTAGTCGTCCGGGATGGCGATGGCGATGTCGGGGGCTGAGGAGGCGTTCATCCAGGTTTCCGTGAGGAAGGCAACGTCAGGAGATGCGGTGTCAATGAGGTCCCAGAGTTCCATGGCGTGTCTGTGGACGGAGCGGGTGTTGAGCAGGATGCACTTCAGGTGGTTGCTGTTGTCCGTCTTGGTGGGTGCGGTGCCGGTGCGGAGGCAGGAGAATTTGCAGGATCTGCAGGCGAAGGGTCCGTGGGTGTGTCGCGGGGATGCTAGGTGGCACCCGGGGGTTCGGGCGGTGTTGAGTGCAATGAGTGTGGCGGCATCGTAGGTCCTGCGGGGGGGCTGGCGGGCACGGGGGCCAGGGGGTCTTGCGCTGGGCGCGGTCCAGGCGCGGACGGGCTTACCTTTGGCGCACCTTCGGCACTCATTCGGCGCTCCCGCTGCGCGCGTCCGCTGCACGGTCGCTGAGGGGGCGTCATAAGTAGTGAGCCGGGAGGGAGGGTCAGCTGGGAGGCGGGAGGCTGGGTGGCCAATGGGAAGGAAGGGGAGGCGGGACTGCGGGGTCAGTGGCGGGAAACCGGAACTGGGAGGCGGGAAAGGAAGGCGAGTGACCGGGGCAGCGGCGGCGGTGAGCTGGCACGAAGAAGAAGGGCAGCAGAGCAGGCAGCGAGCGGAGGGCAGTACCTGGAAGTTGCGGGGCAGAGGTCGGCGGCGGCGGATGAGGTAAGTGGCGTCAGGGGGGTCAGCTGTGACAGCAGGCGAGCAGGCAGGCGTCAGGTACTGGCGGGGCAGAGGTCAGCGGCGGCGGAAGAGGTAAGTGGGGTCAGCGGTGACAGCAGGCAGGCAGGTAGGCAGGCGTCAGGTAGGCAGGCGTCAGGTAGCAGGCGTCGGGTAGCAGCAGTGGAAGGGGAGCGACCACCTGTGAGGAACGGGGGTCACCCAAATCCAACGAAAAGTACGGACCCAAGAGAGTCTGTGACGCTCGCTGCTGACATCAGCTGTGATGGTATAGTTTCCCAAATACAACAAAAAGTACGGACCCAGGAGAGTAAGTGAAATAACAGAAAATAAAAGGAAGCAAGCACTGTGATTTATCGTCACGCTGTTTTGTTCTGTGCCACCTGCAGAATAAAGTTAAGTATTTGTGCCGCCTGCAAAATGAAGTAAGCATTTGGCCACCATAATAATGACTTAATCTCCCCGTGCCTGAATGTGTCTTTGTGTACCGAAATCCGTGCTCTTTTAAAGAGCTCCAATACCTACGTCAAGAGTTTGAGCTGTATAAACCTGCATTAAAAAAAAAAAGCACTCGATCCAAAAAAAAACTGCACACGCATCAAACACCAGCCGCCTTACATGAAAGCTGCTGGCTGGTGTTTCCCCAAATTCAACAAAAATTACGGACCAGGAGAGTCGGTGAAATAACAGAAAATAAAAGGAAGCAAGCACTGTGCTTTACCGTCCCTCTATGTCCCGAATCAAATGTCAGTGTATAAGTGAGTCCATAATCCGCATTAAACTAATTCACATGTTTCCACTACAAACATATTCCCCATGGGGCACGGCGCCAGTTGCTCTTTGTAATGCAGCGCAGAACAAAACAAATCTGCGCCCCATAATAGAAGATACAGCTCACCGTGCTGAGCTGCAACAATTTATGAACAACAACAAGGCGAGGAGAGAGAGGAGGGGGCCATGCCCCCAACCACGACCGGCGCTTACATTTGTCAGCAGGGTCTGACACGTCAGTCAGGGAGGGGTAAAAAACAGATGGCACACTGCAGGCAATTAAGTGCCAGGAAGCGGAGGAAAACTGTAGTTAGGCGCCGCTGCCTCGGGACTACAAGGAAGGTACCATAGGATCAACAGCCAACAGAAAGCAAGAAAACAACAGCAATGCCATATTTAAACCAATCGCAAGGGGCAGGAGAAATTACACGGAGTTGAAGCCAATATACATATTACTTTAAGTCTCGCTGAGACAGCGCATGCAGCGCATGCGCTGCCAAGGCAAGACCTAAAAATGCAAATGTTTCAAAAACAAACTTCAGTTCTAGGTGTTTGTTTTTGATCATCAAGAAAGTTTGGCCACCTGAAACATGGCGGCTGCTCAAAAAACATTTTGTGCCTTCACTGGAGGTCCATGGGTTCAGGAGAGGTACGAAGATCACTGCTGGGCCAGCGGCAATCTCCCAATATGGCAGGAAGAAGTCAATCTGAATGTCACCCTCTGATAGAGGGTGTGCCATCTGCCCAACCCTTGATCATGCCATCCGGCTCAAGTCAAAAGAGCCCTCAATAAGCACAGGCTCCCTCACTCTAGATTCAAGGTTCCTTGTGTCAGCTCCTGTCTCTTCCTGTGTTGCATTATGGTCCAAACATTTACATATGATACGTGTTTTGTCCCAAATTATCCAAATTTGATGTTGATTAATTTCTGATTACTTACAAGGTGAACCGCTTACACCAGCCGAAAGTGAGTAAAAATGAAATATCACAGGGAAAGCGTTAACAGCTTGATGGTGAAACAGGTTAGCCATTGCATATTTCGGGGCAATTATTCTGTCCAGGGCAGTCCTTAATTTGTGAAATGATGAGTGCCGGTGGCCAAAGTGCTGCTCAGAAGTCCGTGCCCCGGCACTATTAAATGTCAGCGTGCCCAGTACCAAGGCTGTGTAGGGCGGAATCCACCACAGACCTCTCTAATCCACTTCCAGACACAGCCTCTCTCTTTACCTCACTCCTCAGGCTCCTGCTTTCACTCTTTGTGACAATTTTTACGCCATTCGCTTCCTCCTTTTGACCTGTTTGTGTGTTTTCCCCTCTCTTGCACTTCGAAAATGTTTCATGAAAAATATAGGTGCTGATCCCCTCAATCTTTCACCTCACAGCTGGTATTGCAACGAGAAGCATTATTTTTTCGAACTTGGAGGATCACCAGTAAAGGACCCCAAAGAAGGTGGTGGTACATTAATAGTACCCTATTTATAGTGGACCATATTGAAGCTGAGATTGATGCCATCAGAATTAATTATGGTATTTTATCACTTATTACTTTCATCACACATAGCAGAGTGACAAGAAGTGGGTCCTGATGAATGCCATTGAACCAACAGGTCACCATAGGCAGAAACATGTCGACCTTACATCTATAGGGAACATCCATATCCCTATTCACTTAGCTTTTAGTCCTAACCACTGAAGACACCCCTTAAAAACAATTTTGTTCCTCTGTGAGTTAGTTTTACTACACGTTTGCACTTTATTTGCACTCTGCCCCTCACTCCCTACTTCCATTGGATGATATACAACAAAACACCTCACGCTCCTCTTCTTTCGGGAAGGGTTGTATCCCACACTGCAAACCTTGCGATTGCAGTGTGCAAGAGGGAACCCAATGATGAAGCATGCCACCTTTGGGTGAGTGAGGGTTCTCGTCTTTAAAATACTAATGTCCTACCCCTTCACCATGCACTAACATTTAGGTCATTTTTGAGAGAATAGAGAACATCCTGATATCTAATGTGAGTATAGACCCCAAAAATGAGGGCCTTTGGCCACCAGTGGCTCCAATTTTGCACTGCTCCAGGGGGGATTTGCACCCAGCCCCTATAACTATAGGGTATCAGAAGTGAGGAGGCCGAAGGAGTGGTGGGCATGCCTACAGTAAATCTTCACATACACATTATGAAAGAATATACCTAAGGATCGGCCTGTTCTCATTTTGGGCAATGGTATAAATACATGTCACACTGTTTTGAATATCCCGGGAATGTGGCACATTTTCCCCTTTAATTAGGTAGGCATTGTCGAGGATGGAAATCCGTTCGCTGGGGCAGCTTCCATCACATCAATGATTGTCGGACCCAGCAGCCCTTACAAGTGCACCACAGGACCAGTCACGCAGGGACATGTACTGGTTTGCATCTGGTGTGACTCAGACTATGTGCTAGATGTACTATTCACTGGTTGCAAAATACTGGTCGAATCATAGTGGGTTGGAATGCCGACCTACCTCATGAATAATAATGTGTTAGATTACAAATAGTGACTCACTATGTTTGAGGGCTATAACAGGGATGGTGGCCTGCTAGAGGTCAGCAGACTACTGTGTCTTGCTTTTTAATAATGCAAGCTTTTTTTAATGGAGCCCGTTTTCCGTAAAAGGAAATAGGGCTGTCTTTAATTAGTTTACAAGTTAGCAGTGGTCCCTTGGCCCACTGCTTAAACTTCTGCAATTTTTTTTACATTCACAAAGTGGAAGGGGTCCCATGTAGAACCCTTCCCCTTTGTGAATTTATTACCAGCCTTCATTGACTAGTTGGTAAAAAATAAAATCTATGTTTTGCAACCAGATTTCTGTCATAAAACAATGATACACAAAATAACTATGATATTTGGAAAAGACAGCTACAACACCCCCCTAACAAATGCCACATTTGTATGGTCTTGAAATCCCATTTTAGTACTTGGAAGAACTTTGTTGGACCCTCAAATAATATTATTACTTAGGGAAAAGCATTTCAACGGTCCCAAACCCTGCATAAAAGTGTTTGTCACCATTAAAATGCATAGTAAATCTGGCCCTAGGTTTGCCTCCCCTCAGCATCCTCAAAGCAATCATTCTAGCTCTGATTGCTTTCAGCTGCATAGGGGTTGCCTAGGGTCCATCATACAGTAGGTCTCTCTGCAAAGCCTTGCATGTCTTCCAGTTTGTTAACTGCAGCGTGTGTGTTTAGTGACTGGAGTCCTGCTTCTTATTTTCATTCTTACTCTTCATACACAAATGTCACAGATCAACTGAAATGTGACTAATTTTGTCAAGACTTCTGACCACTTCATTTTTCTTCATTATATCTATAGTCCTGGCTTCTTGGAATCATTGGTTTATGCTAGGGGTGGGTGGACCTCGTGAAGTTTTACTCTGTGGAATTCCGTGGAGTTACATAAAAACTCTGGAAGAGTCCACTGTGTTCTGCAAATGGACAGAAATATGTATGCCGCGTGACAATTTTGCGCCAGTAGAGCGGGCAGCACTGAAAAATCAGTGCGAACGGCACCATGTGGTGCACAGGAACGCACAGCCATTCAAGTCGATTTTTCTGCCTCTTAAGTAGAAAATCTACTAGAGGGGCAGCAAATCTACTCAAGATGCAGCCCTCTGACCACGTCCGCTCACATTAAAAAATGGCAGTAGGGGATGCCAAATCTCTCTCAAACTCACATTTTGGAGCCTCGCGGCAAAGAATTCCCCACATGGCAATTAGCGGAATTTGGCTGGAGCTCTCCGTTACAAGAATAATGTGGATTTGCCAAATTCAGCCAATTCGGTGGACTGAATGAAATATTCCGCCCACTCCTATACTGTAAATACATATTTAGCCATTAATAAATAGCTAATGAACAATCAACAGCCTCCTAACACTCACCAGACCAGAGTCTATTTTTTGTGCTCAGAGAGCTCTTGGAAACGTTTTTTTCATTCTTTTTTGTGCTTTATAAACTTTTATATGGAAAAATAAGCAATATATCTCTGATGGCAATCCAATTGCAGATCGAAATTCCATAAGATATGAATGGAGAAATATTAATACAACTCAATAAAATACTCTGCTATAATATGAGAATCACAGGATTGCCTAAAGAACATCAAAATGTGGAAAGAACATAGCACTATAAAGAAAAGAAACTAAACTAGGAAAAATGGCAAAAAATTAAGATGTGTCATTAAAAGATAGAAGCCTAACAAAGTTTACAACACAATAGCAATGCGGTGAGACATCACCTAAAATTCTTTATTGGTCATGATTAAAGCCAACATAGAATAAATGCAATTCTAGGAGGTTTTACAACTTCATGATTCATATTAATATGTGAATTATACGACACAGATAGTTCTGTTAAGCAATATGTCCAAAGTGACTATGCTGTATTATGTTGTATAAGCAATCGAGGTGAGCAACAAGTATTAGTATTAATTTTATGTGCATATCATATGTCATTCTTCCTTGCAATTAAGTGATATACAGAATGTGGGAAATACTGATGGCACCCAAGGTAGATGAAAGGTTAAAGACATACTTTAAGATCCTTTTTTCATTCCACCTCTATGTTACACTTAACATCATCAACCTTGACACCAAACAATAAATAATATGTTGCAGAAACTTTAGAGGCTAAGTTATTCTCACATGAGTTAATAACACTTTTCAAAGTCCTAGGTAACATTGACGTAGGTGCACATTGTATACATTTAGAAATAATTTCTTTTAATGTCTTATGTTTTTTAACAGGATGTTGTTAAATTATACTGATCTTGTAATTAAGCATAGGGGAGCCACGCATTATTATTAAAAAGTTGATGTAGCCAAAAAAAGACCTTTTTCAGCCCAGCTGCTCCCAAAAATAGTCTTATTTTTTACATTTAAATTTAATTTGCAATAGTGCACCAATAAACTTCTTAACCGCCAATGAAGAAAGTAGATATAAAGATAGGTGGTTATTCTGACAACCTATCATTAAAGCCCTGATGAAATTCAAGTTATCCAATTGAACAAAACGCGTTGGCTGAAAGTTTTTTTATGGATTTAAAAGATCAGAACTGAAAAAATAAAAAGGTTGTCAGAATAACCACAATAAAATTCATATGAAACGTTCATGAGATTCCTCCTTCAAGTGCGGGAAGATCAACCTTCAAAAAGACTTTCCTTTAGTAATGCCCCATGAAGGAGGAATCTCATGAACGTTTCGTATGAATTTTATTGTGGTTATTCTGACAACCCAGTGATATATCATTAAAGCCCTGATGAAGTTCAAGTTATCCAATTGAATGAAACACTTTGGCTGGATATTTTGTATGGATTTAAAAGATCAGAACTGAAAAAATAAAAGAGAAATAAATAAAAATAAAAAGGAACACCTATCTTTACGTCTACTGTCTTCATTGTCGGATAAGAAGTTTATTGCTGCACCATTCCAAATTAAATTCACGTTTCGATTCTGTGTTGCAGTTGTACCGAACGACGGTACAGGGGAAGGCGGGTTCTTTTTGTGGTCTTTTATTTGTAGATGTGAAGCTCCCAGATGACTCTTTCTAACTTTGGGCTAGAAGAAGAATCTTCAGACATCTTTACACCCCTGTTCTGAAAAGGAAGGTACAGGAATAGTTGTGCACATATGTATTGAACAAAAGGAAACGGAGAGTGAAGTGAGGCTCCCATAGTCCACCGTCGTGGTTGCTCTATGTTTGGTTTATTTTACATGTAATATAATTATTGTAGCAGGTAAGTGAGGAGGACTTAAGTATATCATTATCAACTCTTTCACCAGTAGAAACAAACGTCTGATGCAGTCTACATATATCTTTGAAAATTGGTAAATCTAAATAAATGGGTTTTTGTGATATGGAAATGAAATCAGAGAAAGAGAAGGGGATAATGAAAGACTTCTCCAAATCAATTCATTACTACTTCCAAAGCCAAAGCTGTCTAAGGAAAAAAGCATCATGACGACTAGAAACAATTAAGTATACTAACGCCTTGTTCCTTCAGCAGTGTTAATTTGTAAAAATGTATTGTAGATTTTTTAAATTGCATTAAACATATAGATAATATATCTACATGTAAAAGAACTTCCGTATTTTAACCAGTAACTTGGAAAAGGAGTATAGAATGATCAGTGAAATCATCATTTTAATAAGGTCCAATCCATCCCACCAAGAACATGTGTAAACTAAAGACTCAAATGTTCCCAAAAGTTATTGTAAGTTCTATTTTAAATTATGGTGTACCCATCTAGAGAACCAAAAGCCTAGATTTTTAATTACACCAAATCAAGGTATAATGTTTTAACGCGTGTTTAAACATAATTTGTTTAAAGGAAGAGCTACATATTTGTTTAAATTGAGCTTACAATGAGAAACTTAACAACATTTCCTAACATCCTCATGAAAAGCTAGTAATGAACTTTCAGGGTAATTCACTTAAATCATGACATCATCTGTGTCAGGAGATTATTTAATTACAAGAAAACCATCAAAGTTAGAGTTTTGTTGGATCCTGGCCAAAAAAGTTCAAGAGATGAAATATGAAGAAGAGGAGACAAAGACCAGCTATGTCTGGTTCCTCTTTTAAAGGGGAAAACAGATTTATTAATATTATTAACAAAGATAGAATCACATGGTGCCTTACATAAGAAAGAAGCCATATTTTTCAACTTTAGGGCCTAAACAATGCCATTTCAACCTAAAGTCCCAATTAAGGCGCTCAAAACCTTTCTCAGCATCCCAAGACAATACTGCAAGGGGTGGTTTAATCAAATGTTCTCCGCTAATAATATTTAAAATTATGAAATTAGGGACAAAGATCGCTAATTGATTAGCTAATATTTTAGCAAATATTTTGCAATCATTATTAATTAATGACGTCAGATGATATTTCTTTCAAAAAGATGTATCTTTTCCAGGTTTAGGGATTACGCAAATCCTAGCTTGTAGAAAGTTACCTTGAGGTTTGGAGATACAATTTTTTTTTTTGATATAGTGACAATAATTTAGGAGCCAATCAATGGAAAAGTGGATATAAAAGTCTAAAGACAAACTGTCTGGCCCAGATACTTTCCCTTTCCCCTTCTTACATACTTCATCTATATACTATTTAATCATCATCTAAAGGAGATGTATCTAGATGAGAATAACAGTCTAATGATGTTTCTGAACAATATTTGGCAAAATCATTGAATGAAGGAAAAGAATCAGGAGAATATAAATTGGAATAAAAATTAACGAAAGTATCCTCAGAAAAATAAAATACCAACCAAAGGCCCTGCAAAGCATTATGGGACAAGATTCTGGAGTGCAGTGAATATTATAGTATTAGCTCTCAGCTGAGCCTAGAGAGCCTGCCCCTTGAGGAATGTTTTGATAGTGGATACTATAATATTCACTGCACTCTAGAATCTCGTCCCATAATGCTTTGCAGGGCCTTTGTTTGGGATTGTATTTTTGCCCGTAACTGTGCTTGGGGTGGTCCTAGGAGGATGGGACCACCATCAATCGTTCAGCATGATGTGCTCTTTGTGTTCAAGGCATCTGCTTGGTTCTCTCCCTAGGTTACTGAGGACACCAAAATCATCACCTCTTGCACTGCTTGCTGTAATTTCATTTTCACTTTTGTGAAATGACTCTGTACATTTTTGCATGTAATGATAGAGTTACTTCTTGATTTATCAAAGGTATGTGAGGTTCTGTTTTATTAACTGGCATGAGAAGGAACAGAGTAGCGGAGCGGAGTTCTCATAGTTTTTTATCAATTCTGCAGAATTCAGAGTAGTGGTACTCTCCCAACTACGTCCACCCTTAGAGGAGACACAGGGGGCTATGCAGGTCCTTCTTTGATTTCTCTCTGCCACGGTGTTTTATGAATGAGGAACCTCCATGACACCACCAGCGGAAAGGAAACTCATAGTATGCTTGGCGGGACCGCGATAGTGCCTGGAAGCATATTGTGGCCTCTTGACAGCCACAACACCACCAGGGAACGGCGATTTTCTGCCAGTTGCTCCGGTGCTGTGGCAGTCTCACCGCCCTGGTCGTAATAGGGTGGTCGGGAGACTGCCACCACGGCGCCCCCATGAGTCTGGCAGTCCAAGGACCACCAGACTCATAATGAGGCCTTAGTTAGGAGAGGAACTCCACCCTGCTCACAGATGCAGATCCAGATGAGCACAGCACCAGATTCCATCTCGACCGAAGACGCCTCCAGCAAGACTCCTTGAGGCTCTGTGAAGCATTCCATTCTGCCTTTGCGAACTAGTGGCAGGATTGGCCTCTCTCGTAGACACAATCTACTAGCTCTTGGGCTTGTGCTTGAAATAGCTGACAAGCTATTCTAAACAGACAACAAATCCTGTTGTTCAGGTATGCGCTCCACCTCCGAAACTCAAGCTTATTATTTATGTATCTGCTAGAACTAGCATAGTGCTCACAGATGGCACAGTGATGTTTCAATGTTCCCTGTTTTCACTATGATTGAACAGCTTAGCTGCATTTTATTATCTTCTATGATGTTGCCAATATTATGTGCACTAGATCGCAGTATTTTAAAATAAATATTTTAAAATAAATATGTTGAAATACATATCATGTTTATAGTGATCTTGAGTGTGTAAGTCATTAATGAACGATCTTCTGGATTACCATTGCTTCCTGTTAGTAACCCTAAACCATTGACACCACCTCATTTATATTTTGGGATGGGTTCTGTAGGGCTACAATAAGATGTCTTTCACATTCAGATTGGATTAAGATCACTGGTGTCTCCCGTGGGTGTGAAAACAAACCTTATAGAGCTGAGCCAGAGACGCGGTTTATGCCACATGCTAGGGCTTCCATAGATTTAGAAGAATAGTATAAGTGCTCCAGGTTCTTAATATTAGCTAACATTCAGTTGCCTTTCTTTCTGCTATCTTTTTATTTTCACTGACAACTCAAATAATAAAATAAAAGTATTATACATGTGATGTATCAGAATACTTATTCATATAAAATAATTACTACAATTTTAAAATTATTTATTAAATGATCATCTTTTAATATCAAATTATATCGCAATCTACTATTGCTCTATTCCCCCAAATGGGTGCCAAAAAGTGAGAAAACAGAAGCATGATCTGAAATCAAAATACAACGTACTGCAGAGTGTGGAAAATTAGCAGAATGATTTATACTAGAGAAAATCTAATCTAATCAGGACTGTGAATGATGTACAGACAAACATAACAAACATTTTAGCTTAGTATGATAAGGTAATTTGCGCAGCAATTCTTTTGAACAATTTGTGCATTCTATTATGAAAAAATATAGTATTTGATTTTCTTTCTAAAAGATATCAATGGGCCTATTAAAATCACCTCTATATTTAGGTTCTCATCATCACATTGCAATATGTTTTCTTTAACAAAAGACCGAAATCATATATTAATGTTGTTAGGACTTTATGTTTTGAATAGTGATAATGGGACACCATTAACTGTAATATGAGTAAACCACAATCAACCTTCCAAATCATTTTCTTGTGAATTGACAGCAATTTGGAGGGATTGATGAAATAATATAGCCACTTTTTGCCCAAAACTGGATAATACTGAATATTATCCACCTATGCTCTCTTCAACTTCTGGGATTCAACATCATTTATATACGTCACATGTAATAATCCAATATCTACATGCAATCTGCAAAGATGAGTTAAGACATTTTCCTATTTCTTAGATTTTGAAACACTTTGGCATTATAAGAGATCCATCTTTTCTTTTTTTTTTTAAATATCTTTATTCAGTTTTTAACAACAGATTTTTCGCCCTCCCCCCAACCCCCCTCCCTCCAGGTCAAACAAGTATACATACAGTTATATAAAATAAACTACATTAACAAAAAAAAGAAAGAAAACATTTTTTTTTTTTTTTTTAAATTGATACATTCGTACACCCTGATCTGGTTGCACATTAAGCCTAAAATTCATTCTGTATTGCCTTGGGATTGACAACATTCTGTTAGAGGGGTCCAGATTTTTAAACCTCTTTTCCGTCGCCTACTGCCCTTTCGTTTGTAGATGGCAATTTAAATATTTGAAATGGCGAGCAATCTGGCTAACCATTGTTGGAAAGTCAGGGCAGTAGCATCCAGCCACGATGACGCAATACACAACCTGAAAACAGCCATTCATGCCCTATTCTAGCGTTTCCAGGGTCTGTTGCCCCTAATAGAATAACACCGCTGGATAACTATCGTGTTATGCACCACTGTAGATAGGAATTTCCCTATCTCTTGTTTGACAGATGTTAAACCTTCACAGGTGGAGAAAATGTGTATACAATCAGCATTGTAAAGCATACATCTAAGACAACATGTACTCTTACCACTTCCCCATTTGGCTATTTTGTCCAGTGTATAATACAGAAAAAAACAGGTTTTGAAAAATTGTGCTTGGAGTTTGGTTGACATTAAGATTGTTTGCGACATTTCATAAGCATAATGAAACTCCTCATTTGAAATTTCTGCCTTCTCTAGCCATTTCTGCAAAATTTTCTCCATGTCATCTGGAAACATAACATTAATGCGTGAATAAATACCCCAAATTGTGTTTTTTGTGCCAGATAAAAGTATTTCTACTAGATTCACTTTTTCAATCCCTCCCCTCCCGCCTACCTTCCGTGATAAAAAGATTCTAATTTGAAGGTACTTGAAAAAGTCCCGCCAATCTAGTCCAAATTTGTTTTTTAATTCTTCAAAGGAACAAATCCCGACAAAGGAAAAGAGGCAACCTACCTGAACAATTCCTGCCTCGTGCCACTTAAGTATATAACTATCATTAAAAATTTTGGGCAGTTCTGGGTTATTCTTTAAGGGGGTATAACAAGACAGTCTCCCTATGCCAAGCATTTTGCTGATGGTCTTCCAAACCTTGAATCCACTAAATAGTGTTTGAAATTTAACTTTTTTTGTGATAGCTGTCGTGCAAATGTCTCCACCAGTATCCTTTGTTCTGCCTACCTAACAGTAATTGAAAAATAGAAGGCGTATAGGTCTCTCCCAGCATCCCTTCCCGGTTATTCCGTAGTAGCTTAACACTGTACAGTAGCACGGTTGCCCGATAATATGCCTTCAAGTTTGGAAGAGCTAGACCACCTCCTTCTTTCTGAAGAGTAAGAAACTTATAGGCCCGGCGAGGTTGTGAATATGCCCAGATAAAACTAGAAAACATCTGTTCTATAGATTTGAGCCAGGATGGGGAAAATTCTAGGCAAATAGCTCTAAACATATACAGAATTTTGGGAAAAAAGACCATTTTAATTGCATTCACTCTTCCAATGATAGAGAGGTGTAAATTGTCAAGGCGTTGGAGATCTTTCTGCATTTCAACAATCATTGGTCTCAAATTTATATTAACCAAATTATCAAGATCGGATGTAATACAGACTCCTAAATAAGCAGCCTGTTCCACAACTCGAGCATCCCTAAATTCACTTTTCTTATTTAATACAATCTGAGTTTTTCCCTGATTAAGTGCATAGCCAGACACATCTCCAAATTGCTTGGCCTCTCTCTCGATAGCAATCATAGTCGTGCTTGGATCGGATGTCACAATAGCGATGTCATCAGCATAGGCCAGTAATTTAGTGGGATACCCCTGTGACATTATTGGTTTGATTTCTCCGTCCTCTTCCAATCGCCGAATAAATGGATCTATATAAATTGCGAAGAGCAACGGCGAGCAAGGACAACCCTGCTGTGTTCCCTGCGATATTATCAATTCTTCGGTTAAACTAAAATTAACCATCACTACAGTCCTTGGGTTCACGTAGAGTTTTTGGACTGCTTGCATATAACCTCCCTTAATACCCATTCTGGACATTAGTGTCCACAGGAATTGCCAGGAGACCCTATCGAAAGCTTTCTCTGCATCAAACAGAACCAGCGCCATAGGGTCTCCTGTAACATCCATGCCATCGAACAAGGTGATCACTCGCTGGATGTGGTTGATAGTGGATCTACCTGGCACAAAGCCATGTTGTCTCTGAGCGATCACCTTGTGGATAATAGGAGCAATTCTGTTGGCCAAGACTTTCGAATAAATTTTGGAGTCTGAATTAATGAGGGTAATGGGGCGATATGACCCAAGCTGTTCTGGCGGTTTGTTCTTTTTAGGAAAAATGACTATTTTCTTCCGAGACCAAGATTCCGGGGGATGGCCTCCTTTAAAGATGTGTATAATAAGTTCTAGCAAGATGCTTTTGATTTGATCTAAAAAAGAGGCATAGAACTCCGATGGGATGCAATCTAGCCCCGTAGCTTTCCCACTTGGCAGATTTGTGGGGGATTCCTCTAAAAGATTTGCATCCTCATCTTTAAATTTCTCGATACAAGACTTATCTAGGTAATCCTCAATGCTTGCCTGGTCGCCGCCCCCAGTTTCAGTGTATAAATCTTGATAGAACCGCCAAAAAGCTTCTCTTATGAGTTAGGGTCTGCTACTTGGGCTTCCTGAGAGTCCTGAATTTTACGAATCAAATTTGAGGAGGCCTGTTGTCTCATACGAACGGCTAGCTGGTGTCCAATTTGCTCGTTCATTTCATATAGCATCTCCTTTTGAGAGAGTGCTTTTTTATTTGCTTTCTCCGTGAAAATACTCATAATCAGAGCCTTAGCAATCGCCACCTGATTCTGAATTTTTTCTACTTCCTCCTTTCCTACTGGAACATTTCCCATTGTAGCACTTATTAAACCTTCCTCAGCCTTTCTCAGGTTATCTTGTAGCCCCTGCATAGTTTCCCTGACTTGTTTATTAGCTTTTAGAGAATATTGCAAGGTCTCCCCTCGGATCCCAGCTTTTAACGTGTCCGAAATTACTTCAATTGAGGAGCTCCCTTCATTGTCAGTTAAAAAATTAGGGATCCACTCTCTCATATGGCTGCAATAATTCTCATCTAAGAGCAGGGATTTCTCGAAAGTCCATGAACTAGGTGTGTCGCTTCTATTGTCTATTTCCAAGGAACAAATGAGAGGATTATGATCCGATAGGATCCGGGGAAGTTTCATTATTTGGCCCTTGGTTTTTATTGCATTAGATATTAAGATATAGTCCAATCTTGCATGGGTGAGATGTGGATTAGAGAAATACGTAAAACCTGGATCATCAGGTTTTAAGGTCTGCCAACCATCCACCAACCCATGTCTGCAACACATTTGACTTAATGCTTTAAATACTTTGGGTTTACGACCAGTATAGTGCCACCCATCCTTTAAGGACCAGTTATTTGGCAGGTTGATGTTGAGATCCCCGCAAATCATTAAGGGTAATGGCCGATGCATCAGTTCATTTGAGATCTCATCAAAGACTGATGCCTCGTCACTGTTACTGCCATAGATGGCACATAAAGTCATCTTTTGCCCACTCCCATACTGACATTCGGTAATTACCCAGCGACCAAATTTATCTGCCTTAGAGTGACTAAAAACAAGCCCGCTTCCCCTGGCTAAAATAGCAACCCCCCCTTACCCTAGATCCTAGTGATGTTGCACAGATCAACCTTTAATAATAATAATAATAATATGAAATTTATAATGCGCTCAGCTTACCCGGGGGCATCCCGGCGCAACAGACCAGAAGGAGAGACTCAGCTAATCACTACTAGGGAAACAAGTGGGTCTTAAGAAGTTTCCTAAATGGTAGGATCTTGGGCTCTGAGCGAATCTTGAGGGGCAGAGAGTTCCAAAGAGAGGCCACTTGCACAGAGAAACGCCTGCCCCCAGAACGAGCTCTTCTTACTCTCGCTAACTGCAAAAGGTGTTTTTGGTCCGAGCGCAGCAGACGTGGGGGTTTGTAAGGACGGGCCTTGTTAGCAAGGATGGGGGGGCCTTTGCCATGTGAAATTTTGTGGGCTGTACATAGCGCTTTAAATTTCACCCGTTCCTTCACAGGGAGCCAGTGAAGCGCTTTGAGGGCCGGAGCAGCAGACTGCCTTCTGGGAACATCCATAAGGACTCTCGCAGCTGCGTTTTGCACCTGTTGGAGGGTTTTGAAAGTCGCTTCAAGAGCACCGAGAAACAGCGCATTCCCATAATCGAGCCTCGATAGAATCAGGCCACGAATCAACAGCTTCCTTACTGGATCAGGAAGCAGAGGTAGCACCTTTCGGGCTGATCTCAGTAAACCAAAGCAAACCCCTGCGGTCTTCCTGGCATGAGTCCTGAAGGACAGGTCTTCTTCCAACCATACTCCCAGGGACTTGATCTCCTTCTTGGGGGATGGTGGGTCACCAAGAGACCGGGGCCAGCAGCTCGCAATGATGGAGGGGCTGGAGTTGCCCAGGAGCATAAGCTCGGTTTTACCTCCATTAAGTTTTAGGGCGGAGATAGACATCCAACGATAAACATTGGCAAGGCAGTCGTGTAACACCTCAGGTTGTTCCGCCAGCTGAGTGAGGCCCACCACCAGCTGAGTATCATCAGCATAACTGATGATCTTCACCTCTGAAGGGGCGACTACTCTTTCAAGTGGAGTCATATATATATTAAATAGGGTAGGGCTCAGCGATGAGCCCTGCGGGACTCCACATTAAAGAGGGATTAGGGCAGATTGCTCTGACCCTTCCCAGACTTGGTAGAAACGGTCAGAAAGAAAAGATCCCAACCATTTCAGGGCCGTCCCTGAGACACCTACCTCTGACAGACGTTGGAGGAGCACCTGATGACTCACGGTGTCAAAGGCAGCACTCAAGTCCAGGAGGATCACTGCCACTGACCCTCCTGTATCTAGAGTGCTCCTTGCCTCCTCCACTACTGCCAGCAAGGCAGTGTCTGTTCCATGGCCGGGGCGGAAACCAGTCTGGGAATCTCCTAGCAGGTGGTTAGACTCAAGATGGTGAGAGAGCTGACGGTTGACCAACTTCTCTGCAATTTTAGAAAAACCAGGCAGAAGTGAAATTGGCCTGAAGTTGGTCAAATTGGATGAATCCAGTCCTGGTTTTTTCAATAGGGCTTTCACCACAGCCTTTTTCCATCTCTGGGGCACTATGCCCTGAGCGAGTGAGAGGTTCAAGAGATCAGTCAAAGGAGTTGACAAGGTGTTAGCCACGAGCTTGAGATATTTTATGGGAACTGGGTCACTCGGGGAGCCACTCTTCATCTCCAACAGGACTTTTATCACCTCCTCTTCCGAGAAGGGGCCTAAAGATGCTAGCTCAGTCGAGCGACTTGTGAGGCTAGTAACCGGTTCATGGCTTTGAGGAATAGTGGGTAAGGAGGATAAGATTTTCTCTATTTTTGAATGGAAGAAGCTGGCCAGTTCCTCACATTTTTCTTTGGGATTATCATGCAACACTGGAGGAACCGGGGCTTTCAGAAGTTCCTTGAAGATTTTAAACGATTCTCCAGAAGAATTGCTTGCTCTCTCAATCCTGTCGCTAAAGAAAATCTTTTTAGCGTCCTTCAGTGCGCTTTTATATTTCCTCAACTCCCTTTTGTAATTGGCCCGGCTTTCTTCCGTCTGCTCTCTCCTCCAAGCACGTTCAAGCCTTTTACAAGAGGTTCTGATGCACCTAAGTTCGGGGGTATACCAGGGGGCAGAGCCAATTCTTCTCTCCCTGACAAGCCTCCTTTTATTCGGGATCAGTAAGTCCAGAGAGTTAGTCAGCCATTCGCCCAAGAGCTGATCAGCGGTGTTGGGGTCATCTACGGGGTGAGGACAGGTTCTGGCTAGTTCTTCCGCCCAACTGTCCATCTTTATCCTAATGATTTTAAGATATGCGTTTGTGACCCCTCAATGTGTGTTTCTTGCAAACAAACAACATTTGTGCCCCAAGCTTGAAGTCCTTCTGCCACCGCCTGCCTTTTTCTGAAATCGTTTAGGCCACAAATATTCATTGATAAAATTCTTAGCAGACTCATCTTTTTACACTATGTGTTTGATATATATAGCCATACTTGAGACCGGGTAAAATTAGTTTGAATCATTTTTTGTAGTTTCTTTTTTTTTTTTTACAGATTAGTGCAGCCTGTCTGACCGACCCCTCCTCTCCCGCCCCCCGACCCTCCACCACCTTTGGAGGTTACCTGGCCAAGCCAGGAGTTTGACATCCGACGTGCAGAGCCCCGCGATCCCGCTGAGTCTTCTTACATAACAAGAAAAAAACAAAAAGAGAAAAAAGAAGAACATTTCCCTAGCCTCTGGTAGCGGTTACTCCCAGACAACCACACCTTCCTTAATCTCAAGTGAGAACAAATAACTAAACTAAGCCATGAGCAACAAAACAAATTTGGCAGAAGAAAAAAACGTATTGCAACCTGCCTTCATTTTCCACAAATTCTTCATGCATTATCTAAACATACTTGGCACATTTCCCCCAAGACGCACTCCGATGTGTATTTTGAGATTATTAACTACATTATTTGTGCCCCAAGAGTTCCTCTAAGTATTTTTGCGCCTGAATTTCAGAAACAAAGCTGCAGGTAGTTCCTTTGTGTACTATTTTTAGCCTGGCCGGGTTTTGTAAGTACACCTCGGCCCCCTGCTTCTGAAAGGGTTCAAAGAGCTGCAGAAGCCTCCACCTACGCTCTACAGAGGAGTGAGCGAAATCGGGTCTAGTAAAGAAGGTTATTCCATCAAAGGTTAATTTGTTTGTGGGTCTGGCCAAACAGCATTTGGCGGAGTAGGAAGTTTCCAAAAAATAGAAGCATGGCACAAGGATGCTGCGATGCTGATGTATGTTTACCAGGAAATAAAGGGAATCTGTGGGGTCTTTGAATTTTCCTGTCTAAATCCCATGAATGCAGTTCTGGCAGAGCCCCTTTCAAAAAGGTAATCATACATTTCCTGGGGTCATCTTTTTCTACCCCCTCCAGAATTCCTAGGAAGCGGAGGTTGTTGCGTCTCTGCCGGTTTTCTTGCTCCTCCATTTTCCACATCATTTCTTTCACCACCCCCTCATGTTCATCATACTGGGTCTGAAGTGAAGCAACATCCTTTTCCAGTTGTTCCATCCTCCCCTCCACCATAGCCATTCGATCCGCAATATCAGCACAGGTTTTGCCAACCTATCTGACTGCCCCTTGTAAGTTTTTTAGACGCCATGTGCTATCTACGACTATCCGCCTTAACGTCTTCCTGGAAGCTTTTGATGGACTGCAAAACAACTGTTAAGGTGGGTTCACTACTTGAATCACCATGAGCTTCCCCTTTGCCGCTGCCAATGCTTGTTGGATTATGCCCGGAAGCTGTGGAGGATTTTGAGATTAAAGTGAGAGGGGTGTTGTTGTGATCCCATTTCAGCTCTCTTGCACCCACATTATCGTTATCAGATAAGTCGCCATTTCTTTGCGCACGATCTCTGCTCTTTTTTTTCAGTAGTTTTTTAGTACCAGCTTTACCTCTCTGGGTGTCAGTGTTAGGGCTGCTGTACCATTTCTTTCCTTCTTCCCCACTGGACAACGAGATGCTGATATCTGACATTTCGGATTCGTCTTTCAGAGAATAAAACGTATCCAGATTGTCTGGAGTTTTTGAATGCCAGTCTATGAGTGTACAATCGCCAAGAGGCACTAGTGGAGGAGGGATAGCTATGACTGCTGTGTTGTTAAGAGCAGTCGTGTCACTCACCAAAATAGTAGGGTTGTTGTGCAAGCTAGTCAGGTTGTCCGCTGCTGACAAGGTTACCGGTAGAAGGGAAAGGATTTTTCCTGGACCATCAGATAAAGCAATATCTGGAGGCTGCCCTGACGAACCTGTCGAGCCTGCTATACTCTGACTATCTGAGCCATTGACAGACATATTATTCTCTGTCCCACTTGCTGCTGAAAAACTGCTGGCAATTTAAGGTTGCGAGCCATCAGCTTCCTTAGGCACGCGAGTGGTACTCTTTTTTACAATGGCCAGCGTTGTTGGGTCTTTCTCTTGAGAGGTCTTTTTTGCACCATCAGCTTTTTCACCCCCACCTCTGCCTTTCACGCTTAAAACATCCATTCTTTTTTGGCGTGTGAGTGCCGGCGCTGTCTTTGACTGAGAAGACAAAAGAACAGTCTTTCCAGCCCTCACCCCCTTGCTGGTCATCCTTACTTGCGTGAGCTGACAGCATACGCGCTTAATGCAACAAAGTATCTCAGCGCTGATCCAACTCCACACTCCGTCTCCATCTCCGATCCTGTAGCAGTTACAGCGCCGCCGCAACGAGAGACCTCTCTGTTCTAATCGACGATCGCGCCATCTTCCGCTGTCCAGTCGAGTCGGGAAAGATCAACGCAGGCCAAGCCCAATCGGCGAGTTCCGAGCAGCCTCACGGCTGGGACAGAGCGTAAGGATGAACAGCAGAGGTGAGCCTTGTGCGAGCTCAGATTTCAGCTGCATTCTTTCCTTTTTCCTTCATGGGGGGTTATATCGCTAGATTTACTGACTCTCCATTCTTCCGCTACTTAAAGGCAATCAAAAAGAACACTTAGTGCCGTCAGATTAAGGGAGGCTCAGCGGAGCATCTGCGCAGCGGAATCAGTCAGTCGCCATCTTACCTCCGCCTCCCCAGTCCAGCCATCCCATTCCTGAGACAACCATAGAGGTCTCACAGTGCACCTCAACTGTGAATTGCCATAAGAGATCCATCTTATAATATAAATAAAAAATAGAGACCGTAACTTCATTGCTTCAAATAAGTACTAGAACTGTAAATAAAAACAGAGTAAGAAACTATATGTACATAAGATAGAAAGGTGGAAACAAGAAATAAACCATTTGAAACAACAGGAAGTCAAATATCCAAAGATAAAGACCAAAAAGTATCCTTAAAAACAAAAGGAATGACCATAGGACATGGGGAAGTCAACATGAATACAGATACAGGTCAAGACCCATACCAAAAGACAAGGATTCCAGTAGACAAGCAAACACCGACACGACCTCATGTCCCAAGGGAGAAATATACCTACAATGAATCAGAAAAATTAAAAACTTTATATAATATTTCAAAAGTGAAATAGAACTATTAGATGAACAAGACATAACAAGCGCTTTACAATATTACAACATAATCAAATAGTTCAACAGAGTACATTTTAAAGTATTACCTGTTTAGAAATATCCATTTCATCATCTTTTGGCTAAAGATGTATTCTTTAGGTTTCACAGGATCAGAATAAGGTATTGTTTTATTTTTATGTGTAACTTTGAAAAAACAAGAGTGGACAAGGTCATATGTGGCATCAAGATTTTTTAGGGCTGGCCTCAAATCCAAAATTATTTTACATTTTGCAGCTGTAGCTTTCGGGACATCTTGAGAAATAAAAATATTTTGACAATTCCAACTCACATTTTTCTTTTCTCTTGCAGCATGATTGACCTTCAACAGGTCAGTACATTTCCAAAAATAAATAATTATGTATCTGGGTTTAGAATTATGTTTACCACTCCCTATTCCATGAACTCTCTGCTTGTTAACCATTACCTGCTCAGAATTGCCTGAAACCTGAGGAAAAAAAGATGTTAGAAATGAAGTTAAGTCGCATCTTTCTAAAAATTCCTAACCCTATAAACCTGCGACTTGATCCTCCGATTTATGTTTTCTAAACCCTCAACTTGCAGTTTAAGTGAGGATATTGTGCTTTCCATTTTGATGAGTGTAGTCATTCCATGTTCTAAATTACCGATTCTTTGCTACTTTTCTAAAGTTCTTCTCTTTTCACAGACCATTTATCATCCAGTCTTTGTACAGCTTGTTAGTCTCTTCCATAAATGAGTGAAGAGCTCTAATCTCCAATAATAAACTTTCTAATATGAAGTTATGAGTATTTTTAAAAGGGGAAGGCGGGTCTTTTGTGGTCTTTTATTTGTAGATGTGAAGCTCCCAGATGACTCTTTCTAACTTTGGGCTAGAAGAAGAATTTTCAGACATCTTTACACCCCTATTCCGAAAAGGAAGGGTCCTCACTAGGAGATAGTTTCAAGTTTGTCATTTTAAGACCGATAGGAGGATGAGTTTTATTTGAAATAAAGAAAGCGTTTAGCTCCTACCTATAGACATATATAATTCAATAATATGACATCCTTTGTCCCTACATTAATCTTAAACTGCACCCACAGTTAACATCCAGGTCCCTTTTAGAGCTCTGCGGATGGTTACCCCATCATGTTTCCTGTCCGCCATATTACAAGTGCCATTGGATATAATGTATTTGTAATCCGTGGATGGGATATCCGTCACATTTGTGCCTTCGTAACTGTTAATCCGGCCCCAAGTCTTGACAAGTGAACAATGTTTTGGTTAAAAATAAGCAAAAATTGTGCTGGGCCTTTATTTTATAAAGAGTTCTGAGGAGAAAAATGAACAAACTGCAAAAATATTTCTCTGTGCATCAAATGAACACTTCCAACATATGCTACATACATAAAAGTTCCTGTACTTTTAGAATCTTTTCAGTGTTTTCCTGCCAATAAAGCCTCCTGCCAGCAAGAGCCTGGTATTCATAGTAGGAAGACTTCCAAGTATCTGAGTGCTCTGCCTCCTTAGCAGATGGATTGACTTGAACGGGTGAGAGTTTTTATTTTAAGTTACTATCCTCATGTTCTGCTTTATAGCCACGCGCCATTCCAGGCGAAATAAGCCTCGTGCAACACAGGGATGAAGTTAGCGGGGTGACAGGTTCACAAATCACCAGGACACTTCTTCAAGAAGACGGTAGGTGTGGTGCACTCATGAAAAGAAACACTTTAGATGCTCCTCAGACGCGTTTCACTTTACTGTAAAACATATGAACTTGTTCGCCATTCAATAAATCTGTCACCACATGTTTCTTTCAATTGTAGTCACAAATCTCCCCAGCAGGTCTTGAAACACTGACCGGAGCAAGGCACAGGCTTGTGAAAACAATCACACCTCATGCCTCTTTTGGGGAACAGTCTGAAAACGTTTCTCTTTTTTCAAGGACACTCCTGACACAGGTTTATATCTAGCTCCTGTTTGCTTATGTACAAGTCATCCTCATGCAGGGTCAGATTTGGAAAGAAAATAGGCCCAGGCCCCAAAATAAAATTGGCCCCATTAGGGAATCAGATAGCTAAAAAGTAGCCCACATTGGAAAACCGTTGTGAGTTTTGAACTTGTACAGAAATGCTCTGTAGGCGTTTTGCAAGATATGGCAGACAAAAAAGCATTGGCAAAGCCAAAAGTTTCTCTTCTGCCAGAGCTATTATTGGCTTTATCAATTACTTTTAGCCAGGTTGTACAGCAGCGTGGCGGAGAGTTAGGGAAAAAAGTGCTGTGATGTGGCCACTGCTGACCATGAGGGGCAGCGATCTGTTTTCTTAGCAGGTGATTATTCTCTGCCTTCACAAAAAAAAGCATTTGAAGGGAACAAATGACAATAACTCAGCAAACGTAAACCAACATAAAATTAAAATGCACATTTATACATCAGTCTTTTTTTATGAGAGACAGAAAGGTGAGTCAAAGGTTGAGGATGCGGGGCAAAACACGAATTAAGCCATTATAACGTCTCCTTTTTTACCTGTTGAGGGTTAGAGTAGCTGGGACCCATTTGAAAAGGGAGTGGATAGGAAGGAAATGTATTGGATCTGCGAAGCTGTGTACAAGAAAGATATGGTGCTAAAATTAAATGAGGAACTAAGAGAGGAATTTATGTTCAGGTAGGGGACTTTGTGAGGGTTCAAATTCTTTGCTACATTGAAAAGGGTCACTCCAAATTTTTGTCTCTAATTTTGATTAAGGAGGTTAAAGATTATGTAGTGAGACTTGAGAATGATAAAGTTTGGGACAAAAGAGTGGTGGTTGTGGTACCAAGGCCCAAAACTGAGTATGTGTGTGAGAAATTGGAAGGGGAGACATACAATAAGTCAGTAGAGTCGGTGAACATTCGAGGGGGTTAACTATGTTCGGTAAGAAGGAAGTCATTCCTCAGAAATTCAGTGACTACGTGATGTAAATTCTTTCTGTGCATTTTTCTTCCTCACAGGTTCTCATGATTGTCTTTGGGGTTGCAGTTTTTTGGGGGATTATGGCTACTTTATTTGTTTTGTTATTTCTTAGTTTATTTTGTAATGCTGTAAGGGAAGGGCATATGTTGGGCTTTGCTGTCAGTAGAATATTCAAGGATAGCTAGAATGGAATGTGATATTAAATGTTATGAGGGAAGGTTGGAAGGATTCTAAGGCTTGCAGTTGCTGCCAGATTCTCGGTGTTGTTGGATGCAATAAACATACCTATTATGTCCAAAGCTGAGTCGTCTTTTCAGCCACAAATCCATAGTATAGGCCAGGCTACATGTTAGTGCCTTTCATGAGAGTTATAGCCCTTCAAGGTGGCAGAGGTACACAACCTGACTCTGCCCTATCTGGCACTTAGTAGCCTTGATAGTTAGGCCTGCTTTTTGCAGGGCTTCCAAAACCTTCCTTAGGTGGACCAGGTGATCCTCCCAGGTGGAGCTAAAGACAGCAATATCATTTAGATATGCTGCACTAAAGGCTTCCAGGCCTGTGAGAACTGTGTTCACCAACCTTTGGAAAGTGGCAGGTGCATTTTTCAGACCAAAGGGCATTACCACACATTGATAGTGCCCACTATGGATTGAAAATGCTGTCTTTGGCTTGGCATCCTCAGCTAGCCTGATTTGCCAGTAGCCAGCTGTCAAGTCAAATGTGCTAAGGTACTTGGCTGAGGCCAAAGAATCTATAAGCTCATCTGCCCTTGGTATTGGATGGGCATCAGTCCTGGTGACTGCATTGAGACCCTGTAGTCCACACAAAACCTCATCTCTCTTTTTCCACCACTGGTGTGAGGTTTTGGCACAAGGACCACTGGACTAGCCCAAGGGCTATCCAAGGGTTCAATAACACCCAAATCCAACATTTTCTGGACTTCTGTCCTGATACATTCCCTGACATGGTCAGGTTGCCTATAAATCTTATTTTTAATAGGCAGACTGTTCGCAGTGTCCACTTCATGAGTGCACCAGGTAGTCTGACTTGGAGTCAGTGAGAACATGTGTCTGAACTGATTGAGCACCTGTCTGCAATCAGTTTGTTGTTGGGCAGTGAGGCTGCCTGCCAAGGCTACCCCATCAACTGACCCATCTCACTCTCTTCCTCCTGTCCCTCATCAGTAGCCATGAGCAAGCCCATGTCAGCCCTGTCCACATATGGCTTTAGCCTGTTGACATGAAGTACCCTATGGGGACTCCTAGGGGTACCAAGGTCTACCAAGTAGGTAACCTCCCCTTTCTGTTCAACAATAATGTGGGGTCCCCTCCACTTGTCCTGGAGAGCTGCTGGGGCCACAGGCTCCAACACCCACACTTTCTGTCCTGGCTGGTAAACAGTCAATACAGCCTTTTGGTCATGCCAGGCTTTTTGCAGTTGCTGGCTAGCTTCAAGGTTTTTGTTTGCCTTTTTCATGTACTCAGCCATCCTGGATCGGTGACCAAGTACATAGTCCACTATGTCTTGCTTTGGGGGCTTGAGAGGTAACTCTCATCCTTCCTTCACCAAACACAATGGACCCCTGACAGGGAGAGCAAACAAAAGTTGAAATGGGCTGTAGCCAACCCCCTTTTGAGGCACCTCCATGTATGCAAATAAAATGCAGGGCAAGAGAGGGTCCCATTTTCACCTAAGCTTCTCTGGGAGTCCTTTAATCATGCCCTTTAAGGTTTTGTTGAATCTCTCAACTAAACCCTTGCATTGTGGGTGATAGGGTGTGGTGAACTTGTAGTTCACTCCACACTCCTTCCACATAGCAGTCAAGTAACTAGACATGACGTTTGTATCCCTGTCAGATACTACCTCCTTAGGAAAGCCTACTCTTGAGAATACACTCAAGAGAGCTCTTGCCACTACAGGTGCTGTAGTGGTCCTTAGGGGAATTGCTTCTGGATACCTGGTGGCATGATCCACTACCAGCAGTATAAATCTGTGTCCAGCTGCTGTTTGGGGATCCATGGGACTAACCATGTCAATCCGACCCTTTCAAAGGGCACCCCCACCACAGGTAGTGGTATCAGGGGGGCCTTTGTAGTGCCACCTGCTTTGCCACTGGCTTGGCAGGTTACACAGGAGCGACAAAACTCCTTTGTGTCTTCAGACATGTGGGGCCAGTGAACGTGAGGAACAATTCTGTCCCAAGTCTTGTTCTGGCCTAGGTGTCCTGCTAGAGGAATATCATGGGCTAGTGTCAATAGGAAGCCCCTAATCTTCAGAGGTATAACCAACCTCCTGGATGCACTAGGCTTGGGGTCTCTACTCTCTGAATATAGGAGTCCATCATCCCAATAAACTTTATGGGTGCCACTAGCATTCCCAGCAGCCTCATCAGCAGCTTGCTGTCTGAGGGTTTCAAGAGAGGGGCAGGATTTCTGCTCCTGGCTCAAATCAGACCTGGAAGGGCCCCCTGTCCCCAAGAACTCAACTTGGTCAGGTTCAGGCTCCTCTGGGACAGGTTCTTCTTTAGGCTCAAGATCATCTCCCTGAGGAGACTGATCAGTATCCTGAGACAGGTGGGAAGGCTCTGCCTTAACCCTTCTGATCCTCCTCTTGTGAGGCACCTGGTCCATTATTCCAGAATCCAGGGCCTGTCCAGTGTTAGACATTTTTGCCTGTGACCTAGTCAGAGCAAAGACATGTGCAGGGATCCCTAACATTTCTGCATGTTTCCTGAGCTCCACTTCAGCCCAAGCTGAAGTTTCTAGATCATTGCCAAGCAAGCACTGTACTGGTAGGTCTGCACTTACCACAACATTCTTAAGGCCAGTTACCCCTCCCCAGGAGAAGTTAACAATTGCCAGAGAATGGTCTGTTCTGACATTGCTAGCATTGGTCACTTGGTACATTTTATCAAGTATAATCTGCCCAGGATCCACAAGATCTTTTGTCACCATAGTGACACTTGCTCCTGTGTCCCTGAATGCCCAAGCTTCTAATCCATTAATGAAAGGCTGCTGTCTGTATTTGCCCAAGTTACTGGGACTCACAAAGGGGGACATATCCATGCCCCCATCACAGATAAGCACAGCCTGAGTTGGTACTCTGACTAGGCCAGAGTCCATCTCAGAACCCAGGGTCAACCCTACTACACCTTATTCTGTGTATTCCCAACACTTATTGTAACTGCACTAGGGGGAGCAGGTGCCTTAGGGGCATTGGGGGGGGGGGGCTGGAGTATTTTCTATGGCCTTGGTGCAGTCACTAGTCCAGTGAGGTTTCTGTTTGCAGATTTTGCACCAAGGTTTCTATTGGCCTTTTCCCTTTCCTGACTGTGAATCCCCACCTGAAGAAGATTTTTGGGGCCCTTGAGAAGACTTCTGGTCTTTACCCTTGTCCCCACCCTTGTCAGAGTTTTTGGAATCTTGCTTCTTTGGGTCACCACCTTGGTTCTGTACCTTCTGCCTCACCCTGTTGCTGACCCATTTGTCTGCCTTCTTTCCCAATAATTGGGGAGAGGTCAGATCAGAGTCTACCAGGTACTGGTGCAACAGCTGATTTTGACAGTTATTAAGAATCTGCTCCCTCATTATCAGATTGTACAATCCTTTGAAGTTACACACTTTATTGCCCAATAACCAACCTTCCAGAGCCTTAGCAACACAGTCAACAAAGTAAACCCAGTCTTGATTTTGTGCTTTTTGGGTGACTCTGAACTTTAACCTGTATTGTTCAGTGGTTAGGCCAAACCCATCTATCAGTGCACTTTTCAAGACCTGGTAATCATCAGCCTCCTCTTCTCTAACAGTGAGGAGCTTATCTCTACCTTTGTCTGCAAAGGAGAGCCATAAGATTGCTGCCCACTGACCTTGAGGGACCTTCTGTACTTTACAGGCCCTCTCCAAGGCAGTTATCCATTTGTGGATGTCATTCCCACTCTGGTAGGGAGGGACAATCTTACTTAGGTTTCTATGGTCATAAGACCTCTCCCTATCTCTAGGGAAATTGCTGCCACCAATTGACTCTAGTCCCTCCTTTTTACTAGCTCTGTAGAGCTCTAGGGCCTCCCTATCTAAGGCCATCTGCTGCTTTCTGAGGTTAAACTTGTCTTGCTCATGCTTCAGCAGTCTCTCTCTCCTCTCCTGGCAGGTTTCCCTCCCTCTGTGAGTAGAAACAGAGGTTCCTATAGAGGAGTTAGACTGGATAGATCCCATTGACAGAGATCTATCCCTTCTAGCCCTGTTGTCAGGCCTACCAGGAGGAATGAAGGAAGGGGCATTATTGTCATCCTCCTCATCCTCATCCTGGTGGTCTGTGTTCACCAGAGTCTGGTCATTATCACCAGTCTGGTCAGCATTAGAGGTTGGGTCAGGGTAATTGCTACCCCCAGGCCCACCCTCACCTGCTGCCCCACCCACACTGTCTATCCCATCAGGCCCACTAGGCCCTGTGAGATCATCCAGCTTAAGTATCTTTATGAGATGCTGGGTGGATGGACCTTTTCCTGTCTTCAGCTTCCTAATGGAACAGAAGGCCCTAAGCTGAGCAAAGGAGAGATCCTCATATTTATAGGGAAGGAGCTCAGTGGTTCCTGGTAGGGACCCACTGGTTCCTGGCTGGTTATACATTACTAATGTGGTGTGGTGTATTGCACTACCTACACTAGTGTGGTCTACTAAACTCTCTTGAGTTGTAGAAAGGGTGTGCTATCCCTTAACACACAACTTTAAGTTCAGTAGAACTTACTTAGCTAAACTTTATATTATATGTACCTTAGGTACCTTTAGTGGTTTTCATTTGATCGATTCAATTTAGATTATCTGGTAAAACAATAGCAAGCTGGAATCCCACATGCTGCCCACCAATGTGAGAAGGTGGCCTGATATATGCTGTCCACTAGTTCTAGTGGGCACCTTGTATCAGTCCAAACAACCCCTTATGGTGATAGGTTAAAGACAACCTTTATTGAAAGCTATCCTAGTGGTAGCTATGGAGAGCAGCCTTCAGGCTAAGTCTTGAAGGAATGTAAAGCAGCTTGTTTTACCAGTCTATAATCTCTTGAATGATCAAATGAAAAGACAACCACAACAGGTATATATTTAAAATATATGTATCTAAGATAAAACACACCCCTCTAGTCTCTTTATGAGACTGGAGTTCGAAGTACTTAAGTTACAAGATAGCAATCATCAGTAATAGTGCAAATACACGTTTGGGCCCTAGGGGCGTGCCAAACCGTATACTAAAAAAGTGGTATAAGAAAAATGACTGAACTAGACACAAGGCCTAGAGCCTGTAGAATTGCTGGGACCCCAAGGAACCACCCAAGGTAGGGACACAGGGGACCCACGGGGACTGTATGCAGTGTGTAAACACAACCGCGGGTTCCCGTTATCTTCTATGGGCAATGTCGCGGTTGGAAATTTAAAGATTAGGAACACTACTAATCGAGTCAGGACCAAACCCTTTTGGACTTAAGAAGTTCTAGGGCTAGCACCCACGGGAGCACCGGAGTACTCGAGTTACCTCACCCAAGGAAGCCGGGTGCATAGGTGTCTTTTGGTGTCGGGTCGCGTCGTCGATTTCAATGGGAGCTTGCAAAGAACTGCTGCTGCCGTGAAGAGGAGAAGTGTCCGAGGAGATCCAAGCCTGGATCTAGGATGGAAGGAACCTGAAAGCAGAGTGGACAGAGTGTGGGTCACTAGCCAGTGACCGAGGGCAGGATGGACCAATGCCCACAGATGTCGGGTGCTTCAGGTAAGTTGATGGGTGTCCACGAGCCGGATTCGAGCTGTCCCACAAAGTCTGTCGAGTGCTGCGGTGTCGGTGACCAGATTGGACCCAACAAGCCTTGGCAATGGCAAGTCACTGGAATTTAGAGAAAGGACTGCGGTGCAGACCAGCAAGGTCTGAGGGACTCACCCAGCAAGGGTAAGTCAGGGCACGTCTGGAGCAACAAGGAAAGCCCAAGCAGAAAAGGACTTGCCTTTGTGGGGACCTGCTAGCCAACGGGCTAGTGATCGCGAAGGAGCCTCGGGCGGTCGCACTTGAAACTGGCCCATGGGTCACTCGTGGAGTAGAGGCCAGCAATCTTCGGTGCAGGAGGTGCTCAAGGCTGGGGCTACTCGGAGCCCAAAGCACAACTTCAAGGAAGCCCAGGAAGATGCTGTTGCTGCATCTTCCTTCTCTATAAAGCCGCATCAACAAAGAAAAAGAGTCCTAAATTAAAGTCAATATATTGCTGTAATGCAGTGTCAGTTTGATCCACTTCATCATTTTTATAGTTCTTTTGAATCGGTTCAAGGAAATGTCATTAAACAGTTTTTGATCTTTATGATAAGATGCAGGTGCTAAGAACACAGGAGGAAGCAAGAAGTAAGCATAGCACATGCCAGACCCTCCGATTGGTAGATGATAGTAACCTATACTGCCACAAATTAAGTAAGTGTTGTGTGAGGATAGAAAACTGCTATTGTTTGTTCCAGTAATGTTCAATACTGTGGTACAGTCACTTTTTCCCACTGGGATACTACCAAAACTGCTCGCACAGAGATTTGCTCGGGCTCTAGTAACAGCGATAACAGAAGGCCCGTTACCCTTGGCCATTCGAGTATTGTGGAAAACATAACGTGTGGAGGAATTTCCTTTGCGATACTCCTCCATTTCCCATACAGTTCCTTTGGCTTGTGGGTCCCCTTCCTCATCGGGGTAACAAACTTTATTAAGTTTTGCATTAAGTCCTTCTACATCAGCTAGAGTAATATTAGCAATTTCAGAGGCCCACAACAGTGCGAACCAGGCTCTACAGGAGCTATTATGCGAGAATGGCAAGGGAATGAAAGGCGTTCCTCCCTTCTTCTGATGAGCTGGCATCATTCCACCGACCCAGCAGTTGGTAGTGTTAGTAGCATTATGAGTATGATGCAACATTTGTATGAAAGTGTTATTGAGTTATGACATTCGATGCTTCTTTTCATGATAAGGAAGAGTGAAATAATAATGTTCGGTGGGGACAGGAGTAGTAGCAGTCAGTAAGTTTCGAGCCGGAGCTACTTCCTCCACACCCACATTACCACAGCAATGATAACAGCAGTCAAAGTTAGTCCAGTAACAAACATTGTGTATTTGCTACAGATTTTTTCAGCATTCAATTTCTCCTCAGACATGTTCATCTCATCGGTAAGCAACAAAACAGATGGTGCCCTAAGGTCCTGGGCAGGCGTTGGTTTCCTCACCAAAGTTGAGACGAGTAGTCACTAAAAGGCTACCCCCTTTGTAGTCAGTCTTTAACCACACAGGACAGTGGCTCAAACAGTCTCTTTTTGCGATGAAATGTCTTTCTTCCTGGATCAAAGCAGATATCTAGATGTATCAGGGATCGTGTGGTCCGGGAAGACTTCCTCAGGTCCTTCAGGTGATGCAGCTCGTCCTTTCTCGGTAATCTCGTGGATTTTTCCACCGCATTTGATAAGGTTTCAAGACATAAGCTGAAGACTACATTATTAAAGTAGGGTATAGACGTGTGGAAAAGTGCCTAAAAGTGGGCACACTGGTGCAGGGCCACCCTCTTGTCCACGGGTCCAAAGACCAACAAAATAGAGATCGGCACTAGAGTTGGAATAAATAACAAGTTTATTAATCACTCATGAATGGGATCACGTCCACATAACACTCTCAAGTGCTGCAGGAGGTAGTACACTGAATTCACAAACCATCGTCCCTTTTATACCGGTTTTCTGCAATGTAAGCATGTGAACAGAAATGGAAAGAACAGTTTTAGAAACAGCTATCAGCAAACAAGGGAAGATGAATAACCATTGGTCAGCAAAGTGGGAGGGGGAGCAAAAATGCTTATGGCAGCAGTAAATGGTCGAAAGTTAACATCTGAGACCAAGTGCACTGGCAGCTACAAACCCTCAGCACGTACATTGCTTTAGCTGAGTCAGGAAGTCAACTAAAATAGATAACACAAGCAGAGTGAAAAAGACGAGCAGCAGAGGACGGAAGAATTATGAAGGAAGCGAAATGGACACCACAGCAAAAATGACTGTTGCTTATACTAACGTCAAATATTACACGTTTCCACAGGCGTACCTGTTTTACACTTATTATTAGAACTTTACTCGGATACATGGATACAAGACAAATTAATAGAGGTGTTAGGATTATCGGCAAAAATCAAATCTTACAATGGTCTTAAACAAGGGTGCATTCTGGTACCAATATTATTTGCTTTTTATATTGCGGATTTGACCCCAATTCTCAACAAAAATGTGGGCAATCCACTGAAAGTTTGTTAAGAAAAAAGTTCACACTTAACATACACTGGTGACTTGGATTACTATGAAAGACTCTGAATGGTTTACAGAGGCAGCTAACACGACTAAGAGAGGTTTGCTTGGAGAATGGCCTCTGTATTAATTATAATAAAACATAAAGCATGCCTTTCAGGCTATCGTGAGATTACCTCGACTCCCTCTTGATACTATCAGGATTTCTACTTCGGGTTTCAGGCTCTCTAGAAGCAGACGCTCTTGGCCTTGTACGTGATCCAATGCTATTCAGTCTCTAATGTGACAGAAAAAAACATGCTAGACTCATCTGTGTTTCGTTTATTCATGGCTGTGACTCATTACAAACTTGTACAGAGGGCTAATATGCCTGCTGCAAAGCACAACACAGGTTTGCATTTTATGTATGTAGCTCAGTGCGTTGCTGCTTTTGTCACAACGATCCTTTTGTTAGTTGCAGTTCATAAGTTTCAATGATTCTAATGTAGCACAGAGAACTATGAACTGGCACCAAGGAGCTATATGCAAACTGCACAGCGTAGGTTATCGTTTATTTTCCTCAATAGTTTGATGTTCTAAGGTTGGTAGAAAGGGGTCTTTTACATATCATTGAAGACAACCCCAACCACAGACAACCCCAACTATTCTGCTACGTTTTAAATCCTGACTTTGCTTCTCCTGACCATGCACTTGTAACATACAGTGCCTACCAATAGGACGATGTGTGACTCCTTCACATTGTAGCCCTCATATCATTTTCTTATGTAACATTTCTTGTAAACTGACTGAAACACTTGTATCATTTATTGTCTCTGTATGATATCTGTGTGATGAAAACCTCTCTGACAGCCTACCTCGGGTTGAATAGCACGATACAAAAAAATAAATAAACAATACAGTAGTAAGTACTGCATTAATGGTAATGAGTGTAATTACTCCTACAATCAGATACATCTGCAGCGCCTGGATGCCCTCATCAGTGATTAGCAGCGCTTTACAAATCTGCACTGATTGATTAATTGATTGATTGATCTTACATTCTTTAATTGTATACACATCGCTTATATACAGGGACTGAACAAGTTAAAAAGTTACCTCCAATTTATTTTTTGTCTCTTGAGCACCTTATGAAGTGACAACAAGCTCTCTATGGCATTAACATGAAGGTATGAGGCTGTAGACAGTCCCCAGCCAAGATAAGAGTTGAACAAATGGAGGGCTAATGGCCCTTTAATTGAGGTCTTTGTGTTGGGCCCATCTAAAAGTGAAAATAAGAAACCTACCCTCGCACCTTGCAGGTTACTTCTCCAAATGCAAAGCAGACAAAGTGCTGGCGATGCGAAATGTGTCTCGGTGTCAAATTGAGCATATTTCACTGGGGCTGGCCCTGTCCTGGAGCTGGCTCGGTAATAGCTGCAGGGCCGGCTGGGTCCCCTCAATTCCTGCACAGGATGGAGGCAGTACCGCTGGTGTTCTGTGTGTCACTGGATCCCCTCATTTCCTGCACAGGATGGAGGCAGTACCGCTGGTGTTCTGTGTGTCACTGGATCCCCTCATTTCCCGCACAGGATGGAGGCAGCACCGCTGGTGTTCTGTGTGTCACTGGATCCCCTCATTTCCTGCACAGGATGGAGGCAGTACCGCTGGTGTTCTGTGTGTCACTGGATCCCCTCATTTCCTGCACAGGATGGAGGCAGTACCGCTGGTGTTCTGTGTGTCACTGGATCCCCTCATTTCCCGCACAGGATGGAGGCAGCACCGCTGGTGTTCTGTGTGTCACTGGATCCCCTCATTTCCTGCACAGGATGGAGGCAGTACCGCTGGTGTTCTGTGTGTCACTGGATCCCCTCATTTCCTGCACAGGATGGAGGCAGCACCGCTGGTGTTCTGTGTGTCACTGGATCCCCTCATTTCCTGCACAGGATGGAGGCAGTACCGCTGGTGTTCTGTGTGTCACTGGATCCCCTCATTTCCCGCACAGGATGGAGGCAGTACCGCTGGTGTTCTGTGTGTCACTGGATCCCCTCATTTCCTGCACAGGATGGAGGCAGTACCGCTGGTGTTCTGTGTGTCACTGGATCCCCTCATTTCCCGCACAGGATGGAGGCAGCACCGCTGGTGTTCTGTGTGTCACTGGATCCCCTCATTTCCCACACAGGATGGAGGCAGCACCGCTGGTGTTCTGTGTGTCACTGGATCCCCTCATTTCCTGCACAGGATGGAGGCAGCACCGCTGGTGTTCTGTGTGTCACTGGATCCCCTCATTTCCTGCACAGGATGGAGGCAGTACCGCTGGTGTTCTGTGTGTCACTGGATCCCCTCATTTCCTGCACAGGATGGAGGCAGTACCGCTGGTGTTCTGTGTGTCACTGGATCCCCTCATTTCCTGCACAGGATGGAGGCAGTACCGCTGGTGTTCTGTGTGTCACTGGATCCCCTCATTTCCTGCACAGGATGGAGGCAGTACCGCTGGTGTTCTGTGTGTCAGTCTGTTCATTCCTTCACTGGTGCCGGGCATTAAGCTGTTGAGCCCTGCTGCTCGATGCGCTCCTCCTGAGTCTGAGACTTGAAACACAGATGCAGCAGGAAAGTCTCCCCGTTTCACCTGTGGATACCCTATAGACCTGTACTCATCAACTGTTCCAGGCTTTTGCAACTTTACGGCTCCTTTTACATACTACCACATTCCACAATGGTCTAATTTCTTCAAAATATTTTCTTTATAAGGACCAATGGCCTTGTTTGGCTCTTGATAAACTGTCACTCATAGTGTCACACTTAAGTTTAAAATGTCACACATAAACACTCTGCAAACTTGGAAATGTCACACATGAAAAAACGGGAAACTTGGCATTATGATGACATGCCCACATTCTGCTCACACTACGGGCTTTATCTGCGGCCAAGCTAGTTAGCTGTTTCCTGAGCACACTCTGTCCACATTATATATCTTGTCTGTGGACTTGGTGCATTCACGCTAAATTGTCATTTTCTAACCACAGGCTGCATTTTGCCCACAGTAAGTATCCTGTTTGTGGACGTGCTGTGGCCATGCTAGAAGACCATCCTCTAAGCACACACTGCACACATTTTGCCCACAGTAAGTATCCTGTTTGTGGACGTGCTGTGGCCATGCTAGAAGACCATCCTCTAAGCACACACTGCACACATTCTGCCCACAGTAAGTATCCTGTTGGTGGACGTGCTGTGGCCATGCTAGAAGACCATCCTCTAAGCACACACTGCACACATTTTGCCCACAGTAAGTATCCTGTTGGTGGACGTGCTGTGGCCATGCTAGAAGACCATCCTCTAAGCACACACTGCACACATTTTGCCCACAGTAAGTATCCTGTTTGTGGACGTGCTGTGGCCATGCTAGAAGACCATCCTCTAAGCACACACTGCACACATTTTGCCCACAGTAAGTATCCTGTTGGTGGACGTGCTGTGGCCATGCTAGAAGACCATCCTCTAAGCACACACTGCACACATTTTGCCCACAGTAAGTATCCTGTTGGTGGACATGCTGTGGCCATGCTAGAAGACCATCCTCTAAGCACACACTGCACACATTTTGCCCACAGTAAGTATCCTGTTTGTGGACGTGCTGTGGCCATGCTAGAAGACCATCCTCTAAGCACACACTGCACACATTTTGCCCACAGTAAGTATCCTGTTTGTGGACGTGCTGTGGCCATGCTAGAAGACCATCTTCTAAGCACACACTGCACACATTTTGCCCACAGTAAGTATCCTGTTTGTGGACGTGCTGTGGCCATGCTAGAAGACCATCCTCTAAGCACACACTGCACACATTTTGCCCACAGTAAGTATCCTGTTTGTGTACGTGCTGTGGCCATGCTGGAAGACCATCTTCTAAGCACACACTGCACACATTTTGCCCACAGTAAGTATCCTGTTGGTGGACGTGCTGTGGCCATGCTGGAAGACCATCTACTAAGCACACACTGCACACATTTTGCCCACAGTAAGTATCCTGTTTGTGGACGTGCTGTGGCCATGCTAGAAGACCATCCTCTAAGCACACACTGCACACATTTTGCCCACAGTAAGTATCCTGTTTGTGGACGTGCTGTGGCCATGCTAGAAGACCATCTTCTAAGCACACACTGCACACATTTTGCCCACAGTAAGTATCCTGTTTGTGGACGTGCTGTGGCCATGCTAGAAGACCATCCTCTAAGCACACACTGCACACATTTTGCCCACAGTAAGTATCCTGTTTGTGGACGTGCTGTGGCCATGCTAGAAGACCATCTTCTAAGCACACACTGCACACATTTTGCCCACAGTAAGTATCCTGTTGGTGGACGTGCTGTGGCCATGCTGGAAGACCATCTTCTAAGCACACACTGCACACATTTTGCCCACAGTAAGTATCCTGTTTGTGGACGTGCTGTGGTCATGCTGGAAGACCATCTTCTAAGCACACACTGCACACATTTTGCCCACAGCAAGTATCCTGTTTGTGGCTATGTTGTATCCAATCTAGCTGGTCATGATATACCCACAGGCTGCCCACAGTAGGTATCCTGTCCATGGGCATGCCGTTTTCTGACCACACTCTGTCCTCGTCCTGCCCAGGCTCTCCTAGGGTCACCTTGTATCGCCTGCACAGCCGCAGCACGTAGCAGCATCATTATCGGATTAAGGAATTACATTAACCTTCATTAAAGTAATATCTGCAGGTTGCACCGCCCGAACCATGAATGTAATTACACATACATGTCATTACACATACATCCATATGCTTATGTAAAGCAGCGTTTTCATTGATATGCATCACCCAAGGAGTTCAGGCACTGCTTTCCTCCAGTGTGCCCTTTTCAGCCCATAAACCCCTGCAAACGTGTGACCACCTGCTGCACGAGGGCAGCAGATACTGAGCAGAGACACAGGCAGACACCAGGTCTCACAGCTGAAGACGATGTTTTGTCTGTCATGGTGTGCTGTATGATTTTATGCACCGTACATCTGCAGAATACTCCACCCCTTAGCGCCTTTACATGCAGAGGTATGTCTCTGCCCCTCAGGGGGTGCCCACGGAGAGTCTCCAGAGGCTCTCTGTGGACATGTGGACAGACCCTGCCAACTGTAGTGAGAATAGGGTTTTGTTGAATTTTTACTGTGGATCCCTTCTGAAGAGGTCAGTCATTGAGAGCTGTCAACCATACCCATGTGAGGGTGAGGTGCTGCCAGGGTTCTCCTGTGTGGTGTATTCCAGTGGAGGGACGGTCTTCTGATCAGACCATCCGTCCAGTCTGTGTCTAGTGTACCAGTTGGCGCGTTCGTTTTGGTCTTAGCAGCCCTCGTGCTCTACGGCATAGACCTGTGCTTTCCTGGATGTTAGTGTATGCCGGAATGGGATGCGAGATGCACTCCTCCACGCGCCAGTCCTGCACAGCACAGTATTCCCAAGCTTCTGAACTTGCATGTCTTCAAGAGCAGAAGAGGATGGAGGGGAGAGCAGAAGTGGGGCATTGTCCAGACAGAAGCCTCACTCCTCACAGTAAGGTGCTATCTTAAGCACCAGAACTAAACTCCAGAGGGGCTCCATGTTGCATGGAGCCACAGGACTCTCATGAGACTTGCTGGTGGTGGGGGCCATCTTGAATGCCTAGAGTATACAATACTCATGGTTCATTGTGTCCTTGTAGACACTCGTGCTGCATTGTTGCTGCAGTGGGACCTGTCGTTAGATGATTCCTGCAACTTGTTGTCTCCAGCAGTTGACAATAGACATCCTTTGAATCAGAGAAGTATTTTTGCTAAGGCACAAACTTCAAATTGTTGATTTTCATAAAGAGACATCTATTACTATTACAAACTCTATTTTGCACTTTGTTTATTTTCATCAAGGTTCAACCCACAAGATTATGAGCTTTATTTTGCACCTTGCTATCTTCACCAGGAGTCCTCCATCGGGATTACAGACTCCCTCTTGCATTATGGTATTTTCACCAGAGGTTTATCGCTTTGATAGACACAAGTTAGTCAAAAACATTATTCGATAAGAGAAGTCCCCGGAATCATGTTGGCACCGAAATGTTGTTCTGAAGGTCCGGTACGAATCTCTTGTTAGTAGTGAATATGTAATAATAAAAATGGTAGGTAATCTATTTGATATTGAAGAATGCCTGCCAAATTACAGTTACCCAGCAGTTATATTGAATGTACACAAAATCATAGAAAGTTATAGCTCAAAAGTGAAGATATCCCCTCTTTAGCAAACAGCGTATAGCAGCCCATAGTGTTGTTCACAGTTACCCAAACAACTTTAATTGAACTACAGCCCAAACAAAGATTGATTTTCATTTGACAACCGGCAGAGTGAGAAATGCAGAGAGTTAGGAGGTCCAGCATATCCAGTATCCGCAGGTATCTTTCAGGGTCGCCACTGTAGACCTATGAAAGTCTTCTCTTGTTTTCAGATATCCGCGCCCCGTGGCACATAGATCAATCGATGTGGTGCAGCCAGGCTGTGTGTCCATATCCTGTATCTCTTTCTCTCTCTTGTCCCCTTCCACTCTTCCCAGGTCTTTTTCTGTTTCTCAATTGTTTACTAAATGTGCTCAAAATTTAACAAAGAATGATCAATAATTAAATATCTTCATTTAAACAGAAAGTACCAAATATACATGATCATTAACCCACAATATAATAATGTGTAGTTGGCAGTGGGTTGAGTGAAGTCTGGAGTTTCCCTTCACTCCTGTTAGACAGTGCCTCCGGGCAGTGCAGGGGTTGTGCTGCCTCTGGCCAGTGCAGGGGTTGTGTTGCCTCCGGGCAGTGCAGGGGTTGTGTTGCCTCCGGGCAGTACAGGGGTTGTGTTGCCTCCGGGCAGTGCAGGGGTCATGCTGCCTCCGGGCAGTGCAGGGGTTGTGCTGCCTCTGGGCAGTGCAGGGGTTGTGCTGCCTCTGGGCAGTGCAGGGGTTGTGCTGCCTCTGGCCAGTGCAGGGGTTGTGTTGCCTCCGGGCAGTGCAGGGGTTGTGTTGCCTCCGGGCAGTACAGGGGTTGTGTTGCCTCTGGGCAGTGCAGGGGTTGTGTTGCCTCCGGGCAGTACAGGGGTTGTGTTGCCTCCGGGCAGTACAGGGGTTGTGCTGCCTCTGGACAGTGCAGGGGTTGTGTTGCCTCCGGGCAGTGCAGGGGTTGTGCTGCCTCCGGGCAGTGCAGGGGTTGTGCTGCCTCTGGGCAGTGCAGGGGTTGTGCTGCCTCTGGGCAGTGCAGGGGTTGTGCTGCCTCTGGCCAGTGCAGGGGTTGTGTTGCCTCCGGGCAGTGCAGGGGTTGTGTTGCCTCCGGGCACCCCCGGGCAGTACAGAGGTTGTGTTGCCTCTGGGCAGTGCAGGGATTGTGTTGCCTCCGGGCAGTACAGGGGTTGTGTTGCCTCTGGGCAGTGCAGGGGTTGTTTTGCCTCCGGGCAGTGCAGGGGTTGTGCTGCCTCTGGGCAGTGCAGGGGTTGTGCTGCCTCTGGGCAGTGCAGGAGTTGTGTTGCCTCCGGGCAGTGCAGGGGTTTTGTTGCCTCCGGGCAGTGCAGGGGTTGTGCTGCCTCCGGGCAGTGCAGGGGTTGTGCTGCCTCTGGACAGTGCAGGGGTTTATTTATTTATTTATTTAATGCGTTTTTATATAGCGCGGACTTTACCCGAAGGTATCAGAGCGCTTCACAATAGGAGCAGAAATGATACATAAGGAGAAAAATTAGAAAGTGACATGTTACAAAATCAAATGTTACGGTCCATGAGGCAATAGTGACATTGGTGCAAGTATCAGGAGCAAACAACATATAAGAGGTAGCAAACGATACGTTACAAAAGAAAAAAAAAAGTGACGTGTGCAGGTTTCAAGAGCATACAAAGTACACAGAGGTCAATAAATGGCAGACACTCAAAACACTAAAACAAAAGTTACGTTACATGAGGCAGTGGTTTGTGTTGCCTCTGGGCAGTGCAGGGGTTGTGTTGCCTCTGGGCAGTGCAGGGGTTGTGTTGCCTCCGGGCAGTGCAGGGGTTGTGTTGCCTCTGGACAGTGCAGGGGTTGTGCTGCCTCTGGGCAGTGCAGGGGTTGTGTTGCCTCCGGGCAGTGCAGGGGTTGTGTTGCCTCTGGGCAGTGCAGGGGTTGTGTTGCCTCCGGGCAGTGCAGGGGTTGTGTTGCCTCTGGGCAGTGCAGGGGTTGTGTTGCCTCTGGACAGTGCAGGGGTTGTGTTGCCTCTGGGCAGTGCAGGGGTTGTGTTGCCTCTGGGCAGTGCAGGGGTTGTGTTGCCTCTGGACAGTGCAGGGGTTGTGTTGCCTCTGGGCAGTGCAGGGGTTGTTCTGTCGAAATAGGTAATTGTCTCTCTCTGGATGCCATTTCCTCAGGGCAGGTTTTAGGGTATGAACAATAATACCACGTGGGTCTTTTAAAACCTGACTGGGGGCGCGACGGTTCAACGGGGGTCATGACCTCGGCCACTCGTGGGGAGGGCTGCTGTCCTATTTAGAGATCTCCACCTACCTAGAAGGACCTCTGTGCTGTGAAGGGAAGCACGCCGGCTCCCTTCATAGCACTGCAGATGTGCACAGCAGTTGCGGTTGCGGTGTCTAGGGCACCCTCTCAGCAAACTTTTTTGTTTACAGAAAACAAACTCCCAGCGCATAATTTTGTTTTCTCTGTACCGCACTAAAAGGTGACGCCAGCAGTGACGTGTCTCTCTGCGCGTGCGTGCAAATCTACACTTTCCCTGCCTGAGTCAGAGGCGGGCAGAGAGCCTGAGTCACGGCTGCCTGCCCTCAATGGGACAGGGGGACCCTCATTGCGACCGGGAGGCCCCCGGAGGATGGGCAGGGCCGTGTCGGGAGAAGCTTGGATTGCCAGAGCCAGCGGAGGCCCCGCCAGTGTAAACACGGGGATTCCCAAATCTGGATCCAGCAGGGGGACCCCGAAAATGGCCGAGCAGAGTGCAATTTCAACCGCTATAAAACAGGCCACAAGCTTGAGGCAAAAGTAGCTTGCTTTTTAGGTCTCGCCTGAGACAGCGCTTTAGCGCTGTTCTGGCGAGACTTATAGTAAGCACTTTTGGAAGTGCAAACGAGTGCTTTCAGGCCGCCAACTACTGTGCATGTGTGCCGGGCGCGCGCACCATTTGGCAGCCTGAAAGCACTCGTTGTCTTTCACTTTCGCGGCCGCTCGGCCGCTTTGATGTTTTATCGTGATCGCGATCACTTTCACATTCGCGTCCGGCTATGCTACTGCGTTCTCCGAGCAGTCTTATCTTTACCGCTTCCCATGGGTTAAACTCCAGTGCCTTTGGTAATGATACCTCTGCAGTATATATGTTTATACTGATAAGTGGTGAAATCGATAGCTGAATGTTACTGAAACGGCGCATAAATCAATTTCGCTGATCGTGTTTAAAGCCTCTTTTGATCTTGCAAGTGGCCCAGCAATGTTGTGTCTGTTTATAAGCAACGCCATCTCTACTCTGAAGGGCTCAGATTCCCATAAACAGGGTTTCATCAAGCTGGCAGATCAAGAGGAGAGATGGCTCCCATGAGCTGTGAAACCCAGCGGCCTCGTTTTCCCGCTTAACTGGAGGCAGAGAAGCATGTTGTCCCCCTTCATACAATAGGGCTACCGTCTCCCTTTCACCATTTTCAGGGTTTCCACGTTTTATTGCATGCAGTGATTTTCAAACCAGTTTCCAGCTCTCAAGCAGTGCTTGTTCGAAACTGGCGTTCATGAAAATTATAATCTAATATGTATTGGTATTGCTTTTCATAAAAACGGATCTTTTAATAGAGTTTTTAGATATATTTGTAATTCATTTGTTATGTGTTCCTAAAGCATCAATGCAGGGCGTGCGAGCTGCAACGCACTGAGACCAAGTATTCATAGACTGGACATTAAGGAAACGGCATAATATAGGATTTTCGTATAGTGCTAGCATTGTTTGCTACAAAATACATCTCTCTCTGATTAAATGTAAATAAAGGAAACTTTGTGTTGCACGTTGTTGTGCCCGTGTTCTTTGGGTATTTTAGTGTGTGCCCCTCATTGTATTTGTCTTTCTTCCCACCCCCACTAGTGCTTGAGAACTTTTCTGGTGCACACACTCTTTTTTTTCTGATGGTTACCTATCACTATGGTATGGGTCCCTAAAGTAGTCTACCAAGTAATGTTTTCCATCTTCCAAAAGACAAAATAGTAAGTGCAGGTAGTTGTCATCGTGAAACGGCAGGCAACTGCTTACAATTGTAATTTGATCCATGTGAAAGTGTTTTTGATTAGGATCCTGCGTGCATTTCGGACTGCAGCTGCCATTAGTCAAACCACAAAAAGAAAAAGAATAAACTGAATGCAGTACACTGTAGTTGAGCAATCAAAACACACAAAAACATGCCTAGGGCATTTAGAGATAAGGGACATGTATGCTACCGAAGAAAGGTGCAAAAACGCCTTTTGTGGGCCCTGGATATGCTTTGAACTCACCCGCGAGGACTGCGGTCGACAGGCAGTGAAGAAAGAAGTCTTGCTACCAGCAAGCATTCGTCAGAACACGACACTAGAGTGCATGAACCTGGTGGCTCTACAGCTCAAGATGTGGTCTCAGTGTTACTGTTATATAACATAATTGCAAATACTACTGTACCCCCAACGAGTCAGGGGTGAGGATCCCATGCAGTGGTTTAATTTCCCCAAAATACGATTTCATTGTCTGGTTTTGAAAGCAAATCGTATACTGGACGACTTCTAGTTTTCTGCAGGAGAAAGTGGCCTCTTTCAAAGAGGGAACTGAAGAAAAGTAAGTCTTGTCGCGCATGGCATTCCAAATCCAGAAGACGGTACAGAGGCCTTTATGAACGTTGCAGTGTCTGCCTCAACAGTACTTCGCAGTACTGTAGAAATCCTTCTTGGATCAAGCGGCAGAATTCATGCCACTATGTACACATCAGACTTGGGAAAGGTGACTGGTCCCCTGAGCATCTTTTATGGTGGTGTAAACACACGGGGAACTTGCTGCAATGCCCAGTGTGTGCAAGAGGTGTGAAGTGGCCGATTGGACCGAGAGACTCTTTCCTAGATGTTTTTAACTGTAATGAAGATGTATGGGGGGAGGCACATAGATTTGTCTGGGCCTATGCTTTCCACTTTGGCCTACAATAACACTAGTGTAGCGATGTTAAGTGCAGAAATCATCTTTCTGAAATACAGGATATATTTGGTGACCTGTCCTAATATGTCATTTTTCTTCCCCGTTTTCTTCCAAATTATGCAAAGAAACGAGCTTGTTGTCAACAGCAAAACGATCATGTTGTTCAGTCTTAAATATGTCAGTGCAAGGGGCATCCTTATCCATCGTTTAAGAAACAGTAGCACTGTGTGAATGGGTGAGGCTGGCTTTGTGAGATGCATAACATATTACTTCTCAATGGTACGTAGATTTGAGATAACTATTCATTGTAGTACTCACAAAAACCTTTGGACGTTGAATTAAGCACAAGAATGTATATTGCAATAACATTTTTTTGATTGGTCCGTTCATTTTAGCTTCAACGTTCCATTGAGGATTTACACTGGGCAATGTACAGACCGATGTTTAGTATGGGGTTAGGGACTGGAATATCCAAATTAATATATATTTTTTCTTGTCCTCTTGAGGTGCCCTTTGGAAATTCACAGCCATTGAGAAAGCACATTTCTGGAATTTACAACATTTGAGCAAACAGACAAGCGCTTCCTGTGATTACAGGAGATCAAACCAGGCTCCAAGCTGCGTTTATGGCCTCCACACCCGCTCTGTCAGGAAGGGCAGCCTGCCATAAAACTGCAGCCAGCCTTCATCACTGGGGTGGGGGTGACGGGAATGTGAAGCTATCAGCTGCTCCATGTGACTGTAACTAGAAACAAGCATTTGCAATGCAATAGGTCTCGCATTTATACAAGTTTGAGCTATTGGCATTGTAAATTACAATGCCTTTTATTTATGTTTTAAAAATCCACACATAAACAAAATGCATTGCCATTTACAGTGCCAATAGCTCAAACTCTTAACAACTGCGAGACCTATTGCATTGCAAATGCTTGTTTTTGTTGTTGCACGAACAGCATAATTACACAAAAATATCCATAGATCGTTTTTTAGTTGTAAGCTGTTTTTAGTCTAGAAAAGTCATTTATAACTTATAAGCAAGAAGTGTTTTGTACCTTCATGCAGTCGCCACAAAGTAATACTTCTGTATTACTTTCCGAGTGCAATTACCTTTATGTGACATGACCTGAATCAAACCTGTTTTCCACATTGGAAATTGTAAATTTACAATGTTTCGGTAGTTTCTCCATATGTGACAACCCTTTCCTGTATAGTCTAAAGTCTAGTCCTAGTGTATAGTGATAATAGGACAAAAGCCACTCGCTATGTGCATACGAGGATGCATTGTCTTCCTTGAACACTTCACATGTGCGTATTTGGCACTCACTTAGGGGGATATTAGCAAGGGCCTTATCGCCGCGGCACTTTTTGCCACTAAAGCGGCGATATTTCTATCGCCCTATTAGCAAGCTGTCGCTAACAGCTCTTAGCGACAGCTTTATGGCGAAAGCGACCGTTTTGGTGCCGCTTTGCATGTCAAGGATATATATCGCTAATGACATGCAAAGTAGGCGTCCCCAACTTAAAGCGACTGAAAACAGTCGCAAACCCAGCTTCCCCCTATTAGCAATGCCTGCGAAGCGATAAAAAAATGTGCGCTAACCGCGACTATCGCTGGAATCTAACACCTGCTAAAAACCTGACTTAACCATTCTAGTCAATGGGAGGTGGATTGTAAGGCTAAGTCCTCCCCTGCCTATTAGCAAACTTTTCATTAGCGCGTTGGATTTATCGCTGGATTTCTCGCGCTATTGCTGGGTTTCGCCGTTATCGCTGGATTTTCTATCGCCTTGGAGATAACCGTTGATAATAACACGTTATCTCCACGATTAAATCCAGCGATAAAAAAAACAGCGCTAAGCGCGCTTTGTGATAATTATCGCAATTTCTTGGTAATATCCCCCTTAGTTTCTTGCATGATTGTGCTGCTGTGGGTAGCCTTGATCTGCATCCTGTGGCCGTGCACTCGGTTCTGCCCTGTGTGTAGTTACACCTTGCTTAATCATTCCACCTAATACTCTCTCCGCTCTCACTTTGATTGTGCACAGAGTGCTTGCTCAGCTATTGTCTTAAGTCTCATCATGTATGCTCAGGTGTATCTAGAGTGTTTACTGTGTTGCGTGTTGTGATTGTGTGTGTAAGTACAGCTAGCATGTTCATTATGTGTTACATTGGCTCGCATTTTCTGACAGGCTTATTGGGTACAGCTAGCCAGTCCAATGTATAATTCAGTGACTCATTGTCCACTGTGTGTGTGTGTTTGTATGGGCGCACATGTGTGGGCATGTGTGTGTGTGTGTGTGTGTGTTAGTGTGTGATTACAGTTAACCTGTTCACTAAATAATACAGTGACTCATTGTTCACGCTGTGTGTGAGCGTTTCTGTGTGTGTGTGTGTTAGTTTGTGGTTGCCACTAGCCTGTCCACTGTGTAATACTGTGAGCTACTGGCCAATCTGGGTGGAGTGTGTGTGTGTGTGCACGGATTTGTGTGTTCACATGTGTGCATGTGCGGTTGCAGCTAGCCTGTCCACTCCATAAAACAGGGACTCATTGGTCACTCTTTGTTCATGTTTGTGTATATTTGTGTGTGTGTGTGTGTGTGTGTGTGTGTGGTTGCAGGTGGCTTGCTCGCTGAGTCTCAGTGATTCCCTGAACTACATGTGTTAGTACAGCTAGCCCATTTACTGTACATTTTTCATTTACTTGGTTCTTGCCACGTGCAAGCAGCTGATCCTAGCTTTTTCCCTGTAATCCCTACACTTGGGACACTTCCGTCTCTTTTGCTTGACAATAAACAACAGGGACCGTGCTGGAATTACATGGCTGCACTTTAGTTAAATCTTTGACCACTCACATGTGGAAATAAACTTGAGGCATGATTTTATCATTGTTGTTTTTTACCATAACTATTTGGGTAATTTAGCCTTTAGACACCACATTGTTGACAGCTTTCAGGATTTTAGGCTTCACTTGCTACCTTGGCCACCTTCCTATGGCCCGACCCCCACACATATCTAAATTGCAGTGTTATGCCCATACCACAGTCACCCCGAATGTCATTTTGGTAGAGGTGGATGAAACACTGTAAGCTCCAGCCAAGCACAAGCCTAAAGCCTGGCTCTGGCTCAGTTCAAGATCCTGTTGGAATCTCAAGCCCATAATGAACCGAGCTTTCATGTAAATTCTGCATGACTATCTCCGTTCATCTCTTTATACAGGATATAGCATTACTGTCAGAGCAGCTGACTGTGAAACTGGGGAACCAGCTTTGAGTCTTGGCATCGGCTCAACATTCTGTGATTCTGGGCACATTACTTAATTTCCCCATGCCTATAGTCAATGCATGTGACCTTGTGTGATGTAACTGGTGCTCATGTAATGCGCTCAGCCTTCGGGTTGAGTTCGTGCTGTATTAAAAAACTACAAAAAATGAACTAAGAGGTAAAAACAAAGCCTTCTTATATGGAAAGGCAAATAATGGCCTGTTTACTGGCTGATTTGTACAAAGTGATACCGGGGAATCTGGATAAATCGCTGCTTCCCAGTTTAAATTGTGTGGTATTATGCAAAAACTTGATTCTACTAAAACTCTTTTTTTCATTATGACTTATAAAAGCACTTTCAAGTATGTGAATGCAGACAACTAGTTGTACAAATCTATCACTTAGAATAAGTACTTTTCAGTGCAGTCCCATAATGTACCTCATTGACGTATGCATAGCTGATAACACAACAGCTTGCCCACTGCAAGTTAATGATACGCAGTGAGAGAGGTGATGATTTTGGGATTCTCCCTAACCTAGGGAGAGAACCAAGCAGATGCCTTGAAAACAAAAAGCACATTTTCTTGAACGATTCGGCGGTGGTCCCATCCTCTGAGGACCACCCCAAGCACAGTTATTGGCAAAAATACAATCCCAACCAAAGGCCCGGCAAAGCATTATGGGACATGATTAGCAGTGGGCAGTGAATATTATAGTATCCAATATCAAAATAATTCTACACAGAGCTGCAGTTCAACTAGTCGTTACTAGATGTCCCTCACGAGTCAAATGCAAAAGCATTGAAATTATTGTTACATCAAGCTGCAGTTCCACTCGTCGTTACTAGATGTCCCTCACGAGTCGACACAAGTCAAATGCAAAAGTTTCATGAAAGGGTTTCAATGCTTTTGCATTTGACTCGTGAGGGACATCTAGTAACGACTAGTGGAACTGCAGCTTGATGTAATAATAATTTCAATGCTTTTGCATTTGACTCGTGAGGGACATCTAGTAACGACTAGTTGAATTGCAGCTCTTTGTAGAATTATTTTGATATTGGACACTTATAATCTTCACTGCCCACTGCTAACCTCGTCCCATAATGCTTTGCAGGGCCTTTGGCTGGGATTGTATTTTTGCCCATAACTGTGCTTGGGGTGGTCCTAGGAGGAAGGGACCACCACGGAATCGTTCACCAGCATGATATGCTCTTTGTGTTCAAGGCTTCAGCTTGGTCCTCTCCATAGGTTAGGGGGGACCCCAAAATCATCACCTCTCTCATTGCCTAACTTTGTACATTCATAGTTCTCTCTTGTGAATTGGTTGTATGATTTCTAGCATGTAAAGTTGCTGTAGCAAAGCATTCGTGGCTCATTTAGCTATTACTGCTACACATAGCAAATATTTTCAGAGCTCGCTCATGAGCCAGACCTTTGGGTTGGTTTTGGCTTGGCTCTCTCTGGTAATTTCTTTGTTGGCTCACTCACTCTACCTTTCGGCAGTTTCCGTCACCATCAATCAGGATTTGTATAGAGCCGCGAGGTGCTATGGGGTCCTGCTGGGGGATGACACTGCCTAGTTCTATTTGTTGAACATCCAGGTCCTGAGGTCCATCCTGAACTGTTGAGTGATGGTGCTTCTCTGAGGTGTAGGGGGAGGGCGTTTCAGGCCTTAGCCCCCAGATGGGATAAGGAGTGGCCTCCACTGTTCGCCCCGGCAGATGCACTGGGTAGCTGCTAGGGAGAGGGATCTGGAACGGAGGGCCCTTGAAGGTTGGTGGAAATTCACTCGTTTGTTGAGGTTGAGGAAAGCAGGATTCAAAAGGTGGTAATATGTGAGAAGAATGTTTGTCATCATTTGTGCATATTTGTTGTGTGACACCTTTTGGTGGTTATCTGTTCTGCTGTTTTTTTGTGCTGCTGTGTTTTTGTGCTGTATTATTGTAATATGATTTTGTTGTGTTGTACTACAGCTTCTGTGTTGTGTTCTCTTTTGACTTTGGCTTTGATGTGCCCTGTTATGTTGTAATTGCATTGTTATTGTGCTTTCCTTATGTTGTTGTGTAGTGCTCTGTTGTTTATTTTACAGATGTCAACAAATGATGTAACGTTTACAACCAAAAGCAGCACATGTCTGGAGAGTTCCTATGACAAGAAACCAATTACCGCTGTCTAAGGTGGTACAATCACACCGCTCCAGGTTTTCACCAGTCTTCCCAAAACAGCGACAGAGACTATCTTAACTCAGTGCTTCCAGTGCTCACTACATGTAGTAAAGCCCAGGTTCCAGTGTACACCAAGAGCAGAGTGCCGGAGAGACAGGCTCCTGCACAGAGGAAGAAGAGAGTGCTGGAAAGACAGGCTCCTGCGCAGAGGAAGAAGAGAGTGCTGGAGAGACAGGCTCCTGCGCAGAGGAAGAAGAGAGTGCCGGAGAGACAGGCTCCTGCGCAGAGGAACAAGAGAGTGCCAGAGAGACAGGCTCCTGCGCAGAGGAAGAAGAGAGTGCTGGAGAGACAGGCTCCTGCGCAGAGGAAGAAGAGAGTGCCGGAGAGACAGGCTCCTGCGCAGAGGAAGAATGAGTTCCGCGAAGCAACAGGCAGCTGTGCTCGGGGTGAGGAGAGTGCCAGAGAGACAGGCTCCTGCACAGAGGAAGAAGAGAGTGCCAGAGAGACAGGCTCCTGCGCCGAGGAAGGAGAGAGTGCTGGAGAGACAGGCTCCTGCGCAGAGGAACAAGAGAGTGCCAGAGAGACAGGCTCCTGCGCAGAGGAAGAAGAGAGTGCTGGAGAGACAGGCTCCTGCGCAGAGGAAGAAGAGAGTGCCGGAGAGACAGGCTCCTGCGCAGAGGAAGAATGAGTTCCGCGAAGCGACAGGCAGCTGTGCTCGGGGTGAGGAGAGTGCCAGAGAGACAGGCTCCTGCACAGAGGAAGAGGAGAGTGCCAGAGAGACAGGCTCCTGCGCAGAGGAAGGAGAGAGTGCTGGAGAGACAGGCTCCTGCGCAGAGGAAAAAGAGAGTGCCAGAGAGACAGGCTCCTGCACAGAGGAAGAAGAGGGTGCCGCGAAGAGACAGGCAGCTCTACTCAGGGAGAGGAGAGTGCCAGAGAGACAGGCTCCTGCGCAGCGGAAGAAGAGAGTGCCACCGAGACAGACTCCTGCGCAGAGGAAGAAGAGAGTGCCAGAGACACAGGCTCCTGTGCAGAGGAAGAAGAGAGTGCCAGAGAGACAGGCTCCTGCACAGAGGAAGAAGAGAGTGCCACGAAGAGACAGGCAGCTGTGCTCAGGGAGAGGAGAGTGCCAGAGGGACAAGCTTCTGCGCAGAGGAAGAATGAGTGCCATGAAGTGACAGGCAACTGTGCTCGGGGTGAGGAGAGTGCCAGAGAGACAGGCTCCTGCGCAGAGGAAGAAGCGAGTGCCAGAGAGACAGGCTCCTGCACAGAGGAAGAAGAGAGTGCCAGAGAGACAGGTTCCTGCGCCGAGGAAGGAGAGAGTGCTGGAGAGACAGGCTCCTGCACAGAGGAAGAAGAGTGTGCCAGAGAGACAGGCTCCTGCACAGAGGAAGAAGAGAGTGCCACGAAGAGACAGGCAGCTGTGCTCAGGGAGAGGAGAGTGCCAGAGAGACAGGCTCCTGCGCAGAGGAAGAATGAGTTCCGCGAAGCGACAGGCAACTGTGCTCGGGGTGAGGAGAGTGCCAGAGAGACAGGCTCCTGCGCAGAGGAAGAAGCGAGTGCCAGAGAGGCAGGCTCCTGCACAGAGGAAGAAGAGAGTGCCAGAGAGACAGGCTCCTGCGCAGAGGAAGAAGAGAGTGCTGTGAAGAGACAGGCAGCAGTGCTCAGGGAGAGGAGAGTGCCAGAGAGACAGGCTCCTGCGCAGAGGAAGAATGAGTGCCACGAAGAGAAAGGCAGCTGTGCTCGGGGTGAGGAGAGTGCCGGGGAGGCAGGCTCCTGCGCAGAGGAAGAAGAGAGTGCCGGAGAGAAAGGCTCCTGCGCAGAGGAACTAGAGAGTGCCGGAGAGACAGGCTCCTGCGTAGAGGAAGAAGAAAGTGCCGCGAAGAGAAAGGCAGATGTGCTTGGGGAGAGGAGAGTGCCAGAGAGACAGGCTCCTGCAGAGAGGAAGAAGAGGGTGCCACCGAGACAGACTCCTGCGCAGAGGAAGAAGAGAGTGCCCCGAAGAGACAGGCAGTTGTGCTCGGGGAGAGGAGACTGTCGGAGACACAGGCTCCTGCGCAGAGGGAGAGGAGAGTGCCACGAAGAGACAGACAGCTGTGCTCGGGGAGAGGAGAGAAACAGGCTGCTGCACGTACGGTGAATAGAGTGCCATGAAGGGGCAGGGAGCAGTGCTTATGGAGAGCAGAGTGCCAGAGAGGCAGGCTCCTGCACAGAGGAAGAAGAGAGTGCAGCGAAGAGACAGGCAGCTGCGCTCAGGGAGAGGAGAGTGCCAGAGAGACAGGCCCCTGCACAGAGGAAGAAGAGAGTGCCACAAAGAGACAGGCAGCAGTGCTCAGGGAGAGGAGAGTGCCAGAGAGACAGGCTTCTGCACGTAGGGAGAAGAGTGTGCCATGAAGGCTCAGAGAGAGCAGAGTGCAAGGGAGACAGGCTCCTGCGCAGAGGAAGAAGAGAGTGCCCCGAAGAGACAGGCAGTTGTGCTCGGGGAGAGGAGAGTGTCGGAGAGACAGGCTCCTACGCAGAGCGAGAAGAGAGTGCTGTGAAGCGGCAGGCAGCTATGCTCAGGGACAGCAGAGTGCCAGAGACCCAGGCTGCTGCACATAGGGAGAAGAGAGTGCTGTAAATCAGCAGGGAGCTGTGCTCAGGGAGAGGAGAGTGCCAGAGACACAGGCTGCTGCACGGAGGGAGAAGAGAGTGCCACAAAGTGGCAGGAAGCAGCGCTCAGGGAGAGGAGAGTGCCGGAGAGACAGGCTCCTGCACAGAGGGGGAAGAAAGTGCCGTGAATCAGCAGGGAGCTGTGCTCAGGGAGAGCAGAGTGCTGGAGAGACAGGCTCCTACACATAGGGAGAAGAGAGTGCCATGAAGAGACAGACAGCTGTGCTCAGAGAGAGGAGAGTGTTGGAAAGACAAGCTCCTGCGCATAGGGAGAAGACAGTGCCACGAAGAGACAGCCTGCTGTGTTTGGGGAGAGGAGAGTGTTGGAGAGACAGGCTCCTGCACATAGGGAGAAGAGAATGCCACAGAAAGGCAGGCAGCTGTGCTCAGGAAGAGAAGAGTGCTGTAATAACTGTCTCCTGCGCAGAGGGAGAAGAGAGTGCTGTGAAGCAGCAAGGAGTTGAGCTCAGGGAGAGGAGAGCGTTGGAGAGACAGGCTCCTGCACATAGGGGGAAGAGAGTGCCACAAAGAGACAGGCTGCTGTGTTCGGGGAGAGGAGAATGTTTGAGAGACAGGCTCCTAAGCTTAGGGAAAAGTGAGTGGTGTTAAGAAATAGGCTGCTGTCCTCAGGGAGAGGAGAGCGTTGGAAAGACAGGCTCCTGCAGATAGGGAGAAGAGAGTGCCATAAAAAGGCAGGCAGCTGTGCTCAGGAAGAGGAGAGTGCTGTAATGGCTGTGTTCTGAGAAGAGGGGAAAAGAGAGTGCTGTGAAGCAGCATTGAGCTGTGCTCAGGGAGAGGAGCGCATTAGAGAGACAGGCTCCTGCACATAGGGAGAAGTGAGTGCCATGAAGAGACAGGCTGTTGTGCTCAGATAGAGGAGAGCGTTGGAAAGACAGGCTCCTGCACATAGGGAGAAGAGAGTGCCACGAAGCGACAGGCTGCTGTGTTCGGGGAGAGAAGAGTGTTGGAGGGACAGGCTCCTACACATAGGGAGACGAAAGTGCCACAGAAAGTCAGGCAGCTGTGCTCAGGCAGACGAGAGTGCTATAATGTCTGTCTCCTGCGCACAGGGAGAAGAGAATGCTGTGAAGTTAGAGAGACAGGCTCCTGCACATAGAGAGAAAGGGGTGCCACAAAGAGACAGGCTGCTGTGTGTGGTGAGAGGAGAGTGTTTGAGAGACAGGCTCCTGACCTTAGGGAAAAGTGAGTGCTGCGAAGAAATAGGCTGCTGTCCTCAGGGAGAGGAGAGTGTTGAAGAGACAGGCTAATGCACATAGGAAGAAGTGAGTGCCACGAAAAGACAGGCTTCTGTGTTCGGGGAGAGGAGAGTGCTGTAGAAGGGAAAAACATAGGCTTATATCACAGAGGCAGGCTACTAGTTAATGCAAGAGGAGAGGAGTCTTCTGTGAGGAGGAAGGGTGCTGGGTGCTAGGAGAAGAGGGCCCTGTGAAAGACAATCTCTACACAGGGAGACGGGGAGTGTCGTATAGGGAGGCAAGGGTGTCATAAAGCAACACCCTACTGTTCATGGAGTGAGGGGCTGCTGTAAAACATGGATACTTAAAGTATGGCCCGGGGGCCGCATGCGGCCCTCCTGAACCTTACAGGGCATATTATCAAGAGCTGGCGATAACATTATCGCCGCTTTAGCATCCGTTTTCGGGCGAAAAGCAGCGATAATATTATCGCTTCATTAACAAGGACACACTAGCGAGTGTTTCCTTGCCTTAGCGCCTGTTGTCAGCACGCCTCGCATCGCATCGTTAATGAGATGCAAAGAAGGCATGCCTGACAAGACTCCATGGGAAAATACCGCTAATCCAGCTTCGCAATTTTATCAACGAGGGGTAGCGATATTTGAAATCGCGTTAACTGTGCCTTCACGAAGGAATTTAACATCCGTTAAATTCCTGACTTAGGCGTACCTAACATGGGAGGTGGATTGTGGGGCTAAGGCCACAGGGCCTTATCATCAAGTTATCGCCGTTTTCCATGGAACATCGCTGGAAAACCAGCGATGTCCCATGGAAAACCCGGCTATCGCTGGAATATTTCTTGCTATAGCGCTAAGCGTTGATAATACAGCGCTATCTTGGCGATATATTCCAGCGATAGCCGGCGATAATTTAAAGCGCCCTAAGCGCGCTCAGCGATAATTATGGCTGGGGCTTGATAATATGCCCCCACATGCAGCCCCCTGGTCCACAGTAGCGCTGGGCTTCTATTTACTTGACTCAGCACTAACAATAAAAAGATATTAAATATACCGGTGATTATTTATTTCAAGGTTAATTGGTGTTAAAGAAAGGATGTAACTATGGAGTTCTACTCAACTTTAGAAACACCTTCATTTTCTAAGACATCTTGCAGCAAAAGTGTAAAATGACCACAGTGTCTGCAAAATTCGAAAAGTGTCTTTAATTAACATGCAGAACCTTTTCACCTTAGTGCAGTTGATTATATCAGCGCATCAAGAAGTATTAATTTAAAGTGATGGTTTACAAAGATAGATTTAGTAACATTCATTATTCCACCCCGACAACAACGCTAAAGAAGCAAGTCAGTTATGTGCACTTTTTGGGTGTCCTGTGTTCCTATTATACATGAACAACATTATAGTTTATTAAATCAAACACAGGAGCAGGTTTTGTGCAGCGCACCTCCTGGAGTCATGCATTTTGCTGTCCTCTTATATGTGATAATGAAGAAAAAAGGAGGGAACATGAAATTAAACAATTTCCTGGGATAACACAATTTGGAAAAGAGGGGAAACTGGGATAAATTCCAGGTATTCTGGTTTTACATTGTTCAATACAGCCACTAGATGTATATACTTCACTTTGCATATGTCTATCTTGCCACCAAACCCCCCAACCCGACCGCCATCCCACTGGCATCAATGCGGCCCATCACAGACCAAACTTTTTGGACCCTGGCAAAATGGTTCTGAGTACCCATGCTATAAAACAACATGGTTATGCATATGGGGTGGAAGGTGCTGTAAAAAGACAGGATGCCGGGCACGAGGAAGAGACTGCCTGCCTGAAGAAAGAGAGTAAGGCGAATGCAGTTGAACTATGGGATGCTGTGGCAGCAGAGAGCAGTGTGCTGTAAAAGCATCAGCCATCGTGCATAGGGAGAGCTGGGTGCTGTTGAAGACAGGCTGCCATGCATACAGAGAGCAGGGTGCTATAAAGAGATCAGCTACCATGCATAGGGAGAGCAGGGTGCTGTCGAACAACGGGCTGATATTCTAACAGAAAGCAGTGTGTTGTAAAGGGATCAGCTCCGGTGCATAGGGAGAGCAGGCGCTGTCAAATGACGGGCTGCCATACATACAGAGAGTAGGGTGCTGTAAAGAAGTCAGAACTGTGCTTAAGAAGAGCAGGGCGCTGTCGAACGGCAGGCTTCCATGCATATAGAGAGTAGGATGCTGTAAAGAGATAAGCTACTGTGCATAGGGAGAACAGGGCGCTGTCAAACAGCAGGCTACCATGCATACAGAGAGAAGAGTTTGTGTATAGGGAGAGCAGGGTGCTTTCAAACCACAGGCTGCCATGCATACAGAGAGAAGAATTTGTGCATAGGGAGAGCAGAGCGCTGTTGAACAACAGGCTACCATGCACACAGAGTGGAGTTTGTGCACGGGGCGAGCAGGGCGCTGTCGAATGACAGGCTGCCATGCATACAGAGAGCAGTGTGCTGTAAAGGCATCAGCCATCGTGCATAGGGAGAGCAGAGTGCTGTTGAACAACAGGCTGCCATGCACACAGAGTGGAGTTTGTGCACGGGGCGAGCAGGGCGCTGTTGAATGACAGGCTGCCATGCATACAGAGAGCAGTGTGCTGTAAAGGCATCAGCCATCCTGCATAGGGAGAGCTGGGTGCTGTCGAATGACAGGCTGCCATGCATACAGAGAGGAGGGTGCTATAAAGAGATCAGCTACTGTGCATAGGAAGAGCAGGGTGCTTTCAAACCACAGGCTGCCATGCATACAGAGAGTAGAGTTTATGCATAAGGAGAGCATGGGGATGTCAAATGCCAGGCAGCCGTACATAAAGAGAGCTGGGTACTGGAAAGAGATGAGTACTGTGCATGGGAGAGTAGGGCGCGGTCAGCTGACCGGCAGCCATGCATACCGAGTATAGGGCACTGTAGAGGCATCGGCCACCAAGCATAGGTTGCGTTAAAAAGACAAGATGACAAGCATAGGGAAGAACACAGTTCCATAAAGAGCCTAGTTGTCTTGCCGGAGTAGTGTAAGGTGCTGTAAATAGACCTACTGCCGCACAAGGAGAGTAGGGTTCTGCAAAGCTACCAGCTGCCTTACCTTTCCAGGCTAAAAGTGCATGTGGATATAGGTGGGCTGTATAGAGACAGGCTGCCCTGCATAGGGTTAGAGGAGTGCTGTCAAGAGACAGGCTAACATGCATACAGAGAAGAAGGCGCTGTAATGATACCTGCTGCTGTGCATAGGGATAGAGGGGTGCGGTGAAGAGACAGGCTAACATGCATACAGAGAGGAAGATGCTGTAATGATACCTGCTGCTGGTCATAGCCACAGTGTGGTGCAGTGAAGAGACAGGCTAATGTGGATAGAGATGAAGCTTATACCTGCTGCTGTGCATAGGGATAGAGGGGTGCGGTGAGGAGACAGGCTAATGTGGATACAGAGAGGAAGCTTATACCTGCTGCTGTGCATAGGGATAGAGGGGTGCGGTGAAGAGACAGGCTAATGTGGATACAGAGAGGAAGCTTATACCTGCTGCTGTGCATAGGGATAGAGGGGTGCGGTGAAGAGACAGGCTAATGTGGATACAGAGAGGAAGCTTATACCTGCTGCTGTGCATGAGGATAGAGGGGTGCGGTAAAGAGACAGGCTAATGTGGATACAGAGAGGAAGCTTATACCTGCTGCTGTGCATGAGGATAGAGGGGTGCGGTGAAGAGACAGGCTAACATGCATACAGAGAGGAAGATGCTGTAATGATACCTGCTGCTGGTCATAGCCACAGTGTGGTGCGGTGAAGAGACAGGCTAATGTGGATAGAGATGAAGCTTATACCTGCTGCTGTGCATGAGGATAGAGGGGTGCGGTGAAGAGACAGACTAACATGGATACAGAGAGGAAGATGCTCTCTGATACCTGCTGCTCTGCATAGGCATAGAGGCAAACACAAAGTAGGGTGACGTAAAGAGACCGTTGCATGCAGGAGGGGCGGTGCTGTAAAGAGACAGGCTGCTGTGAATAGGGATAGAAGGGTTCTTCCGTCAAGAGACAGGCTGCCATGCAAAGGGAGATCGGGGTGCTGCAAAGAGACAGACTGCTACACATTGGATATGAGGGTCCTGTTAAGAGACATACAGGTGTGCATGTCAAGTGAGAGATACAAAGAAAGACTGGTGTGCACAGGTGGGGAATGGTGCTTTATTGAGAGAGACAGCTGGACCTAGAAAGAAACCGACTGTGAAAAGACCGCCTTCGGTGCACTGGAAGAAGTCACTTCTACGTAGGGACAATTAATGTTCACAGCCAAAGTAGCGCTTTATAGAGATGAGCTGGTGGTGTCCAATGGGAGGAGGGATTCTGTCACGGAAGAGCATTGTGAGAACAGAGAGAGACAGTAGTTAAAAGAGACAGGCTAGCTTGCACAGTCAGGCGAACGCACCATTAGGGCTTAGGCTTAGGGTGATGTCCCTGTGTCCCAGGGGGTGTTATCTGCTGTCAGACTGCATTCATTGCTCAGGGGCGCTCTATAAAGAAGAGACTGCTTCCCATGGGCTCTCCCTCCAGGGGGCTGGGGAAGGGTGTATGGACAGGGCCCTGGGTGCAGGGAGAGAGGGGGGTGATGTCCCTGTGTCCCAGGGGGTGTTATCTGCTGTCAGACTGCATTCATTGCTCAGGGGCGCTCTATAAAGAAGAGACTGCTTCCCATGGGCTCTCCCTCCAGGGGGCTGGGGAAGGGTGTATGGACAGGGCCCTGGGTGCAGGGAGAGAGGGGGGTGATGTCCCTGTGTCCCAGGGGGTGTTATCTGCTGTCAGAGTGCATTCATTGCTCAGGGGCGCTCTATAAAGAAGAGACTGCTTCCCATGGGCTCTCCCTCCAGGGGGCTGGGGAAGGGTGTATGGACAGGGCCCTGGGTGCAGGGAGAGAGGGGGGTGATGTCCCTGTGTCCCAGGGGGTGTTATCTGCTGTCAGAGTGCATTCATTGCTCAGGGGCGCTCTATAAAGAAGAGACTGCTTCCCATGGGCTCTCCCTCCAGGGGGCTGGGGAAGGGTGTATGGACAGGGCCCTGGGTGCAGGGAGAGAGGGGGGTGATGTCCCTGTGTCCCAGGGGGTGTTATCTGCTGTCAGAGTGCATTCATTGCTCAGGGGCGCTCTATAAAGAAGAGACTGCTTCCCATGGGCTCTCCCTCCAGGGGGCTGGGGAAGGGTGTATGGACAGGGCCCTGGGTGCAGGGAGAGAGGGGGGTGATGTCCCTGTGTCCCAGGGGGTGTTATCTGCTGTCAGAGTGCATTCATTGCTCAGGGGCGCTCTATAAAGAAGAGACTGCTTCCCATGGGCTCTCCCTCCAGGGGGCTGGGGAAGGGTGTATGGACAGGGCCCTGGGTGCAGGGAGAGAGGGGGGTGATGTCCCTGTGTCCCAGGGGGTGTCATCTGCTGTCAGAGTGCATTCATTGCTCAGGGGCGCTCTATAAAGAAGAGACTGCTTCCCATGGGCTCTCCCTCCAGGGGGCTGGGGAAGGGTGTATGGACAGGGCCCTGGGTGCAGGGAGAGAGGGGGGTGATGTCCCTGTGTCCCAGGGGGTGTTATCTGCTGTCAGAGTGCATTCATTGCTCAGGGGCGCTCTATAAAGAAGAGACTGCTTCCCATGGGCTCTCCCTCCAGGGGGCTGGGGAAGGGTGTATGGACAGGGCCCTGGGTGCAGGGAGAGAGGGGGGTGATGTCCCTGTGTCCCAGGGGGTGTCATCTGCTGTCAGACTGCATTCATTGCTCAGGGGCGCTCTATAAAGAAGAGACTGGTTCCCATGGGCTCTCCCTCCAGGGGGCTGGGGAAGGGTGTATGGACAGGGCCCTGGGTGCAGGGAGAGAGGGGGGTGATGTCCCTGTGTCCCAGGGGGTGTTATCTGCTGTCAGAGTGCATTCATTGCTCAGGGGCGCTCTATAAAGAAGAGACTGCTTCCCATGGGCTCTCCCTCCAGGGGGCTGGGGAAGGGTGTATGGACAGGGCCCTGGGTGCAGGGAGAGAGGGGGGTGATGTCCCTGTGTCCCAGGGGGTGTTATCTGCTGTCAGAGTGCATTCATTGCTCAGGGGCGCTCCATAAAGAAGAGACTGCTTCCCATGGGCTCTCCCTCCAGGGGGCTGGGGAAGGGTGTATGGACAGGGCCCTGGGTGCAGGGAGAGAGGGGGGTGATGTCCCTGTGTCCCAGGGGGTGTTATCTGCTGTCAGAGTGCATTCATTGCTCAGGGGCGCTCTATAAAGAAGAGACTGCTTCCCATGGGCTCTCCCTCCAGGGGGCTGGGGAAGGGTGTATGGACAGGGCCCTGGGTGCAGGGAGAGAGGGGGGTGATGTCCCTGTGTCCCAGGGGGTGTCATCTGCTGTCAGACTGCATTCATTGCTCAGGGGCGCTCTATAAAGAAGAGAGTGCTTCCCATGGGCTCTCCCTCCAGGGGGCTGGGGAAGGGTGTATGGACAGGGCCCTGGGTGCAGGGAGAGAGGGGGGTGATGTCCCTGTGTCCCAGGGGGTGTTATCTGCTGTCAGAGTGCATTCATTGCTCAGGGGCGCTCTATAAAGAAGAGACTGCTTCCCATGGGCTCTCCCTCCAGGGGGCTGGGGAAGGGTGTATGGACAGGGCCCTGGGTGCAGGGAGAGAGGGGGGTGATGTCCCTGTGTCCCAGGGGGTGTCATCTGCTGTCAGACTGCATTCATTGCTCAGGGGCGCTCTATAAAGAAGAGAGTGCTTCCCATGGGCTCTCCCTCCAGGGGGCTGGGGAAGGGTGTATGGAGGCCATTCCAGGTACAGGGCCCTGGGTGCAGGGAGAGAGGGGGGTGAGGGCCTCGGGTGATTCATGACCTCTCACACTAATGCATTTCACTACATCAATACCCCCAGGCTAGCCTGTGATGCAAAGAACAAGAGGTATTTACTCAGTGAAAGCAGGGAGGAGGCCAGCTCTGCGTCACAGGAGCATCATTGTTTGTGCTAAAGCCGCTGCTGTGGGTCAGGAGGGGAGAGTGCCCTGCCTCAGCAACCCCAGCCCTGCCCATCACAGCTCCAGCCCAGACTACCCACACAGCAGACCCTTCTGTTGACTGATGTTTGTTGTTCTCTAAATGGTACTCATTGTATTGACTTAAGAAGGAAGAACGGCAAAGTCTGACCTGCGCTTGCTTACTATGGGCTTTGTGCTGCTGTCATTATTCGAGTGTCCTAGTTTTCAGCCGGACCCAGGGTGACTTTCAAGCAGACTGGATGGACTTGTAGACCTGGCATCCTTGGCGAGGATCTCCCCTAGATTGTTGCCTTCTAGTCTCCTGTTTGTGCTGACTTCGTTTTCGCAGGCTTTAGGACTCTGCACACTTTAACACTGCTAATACCAGTGCTTAAGAGCTTGCGCTCACTTGAAAACATGGGGTAATTGGCCCTACACCAATTGTCATATTTAATTTACTTGTAAGCCCCTAGTAAAGTGGCAGTACACATGCACAGGGCCGGTGAATTAAATGCCACTAGAGGGCCTGCAATGCTTCTTGTGCACAATGTGCGCAGAAATGAGAAGTAACTGCTAAATTGCAAATTTAAACCAGAGCCTAGGATGTGAAAAGGAGAAAGTATTATACACAAACGAGAAAGGGTCCAATTTTTGTTTTATACAAGTAATATTTGTATTGAAAGATAGGTGGTGCTCTGTGTTCCATGAGAAAAATAACCAAAGAAGCAAATGTGACATTACAATGTGCACTAGGGTTTCTTAATGTACAGAAAATTAACATTCATAAATGAGCAATATCCCAAAGGGGCCACTTTTGAATATAAAAGTGGTACAGAATAATTCATTATGACAATATTCATTGACGTTTCGACCCCGTGAAGGATTTGGGGTCTCATCAGAACCTTGGGATAAGGGACATCTGGCGATTCAATGAACAATATTTCCCAAATATTAAAGTGTACACCAAGCGAAGTGAGAGAAAAATGAAGACGTGTTACTCAAGTAGGGCCCGGCCGGGCACCTATTGAGGGCAGGAAAGGAAGTAAACCAGAGCACAAATGCAGGAATCCAGAACAATATGGGCCGCAACAGCTATAGTCACAATGGGTCTGTGCCGTTTAAGCGTGCAGCATCGGCGTTCGGAGGCTGACTTCGGCAGTCGCTCTTTCGTGGACGCGGATTATCATTTCTGGTCCTGGTGAAACCGCAAGGCTGTAATTGGAAGCCCGCTGGCTTATAGATTCAAATCCAGATTCAGGGGTTCACCGCACGCTTACACAGCGCACAGCCATTGTGATTTGAGCTTTTGCGGCCCATTTGTTTTGGGCTCCTGCATTTCCACGCTGGTTCACTTCCTTTCCTTGAGCTGCTTCGCTCTTGCCTGGGTAAGAAGGACTGGACCTGCATCTCTAATCCCAGGATCCCAGAGTGACTCTAAGAGCAAGTTGACTGGCTTCTTGATCAGATGCCTCAGGGACAGAACAGACTTCTAACAACCTAGAACCCAGCACCTGAACTCTGCCATCTGTGAGTCCTGCCCTCCCAAGTGGTGCCATCCCACTCCTGGACCCTTGGAAGTGAGCCTGAAGGTGCGCTCCCAGCCCATCTGTGGAATCAGCAGAATCAACGCATCTCCTCCACAGCGCAGCGCATCCACGGCAGAACCAGTGCATCGCCTCCGCTGCCTGATGCATCTCCCTTGAAACCAAAACATTGTCTCTGCTGCATGGATTTCCCCAACGCAAGGATTCCGTATTGCCTACAGTAGCCCATCAGAGCCGCTGCAGCATGACACATCTCCCCCGAAGGATATTGCCCATCTGATCTGCCGCTGTGCAATGCATCTCCACGCAAAGACATTACATCGCACTTTGCAGCTCCCTCGAAACCACTGCTGCATGACGCATCTTCTCGTCCAGACCTCGCATCACCTCTGCTGTGCGACGCAGCCTCGACGTGGAACACTGCATCTCTTCACACTGTATTCAACAGACCTAAGGGATCCCTGTAGCCGGCCTCCATCGAGGACGGCCTGAACTTGTGACTTTGTCCTGGTCTGGCGCGACCGGATGACAACAGTTGGTCCTTTGTGTTTTTTGGTGCTATTTTCACTGAAATCTTATAAAAATTGTATAGCTCTGATTCTACTGATTACATTTTTGTAGTTTTGGTCTTGTATTTTTTAATTAAAGCTTACTCTAGTTTTCTACATAATTTTGAAATCTTCCTTGTGTTGTGTCTTCACTTCATTACTGTTTCAAGTGCCACATAAATACTTTACACATTGCCTCTAAGTTAAGCCTGACTGCTCTGTGTCAAGCTACCCGAGGATTCAGCACCGTTTAATTTGAGGTTTGCTTGTGACTTCCCTCTGACAAGGATTGTGGTTGCTGCCTGAGTACCCCCACCAACCAGTTACCAAATTTCCAGTATGGACTTTTCACCAAACAACACTAACAGGGTCCTTTTTTATCAGAGTTGGATTGGGAACACAAATAGGCCCGGGCACTCCACAAACAAAAGGGGCCCACATTTGTGGACTTCCACCTTATATGAACTATTGCTTGGTTAGTAACAGGGGGCTAACGTTAGAGGAACATTGTGGTAAATAAAGCTTGTTTTAGCATGTAGTGCCAGTAATGTGGAAGTGTCAGAAGCCAAACACACACGTGTTGTATCTAGACCCAGCAGGAGCGATGAAGATGACAATCCGACCGCTCCCAATGCTGTTATCCATGGAGAACAGTAAATTGCTCCCCGAGAAGCATGTCAACGGGAATGGGGGTTGGGACAAAAAAATAAACGACAGCTTGCGCGGGTGGCGGACCTCCCTCACCGGTTATTCTTCCTGGAGCTGGTAAATGCAGGGACTGGAAGACCCAGGGAGTGTCTAACAACTGTGTGAGAGGAGAACAAGAAAGTGTCAGAACGCTTAGCCTCCTCAACCGTCCACTCAACAAACATACAGGAAGTCAGGTGTGGAATAGGTTACACTCATACTTGTGTACTTTAGCTGATGCGAATAAACCACTTTCATAAAAGCTACAAACTGGGTGTTTTTGTTAAACAACGTGGATGAACGGGAAACACACTGAACCTTAAGTCCATAGAGACGAAAGCCTCTCTATTGAACGCTCCTTCCTGCTTTCCTGGAGCTCCATCACATGCAGGTTTATAAACATGTTAGTAGGCTGTAATGCCTTCTCTGTGGTTTGCAAAGGGTTAAGAGTTTGTAAACAAGCCGCGTAACATGCGGTTTCAACAATGTTACTAGGTCCTGGCACTGAAGCGACTAAAGGGTATTAGACCTTAAATAACTATGTGACTATCACATCAGCCCATAATCTCCAGCACACTTGGCTAAGAGTTAGTTAGAAAATGCAATTAGTCACACGCGTGGCTATTCTGTACATGAGTTGTCTGAGCCAGAACTTGGGTACCCATGACAGGAAGGGACTGAAAACTTCATTATTTAACACATCTCACATTCATCTTCAGGTGCATGAATCTCCCTTCACCTGTGCTCACCCTCGGATCCCTGAGTAACCTCCCCACTCTTAGGCCCTAAATCTCCTGCTCATTTATGGGGATCCTCATGGTCTACTGACCAACAGGTCCCCAAAGCATGATGTTTGCCCTTAGATCTGACTTCTGTTCATTCTCCAGGACCTGGACGCCCTGCTCGACCTAAGACATTTAGGTTCTTGCTCTTCATCAATTGGTCCTAAAATCCCCCGCTCTTCCTCAAGGCCCTTAAACTCATTTCAACTCGCTGGTCCTCAAACTCACAACCCTGAGGCTCATACTCACATTGAGAATCCAAGAGGCACCTCCTCGTTTTCAGGTGCTCTTGCAACTGCGCTCACTCCTCGGTGCCTTGGAATCTTTCTCGCCTCAGCCCTGTTCACCCCCACGGCCCTGCATACTTTGCTCACTTTTACCAAGAAGCTCCTGCTCACCCTCAAGTCAATGGAAGCCATGTTCACCATGATATTCCCTGAGGCTTCTGTTTACTGTCAGCTCTCCTGGTCCTCTGCACACGCTGTGGCCCTGGGGTTCTCACTCACTGCAAGATCTCCTAACCCCTGCTTACACCTCAGTCCCACAGGCCCCTTCTCCATCTAGGCCCTTGAGGCTCCAACTTACATTCAGATCTCCAAGGATCCAGTCTCAGGCCCTGACTTAGATCTCAGCGGACGGGTTATTCCATCACAAACGTGACGGATATCCTGTCTGCCGTATTACAAGTGCCATGGGATATACTGCACTTGTAATATGGGGGTCACGTTTGAGATGGAGTCTCCCATTTGCCAAGATCTGTATCAGGCCCTTAGTTGCCAGAGGCTTTTGCTCACCCTCAATTCCAAAAGGCCCCTGCTTACCTCCCTAAACGTCAACTCCCCTAATACCCTTCACTCTATATGACTGAAATGCGTATGGACAGGAGCGAACATAGAGTTTATGGCTGTTGGTTGGGTTTGGGGCGGCAGATAAAGACTAGCTGCTTCCGGCCTTCCTCTCTGTCTTCTGCCTGACCCCTCTGCTTGCCTCTGGAATTAACTCAAAACCATATTAGAAAATGAAGGAGACTTTTTGGATATTAAATGACTGCAGCAACCATTGATTTTGGCGCTGCCCCATATTTACAAGGGTGGCGTAAATATGGGGCAGCGCCAATATTAAGACCAGGGAAAACCTGGTCTTACCCTGGTGAAACGCTAAGAAATGTTTAATTTCTCCTTGTTTTTGCTGTTTCCATGTGTGCTGCATTGTACATAGAAACAGCAAAACGCCAATGATTGATTATGTGCAGGATATTGTCCCATAAAGAAAATGACATTTTGCAACTTCTATGTGTGCTGCATTAAACAACACGTATAGACGTTATAAAACGCCATTTAAACATTGTTTATGTGCGGAAAGGGACACCTTCCTGCACATAAACAATCTTTCCCTGCAACGCAGACACCCTTGAACTATGGTTCAAGGATGCCTGCGTTGGCGCTAGGCAGCTAAATTAAGCGCCAGCACAGGGGGAAATGCAGGGCTGCACCATATTCTTGTGAATATGGTGCAGCCCTGTATTTTTAACCCCTTCAGCGCTGCGCGGATTCCCCCGCGGTGCTGAAGGGTTCTAGCGCGGGCGTGGTCATGACGGAACGGTTCCGTCATGAGCACAGCTCAACCGATGCTCATGACGGAACCGTTCCGTCATGAGCATCGAAGGGGTTAAAGTGACGGAGCGTGTCGTTATCTTTCTTGGCTTAATGACACACATCACCACTTTACTTGTAAATATGCCCCTGTGTTCTTTGCGTGAGGAGGGAGCCTATCCAGTAGAAGACGGGTCCTTGGATAGCTATGTCGTGGTCTCTTCTGATGTGTGTGCTGAGAGAAACCTTACAGAAGGCTGCAGAGAGGTCAAGCAGGATGAGGACAGCAGCCTTTCCTTCATCCAGTGTGGTTCGGATGTCGTCTGTCGCTGCTATGAGTGCCGTTTCCGTGCTATAGTTACTTCAGAATCCTGGTTGTGTGTCCAGTAAGGGGTGCACCTATAGGTGGCTGGTGAGTTGTTTCTTGATGGCCTTCTCCATCCCTTTGACTGGGTAGAGGAGCAGTGTAATGGGACGGAAGTTGCTCAGTTGGTTTTAGTCAGATGGCATTTTGAGGAGGGCGTTGACTGCTGTATGCTTCCAGTCTTTCGAGAAAGCGGTGAATGTGATGGAGGTGTTGATGATGTGTGTGAGGGTGCTGCTGATAGGTAATCCTCCGAGGTTGTGGATGTGATGGGGGTATCGATCTGGTGGAATATATGACGTTACAACGCAAACAATTACAATGCATGCCTTTACAACGCAGGTTTTGTATCGCAGCTACCTTTACAACACATTATTTTACATTGTATGCCATTACAACGCACTTTTAGAAACTACCTTTACAACACATTCCATTACAATGCATACCATTACACCTAATACTACTTTTAGGGTAACAGTGGGGTTAGTTTTGGATAGTTTAGGGGTGAAAATTACTAGTCCCACTACAGTGAGTGCAACAGTGGGGTAAGTGTTGGATAGTGTAGGGGTAAATATTATTATTCCCATGTACCCCCAAACCCATACTCACTCTAAAACTAAAAACAACTCAATGACATACCTTATAATGCATTGTAATGGCATGCGTTGCAACGGTATGCATTGTAATTGCATGCGTTATAGTCACATGCATTGTAACGCCTGCGTTATAATTGCATGCAATGTAAATGCAGTCACGTTGTAACACCTGCATTGTAAATTTAAATGTAAATGTAAATGTGTTTGTACTTGTATAGCGCACTTCTACCCAGGGGTCTCGTAGCACTGTATTCATACCACTGTGGAACCCTTCCTGGTTTTCCTGTGAGATGTCCACTCCTGGGCACCCCCAAGGTGAAGCCAGGCATCCTAGTGCTGTGGGGGCCGTTGTGGAGATTAAGCAAGCTATTGCCCAGAGTTGCACAGTGGGACCCATGATTAGAATAGGCACCAAGGCGAGAAATATCAGGTCCGGGGAAATTGAATCCAAGAGCAGCCGAGCCGGAAATTGAACCCTGGTCCCTGGCCAGAACTCTGCATCAGGGTCTGCCGCTCTAACCATTGAGCCACACTTGTAAAGGTAGTGTGTTGTAATGACTGTGCTGTAATGGTTGTTTCTCATCTGGTGGGGCCCCAGAGTTGACCGTCTGCCTGATTGTTGCTATGTTTTCTCTGGTGAGTGTTTTTTATTCAGGCATGATTGTTGCTATGTTTTCTCTGGTGACTGTTTTTTATACGGTCAGGTGATGGTCTTGGTTGGTGGTGGGCAGGTTGGCGATGAGATCTCTGGAGACGGTTGGTGTTCGAAGTTGGTGTAGGTGTTTGCTTTCTTGTTGTGGAAGAAGTTTGATAGGTTGTTGAAGAGGTCTTGGAAGGGAGTGATGCCGTTGACTGCAGTCTTGGGGGTAGTGAATTCCTTGGCAATGGAGAGAAGATCTCCGGGCACTTCCATGTGTCCAGCTGGTGATCCTTTGTTTTGTGTTTCTCAGTTGCTGGTGGTAGCATTTGAGCGCAGCCTTGTATGTGATTCTGATGGTGGTCTCATGGCTAGTTCTCCATTTCCTTTCTTGCTGTTTGTAGTGACCTGTTCAGTCCCATAGGTCCTCGGTGTACCAGCTGGCTTGTTTGTTGGTTCTTCTTTGCCTGTTGGTATGGACGGGTGAGAGGCAGTCTCCGTACTTCTCGATCCATTTGTTAAAGTTGGTGATGCCCTTGTTGAGCTTGTTAGAGGTGCTGGGTTGGTCCATGCTGAGGGTGTTGAGCCAGCCCAATTCTGTGATTTTGTCCCAGCTGCAGCTTGGTAGGCTGATGCTGGTGGGTGCGTTGACTTGTGGTGTGGTGATTTGGATGTGGATGATGTAATGGTCTGTGTCCATGTGAACAGTGAAGTGTAGTTGCAATTGATGCTGTCACTGGTGGTGAAGATTGGGCCCAGTCTGCGTCATGTGATGTGTGTTGGGTCTGTGATGAGCTGGGTAGGTCTGATGTTGTCTAGGCTTTTGTGGAGTGCTGTAGAGCACGGGTCTGTTTGGTCTTTTAGGTTAAAATTTAATTTGCCGTGTAGTATGGAGTATGGCGTACAGGGACCCGTCCTACAAACTGTCAGTGATGGCCTTTGTGTTGTCCAAATACGCATTGAAGCGCATAGAGATAGAACTCTTGTTGTGCCAAATCCTCCTGTATGAGGTCATACAAGGCACGTATGAGGTCATATAAGTCATGTATGAGGTCATGCAAGACATGTAAGGTATGCCATTGTCTTCCTGAGGCTATTTATTAACTAATTTCAAACTAATTAATGGCTGAAAGGGCCACACGGTTTGAAATTAATCACCATTATGTGGGAAGCTCAAGTTTATCTGGGAGGGGGGAGGGGTGCACAGTGAGGCTCGGGCGATGCGAGAAGTAGGCACACTGATGACCCTGCACTTCCACCAGCAACCGCATGATAATATTTTAATTTTCGTTGTCGGATGACATGAACCCAGCAGCAGTCAGAGCCCTTGGTTTCATTCATAAAAACTAATTTGCAGCTCGCAGGTGTGTTAGAATTCTCCTCACAGGGTGCAGTAAGAGGTACACACAGATGCATGTTCTCACTGATAGGAGTCCGGGGATACCCGGGGGTGGATAGCTTTAAGCTAGCCCAGTATGCAGTGATGCACATGTATCTGTCATCAGTCCAATGCTCCCCGTTGCCTGTTGATTCAGAGCCGGAACATCCAAACAAGTTGTTGCGAACCTCCCATGTGTGCGCTGTTCCAACTACCACAGCCACCCTCCTTCTCTGTCACTGTTCAACATTTATGCAAACCACTGAGGACATGTGCAGGAACAAAACCTGTCTCTCCACAGTGTATCCTTTCAACAAACAACCACACTTATGATTGCAAAACAACATCTCTTGCCCAACCCACTGTTATTGAAGTCACTCATGTCCCTCAAAAAGGCAAGGTGGCGTAGCTTCCATTGGTGCAGTGGCACCGGGGCCCAGAGGCCTGATTACTGCTGTACTTCACGGTTTGAACAGCAACCAGGTGGTCCATTTCCTTTCTTGTACTAGGGCCCATGACACCCTGGCGATGCTGCGGCTCAGTGACGACTGCAAAGGCAGAGGAATCAGGCAGCCAGGCTGAGAATGAGTCCATGGAATACAAACACAAGCCACAAGCCATGAGACTGCCCGGTTGGCTCTCGGTGGAGTCAAGAATAAACTCCAGACACTCAAGGCACTATCCTGCATCCATAAGGCACTTTGGGGTCTATTTACTAACATTTAACACCATGTTTGCATCATAAAATTGATGCACAATGATGCTAAAACTTTTGTTACCTATTTACTTTCCAGCGTGAAACCTTGAAAGCAATGAAAAGCAGTGCTACGCATCAGTCAGTGCCAAGCGGCCACACCATGGGTGGACCATGGGCATTCCCATGCAACCACCAAAGGTATTTCGACACTAAGCCCTAATCACTCAAAAAGTAGACAAGGTTATCCTTCCCGTACAATACCTATGCTAGACTCAAAGACACCTTTGCGCTACGGTGCAAAGATGTGTCCATGGAGCACGGGCATACATTCCTGCGCCGGCGTTAGGGAGAGGGGAGGAGGGTGACATATTTCTTTAAATATTGTGCTCTCCTGCTCTCTCCTTCTCGTGCAGCGCAGCGCAGCATTTGCGGCTGCTGCAGTGCGCTGCGTGATAAACTGGTAAATCTGGCCCTTTGTGTCGATGCCCTTTGTTCCCCGTTATATACCGGCCAGTATCTTTGGTCAGTCATCTTTTAATTCATCTATCAACAAACCTTTCATTAGGAATAAACTCACTGTGAAGAAAATAAAACCGAGAAACTGGTATGGTATTTTTCATCAAGGGGATATCCACCAAGTGGTTCTAAGTGACATTTTAGGTAGTGGGCGCAATGCATGCCTTGGCAACACAGAACCTGGGGATGGAAAACATCCCCTGTTGTCTGTTCACAATCTTATGTTCTGCCTGGCCTTTTAGTCATCCACCATTGTGAAACAGGGAGAGTCTCAAACATTTTGCACTGGGTTAGCATCACAAAAGTGATGCAAACTAACACCATTTTTTTTTCCTGATTCCCTTTCTAGTGCAAAACTTGCTTTGTATTGGAAAGTACCCAAAAGTAATAAAAAGAAGCGTGAAATGCTGCTTTGCATTACTTTGCATCAAAGGGGCATTACATGGGTGGTACATGGTGTGAGAAGGTGGCCTGATATATGCTGTCCACTAGTTCTAGTGGGCACCTTGTATCAGTCCAAACAACCCCTTATGGTGAATTGGTTAAAGACAACCTTTATTGAAAGCTACCCTAGTGGTAGCTATGGAGAGCATCCTTCAGGCTAAGTCTTGAAGGAATGTAAAGCAGCTTGTTTTACCAGTCTATAATCTCTTGAATGAGCCACTGAAAGGACAACCACACCAGGTATATATTAAAAATACATGTATTTAGGATAAAAAACACCCCTCCAGTCTCTTTATGAGACTGGAGTTCGAAGTACTTAATTTACAAGTTAGCAATCATCAGTAATAGCACAAATACACGTTTGAGCCCTAGGGGCGTACCAAACCATATACCAAAAAAGTTGTATAAGAACCACGACTGGACTAGACACAAGGCCTAGAGCCTGTAGAATCGCTGAAACCCCAAGGAACCACCCAAGGTAGTGACACCGGGGACCCACGGGGACTGTATGCAGTGTGTAAACACAACCGCGGGTTCCCGATATCTTCTATGGGCAATGTCGCGGTTGGAAATTTAAAGATCAGGGACACTTGGAATTGAGTCAGGACCAAACCCTTTTGGACTTAAGAAGTTCTAGGGCTAGCACCCACGGGAGCATCAGAGTACTCAAGTTGCCTCACCCAGGTAAGCCGTGTGCATAGGTGTCTTTTGGTGTCGGGTCGCGTCGTCGATTACAATGGAAGCCTGCAAAGAACTGCTGCTACAGTGAAGAGGAGAAGTGACCAAAGAGATCCAAGCCTGGATCTAGGATGGAAGGAACCTGAAGGCAGAGGGGACAGAGTCTGGGTTACTAGCCAGTGACCGAGGGCAGGATGGACCAATGCCCACAGATATCGGGTGCTTCAGGTGAGTTGATGGGTGTCTTGACTCTTCAGCCACGAGGTCCAGGAGGCGTCGACGACACCAGCGTTACCTGATCGAGCGTTAAGTTTGCGCACACCTCGACAAGGAAGCATTGCTACCTCCCCCGGCTGCCAGACGTTACGCTGCTGCAGCCGCCTTATCATTAGGAGAGGGTTTGGTTACATTGAGAATACGGACAACGCGGTTCTCGGACGCAGAGATGTCTTCTTTACCCAGACTCTAGACGTGGTAGTATAGGGCTTTCCCTAACTCCCTTTTTTTATCCCCTTTTCTTTTTACACACGGTCCTGAAGAAGCGCACTAGGGCCATTAGGAACCACGAGGTTGCGCGAAACATGTCGACCACCACAGACCCTTAACACATCACACATCCCTATCACGGTTTGAGAGCTGGCATGAGCATACTAATCCCTCCCCTCTATTTAGTTCAAAGGAGAGTCTCCAAACCAGTCTACAAGTTTTTATTTACCTCAAGGACCTTTTATTAAATGTATTGAGGTACCAAGAGGTAATTTTACTATCCCTCACTTGCACCACCTTGGCCCACACGAGGAGCACCGCCCTATGATGATGCTTTACACTCGTAAGAGTGTGTGAGGGCACAGAAGCAAAAAAGGAGGTATACCCCCACCTCGAGCAAACTCAACCACCCCTTGGAGACAATGACTAATGACTCACAACCATAGTCAGATTGTTGAGCATTGGTCGGCTGTTAGAAGGCCGCCTCAGAGGGGCCCGGAGGGGGCCCTGACTGCCCTGAGACCCACCCTCGAGGTATCGTAGCCGGGCACTGGCGGGAGACTCCTCAGGGGAGGAACCTCGTATCTAGGATCGCACACTCGGCACCACACGACAGAGAGACACCACACGAAGAGTTCTTAAGAGCAAATCTTTATCAGATCGAAGTGGTAGGATCTTTATGATCAGCCAGGCAAATATATACAAGCAGAGCGTGGGCTCACAGAGTCTTGGAGGGGGTTAGGAGGTAGCGGGACAGTCTTTGGGGATATGGATCAAATGCAGGAGCGTACCCGGCGCACAGCTCACAATCCTCGAGCTGGGGGATACGCTTGTCGTCGTGGGGTCCGGCGGGACCAAGAGAGTCTGTGGGAGCCGCGAGTCACTCAGCAGGGCTCAGTTACCAGTTCGGTGGTCTTACGATCTTCGAGGAGCCGCGAGTCACTCAGCAGGGCTCAAGCACAAGTTCGGAGGTCTTACTATCTTCAGGGAGCCGCGAGTCACTCAGCAGGGCTCAAGCACAAGTTCGGAGGTCTTACGATCTTCAGGGAGCCGCGAGTCACTCAGCAGGGCTCAAGCACAAGTTCGGAGGTCTTACGATCTTCAGGGAGCCGCGAGTCACTCAGCAGGGCTCAGGTGTTCCAAGGCGAATCTGCCTGACAGTCCCAGAGCACCCCTTGTTATAGGGCGACTCCTCTTTGATGTCCGGAGTCTGTGCAGGCAGGGGTCTTGTCACCTGGGGGTCGCTTGTTGGGGTTTCCTGCCATTGTCTTTTGATCCTTTCAGGGCTGGGTCGGGAGGAGTCCCAGACGCCCAGCAGGCGTGGAGCCAGCCCTCGGGGAGGCCGGCAGGTCGATCGAAACCCACCGTCCCAGGGAAGCGCAGAGGTGTGATAGAAACTGCTCCTCCCTCTCTCATCCCAAGGGGAGCGTGGTGTCCTCCAGCCGGAGTGGCGCCTCTAGGCCCGGGTCGCGCTGGGGCCGGGTGGCCATCTTGATGCATGAAGTGGGCACGCGGGCCCGGTGTGGCCGAAGGGGGGAAGGCCACGGACGGGGAAGTCCGAGTTGGGTGCGTGTGAGTTCTGGTGGGAAGGATCGGCTAGGCCGTGGGTTTGGGGGCTGGTGTGAGGTGCAAGGGCCAGGTCTAGCTATGTTACGAGGGCCGGGTCTAACATGCGTCCCCCCCAGCTGAAAGCCGGAGAGAACTACCCATCTTCTTGGGGGTTCTCTTCGCTGAGGCGGAAGAACCGGGAGAGGCCATCGGCGTTGGCGTGGTCAGCCCCAGGGCGATGCTCCACGGTGAAATCCATCCCCTGGAGGGAGATTGACCACCGCAGCAGCTTGGGGTTTTCCCCTCGCATCTGCATGAGCCACCGCAAGGGGCGATGGTCGGTTTGGACCTTGAAATGGGTGCCGAACAGGTAAGGGCGTAGTTTCTTGAGGGCCCAGACTACGGCGAATGCCTCTCGCTCGATGGTGCTCCATCTCTGTTCCCTGGGCAACAGTCTTCGGCTGAGGAAGGCTACGGGCTGGTCTAGGCCTTGGTCATTTACCTGGGAGAGGACTGCCCCGATGCCATGCTCGGAAGCATCAGTCTGTACCACAAACTCTTTGGAGTAGTCGGGGGCCTGGAGGACGGGGGCAGTACACATGGCCGCTTTCAGGGCCTCGAACGCCTCTTGGCAGGCAGGGGACCATTGCACCTTCTTGGGCTGATTTTTGGACGTGAGTCCTGTGAGGGGACCGACCAGGCTGCCGTAATTCCGGATGAATCTCCCGTAGTAGCCCGTGAGGCCCAGAAAGGCTCGGACCTCCGTTTGGGTAGTGGGGGGTTCCCAGGCTAGGATGGCGTTGATTTTGGGCTGTAGAAGGGCGACCTGCCCGCTTCCGACCTGGTGCCCCAGGTAGGTTACCGAACCTTGCCCAAACTGGCACTTACTGGCTTTCACGGTGAGGCCTGCCTGGCGCAGGGCGGTCAGCACCCTCCGAAGGTGCTGGAGGTGCTCACTCCACTCGGAGCTAAAAACTGCGATATCGTCGAAATACGCGGCACTGAATTTTTCCAGCCCGGCCAGGACTCTATTTACCAGTCGCTGGAAGGTGGCCGGGGCATTTTTCATCCCGAAGGGCATTATGCGAAAGCGATAGTGCCCATCCGGGGTGGAGAAGGCGGACCGCTCCTTGGCTCCTTCTGTGAGCGCAATTTGCCAGTAGCCGCAGGTGAGATCGAAGGTGCTGAGGAACCGAGCAGCCCCGAGCCGGTCAATGAGCTCGTCGGCTCGGGGAATGGGGTGGGCATCGGCTCGGGTGACTTCATTGAGTCCCCGGTAGTCCACGCAGAAGCGGAGTTCTGGTGCGACCCCGGGGGCAGCTGCTTTCGGGACCAGGACCACGGGGCTGGCCCAGGGGCTGTCTGAGGGTTCGATCACGCCTAGGGTCAACATTTTCGAGACTTCGGCTTGGATGCAGGACCGGACCCGATCAGGGACTCGGTAGGCCCGGTGTCTCACTGGCGGACTGTCCCCGGTATCCACGTCATGGACACACCAGTCGGTGACCTTAGGGACCAGGGAGAAGAGGTCCGAAAACTGCCCTAGGAGCTGGCGGCAATCTTCACGTTGCTGGGGAGTGAGAGACGGGGCGAGGTTCACTCCTTCTACGGAGCCGTCCTTCTCTTTGGTGCACAGGAGATCCGGGAGAGGATCTGACTCCTCCTCGGACCCATCATCCGTGGCCAGTAGGAGGCTCAGCTCCGTTCGCACAAAGTGGGGCTTGAGGCGGTTCACGTGGAGGACCCGGAGGGGGTCCCGGGGGGACTGGGCGTCCACCAAGTACGTGACCTGGCTCTTCCGCTCAACCACCTTGAAGGGCCCGGTCCATTTATCCTGGAGGGCGCAGGGTTTCACGGGGGCCATGACCCATACCTGCTGGCCCGGCTGAAACTCGACCAGAGTGGCGTTCTGGTCGTACCAGCGCTTCATCTCCTCCTGACTCGCCTCCAGGTTGGCCTCGGCCATCTCTCGGAACCTTCTAGTCTGGTTCCGGAGGGTCAGGAAGTAACGGAACACATCTCGGGGGGGGCCCTCGGGGCGCCACCTCCCAACCTTCCTTGACCAGGCTGAGGGGCCCCCTGACGGGGTGCCCGTAGAGTAACTCAAAGGGGCTGAACCCCAAGGATTTCTGGGGAACTTTGCGGTATGCGAATAGGAGGCAGGGGAGCAGGATGTCCCACTTACGCCGGAGGGGCTCTTCCAGGCCCGCGATCATCCCCTTCAGAGTCCGGTTAAACCGCTCTACCAGGCCGTTTCCTTGAGGGTGGTACGGGGTGGTGAACTTATAGGACACCCCGCATTGTTGCCATAAGGACTTCATGTATCGGGAGATAAAGTTGGTACCGCGATCGCTCACGACCTCGCGGGGGAAACCCATGCGGGAGAAGATTCCCATCAACGCCCGGCCCACCACGGGGGCCGTGACGGTGCGCAGGGGGATGGCCTCAGGGTAACGGGTGGCATGGTCCACCAGGACGAGGATGAACCGGTGCCCTTGGGAGGTTGGGGGGTCCAGGGGCCCTACAATGTCGATCCCGACCCGCTCAAAAGGGGTACTGACGACAGGGAAGGGTTGGAGGGGAGCCTTGCTCTTCCCTCCGCTCTTCCCACTGGCCTGGCACGTGGGACAGGACTTGCAGTGGGCTCCTACATCTGCTTTCATTCTGGGCCAGTAGAAGTGGGTCACGAGGCGACTGTACGTTTTGTCCTGGCCCAAGTGGCCTGCGAGGGGAACATCGTGGGCCAAGCCCAGGAGGAGGTTTCGGAAGCGTAGGGGTACCACCAGCACCCGGCCGGACCCTAGCTCCACCGACTTCTGTTCGCTGTACAGAAGGTCATTCTCCCAATACACCCGGTGCGCCCCCGTCTGGTCGCCTGCGGCCTGGGCCTCTGCCTGTTGCCGGGGCCCGACCAGGGAGGGACAGGTAGCCTGTTCCCGGCAGAACTCTTCTCGGGAGGGGCCCCCCTCGTGGCACCAATGGGCTAATTTGGGCAGGTCGCCTACCTCGGTGACTGGGGTGGAGTCGGAAGGCGGGGGTTCGTCACTGGCGATCGGCTCTTCTGGTGGGGGAATGGGGGGACCCTCGGCTGGGACCATCCTATCTTCAGGGATCGGGGCGTCGTCGACTTCCCTCAGGGGGGTCAGTCGAGCCGCCATGGATCGAGTGGTGGCGCACACCCACTCAGGGAGGCCCATCATCCCTAGGTGGGTCTTGCGCTCAACTTGTCCCCGGGGGGAACTTTCCAGGTCGTTCCCCAGGAGACAGTCGACGGGCTGGGAGGTTCTCACTGCAACCTTTAGTTTACCGACCACCCCTCCCCACTCAAAGGGCACCAGGGCTACCTTACATAGGCTTTCTGTGTTGTCGGCTGAAATGACAGGGCAAAAGACGTTGGGGAGGACCTGGTCTTCGTGTACTAAATGGCTGAGGACACCGGTGATGCTGGCCCCGGTGTCACGGAGGGCTTCTACTTGGTGGCCATTGATCTTTACGAGCTGCCCATATTTCTTTGTGTTAGAGGGCAGGAGGCTCCCAGGGACCATCTCCCTATCTCCTAAGGATACTAGGGCCATAGCTGCGGGTTCCCACTCCTCGGCCTCCTCAACCTCCTCCCCCAGGGCTACATTGGCTATCTGTCTAGCAGGGGGTGCTGCCTGAGTGGTGCGTGGGGCCATGGGGCATTCAGGGTCATTGGCGTAATGCCCGGGCTTCTGGCAACGGAAACAAGTGATGGTTACCCGGTGCCCCCGTCTAAGGGGGGGGCCGGATACAGCTGGTGGGGGTGCCGGGAAAGGTGGAGGTTGGGACTTCGGTGGACTAGCTTGGGACTCTCTCTGCCCTCCCTGGTTTCCCCCCCCCTCTCTGGCGGGGTGGTTCCTGACTGGCTCGGGGGTACTCTCCTACAGGGCCCCGGGAGACCCGGGTGTTGGTCCAGCGATCCGCCTCGACGGCCAGCTTTCTTGGGTCCGTGAGCTTGCTGTCGAGCAGATGCTGGCGTAGTTCCACAAAGCAGTTGGCCGCCAGGTGTTCCCACAACATAAGGTCGGTTAGTTCTTCCATGGTGGTTACCTTGCTGCCCTTGATCCACCCATCGAAGGCGCGGCTGAAGAAATTCACATATTCCACCCAGGTGGTACCCGGGATCTTCCTGCAGTCCCGGAACCGCTGGCGGTACATCTCCGGGGTGAGGCCGTACCTTGTGAGGAGGGCCGCTTTCATGTGTTCATAGGAGGTTTGCATGGAGGTGGGTAGGTCGAGCAGGGTATCTCTTCCTTCGCTCAGGAATCGTCCCCATAACCCAGCCCCCCAATCCTTCTGTGGGACCCGATGGGAGGTCATGGCGACCTCGTAGGCCCGGAACCACTGCTGAATGTCATCATTTTTGTAATATTCTTTGACCACATCCTTGGGGATGTGGACCTTCTGCTTCGTCGGGGCGGCCGCCTCCCGGTTCCCCGGGGGCCGCGTTTCTTTGCTTCTTGCTTTAAATTCTATTTCCTTCAGGCTTCGTTCATGTTCCAGTTGAAGTCTCCTTCCCTCGTGTTCTCGTTGGAGTTTCTTCTCTTCTAGTTCTCCTTGTACTCGCAACTGTTCTACTGCTAGCTTTTTCTCGGCTAATTTCAACTCGCCCTCAATTTTGAGTTTGGCTAATTCGAGCTCGTGATGGCGACTTTTTTCTCTGTCTGCGAGTTCCTCCGGGGATAGGCCCCCATCTGGTACGAAGCCTCGCACCTGGTTGCTGCTGCGTTCCCCTTGGGAGGGTCCCGCTTCGTCGTGGGGCTCCCCCGCTCCTTCTGGGCGGGAGGCTCCAGAATCCACCCAAGCTTTCAGTGCCTTTTGCATATCTTCTTTGGTGTTGAGACCAGTGGTAGCGATTCTGAGTTCCTTACAGAATTGTTTTAGTTCCTTGTGAGTGTACTCTTCCAGCTGTTCCACCTGGAACACGGTACTGGCGTCGTTTTCTATGAGAACCACGGCGCTTCCTTCTGCCATCTTTGTCGGTAGTGCGTCAGCCGTTCACGGTACGATCTCTAGATTATGGGCCCGAATCCCGTCGCTTGCCACCAATGTTAGAAGGCTGCCTCAGAGGGGCCCGGAGGGGGCCCTGACTGCCCTGAGACCCACCCTCGAGGTATCGTAGCCGGGCACTGGCGGGAGACTCCTCAGGGGAGGAACCTCGTATCTAGGATCGCACACTCGGCACCACACGACAGAGAGACACCACACGAAGAGTTCTTAAGAGCAAATCTTTATCAGATCGAAGTGGTAGGATCTTTATGATCAGCCAGGCAAATATATACAAGCAGAGCGTGGGCTCACAGAGTCTTGGAGGGGGTTAGGAGGTAGCGGGACAGTCTTTGGGGATATGGATCAAATGCAGGAGCGTACCCGGCGCACAGCTCACAATCCTCGAGCTGGGGGATACGCTTGTCGTCGTGGGGTCCGGCGGGACCAAGAGAGTCTGTGGGAGCCGCGAGTCACTCAGCAGGGCTCGGTTACCAGTTCGGTGGTCTTACGATCTTCGAGGAGCCGCGAGTCACTCAGCAGGGCTCAAGCACAAGTTCGGAGGTCTTACTATCTTCAGGGAGCCGCGAGTCACTCAGCAGGGCTCAAG